>NC_088171.1:50328612-51528612 GCF_028769735.1 Zonotrichia leucophrys gambelii | reverse complement strand
AATGCTAGATTCCTTTTTACCAAAAAACAGTTAAGGAGAGTCATTGGTGGAGTACTAAAAATACTTCAGAATTATAAACCTAAAGTGAAATTACTTCAAAAACTGGTAGCAAACTATCAATGGGGGAAGAGTAATTGCATTGACTGAACTAAATATCCTTGATTCAAGACATTTTTTTCCTAAATTCTCTCTGGGATTTTGGGTGAGTGTCTTTGGGTAAATGTCTTCTTCCTCTGCTTTATCTGTGAGAAGTAGGAATAGCAGCAAAGCCTTTTATTGTTATACTGTTTGCATAAGGTATTTTAGTTTTGTGTTTTGGTTTTTTTTTATGGTCAGCAGTGATGTGCAGAACAGGTAGCTGTACTGAGTATTGTACATCTTTTTCATCTTGCAAATCTGTACTGAGTATTGTAATTTATGCTGCATATGAAATGGCTTTGCTACAAATGTGAACCTTGTCTCATATGAAGTGACTTTGCTGTAAATATGACATTAGTATGAGCCAGTCAGCTTGCCAGATTGCTATTAGTTTGTAATGAACATTTAGAAAAATGAAGCATCATTAAAGCAAATCAGCTGTTTCATGTAGTTACTGCATATTTATAGACACTCTGCTTACATGAATTAATTAGTCCCTGATTGGGGGAGGTACACTCTATCTCCACGTTCTGGCATCTTTCCATTCTGTTTCTTCTTGTGCTATTTTCTACTGTAACGACAACCACAAAATAAAATTAATGTTTTTAAAACCACGTGGTGTAATGCAAAGTGATTGTAATACAACGTGAATGTAGCCATTATTCAGTATTGCGTGCACAGAAGGTACTTAACTTATGATAATTATCTTCTACTCTAGTAATATTATCTGTTGATTAAAGAACAGTCATTATGCAAGCTGTGTTACCCAGTCAAAAAAAGGATTTTCCGGTTGCTATTTCACCTCATCATTTAGGGCAGAATTGACTGCTGCTCTGTGATTATATAACCAGAAACTAGTCCTAGAAGTAAGACCGAGGTAACATTAGTAGTTATTTTCATATAATTTCAAACCTTTTTTATGACACTTGCCTAGCTGAACACTGGCACTGATAGTCTTCTCTAAATTAATATGTCAGTCTAGATGAATTTTTCTTGTCAAAACCTTCAGGTTTATTTTTTGGTGCCAGTGGAATAACTTTCTGCCTTGTCAAAGGGTTACTCAGGGCAACAATTTAAGAAACACTTAGATGTTCTTTAAAAGATTTTGCTTGTAAATATTCATAATTTGCCAAGCCATCTGTCAGTTGTGTACCTTTATGTATCAAGAACATTGCAGAATAGATAATATCAACTCATTAGAATGAAGGTGAATACTTCTGAGGTAACAATTGAGGTTAGTTCACAACAGAAGGCATAACAGGCTTTTCTTAAGGAATCCAAAAGCTGGACTGCTAAAACAAGCAACTGAATTAATTCTTTAAAATATAATGATCATCAAAAACTGGGAGCTGCAATTTGAAAGAGGCATTCAGAATAGCTGGAGATTACAGGAATGCAGAAGCAAATGCATTTGACCTCAGAATGTCACTTGTCATTCTTTTGCTAAACAAAAAACTATCATAAAATGTAATTGAACTTTAGCTCAGAGTGAGATGCTCTTGAGCATCAATTCCCCACTTTTACAGAAGGTTCTTTGGACAACAACATTCCTCAAGTAAATCAGATTTGCCACAAGAAAAAAATTTAATGAGTGTTAGATATTGATGAGAGTTTAATGAGTGTTAGATATTGATCCAAGAGAAGAGATCAGGTGAGAATCAAGGAAGTTAACACACAAATACTTTGCAGTAGCATTGCATAATGTAAGTAAATGGGATGTCTTGGATGCACTTGTGGTCAAACATCAATGTAAATTCCTGACCAAACAATTGCAGGTCTTAAATAATACTGGTAGGTATAAGTGTTGTTCATTGTAGTGGTTATATTAGCAGCATTTTTTAAGTGTAACTGAGTGCACAGTAAAACTATTGGGCCTCCAGCAATCCTGGAAGAAAAGTAGGAGTGTGCAAATGAATACAATGACTCAGTACACTGTCTTTTCTAGGTAGTGTCATATCTGTATTTTGAGCTTCATAGTATACACTAGAAAAACAAAGCCCAGCTTGTTAGGGTTCATATGCTAAATTTAAGAATCAGAGCATAATGGCTGATGAGAAATATATTTCTGGACAGAAAAACAAATCATGTGAGTAGCAATATCTAGCCACAATGTAATGTTTTTATCACCATTAGCTTAATAATCAGTTTTATCATACTTTTCAGAAAATTAATATTAACATTAACATTTTAACATTGCTACTTTATGTTACATTGTACTTTTGCATTGCAAATTTAATACAGAAGTTGTTTATTAGAACAAGGTTTAGTACCTTTTGGGCATCTTTCTCACAGATACATGACAGAGTTTTATGGAACAGAAAGTTTTGTGCAGTGTCCTGAACACTAGGCTATGCAAAATATTTCTGTTCCTGGTTGCTAATGAATTTAAAACTTACCTGGTTGCTCCTTATTCCAGATAGCAGAAGGATTGCAGGGCTACTTGGATGTCAGATGCCTTTTCTGTGGAGTATAGTTACAGTCCGCAACAGCTCTTGGACACGGTACTGTAGTGATGTGACATATTTGCAAGCCACAAAATAGATTCTTAAATCAAACTTGTCCTTGATGATCACTTGGTATGTTAATAGATTAGATTTTAGCTTCCCTTACACTGTCTAATAAATGCCTCTTTTGTGCACTCACCTTTTCACCTACCTGTGGGATTATTATGATACTCTAATAAAACATCAGGCATTTGCAGTTTATTCCTAGAGGGATTTGACTCTTATTTTCATCTCTTACTGCCAATCAGCAGCCTTATATTGAAAGGTAATTAGATTATCCTCTAGGACTCTTCCCAGCCTTCACTGACTGCATATAAATTCAAGGACTCAAGTTTGCTAAAGGACTCTGCTTGATAGATTGCCAATGCAAAAGATGGCAAATCTCTGAAACAAAACAATTCAAAGGTATTTCCTGAAAAAACAAAAAGGCCTTTTTGCTTGCAATTTCTGCCTCTAACAAACTTTTTCTCTGAAAGATGGCTAAAACAATGGCAAAGCACTTTTCTACTCCTGTGTTTTGTTGATACTAAATGTGCATAATAGAAATAGAATCTGATACCTGAATTCAAAACTGAGTTCCTTTTGGCTTGGCAAATACAAGATAATTATCTGCAGATACCTGTGTAATTCACTTTATCTTCATTAATGATGGGTAGCTATATAAGCTAACAAAATTACATGCTCATTTGGAATGATTTGCTGGTTTTACTGTGAAGCTTGTGAAAAAACGTAACCTGCTATTATCTCTTTCTTACCTTCATTGACTGTGTTTTGTTAAGTGGTAAGATCTTACTTCCCCCTAAAGGCAATGAATATTAATCATGTACACAGAAGAAATTTTATTCAGTAAGAACTTATCATTTTTGCAAGTCATTTCATTTCATTTGCAAGTCATATCATTTTGCAAACATTTCTGGCTAAAAGTGCAGCTTAAATGCATCATTAGCAATCATTATGGTGGAACTACACAAGTTTAAATATAAAACCAGGTCTCTTTGAGATTTAAAACAAAAAAACCTAGTTAAATTAGTATTCACACCCTGCATAAAGGCATTTAAGAAGGCTTGACCACTGGCTAAATTAGGTCAGACATTGGGTCATTGGCATATTGCCTAAGCTAAAAGTGATCTAAATTAATGTGTTAGAAGCTTGTATGGGCTTAAAAGATCCAATTAAAACAGTTGCAACTTTTGTTCTCAAGTCAGAGGTATACAATCAGAAAACAGATATCCCTTAAAGACCTATAATTAATCTTCCTTTTTCTCCTATAGAATTCTGGTTTTTTTTGCCATAAGCTAGTCCATAGTCATCCTTATGCAGTTATCCTCCTTCTCTTCTACTTTGTTGTTGCTTCTGGTAGTTTTGTAGACATATTAAAATTGTCTTTGCAGTTTTAGCCATTTATTAAAAATCATATTGATTTTTAATATCTTTATTTCATAAATTGCTGCAGTTCCTTGATTTTTAAATCAATTTTTCCTTGTTCCGTTTTTTTGCAATTAAAAACTTTTTACTATGGAGAAATAACAGGAACAAAATTCCTAATAGATTAATATTTTCAGATATTTATAAGCTTTTCTTGTGTTTTACACCTGACAGTTTACAATTCCTAATAGTGCTGTTTAAAAAAACTGGGGGTTTTTTTGGTTATGAAGACCTTGACAAAAAAAAAAAAATATTTTTTGTGGGAAATGCATTTTCCATCAGAGAAAAGATACATTTGTTTAAAAAAAGTATGGAATTAACTAAATGGAATGGGCAAAAACTTTCATTTGACCCTATTCTTTTGAAACTCATACTTGGGTAAATTATGTAAAAATGTTGTCTTGGGGTTTTGTTTATCTCTATGTACTCTTTTTTTACCTTGTTCTGTACTTAATCGGCATTGAAAATAAAATGAAAATTTCTGTCTCAGTTGTGTATTGCAAGGTTACTGTTGAATTAGAAAACATATTCTGGAGGAATACTTCTTTTTATGTCCTCTATTTTGTGTGTTTTGTTGGGTTGCTTGGAATAGGACTACGTATAGAAAAGTACATAGATTTAAGAAACTGTAATAATTAGTGCTCTTTTTTTTTAATGAATGTTGAACTTTGAAACCAAGATGAGAGATTGGTGTATGTAAAGCTTCTGTAGAAATATTTGAAATGATTTTAAATGCATAAAACAAGTTCATTTACAGTTCATTTGTAGGTATTTTTCATTTAAAGTTGTGACTTTTCCATTTGAAAGTGGTAGTTTCCTTGCTCATAGAAGTGCTCTCTGTGTCTTTTAGGACCATTAACTCCTTTTAATGAAAAGTTTTATTTAATTTTAAAGAAATTGATACTTCAGCAAATTTTACCTATTAATTTGCCTTTATTGGTCGTTTGGCTTTTAATACCTGTCAGATTAAGAAAGAAGAGTTATTCAATTATTGATAACAGTCTGTGCTCATGTCTAGTAGGTAGGGAAGCAACCTTTCTCATGGGCAAAATTCTTCTGATATTCCCAGCAGAAGAGAACCAACTGGGAGAAAAGATGATTGTGGAGTCTTAAAAACTTCCACAGGTTAGTTCTGCTAACCCTTATATTTTAATAATTTCCAGCAACAGATTATTTGTTTAGAGCTTTAGGTGATGTCATTGATGGATGAAGTAATGCAGAAGCCAACTACTCTCATCCTGTTGCCAGACTTTGAATGGTGCCTTTTAAAAAAGCCTGAGAAAAGCATTTTTTGGCCAAATTGCCCGATTTCCCCCTGAGGTCCATGCCACATGCTTTCCAGCCATAAAAGAGAGGGAGATTTCTTCCCAAACACCTAATAGAGTAAGGTACAAACATGTTTTTAGATATTTTAATTATGATTCTGTAAATAAGTTGATATGTCAGCTGAAATTCATTAGAAGCAAGTTCAACTGAACTGCACAACATATTATGCCAAGCAATAATTTAAACTCTACATCTTGAAGCTGAGCCACAATTTTTAATCACAGTTTTTAATATGATGCATTTGAAGACATAGAAAGAAGGAGTTTTTTTTTCCTTCAGGGCTGTGTTCCTTAGATAGCTTGTTTAAGATGAAAAGCATATAGCTTAATCTATTTAAAGCAGCTTAATTGGGAGAATCTAAGGACAAAACCAGAGCTGTAGGTATGGCCTTTCCTTTTGAAAGAGATAGTTCCTTCCCATCCTCCATCTTTTTATTAAATTAGTATTTGCTCTGTGTTATGGTTGTAAAAAAAAGTAACTTTTCAGCTGTAAAACTTCAAGTTAGAAATTTTTGAAAACCCTATTTTCTGTGAACTCAAATTATTTGATCTGCAAATGCCACCAGGAGGCTCTTGTGAACTGTTTGTTTTGTGGTAATCCAGTCTCTATTGTGCTTCTTCTGCTTATGGGCATGTTGCTCAAATTTGCCTCTATTATATATCTCTCAAATAGTACCTGAGCTTGCATAGAAAGAGAATTTGTAAAAAAGTAATTTGTTTTTTAATTTATTTTGAGATTTAAAAAATGTATTTTTATTTATTTCAGCATGCATTTAAACAGGAAAAAAACCCAAACCAGTTCATCTTATCTCTAACTACTTCTGAAAATTAGAAAAAACTTTTGCATGATTACTTCAATAGCAGATGGTAATGCTTCCTCAATACACAGGTTTAAATATAACATCATTAGCATCATTTCTTTTTGCAAGTCAAATATAAAAGCCATGTAGGATACACTCAAGTTAGTTTATCTGGGCTAATCTGCTCAGAAATTAAGTTTAAAAAAGAAAGAAAAGCCAAGCAACCCTTTCTATTTTGGAAGTAGCTTTTGTCTCACTTCCCCATTTTCTACCTCATCCACATACTCTTTTATCCATTTTAGATGGGGAATAAAGATGTAAAGATGTTTTCCAAAGGTACCTGTGAAATTTAGTTCATATTTTTGTTTTCCAAGTGTCTCAGGCATTTAGGAATTTTAATTCTGTTGAGCATCAGCTTCTAGACAGTAGATTCCTTTAGAAAATGACTTGTGGTCCTCAGCCATATTCACAGTTAAGAATCATGTTAAAAATTGCAACACTAATTCCATATCATCTGGTATGAACCAGAGCTCTTACTTCAGGACACTGCCTAGTTCAGGCTCCCTAGCTGTATAAACCTCAGCACTACACTGATATGTTTCTAGTTCTGGGATTAATGTATTTATGGTGGGCAGCGGTGCAGTAAAAAAAACCACCATGCATCAACACAAGGCACCTCTGGATCAGTCTTGTTCACTCTTTTCTCATAGTCTCAGAAAGATATTTGTGTAAGAGCTGGGCACTGAAAAGCCAGTGTCCAGTTACTTGTACACCTCCACAGTCATCAGATATGGATGCATGAGCAGATACTGTCTTTTATATTTGAAGATAAAAGGCTATCTCAGCCTCCGTGCCAATACATCAAGGCTTGGAATTTTATACACGCAGGATCTTGCTCAAAAATCAGTGTGTCCTTTTCAAATGGACACTCTAGGCTTTGTAAGGCTGTAATTGACAAAAGAAAAAAGGGACCTGGCTCTTTGTGAGAGGAAAATAAATTGAAAAAGGTACAAGCTGCTTAATTTACAAAAGCTTTTAGTTATCTGTAACTGAAATTGGCAGTATCAAACTTGGCAGCTGTCAGAAATAAGGTGAATAAATGTTATAGATGTGTATTGTAGGTATGGAACTGGAAGATCTAACATGTTCATCCAAAAATACAACAACACAAACTTAGCAAACAGTTGAGAAAACATGTGGCATCATTTATGTTCCTGGATGATGTTTAACATACTTAAGAGAAAATAAACTGTATTTTCTGTGGGAAGTAGAATATGTGATAAAGAATGCTGCCTTCTTCCTTAAATTAAAAGTGAACAGCAAGAGGAAATAGATGAATTGTGGTGGGAATCTACTTAAAAGAAATTTTGAAATTAATGGAATACAAATAATGTTGAGAGAAAACAAAACCTCTACTGTCATTATAATTCAGTATTATTAAAACTCTAGCCAAAGTATTTTTTAACAGCTGTACTGCTAACTAGTCAACCTTGCAGGCATGTTTAATGTCCTATCAAGTGACTCTTCTCAGTTCCATTGGAATTTGACAGTAATTACAAGTATTCTCTCTCCTTGAAAAACCTTCATGGTACAGGTGATTCATCATCTGAAGCTCAATAATAAAAAAATCAAAGCATCTGGGAAAAAAAAATCTGCTGTCATTGTTTGTGTGTTTTATGTTATCATTTTCTAGTGGAATTTTGGCTTTCATGTTTTATAAAATAGGTCCAGTATTAGGATTCTTGCTTTCCTCTGTCTTCAGTTTCACAGTTGGAATAATTGAGTAGGTGTGCTACTGTTACCAGTCATTCCTTTTTGGATATTCCTACAAGCATGAACTTAATAGAAGTATAATCAGAAATCAGGCTCTAAGTCATTCAGAGTGAGGGAAGAATCTTGGTCCAATTTGTGGTCTATTTTTTATAATAATGGGATTTTCTAGCAAAGATAAGTATTTTTCATTTCTACAAGTGAGAAATTGTTATGCACAACTTCATACAATGGCACAAGTAGGTACATTTTGTCATTGTTTTTTTAAACATAGTTCTCAAAAGTTACAATAGGTTTGTAAATGAAATACAGATCTCGGAAAATCTGTTCATATTCTAGATCCTTACTTCTAAACAAAACAACAACAAAAAAATCCTGTTAACTGCGATGGAGATTATCTACAATTAAAGTAAGAAGGATAATTTTTAAAGTAACTGGTGGTTTGGGAACTTATTTATTTGGTTTGTCAAAGAAAAGAAACTGGTGAAAAAAGTTTGATACAGGCAGGGTTCCAAACAAATTTCAATTTTTTTTATTTTTTTTTTTGCTAACGGTTCATAAACATCCCAGTCGAAGTCTTTAATAAAAACCAATATTTTAATAAAAGTAGAATTGTATGGACATTTTTTGAGGAAAATTAACTTGGGATACATGAAGAGAGGTATGGGTAACTGATATTTGTTTTGATTTTGCTGCTAATTCAGCTGATTTTAAGGGTGAAGTATTCAGCACATGTTGAGGGTGGTACTTGCAGCGGGAATTAGAAAACAAAGCTAGGAAATAGTTATTTTATGGTAACATCTTTAGTGCGCTTGCAAATGACTGTGACCAGGAGATGTCTCTTTTCCTCCCTCCTTATGAAGGAACAAAGGAGAAAAAGCTGTTGCAGGAACCTGAACAACTGCCTACCCTAGAGCAGACAAGTTTAGTTGATTGGGCAAGCAACAATTCCAGGGACACCCTCTCTAACTCCTGTGGACTTTTGGAATGTTTATGGCAGACTTTTCTTATGTGTACCCTGAACATATAAAAAGATGCAAATTAAAATATTCCCCTGGGATATTGCTTGATTTACCCTGAGGTTCCCTATTAGCTTTGCAGGTTAAGGAGAAATAGGAAAGAATACAGCAACACAGTGTGTTTGGGGACTAAAACTGTGTCTTGCTGCTGTCTTTTGTATCAGAAAAACTTCTACTGACCTTCACATAAACTTAGCCTATAGAATGTTTAGAGAAAATTTTTCTCACATAACAATACCTTGTAAGATGATGGGAATTCACTTTGCAAGCTCAGCTGTTACAGCTGGGTATCAGCCTTCTTTCCATCTTCTGTGCTTTTCTGCTGACAAAGTTACTGCTTTCCTCACAGTACTACTCTTAGATAAGGTACAGCAACTGCAGCTCTGAAATCACAAGTGATGAGTTTATACAAAGGCAAAAATCCAAAGGGACAGGGAGACGAAAAGACCATAGCACTGGAGGCATTTCTTTGTATCTGAGTTCCCTCTCCAGTACTGCTGATTTTTCTCTCCCAACTTCTAAAGAGAATAAGTAGCACAAGTCAGAATCTTAACTGCTTTATGTTTGTTCAGTAGTCTGTAAAGTAGAGAATATTGTGTGTGTAATACTGCTTTCAGGCTGAATATGTTAATGTCTAAAAAGCATTTAAGAATGTAAAACACTATGTAAATGTGAGCTATTAGCATAGCTTTCTACTTTAACAAGAGGGCAAGATTCTGAAAGAGTTCACGTGATGCCCTTGAAGGAGTTCAGTGCAGGCCAAAGTGTCTGTGAGAGCACTGTCTGGAGAGAATCTCTGAAGCAGCAAAAGCCCTGCTCTCCAAAAGACTTCAACACTCTTGAAACTAAATCTTGTGAGACAGGCTAGTAAGGTTGCTTCTTTTTCCTCTCTTATTCATTTTGGGGATGGTTTTTATAATAAGTTTGACATACAGACCGGGGGAAGCATCTCACAGAGTATTGTTTAAATTGCAAAATTATGTCACAGACATCTTTTGTGAAAAATCCTTTCTTGGGATTTTTCCCCCTTCTGAGAAGCTGTGGCCTCAGCAACAAGATGTAAACAATGGTTATCTGCTGCTGCGGAATGCAACAGGTGGATCCGTGATTGGTCTCATGTGGATGTTTGGATTTACTGACCACTCATGGCAGAGCTGGGTCTCACTCTCTGCAGAGACACAAATCTTTGTTATTCATTCTTATCTATTCTTAGCTTAGCTAGCCTTCTGAGAACTTTTCCTTCTATCTCTTTCTAGTATAGTCATAATGTAATATATATCATAAAATAATAAATCAAGACTTCTGAACATGGAATCAACATTCTCGCCTCTCTCCTCGCCTGAAAACCCTTGTGACCACCGTCACAAAATTATCCATGGTAAAAACAAAATACCCCAAACCACACAACTTTCTTCATCTCATCCTGCCTGTCCCTAAACAAATTTGAGCTCTAGCTTAGTTTAAAGCTCTTTGCTGGAGGAAGGGAACAGGAAGTCTCAGCTCTTCTTCACCTTAAGATGTAATAATATCATAAAAATATATGTGCAAACAAGAGGTCAGAATAATTGGTCTTGTGTTTGATCTAGGATACAGTGAGAAAATCTTTTTTCAGAGGTGGGCAGAGACAACAGGATGCAGAAGATATGGCAGATTTTCACTGCTTCCATTCAGAAGCTCTTTATCTTCTGGAGAGAAGAGTTAGGTCTTAAACATTATTATGATACAGCTTGTGAAGGTGGAGAGATGAAGCCCTCAATGTTTTTGTATTTCATTCTAATACCATAACAGATATCCTTCAGTTTATTAAAGGGTTTAAAGTCTGCCATATCTGTTTTCTTTTTGTATCTCTCATATTTTCTATAAATAAACTGAAAAAAAAAACCCTTAACTTTGATACCTGAGAGAATCCTTGTTTGTAGTTTTTCCCCCCTCTTAAAGAATGAAGACCTTTTGTTCTAGGCAGCTTCTGTGCACTCATAAAAAGTGCTGTGTCAGAAAAAGGACACTGGAAGGCCATTCAGTACAATTGAAAATTTCATGGCTCTCTGCACACCAAAAGTACTGTTTATCAAGGTGCTTTTAAATATTTCATGCTGTAGAAAAGGCCATAGGTGTTACGTTATGTGCTACATTTGACCAAAATGTGGTTTATGTTTGTATTGTTTCAGAATAGCAGTTGGACCTGAAAAGGTGTGCATTGTCATTGACATTACATTTCCCATTTTTGTAAATAGTCACACACTTCAGGAAGCATCAAACAGCTGATGTGCTTTACTTGTGATAGCACTCAATGAGCCTTCTTCATACACGCTACATGTTAATAATGCAAGACTCAGATTAAATGAAAGGCTTTAAAATGCCACATGAGAAACCTTAATATTTATGTATACTCAGCTACTCTTCTGCAGAGAACATATGGAGGAGAAAGTCCCGTCCAGTGTTTGGCTCAAAGGATTTTGTGCTCTTTTCCTTAAATTCTTTCCTCTTTCTGAATGTAACAGTAGAACCATATTTGTGTAGTGCTACTCATTTCTGGTCACTGTCCATATGAACTTAAGATTTTTCATTGCTGGGATAAGTCTCTGCTGACATTCCTGCCATTGTAGGAAAGTGTTGAGATGCTTCTGTAATTGTTCTCCTCAGTTCTGTGATGCATAAAGACATGACAAATGAAAATGTCTAGTTCTTGTTGTACTAATTCAGTTTAAAAAGTAGCAATGCCTTTGAAGTTATTGAATAAGAAAGGCAAAACTTAGTACAAGCACTCAGGCTTGTTGGGTTCTTTTCAACACTACTGGAGTCATATTTTAAGGTAGTTAAGTCACAAAATCAAGAGTAAACCTTGATCTCATATTCAGTAAAACTGAGGCCCATATTATGCTGGCATGTTTCTGCAGAATGCTGTTTTTATTTTTTTAAGTCTGTGGGAAAATCATGGTCACTTATGAAGCATAAGATGGAAGACAGTGAAATTGTTTCCTGATGCTGAAATAATGCGTACATTATACATGTCTTGACAAAGAATTGCTTATCTGGACCAAAAGAAGGTGGGTAGTTTGGTCTATTAAATTAATTCTATAGCATATTATCTGATTATTAAAGCGTTTTTTTAATAGTAAAAAAACTTGAATTAAAAAAGTAAAACTAAACCAGACTGTTTGGAAGTTGAATATTTTATCGTTACCATAATTTTAACTGGAATAATAAACTAATAATTTAATTTTCATATTGTTCTGTGGAAGTGAACTTAATAATATAGTGGAAGACAAGGTGATTATTTCTAGAGAAAAACATTCATCCTGAGACTGTGATTTGTTCAAGTGATACTACAGTAGTCAGTAATTGGTGGGTGGTGGTTTTATATAAATGGACTACTATAGAAAGTATATTTTCTCAGTTAGTTAAGATTTTAAAGTTCTATGCATTTTTGTAACAACACTGGCAATAAGATCTTGATTGCATGCTACTGGCTGGGACTGTTAGTATTAATAATTTATTTCAACCATCTTTCTTTCTGAAAGAAACACTTAATCAAACATATTAGTGCTGTTATAGTTCAGAAACTTTCCATTGCTTTAGATATATTATCATTTTAGAGTGACTTTTCATATATTTTATAGTGTGTTATTGCACAATATGTTAGAGCCAAATACTCATGTATTAAAATAGAGACAAAATCAAGAATGATCATATGAATACTGCATTTTATGCAGCCTTCAGAATTAAGTGAATAGCAAGACTGGTAAAAGATACTAATTTTATCCTATTGATTTCTCACTTTGTAGTTTTAAGAAAAATATAATTTAACTGATAATAACATTAGTCACACTTCTAATTTTACACTTATGATATTAGTTTGGGGTTTTTTTTATCCCTGTTGACTTTGATGATCTTAGACTTAACTGTTGATGGGTTTTATGTGTACAAATATTGAAGATACATGGCAGAACAAATCTACTTGCTCTCACATTCATCTCCTCAGAAGATAGATTTATTCTTTTGATTTATTGTCCTTTTTTGTAGAATACATGCATACATATAGCACTTATGAGGTACAGGCTTTACAAATATTGTATTGTTTCCTTATTTCAATGGAAATGAACATTTCAAAATGAATATACATTACTGTGTGTGTTCTAATTTATGAGTAGATACTTTAATTGATTTTTTTATTTCATAAATTTGCTGTGTGGCCCTATTGAATTTACCTAACACTGGAACAACCTTATATTGTGGTACTGAACTCACCTGTTAATAACAGTCAATATTTTTTTCTGTTGTCTTCTTGTCTCATTATTTTTGCTAGATATGATGTTCACTGTATATTGTAGCAGACACCAAAGGTTTAAATTCTGAGATCTTTCATTTGAAGCATTTTTTTTGTAAATTACTAATGAAAACTATGTGTGATTTTCTGATCACGCTAATGTCAACCAAAGTATTGGTCTTGCTTATTAACATATAACTGGATGTGGTTCTAAGGCTGAGCTCACACAAAAGCATTGGCTAAATTGATGGTAGTTTTCCATGTTAAATCCATCTTAATTTATTTGTATGCTCCTTTTCCTTTACATTTTCGGTACAGTAGACTCACCCACATTTTGGATTTATAGCTGCAATACTTAGTTTTCTTCCACAAAAATGCTTCCTAGAAACTGAATGAAAGAGAGGGGAAATAAAATTTAAGTCACTATATAGTATCTAAATTAGAACTGTTTTCCTGGGTCTATGAATGGAATATGAATGCCAGTTTTCCAGCAGTTTTTTTTTTCTCATGTACACTTTTTTGCATTTTTGAGAGAGTGCTTGAATTAAATTTAGGTTTGGATTGCTTGTGTATATGGTCTGCCTTTGTCTAAAGGACTTTTTTTAAAAACATTCTGTTGTAGCAGGGAGCATTGGTCTAAGGACAATAAGGTTTCAACTCCAAGAATGTGATCAACAAATCTTAATTAGAATTTTGAATATTTGATGTTCTTATTCTCTACAAATTTTTAGCCAAGAACAGAGAATATGGATAGACAATTATAAGCTTTTGTGAGTTTACTAAGCATAATATTCAACTGTGTGTGTGCATACTTGCTAGGACTAATTTAGGGAGTTAATCTGGTTCATCCCATCAAATCAGTGCCTCTTGATCCTTTGGTGCTCACACATATATTTTGTAGATGAAAATGCTGAAATAGTTCAGTTACCAATGCAGTATGCTTGCATAAATTGTAATCAGGAATTCAGTGTTGCATATTTTGAGTTAATGAAGCAGCAGGAGGTTTGCAACAGTACCTGTGCGCAGTGGAAGACAAATGCTCTTCCAGAATACCTGTGCCTGCTGTTTGGGAAGGAAGATACTTTAGTGTTTAGTCTTTAGTTCATGAAAGTTCTGGACACAATGTTTGGTGAATGCCAATTCTGACCTCAGGCATTTAAAAATATGCACTGTGGATTCTTTAGGTCTTTCTCTCTGAAGAAAGCAGTTGATACATTACTGAGCTCACAAAGCAAACCACTTTTTACAGAGCAGTAACATCTCAGCCTGGCTGAAGCAGTTTTGGATGGGCTGGCCAGAGTGATGCAGGCTACTCCTGAAAACTGTAGGGAGTTAATGTTGAATGGTTTTGCATCATTTTTCAAATACAAATCCTACTACACTGTAAGGCTTTTATTTTTAGCTGGTTGGTAACACTTTTGATTTTATTAATAAATGCCTTGAGTTCTGCTTATTAATTGGTAGCCTAATATGAGTTCATGCATATTGTTACAAAAAGAGAGCAGATGCAAGTGACATCCTAGCACCCAACTGCCAGCAGTATCTTTAGTTGGAATTCCGTTTTCCCACAAAACATTTGAGAAATTGAAATTGAAAGGTTTTTCAGGAAACAGAAGAATTTCTGCAAAAACTGTAAAAGAAGCTGAAAAAGCATAAGATTTCAAAGCATATACTAAGAAAATGGAAAAGGAAGCTATATAAGGTAATTTATGCACTGGTTTGGTTTAATGTATTCAATTGAATTTGATACAATCTTCACAAGATCTAGTACATTTTCTGTTAAAAAGAATCAGAATTCTTTTATTGAAAATTATTATTTTACTTTCAACTCTCTCCTTATTAAAGCTAGGGAACCATTTCCCTGAAGAAATTTGCATCTATTAGCAAAGGAAATATATGTACTACTAGAAAATACTTAACCTAGGACAAATTGGTGACAGCAGGATACTGAGCAATTAAATCAGTGTTCTCAGAGAGGATGTGAAGGAAAACCCAGATAAATGTAGCAGATACTTAGGTTGTTTAATCAAGCTGCTTAGTAACATTTTTTTTTTTCTGAAGAATGTACATGTATATAAAATTTTGGGATTGGTCTCTCAGTGCTTTTTGGCTGTAGAATGCTTTTTGAATAAAATGAAAAGGTTTCTGTGGAGAGTAAGAGAAATAGTATTGTATTTTTCTACACAGAATTTGCTATTTTCAACAATGGATTACCCTAGTGAATAGAAAGGAAGGAGCAAGCACCAAGTTCTCTGACATACAGATCAACTAGAAAAAAGGCCATTCTGAACATTTAACTTCTGCTCTTCCTTAAATTAATGTGATAACTTTCTCACTTTGCTTCAGTGACCTCCCTTTTCAGTATGATCAACCTCAGTGTAAATGTAACTGAAATATATTTAATCAATTGTATTTAATATTGTATCATTCAATATATTTGGAACATTTCTGTCAAATAATATGATGCCCACAGTTATTTTCTAGACCATTTACTCATAAGAAAAATTACAACTTTGCTAAGTTTCCAAACAGAAATCCTCCTATTTTCAATCTTTTATGTTATAAAATCAAGATGGAGTTTATATGACCACATTGGTGAATAAATACATATTTAAGTTCATTTAATAACTGGTCTGCCTTCTCATAGACGAGGTCTTTTTCTATCTTGATTCCATCATTTGGAATTTCTAGTTTCATATCTGTAATAATAATTTATGTGCTGGAGTCTACTACTTATGCTGATGCAACAGACAAACAGAAACCAATAAAAACCTTTCAGTCATTTACAATATAAATGTGCATCACACCATTTCCAGAGTACATATATGTACATACATATACAGTTCATGTATATAGGAGTTAATTTGGCTGGTTTGATGATTTAGCTAAAGCTGAGTTTTAATGTCTATTTTTCTTTTCTCCAGTTCTACTGACTTGTCATGGTCTTTGTGCGCTTAACTAATGATACATTTCAGACTGATTTTCTATGTTGTTTTTTCAAATACTGAATGATATTCTGCAGTGCAATATTATTTGAGGCTGATTTGCCTCCAGTGTTACCAAAATAGGTGTTATTTTCCATCAGAATTCCCATGCTTTTAATTTAAAAGCATTATTTAATCTTAGTCATTCTTATATTGATGAAATTGGTGCTTGGGAAAATGCTGACTAATTCCTGAATCATGCTGCTGAATACTGAGTATTTTTATATAATAACAGGTTACTGTCAGAGGTAAGAATCTTACACTGGACTGACGCACTTAAAGTGCATTGTCTTTATGTGAAAACAGTGCTGAAAACAGAATTCAAGTGATAGCAAACTACAGACATATCTCCATTTCAGTAAAAGATTACCTCCTTTAACTTTACTAGGGTACACTTGCTCTATCTGATATTTAAACACCTTCCCTACACATACACACACAAACAAACCCCAGAAACCCACCCTCATCTATTTCATTGCTGTTTTTTGTAAACTGATAATTATTGGCCAATTCAGCAGAGACTGGAGTAACAGGCTTTGGCTAAATTGTCAAGTATAGGAATTACTGATATTCAGCATAGTTTCTCTAGTTCAGAGAGGGGGAGGCTGAGGATTGACCTCACTACAGCTCCCTACAGCTTCCTGAGGAAAGGAAGTTAAGTGTGAGGTGCTGAGCTTTTCTCCCTTGTACCCAGTGCCAGGACACGTGGGAATGGCCAAGAGCTGCATTGCTCAGGAGAAGTTCTAAATCTGAGCTAGTAGGTGGTGTTGGACACCCACAATCATGCCCCAGCCTGTGCATGGGCTCTTACAAGTTTTGAGAAGGAGGCACAAACATTCTGATGGGGGTGAGAGCTGTGGGTCACCTTGAGATCATTTGACCACCTGAACAAGTTTGTAGAAAGCAGATGTGATGTGTTGTTTTTGAAAGTTTTCTGTGTTCATCCAGTTTTTCTGGTTTCCCTCAGGATGGCAAAATCCCCATCTCTGACGCCAGTGAGGCTCAGAGATCAAATCCTGAGTCTGATGCAGGACGTGCTCCTCAACTAAGTGGTTTCAAGCTTACCCGTGGATTGTTTTTCTCCTTTTACTTATTTTTAGAAATGCCTGAGCTATTTCCCATGGGAAAACATGCTAGAGCACAATATCCTGAGAACATCAGTACTCCCTCAGAGGGAAAGTCCACGCCAATACTCTGTCTCCAAAGCAGCAGGTCAATGTCTAAGGAGAGACTTGAGCAGGTCCTGGTGGTGCTCACAGGCCTCAGTGGCTGGGGCTGGCCTGCCCTGGGACCCCCAGCCCCACACCTCCTGCCAAGGGCCCAGGGACGTGTCCCAGCTCTGCCTGGGATCCTCAGTCCCAGCCTATGTTGTACCTGTGCCAGTCTGATTATCCCACCATAATTATACAACTATTCCTAATATTAATTAACTAACAATGCAAAATGTATTGGCACTGCATGGTAGAAGAAATATTTATAAATTGCACAATGTTTCTTTAGGTTAATAGGCTTAATGTATGGTATTAAACAATTTGACAGCCTTAAGAATAGACATTTTTCAAAATTTAATAGGATATTAACATTTAACTTCACAAATAAATTCATTTTTACTCATAATCTTGGGATATTCATCAAGGTGTAATCTTATTGACTGACCTCTTTGGAAAGCAAGAAGACATTAGGAACAATTTCCTAAGGGTGCCATCTAGGACATTGCACAATAGCTACTCCAATAATGTAGATTGAAACTAACACTAATATTTTCTGGGTATATTTTTCTCCATTGACTTCTTGTACCATTTTTTAGGACCTATATAAATAAGTTATAATGCTGCTTTTAAGTTGATGAAGACATGAAAGCTGGCCTCATGCTTACAACACACAGAGAAAGTTTTCATTTTTCATAAAAGTACCATGAACTGTAAAAGAAATATAAATTTGCAGTTAAAGTTACATGGTCTGAATAAAAATGAAAATAGAAATCACTCCTCTTGGAAATCTGTTGTCTGGAGTTTATGAGCAAGTGTGTATCAAAATATGCAAGGAAATACTGTCAGATATAACTGAATATTAAATAGGGCATGATAATTGCCAAGAACTTGGTTTCTAAGAAAAGATGTATGGAATATGAATAAACAAGCAGTATTACCCAGTCAGTCATAGACAATATGAGTCCCACAAAATATCTCCTAAATTAACTAGATAATTAACTACGTCTTCATGAATAAATATATTTTTCCTTTAAAAAAAAATCCAAAGAGATTGGTTGGGGTGGTTTTTTTTCCTAACAGTTTAAGGTAGTGGTGAAACTGGCCTTAGAATTTATGCTTAAGATGAGACATTACAGCCAAAGAGAAGTTTTCTCAAAGACTCAGGACAGATACAATAGATAATTTACAGGTTTAAGATATGCACATAACAAGGCACTGGAAACAGTATGTTAACAGGGGTACAATAGTATGACATGGTGTAAGCAATTGCAAAGAAGAAAGAATCTGACACCTCTAGAGGTATCTTCACAGTCATAGCCAGGATTTCAAAGAGTGTAAATTAAGTGGCTTCAAACCAAACCCTTTTAGTTGCAACTGAAATTATCATCTATCCACTGTGTACAGTTATTTTTACAAAGAGCTGTTATTTTGTACAGAAAAAAGAGTGTTCACTGGGGGACACAAAGAACATCTAACATAACCTGTGGGTTTTTTTGATCGATTGCATTTATACATTGCTTTGTACATCATAAACGCATAATTTTATAACTCTACAAAGGTTGATACCAAGATAATTTGAGATAAAACTATTCTATGAGCAGGGAAGGTATGTTAATATTTCTAATTTGAATATTATTTCTTTTTATTATAAATCACCCTTGGTTATTTTATCTCTACTATCCTCTAGCATTTAATACAGATTCCAGAATATTATTAACCTTCTATTAGCATAATATTAAGTATTCAAATTTCTTTTCGTGTATATGAGTTTCTGCAATATTTTCTGCAAATATTGTATCCCTAGACTAACTGTAGCTTCCATGAGCCTCAAGCATTTCTATTATGCTTATGCATTAATTTAGAGAGTATCCTGTATACTTCCAAAGGAATCACATTTCTTTAATTAAAATGTAAAATTCAGAACTGAAGTGATTATTATTAGGAAGCTGAATTCAGTTAAAAGAGCAATAAACACTGGATGCAGACATGAAAATAAAAATTTTAATGATCTTGCAGGGGATTAAATTGTAACCAGTGAAATCATAAACAAAGTCATATTTTTATCTTGTTAAAAGGTAAGATAAACTAAAAGTTTCAGCTACAAGGAGGAAAAAACCTATATTCTTTTTTTTTTTTTGCTGACATTGTTATCTATAAATAGTGTTGACTTCAGTATTTATGAAAAAGTTAGACATAACCCTATAAAGGAGACCTTTAATCACTTTAGGTTTTAGTATGGAAGCCAGTATCTCTTTCTAAAGTTGAATAAATAATATCAATTTCCATTACCCAGAAAAAAATGAAAGAGGAAGAAAACTAGTCTAGTTTGCAGAACATCCATCTCAACAAAACTGCAGCCAAAGTCACCAAAAAACCCAGAGTATTCAACAAACAAGAGTTTATATTTGAAATCTATTTTTTTCCCTCTGGAATAATATTTCATTGTTATCGTTAACATATTATAGGTGGATCTCTCTACATTTAAAAGAATTATTACCACTAGAAAACAAAGCTATTCTGGTTAAGTTTTAATAAAACTAATCTACTTTTAGTTATCTTTTAGTTATTGGGGTCTTTTTTTTCCTTATTCTGCAATTCTTCCTTAAAAACATCATAAAGTCTGTGTTGCAAATATCAGAAAATCATAACATTTTAGAAATTCTGAACACTACATATATTTAACATGTTAATGAGCTCTACTTTTGATGTGATTATTGGATATTTTTTGCAATCATTCTGAAGCTCCTCTTATTTGAGCAGAATAGATGCATTGTATTCAGCAATTATCTTTTCATTAAGGATGTCAAGAGTGAAGCTTACCTTATGAGCTTTATGGGTATCTGCATCCAGTCCTTGGCAATGCTCATGCTCACACCCCTGAACCAATGATTTGCTGTTCTCTTAATTGGTCCCAGAAATAATGACAGCCATAGAATGTTTCATCTTTCTTACGGTGTCAGTATCACAGAAAAAGTGCCAGTCAATAGATACAATTTGTAGGTACTTGCACTTTGTGATTGTATCTTTAGCTTATTTTTAAAAACTTAGCGTACTATTATGGCTTTGGTTTGGAGTGCTTATTGTCCTTTGTCATGATAGTACATGTCTTTGACATTTTGACAATCATGGAGAGATGTCCTGTTTCTGGAGTTTAAATAAAAAGGGGGGGGGGGGGGTTTGCTTCATACTTGCAATAGAGTTTACATAATAATAAGCATGTGGTGAAAATAGGAGCCTGAAAATGTTACAGCTAACCATTACTGAGAAATTGTTTGCCTGTATCCCCCTTTTCTCCAGCATGTATCTTCTGAATTTCTTCACTCTTTTACCTTTACGTGATTATTTTTTCTGTCTTGGCTGTCTGTGTCTGACTCTTCTTTCAGATTCTGTTTGCACTTTATTCTCCCACAGGATACCACTGGATGTTACACACACACACTTTCTTTTACCCAGCGGCTCTGTAGCAAGTAGGACATCTGCCTCTGCAGCATTTGCTTCTGTATTATGCTAAATGTCTCTCAGAATGCAGCCATGAATAAGTATCAAACTGGGCTGTCCTGCAAGGCAAAATGAAACCTTGAGAGGCTGCCACTGGCTCATGCAGAGACTTTGTAATTGAATGTTCTACATCATTTCACACAGTTCCAAAGTCTCATTTGTTGCAGTTTACATGGTAATTTAAAATATTAGTGGAGGGCAAGGCACTTGCAAACTGGCCAAAAAGGGCTGCTTGAACCATGGCTTATATGGGTGACTACAACACTGCCCTCCAGCAGGAAAGGCAAAAACCAGCAATGCCAATGAGCATGACATACTCAGAGTTTCTTCAAATTAGGGACAGCCCAAAGTGTACAGAATATCTGTAACTATCTGAATTTCTGTCACTGTGGTGGCAAAAAGGAGAAAAATAAATGAGAATTTTGATGGGAAACAGATCTTCTGTATAATGAGTTAGATGTCAATGTCTGGAATATGAATCATGCAAACAAGATCTCAGTTTAGCATTTCTGTCTTTTTGTTTGTATAAACGCATGGATGTTGAGTTCCATATTTTGGAGCCAAATATTTGTATCATGTAAATTACCTCATTCCATTAAGATCAATGAGATACTGTAAAAGCACAAAAGATTTGGACAAATAGTATCTAAGGGAAGCCTCTTGTGTCACTGTACTTACTTTATGGTGTTTCTACAGGTTGTGATGATTCCCTGTAGCTGGCAGTGAGATCAATGTACTGGTGTGTGATTTAGAAGCAAGTGTGTAAGAGATGTGGATTTATTTCTCTTCACATCCTTAAAAACTTTGAAATGAATGCTGATTTCAGCATTGAAGCTGTATTCAAGGCCTCAGGCAATTACTTTTTAATCAGTATTTGAAGAACTCCTTTTCCACCTCAAGGAACATTTTTATGAATGTGGAAATGTGCAGGTTTCTCCAGGCAATAAAAAGCCATTAGAATCAGGAGTGAGGGGTGCTGCAGGGTAGAGTAACAATTCTGACATTTCTGAGGAAACTTAATTTATTGAAACCTAATTTATACAAGATCACAGGAGTCATTACAGTGATGCTCTAAACAGGGAGGTATTTTCTTGTGAATGAAAATCCCATACCACTAAAATAAGTTTATTAATCGTCTCACCATTAAGGATGATACAGTCCCATGTAGTTCTGTGGGCACATAGATTACCACATGGAATCCCAAATCAGTTCAGATTTCTGTAGTCCATATGTACAAATAGGCAGGTAGAGCATAGATTAGGAATTCTTAAAATACAATATAACTATTCTGAAGAAATTAGATTTTACACCATTGAGCTCAAAATAATCCATTTTACTTTTCAATTAACACAAAATTGCATTACTTTACTTATATTGTGCATACTAAACCAGGGGTTTTCTGTGGTGAATGGGAGATTCAAAAGTGCTAGCCAAAAGTAAGATCTGTGGACTGTATAAAACCAAATGTCTTTGGTTGCTCAATGGGATACAGAATTTTTCCATTTCATATGAGAGAAGATCACATAAATACAAAAAATCAATAAACAACTTGTTAACCTTAGTCAGGGGACAAAAAACAGGAGAGTAAATAACCCATGCACTCTGCTTTGAAACGAAGTAAATTCAAGGTGCATTGAACTAAGATGAGAAAAGAACTGAGAAAAAATATCTTCTGTTAAGAAAGTCCTTTAACATTTTGTGACTATATTAGTTCACACTTAAATAAAAGGTAGTTATAAACAATATTTTTCAAAATTTATATATTTAACTCCAATTTTCTAATATTTAAGTCTTTTAAGTTTTTAGACCTTAATATAAGGGTATAATATGAGGGTATGTAGTTCATAAATTTTTTATATTGGCTTTTCATTACAAAAATCTGACTTTTTTTTAATTTGTTACATGTTTGTTTAATTATTATCATTTTAATTGTTTACAGAGGGATATTTCCCCCTGGAGAAAAGAAAATCATCTTTCCAAATTCTAGCTTAGGCTAGTCAAATCTAAGATAAAATACAAAGCCAAAAAATCTGTCTAGCTTCTTTAACATCAAATAGGTTAGTTTAAAATTACAACTCTTAAATATGATTATATAATTTGGTAGGATAAATATTTGAGCTTTTTTCTTGTGCAGTAGGGAAAAGAACATTTGCAGTCATTTCTATCTAGAGGGATAAAAATCTGCAGGCATTGCACAGAACTGTATCAAATGTCAGAAAGAGTGATAAACAAAAATAAAAGGCAAACAAAGCTCTAGACATCCTGACATTATGTGAGATTAGAATAATGTTGACAGTTTCAAATTTAGCTTCAAATACACTAAGCCTTTGAGCCACGAGATTTGTTTTCAAAGATTTCACATTTCTCAACTGGTCTTCACCTGATGCGTAATCCCCCAGTTTCTGCACTGTGAAATAGAGAACTGCTGTTGAGATCTCCTTTAAAATGCTCCAAAAGCTAATCTGTAATATAAAGAGCTTTATAGAAGACTAATATTTTAAACTAAGTCTGAGTTTGAATTCTATATTCTATTAGCGAAACCAGAAGTTTAAGGAACCATAATAAAACAAGAAGACAAATGAAATATGTTGTCAGTAAGAAGGACAGCAGGATGGGGGATCCGGAACAAAGTTCCTCCCACTGTAAGTAAAGATCAGGTTCATGACGACCTGAGGAACCTGAATGTACAGAAGTCTATGGCACTTGATGAGATGCATCCCAGAGTCCTGAGGGAACTGGTTAATGTAGTCACCAAGACGCTGTCCATGGTATTTGAGTAGCCTTGGCATTCAGGTGAAGTCCCAGGTGACTGGAAAAAGGGAAATGTACGCCTCTTTAAAAATGTAGAAAGGAGGCCCCTGGGAACCACTGACCAGTCAGTCTCCCCTCTGTGCCTGTGAAGGTCATGGAATAGATCCTCCTAGAAGCCATGCCAAGGAACATGGAGGACAAGAACACAATTCAAGACACCAGCATGGCTCCACCAGGGCCAAGACCTGCCTGACCAACATAACACACTTCTCTGATGGAGTGACTGCATCAATGGAAAAGGGAAAAGTGATAGATTTAACGTATTTATTTATTTATTTCTGCAAAGCCTTTGACAAGGTCCTGAACAGCATCCTTCTTTCTAAACTGGAGAGAGATGGATTCAATGAGTGCATTAGTTGATGGACAAGAAAGCAATTGGGTGGTCACATCCAGAGGTCACATCCTAGTGGTCCACTTGGAGTCAACAGCTTAGAGTCCCAATGGATATCAGTGACAACTGGTGGCCCTCAGGGGTCTGTACTGGGGCCAGCCTTATTTAACATCTTCATTATCAACGTAGATTAATTGATTGAGAACACCCCTGGCAAATTTGCCAGTGACACCCAGCTGAGTGGTGCAGCTGCCACACCTGAGGGAAGGGATGCCATCCACAGGTATCAGCAAGTGGCCCCATGGGGTTCCCATGGGGTTCAACCAGACCAGGGCAAGGTGCTGTGCCTGGGTTGGGGCAACCCCAGTACCAGCACGGGCTGGGGGATGGACAGATGGAGAGCAGCCCTGGGGAGAAGGCCCTGGCGGTGCTGCTGGATGAGAGGCTGGGCATGACCCAGCCATGGGCACTCACAGCCCAGAGACACAAACGTACCCTGGGCTGCCTCCAAAGCAGCATGGGCAGAGGGGAGAGGGAGGGGATTCTGCCCCTCTGCTCCTGTCTGGTGAGAGCCCACCTGCAGGGCTGCATCAGCTCTGGGGTCCTGAGCACAGGAAGGACATGAACCTGCTTGAGCAGATCCAGAGGAGCCAACAAGATAATTAGTGGGACAGAGCATCTTTTATGAGGAAAGCCTAATTTTTCTTCATTGGTTTTTTCAGCCTAAGAGAAAGTTTCAAGGTGACATAAGTGCAGCCTTTAAATAGCTGCAGAACTACAGAAAACATAAAGAACTACACAGAGGGTTTATAAGGGCATGTAGGGAAAGGAAAAGGGGTAATGGCTTCAAACTGAGAGAAGGTAGGTTTTGATTAGATATTAGGAAGAAATTTTTCACTGTGAAGGTGATGAGGCACTGCAACATGTTGCCAGAGAAATTGTGGATGCCCTGTTACTGGAAGCGTTCGAGGACAGGTTGTCAGGTATCTCTGCCCATGCCAAGGGGGTTGGAACCCTTGCAACGTAAATCATTCTGTGGTTCTAAATGAATGTGTCAGGAAAAGGCACTTGAGAATTTTCTTCTCTGACTTGAAGCTGTCTTCAAATCCAGCTTTGAGTAATTTTTGTTCTAAAGTTAGTGAAGACTGGGAGATTACATTAGGGAAGGAGGATTGCTATTAATGTAGGACTTTCTTGTATCTAACGGATGGGAAGCTTGATTTTCCTTATTTATTTTTACTTCTAATTCCTATATGAATGCTTTGGAATTCAAAAATGTGGTTTTTGTTTTAAATATAAAGAAGCCATTAAACCCAAAACCAAACAAGCAAATAAAAAACTGTGTTGAACTGAAAATAGGTGATGATACTTGTTTAGGAGTACATGGAAATAATTTACAATGCAAACCAAATCTTTTCCAAAAAGAATTTGTAAGCAGTTCAAGATCTGTCAGTCTTGCCTGCTAATTCTTATATTCTATATAGAACTGGGGGAGAATGGAATGGCAGTATGAACTCTGTTAAAATGCTTTGTGTGTTATTTAATGACCAAAATACCAAATCAAATTTCCCCTTAAGTCACCCCTTAGGTCCAAACTTGCAAAGTAAGTCAGCCTTCTCTTTTCTCCTCTGGGCTGGACTCCATGCAAATCTGATAATTCCATAGTGAATGCCCTAAGAAAGTTGTGGGATATAGGATATAAGGCATAGTCTCATTGGTAGGCTGATCTATAAGGGAACAGATATGGGAAATACATCTTTTTGCAAGATGATAATCTTCTATAGAAAAATAAAATAATTTCAAGTGAAAAAGCTTTATCACTATAGTGAAATAAAGAACTTTAGCTTGAGAAAGTTTAGCTTGAAACTCATTTCAGTTGAGTTGTTTTGGTTGGAGCTGTGTGAAATATTGTGTTTTGTCATTCAAAAAATTATATTATTATTAATTTGCATTTTAATGTTTATAATTTTTTAGGTATTTTGGTAGAAATATACAAGTTCTGAAGCATCATTCCAAATCCTTTCAGTCACTTTTCAGAGACTATTTATTTGATCAACGCAAAAGCTTTCTTTGGCAGACCTACATAAAATAGCAGCTACCAGAAGAGCTCCTCCCAGCATCAATTATGACCATTAACAAATCTCTTGGCGATCATGCCTTCTTTGAGATCCAAAACTGTTTTTCTAGAGTTTTTCAGCACTGATAGGTAGCAGATATCTGTGTGTTATTGAAGCTTGCTTTCTCAAACTCATCTCTACTGTTCTTTTTATTAAAGCAGAAGTAGAAATTATTTAAAATTACTTAGGAGGGCATAGTAGGAAAAAGACCCATGAAGCTATTATTAGTAAACAGTATCAAAATAATACTATTATATGACCTGTTTACTGAAAATATTACTTCAGCCACGGGCTGTCTGCTTTTTCCTCATCCAGTTTAGGCCTCTACTGAAATAATGGCAAATCATATTTAGAAGGAAAATTATCTCAAAATTACTAAAGAAGCCCATCTTAGAAACTTTTTTTTTTTACCATTTCTTGAGAGAAGTAATATGTAAAAGATAATAAACAGGCTCCTTTTTTTTGCAAATTGTCTTTGGCATACAGAGGTTAAAAATTGTCACAGTTTCATACAGGCAAAGTTATTGCATAGACTTTGCAGTGAGTCGTCTTATCTGCAAAAAATACTGATTAATTTCCACAAATTTAAATTTGTAGATAAAATATGGACAAAAGTACCACACAGGTATGGACCATGTGAATTTTGAACATTACTGCTAAGTTCAGTTATCTCATCTAGGTCCTGATTTATTTCTGTAATGATATTGTTCTAAAAATAGTACTGGCAGCAGATGTAAGGATATCATAATGTTTCATCTTGGATACTCAAATCCGAAATATGGACTTTTCTAAAAAACAAAAAAAAAGAATCTCTGTATCTTCTCAATGAAAGCAATCTGTCCTTTGTTTTTGAATGCAGGTATATGGAAAAAATATGCAGAATAACAAATAAAGAAAAGCATGGTTAGTTCTAAACAGGTTTAAAGAAAAAAAATTTCAAATAAGAGGTAATTGAGTTAAATGCCTTGGTAATTCAGCTGCAGGTTGTCAGATCCTAGTAGTGAATTCCACCTGCAAAACTCTTAAATCTCAATATTTTACTCACTGAGGTACTAGGAAAGGCTTAGAGCATGAAAGTAAGTAAGTCTTACCCAGAGTGGCGCTGCATCTGTATCTCATGTGTTACATGTTCAACATGAGTGATTTTTTGTCAGTCATGCAGCAAGTAGAAAAAGGCAAAATTATTTTCCATTTTCTCCAAAATCAGGTTTTTTTCATGCACACAGTTGTAGAACTTCAAGGACTTACCCTCATTCTTTCATCCACAAACAGCATCCGCAACAAACAAAGGCTGTCTCATCAAAGCAGACATCCATAGTAACAAATCTGTTACAAATTTCATACTACCTACCCAACAAAGCAGACCATAAATATTTAGGGTTGGACTTGAGCTGGGGAAGAGTGACAAGTAGGAAATAAAATCTTATGCCTTTGGCAAGCTATTCCTAAAAGTAAGAAGAAGTATGAGTAACATCCTCAAATGCAAACAGTGTCATTTTGTGGCATGCTCTGTTTATACATTTAGAATTCTCCAAGGTTGTTACTGAAAAATGCAGAATACTTTTACTAAAACAAATACAGAATCCAAGCAGACTGCAAAAATTCTACTAAATTCTTTAAAATCTTAAAGAGTAAGAAGCTCTTTTCCCAGTGTTTTCTTGCTCAAATTTATCCTTCCCTTCATAAACTGTTTAATAAGTAGGAAAATTGAGGAAAACTGTGGTTAGTCATTCTCTGCTTTGGTCTAAACAAAACTCTGCTTTTGAAGTTTTTTCAGAGGATAAGTATAAAGCATCTGTAGATATTATTCGAACTAAGATATATCTACTTTAAATTGGTATAATATCACAGTGCATTAAAGGTTTGATCTTTGAAAAGAGATTTACCTTAGTAGAGGTTTTTCTGCCAAAGGATAACTAGGAAGCTGTAGCTATCTGTGTTTTTACTTTGGCGTGCTATTCAGCTCTAGCACAAGGTGCTTCAAGGCATTTCAAGAACCAGTTAGATTTTTCTGTTTTGTTTCCAGAGAGTCAGTTCATGAAAACCAGAAGTCTGTTTTTGTTCTAAAATCCCTCACATCTAATTTATACTGCACCAGTGTAAACAGAAATTTAAAACTGTAGATGATTCAAAACTTTTTAGCTTCATTTCTTCATGTAAATCTAGGGATCTGAGATATTCTGAAACTGAAAAAGTTTTCAAACACTCAGTTTTCCCAAAGGCAATATTGTTCCACACCCATTCTTACCAGTAGCTTTCATAGACTACATAGGCTGTAATGAATCACATAGCCAGATTCAGTCTGTCTTGGCTCTGTAATAGAAGTGTTACCATCAGAGGTACATCTAACATAGTGAATCTTTAAATTCTGCTGATTAAATTTACCTCCATATTCTTGGATGTTAGGGAAAGCTTGAGTAAAGTTTCTCTTTGTAGAGAAAATAATTAAAAATAAGTGTTTTCTAAATGGAGTATTCTCTAAACATTTGAGAAATATCTTTAGATAGAGGACATTTTTGTACTGCTGGTTTTATACTTTTTCTTTTGTTCTGCTAATCCTTTAGGGATATCTCTAGTGTCCTGTTCTGAAGAACTAGGCACAGTATTTTTCCGGAGATTTCTATTTCAAATGCATAGAAATGAATTTTATCCATTCTAGTCAGCCTTTATCCAGCTTCACTAATCAATATCTGAAAATGAAGAGCTAAAATTATATTTGGAATTTTTAATACTTTTTATTTCAACTTTACAAAATAGGAGATTTGAACATTTTCTTATTTATTGGATCAGTTTTTTGTGCACTGGCCATAGATAGAGCTAACACGAAATTGAGAGCCTGGAGTGTGTAATAATACCAGAATCCTACAGTAATAAAGGAACATACTAGAGACATAGGTTTCAAGGATTATAAACTTAATTCTTCCTTCTTCTTCTCTCTATACTCTTATTCTTGCTACTGGAACTCTGATTAATTATTAGAAAACTAAAGGGGTTGTGCTCTCCTTCTCAGGTGATAATTAAATTTGTGTTTAAAATGTAACACTTCTCCAAATAATCTTGAGCAACTTGGTTTAATTAATAGATACACAGTATATGTTGGTATGATTCAAGTTCCATGAAGTTCCATGGCAGATTTTCTGTTCTTTTGTCTCATTCTTCCCCCTCAATTTTTGAATATTTATAGGAAACTGTTGGATATTATTGACATATATTTTGAATCCGAGGATCATCATCTCTGTCTCTCATGCAAACTCTTATAAAGGAAAATGAATTTCTTTCACAGTATGATCCTTCTCTCTCTCTTGAACAGTTTGGCATGAAATTTCATCACATAGCCTTTCCTGTTCAGCTTGTGACCTGAATATAGATCTTCAAATACATAGGTTTGTTCATGAACAAACATCCCTGTTTTACTTAAACTGTACTAAGCAAGAGGTCAGATAAAGGTTACAGCAGGATTAAAGAGGAATATCTGTAACATTGTATGCAGGTCTTACAGACTGCTGAGAGAGAAACAAGAGGTTTTCATGATATCCTGGCAACCACATCCAGTGGATCAAATGGGTTGTCAGTCAAATATTGGAAGGTTTATGGTTAGATTCTAAGTATATATCTATAAATAGATATTTGCATAAATAGATAAAGAATGATTATAAACAGATTTTAATGAGACTATCTACACTATTCAAAATTCATAGTTGGATTCACTATATCCTTTTTCTCCTGTCTCTCTCCTCTCTTCTAAGACTGTAATTACAATGTTAAAAGGTAGAAGAGAAGAGAAAATGTTTGAGTGGTTTGGGGTTTTTTTTCCCCACACTAATTTGCATTTTAGCTTTTCATTTGTTTAGGGTATTGTTTGAACAACTACTTTCAATCACCTTTATTTGACAAATTATTTTATAGGATTAGAGTAAAACTAACAGTTTTAGACCACACCCTATGTACTTATGAGTTTTAAGAGCATTTGTACAATCTATAATGCCATTTGCTTGCTTCACAAAGAATTTTAACAAATATTAGCCAGAAATTATTTTAAGGTGTGTATTTTGTTGTTCGAGTGTATACATAAAATAATAAACTCTTATAATTTGTATAAATATGTTAAACATAAAATGTACAGAGTGCCATTTTCAAGCCTTCTGGGTAGCTGCCTCTCATTATTTCACTTGAGATTCTTTGTGCTTCATAATTCTCAACACCAATCCACAGGTTAGAGGAAGAGAGAGGATTTTCCTGATACCTCCTTAAGAAAATTTCACTTTCAAAACTCAAGCCAGAAGTGTTCTTATAGTCACTGAGACTCTTTATAGTCACTGTTTCTCTTTAGAAAATGTATGAGGAAAAATTTTAAATTCATATTGCTTAAAAGCTATCATATAGTCTTGAATATGTAAAGTATGCCATTAGGTTGGATGAACCTCCATCTATTTGAATTTGCATGAGGCAGAGATCTTCCAGTCATGCATCAGATATTATTTATAGCTGTATTTCTAAGGATTCCCTTGCTTATCTCTGTTCTGTATAATGAATATCTTTGGTTCCAAGACACCAAAAAAAGTTTTCAAGTTATGCTGATTTCTAGGAATTAAAATAACAAAAGAACTCCAAAAACTAAAACAATACAAATCAAAGAAAAAACTGAAGAAATACAGTTAAACTACTATTTTTGCTTTGCTTGCTACTTCCTATGGAAATATTTCTATCATAGGGAATCTCAAGAGACTTTTCCAGCTTGTGATGCTTTGAATAGAGGCATTAGAAAATTTGACCTCTTGAAGAAAATAATGGCTTAAAGAAGCATGTCCTGCTCTTTATTAGAAGGAATGGCTTTCAATGACTTAGAGTCTTATTTTCATTTCATAACTTTATCATTACTTCTCAAAATTGGCAGATTGGCAGAAGACAAACAGAAATTGATTAGTTTTACAATGAATATTTATTTCAGCTACAGCTGGAATAAAACCACTAGTGATTACATCCTTCTTTTCAAGATAAGGATGCACATATTAAACAGACAAATCTACCTCTAGGTAGATTTATGGGACATACTTATTCAACCAGCTATGAATGGATTTAAAACTGGATTTTATTTGGGGTTATAGCTTAGAAAAACATACATTTTTGAATAAACCAGATGCAGAATTCCCCAGAGGCGTTAAGAGGCTGTGTGTCTTCACAGATTTCTGTGGCTTTTTCTCCCCATTTGTTCCAGCAGACAAGTTACACTAGCATTTGCTGTGCAAACTTTTTGGATGATAATGATAAGAGTTCCCTGCCTTGATAATAGATGTTTGTTTGGGCCAAAGCACTTGTTTCAGAAGGCTCTGCTATGTTTCCCTCTCATTTCATGGCCTTGGTAAAAATGTCACATTTTGCTCAGGGCAAGGAGTGTTGCTGCTGAAGGAGTGGAAGCCGTTCCACTTTGGTGATATCAAGCATTTGCTGATCAGCAGCCCTGCAGATAAGTTGAGGAGTTGTTGTACCCACACTTAATTCAGTTCTGCAAAGGGGAGACAATATGTTTTCATTTTTAATTCATTTCCTGAAGTAAATGTGCCATTTAATTAGGCTTCATTTAGGTAGTTCTGTATGCGGTATTGTTGTTTTCAAACTGAAAGATTATTTGCCCACATATTGGTTGCAGATTATTGTTCACCAGATCTACCTAAACTAAAATTTTGACCACTTGTTGATCAGCACAAACAATTTGTGAAATGACATGGAAATATTCATAATGTCAAAGACAGAAAAAATCAATTCATGATCATTGATCTTAATCCAAATTATTCTCAAAAATGTACTGCACACACAAATTTCTGAGTTTTTCAATAAAGCTCAGATCTTACTTAGTCATTCTGTTACTTAAACCAGAGGAGGATCCAGCTCAGTTAAAAAAGATACACTGGATTTACTCTACTAAGAATGAAAAAATGCTGACTATAAGCACATTTAAACAAATAAGTATTTTGCTAATGAACTAGCACTTCTGCAACACTGCTGCAGGTGTAAAATCAAGTTAGTAGATTTTAATCTTTCTTTTCCCCTCCCCTGACCCATCCTGCCAGGTTTCTGTAAATATAATCAGTGGAAATCCTTGCAAAACAATATCTGCTGCCCAGACAAGATCTTGGCAACGTAAATCAGTGTTATTCATTCCCTGCTTGCAGAAGAAGCTTTGCCTTTTCTGGCACTCAAGGTCAAAAATTGTATTCCAGAATCCACCTATCTATTATCTGTTTGTGGAGACACGTGAAGTTTCCACCAAGGATTAGTTTGGAAAGGTCTTTATTTAGTGTTTTTCAAAAATGCATGTAAAATATATATATTAACATTAATAAACAGATAATGGATTCTGAAATGTGAAAATTTGCGTGTGTAAAGAGGCATCCCACAAAAATGGGCAAAGTCATTAGAAATCTCATTGTAATTAAGTTCTTTTTATGGGAAGAAATACATAAGGCAAAGTAATAAAGAGGAAGACGAAAAGAACCCATAATGAAAAAAAATTGAGCTTTTTTTGGTGTATGGAGTATCTTCATGGCAAATAAAAAAAGAAAAATTAATTTTAAAAATTGGCATTTCCATTGATTATGATTGTGTATATTTGATGCAGCAGTAGATAAAACAATTATGATAAAGCAATATTCTGCTGGCTTAGAAATCTAAGGAGGGAACTTAGAGGTATCTGATTATGAAATCTTTTGTCTCTCTCTTTGTGAATAGTGTTTTTTATGTCACAGGCTATTCTTTTCCTGTTTTTATTCAGGGCCAGAAATGGGAAAAAAGTGAGTGAATTTTGCTTAAGGAATTAATTTCCAAAGACACATAAAAAATGAGCAACAAAAGGCATTACAAGGATAGAATACCATATTAAAACACTGAGATATGTTCTATTTCTGTTCTCTTTCCTTTTTATAAATACCTAATAAATATGAGTCAAGTGAGTTCCACATATGTTTTTATTATCATCCTACTTTTTACTTTTATTTATTTAGGATTACATTATGTGTGTGCAACTTTTTAGGTGAAATAGAAGATGATGAAGAAAAGAAATTAAAGCAGATCTGAGTGAGGAAGGAAAATGGTTGAAAATGGTATCCCTGAATCCAAAGAGCACATTTCCCAAAGCTGCTGGCAAGAATAAGACCATTTCCCTGTGGTTTGTTTCCATGTACTGCTGGTGCCATCAGCTTTACCTGTTTTTTCTCCTTACATGAGTGGAAGGATTTTAAATGCATCCAATCACTGGAAGAATATGCATGCAGACAGAAGTGTCCCATTCACAAATCAGAAACTGGTATAATTATGTGGAATTTTGTTAGCACTATTTTACCCTGGGCAAGCATGCATAATTAATTGTGGCTGTTTTAGACAGACATATTTTCATTGGTGCCGGGGAATGAAAGACAGGATCTGCCCCACTGTGTTAATGGTAGTCATTGTTTTCCCTCTGACAATTATGTGACGCCAAATTAAAATGACAAACCAGAAATGTGCACAGACCCAGTTTTGTTTCAGGTTCTTTATCTAAAGACCTTCCCAGTCTTGACTAGCCACTGTGACTTATGGTTTTCAGTCCAGATGTTAAGAAACTATGCTGATTGAATCTGTCGAAAAGGTATGCTGAAGCCTGGAGATGAGATTCTTCATTTCCTTTCAAGTGAACAAATTTTAGTGGGTGTTTCTAAACATCCTATTATTTCCTCTTCTTAGGAGATGTCTGGAAAGCTTGATGTACCCTCATTCAGAGAAGCAATTTTTACTGATAAATCCAAAAGAAGTTTTGGTTTTGTTTTTTTTTTTTTTTTCATAATTGTCCCTGAAAGTCCACAGATTAGTTAACAGATTTATATTACTCAGAATGCTTTGACATAAAGAAATGTGTAAGTACTTACTGTTGCTGTAGTGGTGTTCAAACATCTGCGTGCTGGCTCTGTGTGCCACTAGATGTAAGGTGTAAGATGTAAGATGCTCAGTTTCTGTGAATGTTCATTCTTACTTGGTTAGAAACTGCCAGTTATTATTTTACAGACAGCTGCCCAGAAGGACTGTGCTTGAAATCATCAGGTTTTCATATACAGCCATGCACAGCCTTGGATTTTTTAGTCACTTTTCACTTGGCATAAATTTGAGTTGATGACTGGGGAGGTCAAGACGTGCATGCAGAATTGTTAGTGCTCTGTGCCATTCAGTGTCTGGAACTGGATTTGGGGAGGTTTTGTACTTGTTTGGAGATGGAGGAAGAGAAATCTGAACAGTCAGAGGTTTCATCTACTCTTGTTGTATGGATAGATGTCAAAGAGAGAAAAAGATACTTTAATCATATCCTGTCAATTTAAATGTAGGGCTTTTTATGCCCTGTTTTTCTGGGAAAATACATATAGTACTGCACCACACAATCACGTTAAGTACCACACAGAAAAACCTGCAAAAGCGGTTGCCATGGTCTAGATTTTGAGCAAATAGCCTAGCAAGACATTTTCATTTTCAAAAGTCAAACCTGCCATTATATTTATGGCTTTGTTTAGATTCTTTGGTTTTTTTTTTTTTCTTTTTGTACATCTCCATCTAGAGTTTACAAAGAAAATAGACCTGCTGTGATGTGAACCCCAAAGGAAAGATACACTGTGTCTGTAATACACTGAAATGTCAGGAAATCATTTATTGAGCTACTGGTGCCTTTAGAGGCTGGCTATAATTTGCTTTGCTGTCTGATAATGTGTGTGTTTGTAGATCAATTATCTCAAGAGCTCTTTGGAGCCATAAGGTCATCTTTAGCATATTTGTCAGATACTTCTGTGCAGAGATGCCAAGTAGCACATTTTTCTTCCTGAACTTAATAGATCATCTCTCAAAGTAAGTGAGCAAAGAGATTATCTGGTGATGGCAGTACTCTCAATGCTAAAGCTTTGACATACCTTTAACATATTTATACATGTATATATTGTGAACAAATTATAGAAAAAGTTTTACCTTAAAAAAAATGGTTTCTTTCAGATTGGTGATTGGTAATTCACTTGTGAGCACCTTTATTCAAATACCAGTATTTTAATCATGACTGCATCCAGATGGACAGAAGCCTTTTGTGACACCAGCATAATTTTTCTCAGTGGTCCAAGGCTGAATAGATATTCTGGAAGGAGTCCCATCGTTGAGAACAGGACTTGTGACCATGAGCATCACTTGTTTTCTCTTAGGACGGTAGTATTCTTTTCTATTACCTGCTTGAAAATAAAACTTGAAATATTTATGGAGATATTTAAATTTAAATGATAAGGAAAAACTGAATTTGGAGAAAAGATTGCATAATAGTAATTCCATGTGATCTAAAGACTATAGACTATATGTGAAGACCATGTAACATGAAGAACATGTTAATAGACTCTCCTGGTGCATAATTTCTGATTTGATTTTTTTTTTTTCCTGAAAGATTTTAGATTCAAGACTTCCAAATATTTTCAAGGGGATGGGAGAAGGGGAACAGAAAACAAAGCATATTTCTGGTTATAGAAATATAACTTTGGAGTTTCCAGTTTCAACTCGTTCACAGTATGTTTCATGTATATTTATGGAGGCCACTGAGGGAAAAACAATATCTTGTTTTGGATCTTTAAAGCCTGATGCAGCTAACAGCTAATTTATTTGATGTCCCTTGGCGTGTTGAATTTAATTTATCAAAAGCAAACTAATATGAAATAGTAAAATCATTATCAAAGTGGAAATAAAAATAAATTATTAGAACATACTAACAGAGGAAAATAAAGCAGATTACATCTAAGTTTCTGGGATATTTCTCATTTTAATTACATTAATCCTAATTGTTATTAGACTGGTGATGGGACAGTAGCAGGTAAGTTTAAAGAAGGGAAAGATATGGAAATAAGTTCATGCAATCCAAATAGACATCATACAAATGGACTTTATTTGTAGTACTAGTCATTCAATGTACCTAGGAAAATATTTTCGATGTGTATTTGTAAGTTTCATAATTATGCAAGTAATTCCAATTTTTTTAACTTTTTACTCTTTTTTTCTGTTGTTAGTTCAAAACTTGAATTACAGGTGTGTAGGGGGACAGAATACAAGAAAATAGTGTAGAAAGCAATCTTGCCCCTAAGGAGTTATAGCTGGTCCAATTATCAAAGACTAGGAACAGGCCTGACTTTAACAGGCCACAGCTGTAACCATTGAGAAGCAGAGTGCTATAACAGAGTGAGGTGGCTGCTTGGGGAGGGAATTGCAGTCAGTTGGTTACTTTGTGAAGAAGAAAGAGTCAGTGCTCTGAGGAGCTGTCCACGAGAAACACCGAGAGTGTATGAAACTTCTGTGATAAGGAGACGACAGTATGGAACCCCTGCAATAAGATGACAACACATGCACATGACTTTAATGTAAGTTTTGCATGAGTTTTTGAGTCCTGAGAGTTCGCATTCAGAAAGAATTGGTGCTGTCTTAAACTGAGCAATATTCTTTTCTGGAATATTGTATTATTCCAGAAATAATTATATAACATTGTATAATTAATAATATTGTATTATTAACATGGAGCAGAGACGATACTTAGAAGTTTTAATCAGGGAATTTAGATTTCTGGAAACAGAGATCCCAAACTTGTTCTCCTTTTGGAGATGAGTGAGATCACAAATTCCAAACACAGCAGGAGATTTTGTTTTATGACTAATTAAGTTCATAGTTCAACCACCCCGTGTTTATCTCCTTTAATGTCAACCAAACTTCGCCTCCGAAAAAAATTGTAGCTAGGTAAAAATTAAATTCCGTTTGGGAATGCAAACAAGTGCAGGGAAATGGTGGTTTTCTACATGCAGGTGAAGGTAATTCTAATTTGCTCATTAAGTCAATATATCAGTTTAAATTCTCTTTGAGATTCTATTTGCAGTGATTGGGAACACTGGGAGCCAAGACATGGGTAGAATGGTCACAATGAGTTCATGAAAGCAAGAATCTTAAGATTTCACCAGGATAATACTCCTGTATGTATGGGGTTTTTTTAATTGAACCTTTCCCTTTTTTTTTCAGCTTAGATACTCTGGGTTGCTAGTGCACATACATACTAAGAATCTCAGCTTTTAACATAAATTTTAAAGAGAATGAAGCATTTTTAATAAAGAAAATGTAGATTTTGAGGGTTTTAGGACTTTTTGTTCATTTTCCCTTCTTACTGTTGCTTTTAATTATTTTGAAATTTAATCTTATGCTTAGATATTTTCTGCTCATAAAATATTACTAACTTAATCCCTGCATTGCTTGAAAAACCACTGAACATTCTGTAGTTAGGCATTGAAACAGAAATCAGATGTCTTAGATGAAAATGCCAAGCCAGTATTGTAATGAGTCGTGTTTGACTTAGGCTTTTTTTCTTTCTAAGTGTATATTGGGCCATCATCCCTGCCTTTTTGCTTTATCTTGTTCCTATAACATCCACCTGAAAGGGAAAATCAATATACATATGCATTTTTTAGAAAAAACAATAAGGCATGTAGTTAATTAAAGCTATACGAAGTTTTAATGCCACATACATTCTTTTATCAGCAGTGCTATCTCTGCCCATTTTATCATTCCTGCTGGGGGCTTTTTAGGTACAACAAAAAATATTGCTTGTGGCTTTTTCTCATGCTGATCATGAATTCAATGGGGATCAGCTCCTGCCAGTAAAGGCTGCATATTTATGCTATTGATTTGTGAGGGAAGGAAGCTGAGGGCTGTTTGTATTGTGCTATAAAATTAATAAATAATGATTCATTAGAACAGCATCCTGCAGCTCACCAGCAAGCAGTAATTTGGTGTGAGGGTTGTATTTCTATTTTCTACTCTAAATGTGCTTGGGATACCTCAACAGGGGAGCATTGCTGTTGCAGTAGCTGTGAGCACTGTCCTAGTCTATGTCCTTTGGGATTTGCTCTCTCTCAAGGTGGGGAGGTGGAGCAACAGAAAGCAGGCAGGCAGCATGTCTCTTGGGGTACTTCACTCTCCAGCAAAACTGTGAGAAGGTCTGTTCACATATGTGCTGGGAATCCTGAGGTGTCAGGAGAGGGTTGAGGTGCCCTTATCTTTGTTGGCTAAGATAAGAAAATCATCTTGAGTCAATCTCATTTACCTGTGTTTTTGACCACAGGTGAAATGCACTGGAGACCATTAACCTGATATTGCTATGCAGTATGAAGTTAGGAAAAAAAAGGACACAACAATCTACCATCCCCAGAAAAACCAGTGGTCCCTGTTCCAAATTATCTGATGGCGCTATAATTGCTCTTGTTATTCAGAAATATTTCATTCTTTGGGGATTGTTTGGGCAATGATGGCACCTATCCTTAATGGAACACTAATTCAGTTCTTCCTTAGGAAGAATTTAACTGGCGTAGAGTATAAAAATATGATCTTCAAGACCACAACTGGGAAGTATTCAGGAGGCATTATAAAATATATTGAAGCTGAAGGAACATTTACAATATGTTTTAAATTTGGCTGTATTGGAAACATATTTTAACTCATTTTTGAACCCTCTTAGGATTTGTGAACATTAACACCAATGTAGTCTTGCAGAGTGTTGTGTGGTAGTTTCACTCATTTCAGCAATTACTACCTCCTTTAAACCCAGAAACAACAAATAGACTGAAGTATTTAAGTGGTGGCAAAGTTACATAAAGTAAATGTGAAAGCATTGATGTGCTGAAAGTGGTTTGTATTAGAATAGATTTGATATTCATATGACTGCCAGATCTTTAAGATCACAATGTGTACCCTGACAGGGCAGAAGGGAGACCTGTTTTTAGAGGACAGTACCAACTATGGATTGAAAGGCTTTAGATATTCCAGTGGCTTTAATTCAAAGAGATGAGTTTAGATGCACAGTGTCTCATGTCAGCCTTTACATGAAATGTGCCTGAGGGCACTGGCCTTGTGGTGGACCAGAGCTAAAATTTAAAAATGAATGGAGGGAAAATGTAATGATATACAGTAGGTGTGCATACATCAAAACTAATAGCAACACTGTGACTTGTTAAGATTGGCAGGTTCATTGTTTAAAAAATCAATGGACACCTTTGATACCTGACCAGTTTCAGCGACATTTAATTTATTTTTCAGCAGTATTTTCTCTAGTCTCCTTCTAGACTATGAACAATATAACTTACCTCCTTCAGAATTTCAGTGCAATTCATCCTTGCTAATTATTCCTTGCTGGTGGCTTTGGAAGATAGACAGGAGAGTGAATAACAGCATTGCTAGTACAGTATGTCACTACAGAATAAACAGAGCAGAAGGAGGGAGACAGATTGTGGTGCAACAATGGCCAAATATTTACATTTTCTGCAGCAAAGCATAGCACAGAGGAGTCATCTTCTCAGCATGAGAGCATAAGCCAGAAACTGGATCTTTTCCATGTAATTGAGAGACTACCACTGATAGGGAAGGTGACCACCTTCCCTTTTCTGTTTTATTCATACAATATTTGGGGTTTGGATTTTTCATTCTGTCAGGCCTGCAGGTTTTCAAGAATCTGATTCCTGTGATGAGCCGACAGTTTGGAGAGTAGATATGAACTTCACAGAAGCTCTACATGCTTTTCTTAATGAGGAAAGAAGACTGCTTTGAATTTTGCAATGTAGTGGAGTAAGCTATGTTGATGAGGCATTGATGGAAAAGAAAGGTTGGGAAAATTGCCAATGGAATTTCAGGTACTGGTACAGATAAACTAAATTTGATATGAAAAGCACAGCAAACAGAAATATAAATCATAAAGGAAGGAAGGAACAAAATTACTGCTATATAAATGTATTTCATACCTCCTCTCTTTTGAACTGTTATCTTCTAACTGCACAATGTCCTATATTAAAATTTTACTCTTGCTCTTCCGTGGAACTTTTTGCTGATTCATGCCCTTTCATAGATATGGCCTTTTTTATCCACTGGGGTTTCAGCTGGGACTTTGATAAACATTTGTGTGAACTATCCGAAGTCACTCCAAGGATGATATGTATAGAAATGTGTGTAAAAAAAAAAAAAAATGTATTCTAGTGTCTACTTTCAATTCATAATGTCCTGTGAGAGCAGTCCTGATAAGGTCCAAAACCTTAACTGCAAGCTACACTAGAAATCTGAGAAAACCTTCGAGGATTTAAGAGACATCAGCTTTCCTCAGTGTGGGCAGAGGAAGTAAAAATGCTGTCAGTATGTGATGGGCTTCTGAAGAAATATCATGAGTCAGAGAGATATGTAGCCCAGATCTGGTGAAATATGTTGCTTTCTTGGCTTATATTCACAGTCTGGTAGAAAACATCTTGACAAAACCCTGTTATTTCTTTGAGAATAAAAATATTTCTGCCGTTGCTGTGAGTGCGTTCATCTCTGGAGACCTCTGCCAAAAAAGAGTCCATCTCCCCATTGGCTCAGCCTGGAACATTCACCTTTACCCACATAAGGGACTTGGAAATCCGGCAGCTAAGATAAGGGACAGAGTGCACTAATGCAGAAACGTTCAGCCGCTCTCAGCAGGAAGTGTCTTGTCAATACTGGCAATAAGTAATGTGCTAAAGATTTACTGTCAGGTGGCTGTCTTGACCACAGCAGGGTGGAAACTTGCAGCAGGAGGATGGCTGTACATTCTTAGGTCACTTGTGTTTACTTTGATGAATGTGTGTAGTATCCTTGGTCTGGATTGTTGCACTGAATTGGGGGAAGGCTGTAGCAACTGATAAACCCAGAAAAAATATTTTCCACCCTTAACAGAGAAAATAGCAGTTAAATAATTAGACATAGGAGGTATCAGCACTATTATTTTCATTTTTTCCTCAGGTTTCTAGCACAGTGCCCTGCATTAAACAGAAAAAGTTCCGGTCATGCTGTTTGCAGTAGATAAAAATTGATTGAACAGAATGGTTGCCCCATGGTTATTTTGATCTTGTATTTATTTTTATAAATTAAAATTTATGTCATTCATTTTGAAGTTATGTAGTTACTAATTTATTTTTCTGCAAAGAAAAACTACATCTTTTTTTTATGTAGCGCTTTTGAACAACTTTTAAAATTATGAGGAGAAAATATGCCTTCCACAGATTATCTGGTATTAGAAATTTGCTTATTTTAAAGTGCACTAAGACAGGCTGCAAGTTAGTAATCATAGACTCATAGGATATTTTGGGTTAGAGGGCCATGAAGTCTAACACTCCTGCTATGAGCAGGGGCATTTTAAAATAGATCAGGTTGCTCAGAGCTCCATCTAACCTGATCTTCAGTATATCCAGAGAAAGGGCACCTTCAAATAGATCAGATTGCTGAGAACTCCAATCAAACCTCGAGTGTTTCCAGGGCACCTGCCACCTTTCTGGGCAACCTTTTCCTGCATTTTATCACTCATAGCAAAAAATCTCTTCCTTGTATCCAGCATAACTCTAGCCTCTTTTAGGGTAGTGCCTTGTTGAATTTGAAGCCACTTCCACTTTTCCAGTCACTACATACCCTGGTAAAAAAAAAAATGTGTAGATCTTTTGCAGGCTCCTCTGTAGTCTCCTTCCTGTACTGGAAGGTTGCTACGTTTCCCCAGCGCTTTCTCTTCTCCAGGCTGAACAACACCGACTCTCCCAGCCGAGAGAGTTTTAACAGCAGAGGTGCTCCAGTCTTCTGGTCATTGTGGTCTCCTCTGGATTCCAACAGGTCCATCTCCTTCTTATATTCAGCATCCACGTGGAGCCTCACAAGAGTGGAGTAAAAGGGCAGCGTGTAAACACTAACTTTTTTCACAGAAAGAACTTTCATGTGTACCTTGTTTTTTTAAAATACAGAGTAACTACAGAAACATGGAAGACTTCCTCTCCCATGTCCCTAAGTACATTTGCTTATAAATCCACACTGACTACTTCCAATCATGTTTTTCTACCACCTATGTTTGGAAATGCTTTCTGGAAGGATAGTTGACCTTCCTCACCACCTTCCCAGGGAGTGAGGCATGGCTGACTTACTTGTAGCTGCCTGCATCTTTCTTCTTACACTTAACAGACTCAATTGGCCAATTGAATAAAAGCATTGAATTTTGCCTTGAGTTTTATCTATAAAGAACAATTATTAGAATTTGATGGTGTAGATGCAAACTTTTCCATTAATTGAAAATATGTCTTTACGCTAGTTGTTATTTTGTTATTTAGAGCGTTGGGGGGCTAATTCTTTCTTTGCTCATAAAAGTTCAGAAATAAAAGCTAATAAATGTCTGTCTTTGTTCTATTCTAGACATTATATTACTTTTAGTGCCATATTAGTGCCATTTACAGAACAGCCATTTTACAAGGCATCTTCTGGACAGTTACCTTAGTGTCCTGAGTTTCAAAGTGCCTCCAAGCTGCCCCAAACACCAGAAAGGTTTTCTGAAAGCCCTGAAGCAGAGTGGTACACCAAGGGACAGTTTTAATAATTCGTTCTAATTGATAAATGGTTATGTGAGTCTCTATGTCCTTTAAGATAGCTATGCCCCCTCTGCATTTCTGACCTACATCTGTCACTATTTTAATAATAAATTCCATATCAGTAGTTGCTCCTAAGTAAAAGGTACATGTAAAGAAAATCCTCTTTCCTAAATTATCTGATTTTCACTTTTTATTCATATCTGCATTTTGCTAACCATTTTTCTAAACCTAGATTTCTTTCAAAGTGGAAGGGTTCAAACAGGAAAGCATCAATAATCTTCATGTTTCAGGGTCAAAATGAGATTATACTTCAGAGTCTGTGTGTTTCAGTTCCTTCTCTGTCTGTGGTACTTAAAAATGCAATGAACCCTGGGTCTTGACCTGTCTTAGAAAAACTGTATTGCTGTAGGTATTAAAAAAGCTTTTCAAGACTTTTTTTTTTATTTCAGAATATTTAAATATACTTTTAAAAATGTCATTCTGGTATTGTAAGTGAATAAACAAATGAGAGAGACTTGCTTTTCAGTAAATAGCAGGGGCATGATAGGCGTTCCTGACTGCATGAAATGAAGCGCAGACCACTTCAGTCATTAATTCAAGCAGTTGTCTGGGCAGCATGCCACATGCCAGATACTTTCTAGATATGGTACATGCAGGAAAATTTCTGGAAATAGAGATTCATGTCACTCTTGGTGTTTGATTTTGAAGGGATTTTCTTTTGAAATTGAGAGTGATTCCTTTGACTCCTTTTTCATATGAGCTTTTTGGAAAAAAAACAGAAGTATTTCATAGGCATTATAGGTTCAACTATGACTGGACTACAAAGAGTTAATAGCACTGTATCAGTCTTGAGGTATGTGGGAAACTTTTGGAGTGCCATCTAGATGTTTGTTTTCTTTTTTAATTGAGATCATTAAACAAGTTGAAATGTTGTCTGCATTCGTCTGTGAGGAAAGAGAAATCCTCTGTGCTTCAGCCTTCCCACAGACACAAATACTCAATAGCGGCAGTAAATAATTCAATTAAATACAGTGCAACACAGTGTAGTTGCCCTAAAAATTATGAGAACTGGTTCAAAGTGGAAGAAAAGGAGTTAATTCAGAGCAGACGAGACGTCCTTCATTCTGTTTTTACCTGCTGGTTGTAAGATAATACATGACTGTATTCCAAAAGGAGCAGGAGACAAGCAGGGATATTTTGTTCCTTTCTGAGTAGGAGATACAGGAAAAAATGAAATTCATAGCTTAATCTTAAAATTTGTTTTCAAAAGACTTGGAAAACCAGGGAATGAAACTTCAATTTCTTGTTTTCTTTCTGAACATTGCTATGGTTGCAATAGCAGCCAGAGCCAAGGAGAGCTTAATCTCTGAGAAACCAGATAATGCCCTTAGCTGAATAGCCACTCTGAAGGTGTGGAGAAATAAATGTGAAGCAGTTTTTTGCCTTTCTATTTTATGGCCACAAATACACACTAATTCTTAGTTTCTGGATTTTCATGTTTCTCCCATTTCATTAAGTGCTCAACACGATTTTTTTTCTTTTAATTTATTTGTCTTCTAGACAATTTCAGAGTAACAATGTGCATGGCAGAAAGCAGTGTAGCCCCTGTGAAAGCAGAGGAATTCTCAGACTCACTGTGATCAGGTGTCTTTCACCACTGCTCCTGCTATCACAGAAATTGCCAGCAGGCACACCTGGAGAGACACAGCCCTCACTTCAGCGGGGGGTTAAAAGTAGAGGGAAAGCTTAGGAAGGGAATGAATGTGTTCTTGATCTGATAGTGCTGTGCTATGCTGCAGCCAGAAGACTGGAGAGTAGGAAAAACTTAGGAGTTTGAGGCTAGGATGGCTTCAGGTTTCTGATTTTTTTTTTGTGGTCTGGGTTGTTTGGGTTGCTGTGCATGCTGCTCTGATTCTTAATGAGGCACTCAGGATCCTCACTCTGGAGGAGAATAAAAAGTAAAACCATGATATTTGTATTTTTGAGGGAGTTCTTTTTACTTTGAAGGTGGAACTTGCGTTGCCTCTCACTTTGGTAGAGGGAATTTGGACCCTAGTCATGTAAGTCTTTAAAGATTTCCAACTTAATTCTCATGGTTATATAAGTATTTAAGAGCATAAAATCTTTCTGTTACATGTTGTTTCTGTTTGTTTAGTGCTAGGAGTGGCTCCCTTGGTGAGGGGCTGGTGGTCAGGGTGTGGGACAGGAAGCCTGTTCTGCTCTTTCCTCTGCAGGACAGAGGCAGAGGTGTATTGCCAGTGCTGTTGGTTCTGCAGCTTGGTAAGCAGCAGCCAAATGCAGCTGTGAAAGATTTGTTGGAAGGAGGGTAGGAGAAATAAAGGAAATGAGTGGCACAAAGAAGCATTTTGGTTATTGAGCAAGGGTTTGTGGTGGGTGGTTGCAAACTCACACTCTGCTAAACTCTAGGCACTGATGATCAGTGAGTAGCTCCCATCAAGGGGATGAATTGCAAAAAACTATAAATAATTGTGGTCTACTGCCTGTGTTGATTTAACAGCCTGTAAGGTTTGCCAAGAAAGAGTTGAAAATATGTTTTTCTAACGAGTGTGAAAGGCCATGGTGCCTTTATCTGCAACGAGGGACCTATGACCTACAAAATGTGTGACAAATTTGTATCTCCAGAGTTTCAGTTTTGCTGAGGAAAATAGATGCTTCTAGCCTAGCAGCTTCAGATATAACAGCCCAAATGTGAAACTGAGGTGGACTCATTAACTCCTTGACTTTGTTAGTGTCTTCATACAGTATATTTAGGAGTGTGAGGTTTTTTCCCACTCTGTGTGAGCTGTGATAAAACTGTAAATTTGAAGGCTTCTTGGTAGCATTGAATGTTCAGTAATTCTTGGCTGAAAGAGAGGAAAGGCAAAGGAGCAGGAAAAAAACAGGGAGTGTTTTGAATTAGGATGGGAAAGAAAAATGTAACAATAAGATTCTTCTGCCTTGACTTCACACCTTTGTTATAGCTAGGAGTTGATGAAGAGAATGGTTTTGATATGTGCTTAATTTGGGAAGAAATACACCATATTTTTTTAATGTTTTTGACCAGGAGTGTAATTTTAAACTTTCTAAATTGGTGATCTTTACTGAGAGGTATGCTGCTCGTGTCTCAAATAGCAAGAAATATTTGTGATAAAATTAGAGACACAAGATTTGGTGTTTTTATCAGCCTTGTGATATTCAAGCACACAACTTCTACCTTCTGTCTCCTTTGTGTACAGTTTGAAAAATGCGGCTCCAAGCTGTAAAGGAAAAGCAAAATAAATGGGGGGAGGGTAGGATGGAGACAGGAGGTTTTCTATCTTGGACTTGAGAAGCCGACCTACTAAGGTCTAAGTTGATCTAGTCAAGTTCTTTTGGCTGCTTTCCTTCTGAAATGCAGAGGATGAAAAAGAAGGAAATATTAGCAATATCACACAAAATACAGTCAGGGTATAATCCAATTCAATAAAGAGATTTCTTTTTGTATTTCTTTCAGTCTCTTCTGATACAGGATTCTGTAAGTCAAAATGTATGAAGTTACTTCGTGAGATAATTGCAATGGAAGAAGATGTTTTTGGTTACTCAAATGTATTTTATTCTACAAGTAGTGAAACAAATCTAGTTACAACCAACGTGTAGTAGTTACAAGCTCCTGTATCTGGGACAATGAGTCTAAAGAGAATATATGTAGTTTTAATTCTTAAATTTAAGCAATTGGTGGTGATCTGTATCAAATTCAAGATCTTTATCATTGAGTTTACTGACTCTGTGCTCACTTAGCTATTGTGCCCAGACTGACTGAAAATGTATAATGAGAAGATTACTAATCTGGGAAGAATAAATCATGCTGGAAGTAGGAAAAACAAACCAGTGTTTCACTAGGATCATGTCAAATATTTCTCTTGGTATTACTCTCTAACTCAGGTAATGCTTTTCTATAAATGCATCTTTCTAATACCCATCTGGGTGTGTGTGTGGTTCAGTGTCTCAAATTTTCTTGAAAAGCTCTTTGGCTTTGTTATTTCCTCTTCAATTAGAAAGTAAACACCTAAAATTAAAATATACCAAAACTTAAGCCCTAAAGCAGAGTTTCCTATTTCACTGACAGGAGAATTTAAGTAGTGTCCTGGGATAATTATCAGATTGAAGAGATATCCAGTCAAATAGAGGGACAGAACAGAAGTTATAACTATATGGTTGTGCCTGAAATGAGTGGATCAGAGGGAATAAAGATTTCTTTGTGTTATACTGTCATTAAGAAACAGTCTTCCTGTTTTAGAAGCTCAGTTGGGAGTGAAGTTGATTGGTGATTATTATGAAAGTTGTGACTGTGCTTTGTGCTTGAATTGGAGATGGCTTCAGGTGGAGATGAGAGCTAAATCAAATCATTGGTTGTGCATAAGTGTAATCTTGAGACTTGGAGAGCCTTCCCAGCAATTCAAAGTGAGAAATTTAGTACCAGTTTGCTAATCTGAGTGGTGGCTAAATGAACAGGAAGCAAGAGTGTTATATAATAAAGGTCTTGATTTGAGGGTTTGGCTTTGTTGGTGTTTGTAGTTGTTTGTTTTGGGGGGTTTTGGATGTGTGTGTGTGTGACAAGATTTTTTTTCGTGTTCTTATATAGAATTTAAATTCCCTATAAATGGAAAGCAAAGATACCACTTAAAATAAGAATTATAAATAGGAATTAAATAAATAAATAGGAAATACTTTTATTTAGAACTTAGACATAATGGGACTTCTGGAACAAAATTTCAAATCACTGTAATGGAAATCCATCCCTTCTGAGTTGGTAATAGCTTCACAGCTGGAGAAGGACATCAGAAAAGGGAAAGAACTCTGTGCAGTACTTTCCTTGGAGAGAAACAGATGGAAAATTCATTTGATTGAATATGTGAACTTGCAAGACAGTGAATGAGACTTGACAGCTTTAACATGCAGATCTGTAGAAGAAAAACCATGAGCTACTGTGTTTTGAAATAAGAAACTTATTCTTTTGGCTTTGTTACAGCTGAAGAGCAGTTTAATTGAGAGAGATTTTTTTTCCAGCTTTTTCCTTGCTAAGTCAATGTGGAGGAATTTTCAAAACACAAATTTATATTTCAAGTAAGGACCATTTTTCATGAGAAAAAGGATAATTTTTTCATCAGTTAAAATATTCATTATGAGCTTTAAGCATAAATATACGTAACTGAGGAAACATCTCTACTTGAGCCAGTGGGAAGTAAAATCAGAAGGGGTTTTGAGGGTTTTTCTGAGGCTTTTTAAATTTATTTTTTGCCTGGGGTTCTTTAAGTTTTTGGTGTTTTTTGGTTATTGTTGTTTTGGTTTTTTTGGTTTTTTTTTTGTTTTTTTTTTTTAACAGAATTTGCCAAATGAAATGTGGCATGAATTACTTTAGGATTTGTCACATTTTCTTTTTTCTGGCTATAAGAAAAAAGAGGTTCCTGCAGTTTTGTGAGATTTTTTAATGAATGTTCATCTCCTTCCTATTCAGTCAGAATAAGATAAGTACATGTTAAATTGACTTTCCTAATAAAATGTACTCTTGAAAAAGTGCTACATGGAGGTTAAGGAAACAGCCAAACAAAAAAAATGCAACAAACTCTCACCAGCTGTCATTGTTCTACTTAACATACTCAAAGACTTCATGTTTGTTTGTGGGGTGTGGGGTTTTTTGCTTGCTTTTTTTTAAAAAAGCAACAGCCAATTTTGCTATTTTAACCCTTAAAATATGTATGAGGATGACCATTTAGGTAAATGAAATGGGGTACCCAGGGAGGTGGTGGAGTCATCAATCCTGGAGATGTCCAAGAAATGACTGAACATGGAACTTAGTGCTCTGGTCTAGCTGACGAGGTAGAGATCAGTCAAAAGTTGGACTACATAATTTTGGAGATCTTTTCCAAGCTTAATAATTCTTTGATTCTATAAAATTCTTCTTCAGGCATCTCATTTTCTTAGGCAAAGGTCATAAAACTGATCTTCATTAAATTAGACCACAAGTAATATAGGCAATGATTTTTTTTAATCTTTATTCCTGTATAGTGAACCGATGACTTTTTCGGACAAGACATGAAAAGATTAAAGTGCTTAATTATATAATTTTTGTGTTGTCTTTTTTTTTTTTTTTAACAAGACAGTGTTGCTTTTGCTATTTTATAATTATCTCTAGAAGGTCCTTTAGTTGAGATGCTATGAGAGAGTCATTCTAGTTGACATAGTGATTGGTGACTTTGCACATTTATGAAAACAAACATAGCTTTCAAGGAAATACAGCATTAAGCTGGATACTGGCTGTCTTGTAGGACTGGTAGCAGGGGAAGATAACTGGCTTTTCTATTTGATAAAGGATCTTAGGAGTGGTACTCATAGTAATATACTTCACTGTTATGAACAATGTTCTCTGGAACCTTACCACGGGTTTGCGAAAATAATTTTTCTTTCTTGTGTCAAGTATAGCACCTCCAGGACAGAATTTGTATAAGTCTACAAGAAAGTGAAAACAGCAGTTCAGTAACTCTTCCTTGCAAATATTCCAAACTATGACCAGGTCTGAGAAGGTTTTAAGGAAAGTGAGTTTTAATGTTTAGCCAGAAAATTCTTCTGTCAAACAAACTTTGAAAAACCAATCACAAAGGCTTTTCCCTACTTGCCCTCACTTGCCAAATCATCCTGTGGGGTTTTTTTTGTTTGTTTTTTCATGTTTTTTGGATGTTTATTTTGGTTTGGTTTTTGGTTGGTTTTGGTTTTTTGTCTTGTTTTTTTTCTTCTTTTTTCTTCCCCTAGCAGTCCACTGGAATGAAATGGACTAAATTTGGGTCAACAGCTCTGCTTGAGTTATTCCAGTGACTTTTCTTCTTTTTCCACATTCTTGCACATAAGTTCTTTGGAGTTTTCTTTGGTTACTTGCTTGGTTTGGTATGCTTTGGAGTTGTTATTTTTAGCTGCTCTAGGTTTTAAAGTGATTTGTATAAGTACCATCTGCTATTGAGGTGTATTCTGCCGCTGCCTTTTTTTTATTATTTTGCATAATTTTACACTTTTGGCTGCTGTTTTTATTAATTTCGTTTAGTATGTCTAAAGAAACTTCACTCTGTAGTTAACATAAAATCAAATTTTACATACACAGGAATGCCCAAATATAAAACTCTTTCCCCTTTTCCATGCTTGATGCAGTTCAAGGTACTTTGAAAATAACTTACCGAGTAACAAATAAGTGGTTAGAAACAATTGCTGATTTTAAATTACTTCCGCACCCTAAAGTGTGGAGTAGTTTTTTAAAATGTACAGTGTGGAGCAGTTTTCTTTTAGAAGTAGTTTTTTTAAAATGTAAATCTCTTGGACATTTCACATCTTTTCACATAATGGTGCTTATTCAGAAAATTATTGCATAGTAACTTCATTTGAGAGTTATATTAATATATCATTAAAGTAAATTTATATCCTTATTAAAGTGCAATAGATTAATTATATCTAAAGATCACAAGAGACTATATCTGAATGCATCCTTTTGAGTCTGAAAAGAGAGGTGGCATGGTATGTCACTTCCCCATTAAACTTAGCTTCTTTTAATTTTTGTTAGAGTAAAATCAGGGCAAATGCCCATTTGCTGTCTTCTGTCAGATCAGCTTCTGCTGCTTTGTATTTGTCACAGAGCTCAAGCATAAATAAAGCCGTGGGCAAAGGACCTGGGTTCTCTCTTCTGGTTCATGCATCAAGTCCCAACTCCAGGTCCGAGCCCTTTCCAAGGTTTCTTGAGTTTAGTGGATAGATCTTTGACCAGTGGTAATGGCTATGGCTCCCCAGGTGGTGCCCAGTCACTTGCTGGATTACAGGTTCAGCAAAGGCTCAATTCATAATAACTTGTTCTGAAACCTCTCAGATAACATTTCCCTTCCTGGAATGGGTAGTTCAAGTTCAGAAGCTATGTTGAGAGAAGCAGTGAAATGTTTAAGTGTCTGCTTCAGGTTTTTTGACATTGGAGTGTAAAAGTGCCAAAAAAAAGAGGTATTCTTAGAAGACTTACAGTATTTTCTGATTTTCTTTCACTAAGAAAAATTTGAAGGTTATCTCCCCCAGAATTCAACACACACTTTCAGTCCTGGAAAAAAAAGAGTGAAATGGAGAAAGAGAGAGGAGGATAGGTGTTTACCTCACTTTTTAGAGGGGGAAAGTACATTTGCAGACTTATGCTGATAGGGTTTTTTGAGTAGCTTTTCCAGTCTCCAAGGAAAAGGAGAAATTACCAATTTCCAATTGTACCACATTACTATTTTCAAGTAGAGACAAGAATGGTTCAAGCTGGTGTTGTGTTGGATGTAATAGGGTCTTTAAAAGGTCTTTCTTGCTTTGTATGTGTCAATTCCAGTAGACCAAAATCTTCAATTGGAGACTAATCTTCTTTTCTGCTCTGCAAGTATAGCTCTTTTCATAGGCTAAAGACAATTCTGTCCATGAACTGATTAGGGAATTATGCTGTAAGAAGTATTTGCTCCTCTTTTTCATCCATTCCTGGTGAGCAATAAATGGCACTAATATTAAATTTCAATTTATGGTATTATTTTGCAAGCACGATACGTCATTTCTGCACAATAGACTTGACACTCAGAAAAAACTTGCCCAGAATGTTAGTCTCGCTACGTTCACCACCTGAAAGGTTGGTCTGCTTCTTGCTGTAATTATGCATTCTCTAAAATTAATATTTATGTATTAAAAGTGAGTGTCTACAATGTGCTTCTGAGTTTCTTTAGACCTTAGGACATTTGCTTCCAGTGATTTCCTTATCTGGAAATGTCACTTCTCATTCATCTGGTGATAGATTAATATTTTTTTCTTTCTGTTGTGAATCTGTTTTGCTCTTGTTTGATAGCAAACCTTTCCAAACAAAACCTCTGTAACTTTGATAAATATTCACGAGAAACTGTACTTAGAGCTTTTTCAAATCTTCAAAAACTCATATGTCCATGGCATTGCTTTTTTTCTCCTCACCCTTTAATTAAATCAAAGGAAATGATCACCTTTTTCTAGATCATTTTTTCTCATAAATATTAATGTGTCTCTTCTGATTTAACTGCTTCTCCTTTTTGTTTTCTTGTTTGTGCTGATTGTCTTTAACCTTCAGCTCTAGACACAGTCAGCTTGGTGCTATTAATTAGTAGATGTCTGCGGCTAACATAAAACAAATGCATGGATTAGAAGTATTCTAAGCAATTAAAGTCTAAATGCATGGCTATCACTTTGACTTTACAGAAGGACTAGCATAAGAAAGCCTGCCTTTAAGAAAGGATATCAGGAGATCCTTCCCGACAAAGGAGGAATGAATTACAAGGATAATCTTGATAGTCAAGGCCAGGAATGTAAATGTGTATTGTACTTGCCACTGTTTTTAAAATGACAGCAAGGTCATTTCTGATTTACTTGGGCTACTTTACTAACAGTTTGTGTGTGTATGCATCTGCAATATGCATGAGATTTCGCTTACCTGATTGTAGAAAACAGGCTGGAATATGAGGGCTAAGAATTAATAGAATTTTTCTTATGAAGTCAAGTGGCTAAAAGATGATTGCCATAAGAAAATATAATTGTGACCTTTAATTATTCTGCAATTTTTCGTTGTATGTAGAAGCAGGATATAATCTTTCCTCTCATGTGTTGAGATTAATCAAATCTGACATTGTAGAAATACGTTGTGCCTTCCACAGTCAATTTTTCAGCACTTCTGTAGTTTTTATACAGCTCTCTATAGTTTCACACTAACCCTGTCCATTAGCTCTTGATGTAGTCTTGTGACTTTGCAAAGATTTCATATTTCTTTTTTGCTTAAAGGAATTTCTGGCTCTGACCAATAGGTTATTTTTGAATCCACCAGTGTGCTGATCTCAACCAAAAGATTGTAGCCCTCATACTTTGTTCCTCCACATGTTTAAATGCTATTTCCTGTTGAGTCCATGAAACAAATGTCTGTACTAAGGGAACAAGGTTGTTGCTGAGATCTGCATCTAATTTTCTCCCCACCTGGTGATATAACTAGAGTATGCTCTGAGAGCTTGGTGCCCCAGTGTGGGGGTTTTGTCCTTGTTTTAACATGACCATGTTCATCACTGACTTGTGTGTCTACCTCTGGCATTTGAATTAAATGCTCACAGTAGCTGCAGCTATGAGAAGATATTGGTGGACCATTTTCGATTCTAGCCTCTGGGATGGAAGCTACCAGCTCCATACCGTATGAGACTTCAGAAAGGGGTGGATTCATGGAGGATTCAAGTCCTTCTGCAAACATGACTGCTCTTTTCTGTAATATGTCTAATCTTAGATGGTTTTTCATTGAAGAGTTAATTAAACTTTAGCATAGTAACAAAATATTTTCAATGTGTTTCATATTCAGAGTACATTTTTACTTTGTCTGCTATCTCCATGACTAATACCACCTTATTACAAGTCATGGCAGATAGTGCTTTTATCTTCCTTGTGTCCTGCTCTGTGGGCCCAAGTCAGCATCTCATACTTCCTGTGTTATAATTTGTGGGTTTTATTGGCCAAGTCTTACTTGGTTGGATAATAAAAGTTATCTTGGCATAATCTTTGTTGCTTGATTGCTGTTCTCCCCAGGCTGGTGAAGCCAGTGCTAAAAGCCACTGGGCCTTGGACAGTTGCTGAGGAGACTTTCAGGTTGTTGTATCTGACAGTATACCTTTCTTGTACCAACCTTTACTTTGTGGGCACACTATTTCTCCCTTGAAAACACAGTTGTATAGTATTTCATGCTGATATGAGCCTCTTAAAAGCAGCACAGCAGATATTACATTCATAAGCATGAAACTAATCATTCAACCAGTTACTTTTGCTTATTCTCACAGTAAAAGTTTCTTTCCTATAAGCATTTACAAATGTACAACATTGGCATAGGAAGTGCAGGAACTTGTAATGAAAGTTAGAAAGTAGGCTTTTCTGTGAGTGCAATGTCATCTGCATTGGGTACAGAAACGTCTCCTAAAAAAAGGAAAAATATAATTAAAGAGAAGCCTCTTTTTTGTGGTTTAAAAAACCCTCAACTTTCAGCAAATGAACTTATTTATTTTTAGTAAGTTTTGCAGACACTATTGGCACTCTTTCAATATTTATTAACTAATAAATCTCATATAAATTGTTATGTTATCACCCATTAATTTTTTTTATGGTCTGTAGATACCACTTCAGTTTATCAAATCTATGAACGCAAGAACCGGAAAGTCAGCAAATTTGGATCCAATTAGAACTAGACACCTTTCAATCCCTCTCAGTTTTAAATAGAAAAAGATTACAGAAAGAAGGAGATTAGAGGGAGGGAGGGGATCATCTTTCACTCTCCATGTCACATAAAAAGGACTAACAACATTTAACAAATTTCACAGGGATTAATGACTATGAACTTGCTTATCTATGAAACATTCCCACCTAGTGTTTACTTGTAATGCCTCTCAAAATGAATGCATAAAGGACCTTAATTCCTGAGAAAAGGAAAGGCATAATGCCAAAAAGGGCATCAACTTTCTCTTCATTTCCAGTAGCAATGCAATGCAGAGATATTATAGAGGCTCTAATCCAGGAGGGTAAACAAAGCCCTTGCTCAATATTAATTAAAAGGCTTCAGAATGCAAGGAGTCTTAGACACTTAGAAAAGAAAATTTTAATTGGATTAACTACTGAACAAATTTCAAGTTTAGATTCTTTGTTTTTAAGAGGAAAAATAGGAAAGGCTCATTTGCAATGGAATAATTATATGATATAATTATGTTAAAGAATGCAATCATGTGTTGACTGTATTTAGAATCTTTGGATAAAAGCGGCTTGTGTATGGTCTTGGCTGACCATTAAGTAAAATACTTAACTGTGGCTTACACTGAATTGTTTGGGAGTGTGAGCAAGGGGATTTGATTTTTGTATGACATCTCTTAAAAGTGTTAATAGCACAAGCCAAAGTTAGTGGTTGTGGTTAGCAAAATGATACTGAAGCAAATGTGCACCCTGTAGTATCTGTTTTTCTCTGTATTTTTTTCCAGAATAGATTTAGCTAAATCCAGGGAAATCTCTACTGTCAAATGAAATAGATTAATCTTCACTATGAATTTGGAATCGTATCTGAGAAATAAAAAAGCTTTATTTAATGAGATTAAAATTATGTTATTGACATTAGGATTAATGATTTATTTGCATCACAGAATATCTCTCGCATAAATATTTATTATAGCTTGAAAGAAGTTGCTAACTTGGGATTTAAATGTGATGTAACTACTGCATTCATTATTTTCACAACCAAAAACAACAAGGTTTTTCTGTTCTTATTGTTGTACTGCCAAAACTGTTTCTTCATACCTTTCATTCTAGCCTTTATGCCTCCACTTTGTCTTTAACTTTTCTATTTATATATTTCTGCAAAAATAGCATATCTATATAAGTGTTATTTTTAATACTTTTTCACCTCTAGCAACATAAAATCAAAAAGGTACAGTTTTACTGGAAACATTGAGAGGGGGGAAGTTTTAAGCTGACATGTTAAAAGAAAATGCTGTACAGACTCTGCTACACTGTAGCAATATGGGGTTTTCATTATTTTATTCTGTCATGAATCCCAGGTAATAAAAATCATTTCAGGTGCAATAAAAAATCTCTCATGCAGCCAGAGCTGTGGTTTAGTGTATGTAAGAGCTATAAAGATACCCTCTGTTGGAAAGGAAATGTGGTATGAGGGATATTTCTGTTAATGTTTCTTCTGTGTTCACTTTGTCTCATAAATTAATATTGCTCCTTTATGCTACTACTATGCTATTCTTTTCCTTTGCTACTGCAGATAATAGATTATCCAGTACATTTCTGTACAAATTCTGATATGCTTTCTCTTTTTTTTCTTTTTTTTTTTTTTTTATTGGTACATATATATTTATGGAAGTGGGGAGAGAAAAAGAATGCAGTATGATGAGTTCCTGTTTAGTGAAAAAGGTGATGGAGAGATCAATCTGACATTGGTAGCTGCTGAGTTTTCAGACATGCCTTTGCCTTTCCAAAAGACATTTTGCTGAGCATCTACAGGCCTGCGTGAAAGCTTTCATTTATGGAGGGAAGGATGACTGTTTTGAAATGGGTTTATAATGTATTTTTCAGTCTGCATCTGAGACACCTGCTTGGTGTGAGGCGTAGAAGTACAGTTTTGGCCAAGTCCCAAAATATCTGTTGGAAATATTCTGAATAATGTCACTATAATCAAGGTGATGGTGAATGGTGTCTAGTAAGAAGTCAGAATTTTATCTTCTAATTTAGAGGAAAGATGTTTCTGAGAACAGGGAGGAAGTGATAAACTTGGGTTGTAACTGAGCCCTTTCCTCAAACTGGAAGAGACCATACATTCCCATTAGTGGTGGCTTGCTGGAGGAGGAAGGTCTCTGTAAGTGGCAAAAGATCTGTCTTGCATCTCTGAAGGGTTTTCATGCTCTTGCATGGATTTCTGTTGCAAAATACAGCGTCAATACTGGATCAAACTAAAGAGAAACTTGGTTAAGTTAGCACCCAAACTATGCTGCAAATGATTTTCAGTATGATCACATACTCTTCTTATTCTCTTTATTCTCTTAAGGGATTAGTCAAAGATTTTTCCAGAAATCTGAAAAAACCAAGTGATGAGCTAGGCATACAGCAGCATAAGTAATAGTCTGAATGTTAGAGTTGCAATATGTGATCTCAGGGCTCTAAGTTCCTTATTCAAAGAAATCCAAAGAAGCAGGAATAAAGTACAGCTCTTTTTGTGAAATTACTTGAACTTCAGTTTCTTCCAACTTAGCGGAGTTTCTTTTTACAGGGTGACTGACAGCAAGTTAGCAGCAGTCATAGCCTCCTTTAGTTGCCAAAAGTGTCATCTTGAACTTGAACCACTTATCAGTTGACATAACTGATGGCTGAATGTGAAATATTTTCTTAATTTTAACATATCCAGTTCAAAGACTGATGAGAATATTTGATTTTAAAAGTGTCAGCAAGCATTTTGAGCCAGATGGAGATATCAATTGCCTAATTATTCTTAGAAATGAAACTATGTGTGAATATAAGCTGGAATCATTAACATTAGAGGTTATGATTGTCAAGTACTGTCATAAGGTTTCTGTATCACTTGCCTGTCACTTAAAATATGTGCAATGGATCCTTTGGTGGGGCTCCATGGAGTGCTGTTTGCCATATGCTATTTCTCTGTGGGTGGGATGAAATAAACCTTTACTTATTATAAATGAATGTTTGTCACAAATGCTAACTTGATCCCTTGAGAGCTGGGAAACCCTTTCTCAGCTCAGAGGAGCAGATATGCAAACTTCAAATCTGCCTCCTGTGGCTGAACTGCTGTAAGGATTAAGCCAATTTGTGAAGGATGTGGGGTTTCAGACACCCTTTTGTGTACTTGAGGTGCTCCAGAAGTCAGGCAAAAAAACTGCCTGGTGCTCAAATTTCATGTTACCCTGGGAGGCTTCGTGGGCTTGGCCAGCACAGCTGAGTCTTGTCAGGCATTGCTGGGAGCCAGCTCCTTCCTCTTGCTAAGGCCTAATTAAAATGTTTCTTCTCATAACCAAAAAATGACAGTTTTGCAAGACAACAGGAATTTGTATGCCTGAATACCCTCCTCTCTAGACACTAAACAGCAGCAGGACAGAACACAAGGTGATACATGAATGCTTTCAGACAAGGTTACACCAGTAGTGTTGGTGAAGACTGCTGCTGGAGCATTCTCAAAGCTCTTGCTATTCAGTGGGATTAATCCATCTGACAGTAGCGCACATTTTATTCTACTTGATTATTTTTTTCCATAGGTTTCCACTCTGAGTTCTCAGTAGCTTTTTTGTTTGCTTGCATTAGCCTTTTATGTCAAAGCATTTTCTCATTTGTTATCCAGGGAAATATTAAAAATAGCACAGTTCTGGCTAGCAGATGCAACCATACATTATTGAATTCATAATGCAGGCTTAAAATATAGCCTGGGAGAAGGAATTTATCTCAGTCAGACTATTCTTACTTACAGATGTGTAAGTAATGTGTAAGTAACATCTCAGTGATGTTAATGATTATCATGTCTGCAATCTCTCTTAAATTATAAACATTATGGGTGATGAATTAATTTATTATCATTGTAAATTAAATAATTAGAATGCCCTTGTAATGGGTATTTGCAGGTGTGCCTATTGGAAAAATATTGCAATTTTTTTTTATCGTTTTAATGCCTTTTAATATTAACTCTTCTGAGTTGTTATAAAGTCTAAAGAGTTGCGGGATATGTAATATAATGCCAGATTTACTTTAACGCAAAATGTGGAGCAAGATAGTTGCATTAATGCTGAGAGTGTTTCTTGGAGGGCTGTCTGTTTAAAGTGCAGCCTGCAGTTTAATAACAAAAAAGAGCTGGGGGGAGCAGAGGAAATTGATGCTGATCACAACCTAAAACTTCACAGAGTGGCTTAAAAATGGAGCAGTATAACTCTTGCATGGAAAGGAGGATGGGAGTGCACAATCACAGGGAAAGCTTTTATTTGGTGCCAGGGTGTTGGAAGGAGAGTCATGGGGGACTTTGGAACGGGACCAACAGTTTTTGTAGTTCATACCTTTCACTCTTTGATTTATGATTTGCTCATTGTAACAGCTAATTCACTCTAAGAAAGATTAAATGAAATTAAATAACAACCAAAACTGAAAATGGGAAAATCGGCAAGACGTGGTCAGTTCAAGTCTCTGGGAATTTAAGTTTAGGTGGCAAAGCTTGGATTAGTAGTGTCAGTATTTCTTGTTGAAGCTGTTCTGCATGTATCTTCTTCTCATGAAGACTACAACTCGGGTGAACAAAACTACAGAAAGGCTTTACCCTTTGTTGTTTTGGTTTTGTTTTATGATTTCTTGAAATAAAGATAACAAGGCAACATGTAGAACTCTCCAGTTTCGATTCTTTGGTAAAATAGAACCTAATTAGATTGAATACATGTTTCAAGAAATCTGGAAGGAAACAGGTCAGTAAAATTTATTTGGCTTTTGTGAGCACAGGTGAGGGAAATCCTCACAGAAGCAGGAGAACACCATAGAGCTACAATCCACCTAGATCTCTGCCATTCCAATATCCTACCAGCTGGATATTGGAAAATGCTTTTTCTTTCTAAGGAAATGGCTCACTCTTCAATCTGTAGTCAAGAACCTGAAGAGTCACTGAACAACTCTAGGTAACCTCTTGTGAATCTGGCATAGACTTGAGGCTCACATCATTTTAGGGCTTCTGGCAGTCCCAGCAGTATTCTAGTGCAATTTTGCTTTTAATTAGAAATTATAGAACCCTTTGTCAAAGCCTAATTTTTGTGGAAAACATAACTACCCATTTTCAGCGGAAAGTTTGGGCCAGGTCCTTGCCTTAAGCAATTCCATTCTGCTTGGTTAGTATAATAGGTAAATCAACATCATCGTCTTTGTTGAAACTCTCAAAAACATCCAGCTCTTTTTTCCAAAATAGATGACCTATAAAATTTGTGAATCCCTAAGAGAGTGAGGGTCTGAAGACTTCTGGTAGACACAGCATGAAAAATTAAAGAACTTTGTGTTGACAGGGAGGCTGGGCAACTCTCAACATCTACTTGAGAATCAAGGAGAAGCAACCAGACTCTGGTGGAAAAATGTATTTTTAAAGCAATAAAAAAATGTATATATCTCCCTAAAATGAACCAAAACTGAGAAGGGAGAAAGCCCCACCACTGACATCCAACTTTGGGCAAGGACCCCAGTGGAATGACAATTTATAGCCCTACCCTTGCCAGTCCTTCAGAGAAAATTGATGCTGTCAATTTTCCTGAAAGTCACAGGACCCAGGTGGGCACTGGTAGGGTGAGCTTACATTGGAGGAAGAGGTAAAGATTTGAAAGTATTTTAACTGTATTATAAATTCTTTTACATACTGGATAATTCAAGCTATTCAGCTGTTAAAATATTACATATTATGAAACTTTTATGAAATGCTGTTACCTTTCACGCATACCAGAATTTTGTAACCGTTCTATTAAAATCTGTATTTTTTTAAATTCATTTAACAAAAATTTCATGTTGAGATGCTGTGTAATATTAGTATATAACTGAGTTTTCAGTTAGGTGGTAATAATTTGTCCCTGTAGCTGGATCACTATTATCTTTACTGCTCACACAGAGTGCATGTGACAGGGAACAAACTCTGCCTCTGTCATATAATTACAGGAAATAAATTATGTTCTATGATCTGATATACTTGTCAGATCATAGACCTTGATCACTTAAAGTTGCTTTGCTCTGCACATTATTGCTCTGCATTTTTGGTTTTGTGAATATCACTTTCTAATGGACCAGTGGTGCACATCTGAGGCTGCTATACAGAGCTCCCTGTGAACAATATACATACCTGCAGAACTTTTGAATGTCCTTTGGAGCCTAAGAAATCTGTCAGCCGCAATGAAACTGAGTGTCTTAATTTCTCAGGCAAGCAATCTGTCAGCTGTGAAATGAAGCTCCTTGATGCAGCTTGTGAATTCAAACATTGCGTGCTCATACATCGTAACACCCAGCTGGGGATGGCCCTTTCAGCGCTGGCAGGAACTTAAAAGATTTTTGTGCTGGTCTCCAGAAAGAAGCATTTTTGCTCAGGTCAGCTCCTTTTCCAGGACACAGTGGCATGGGGCCAGGTCACGGCTTCAGGGCAATCTGCTAACTGCATAAGCAAATCTCTTTGGTGTGCTAGTGTTATTATACCTCCCTGCTCCCTTTCTTTTAATGGCTTCATATCTTACAACTTCCATTTCTTTCCCCAAAAAGTGTTGCAGGTACACTGAATCAACTGACTGAAGGGAAAGAAGCAAAGGTTTGGGCTGTTTTACCACTGTGTGAAGGGCTTAGTTACTAGCTAAAAAAAAAAAAAACAACACATTATTGTGGATGACCCTGGTATCTTAATGAAAATCATTGCAGATAAGCATGATTCTCTTAGTTTGAAGCTACTTAAATGTTAGATGTCAGATCTAACAGTCTTTGCTAGCTTTATTCCTAAATCAGTACACTTTGAGTTAAGCTCTATAAGTAAGAATTAACCTAGAAATTTGTCACTGGCTTTATAACCTCTAAAAAGCCTAAATTCTAATGTGTAAATAAACAAAAGCTGATGAAAAGTTTGTGAAATGAACTTTTATGAAGTGTTAATTGAGTAAGGGAGCACAGAAACTACCCATAACTGTTAGTTGAAGATGCCTGTATAGTGTCTGTAAGACTGCAATGAAACCACAGGTGTGCATCATTATCATCATTATTATTTATTTCTTTGGCAGATAGGCAAGTAATCTTTAGTTATATACTATGTTTCTTCTTATAAAAATTTTTTCCTCGCAGAAAGTACTCAGAAGGCTTGATTATTTGTTTTTGTTTTGGTGGAGTTTTTTTATTTGGGTTTGTGGGGTTTTTGTTTTGTTTTTTGTTGTTGTTTTTAATTAAATCTGGGAATACAAATGGAGGTATTTTTTCAATACTAGACCAATATCGCATCCTTTCTTTTTTCTGTATGTAAACGCCCTCTTGTCTTGCATAGAGAATTCTGAGAGTATGTAAGCTAGGACTGGATTGGAAAAAAGATGCAGTTGATATACTGGATGAGAACTCCTTTGTGAACTGTTTCAATGCAAACACAGAGCTGTAATATATTGGTGTTCACTCACTCAAGTCACTGCTTTTTCCATGTAGCTGTTAATGCCTCAACAATGAAACTCAATTATTTATTTTTAAAAAGAACTTGAGAAGACTACTTTAAAAACATTTTTAAAAAGACTGTATTAATCATAACTGCTTTGGGGTTATAAAAACCTCTCAAGTCATAGTGGAATTGCATATTCTCATCTGTTACAGAGAATTTTTTAGCTCTGCTAATTCCTTTTATAGTGAGAAAGGAAAATGTTTATAACTGAGCTAAATAACTTGAAAAAGATGCTAATCAGGGGAACATAATTTTGAAACTAACCCTTAGAAAAAGGAATGCAATCTATCAGGTTAAACAAAGCCTTATTAAATTAAAGAGATGTATGAATGCAGGTACAGCAGTTGCCCAGTGGCCCATGTTGACAGCTAGTGATACAAAGAGGCTATTTGGATTATATGTGCATCGATAGCTTTGATTTATGGCACTTGTTTACCTTGCAGAAACCTGAAGGGTTTCTGAGAGAAAAACAAACTTGTGACTCTCATACCTGATACCCATCTTTACATTATCCCCTGGAGTGATGCATTTGCAGAAGAACATACACTCCCATCATCCATTGAGAGAAACATACCCATAACTACCTAATTAAAAAGGAGATTTAAAAAATAATTAGTTGTTTCTAACCACCTATAAAATACAAAGTTATAAGAATTTAGTAGCTAGTGGAATTTGGTTAAAATCACTCAATCTTCCTAAAATGTGTCTTTCAAAGATACAACCCCAATGTCAATATCATAGTACAGATGTGAACAGTGCATGTGAGAAATGCTCAAGATGAGGGGATTTTCTTGTTGTTTCATCATGAACATTGAGCATTTGCCAATTCATTTCACTTCAGAGTAGCAGAGTTCTGGGGTGGGTGCTTGCTGCTACTAGGTCAGCATTGTTCCTTATTTGCTTTGAGTCTCATTTTCTTTGTCCTAGGAAAAAATAAGTGGTGGGGGGAAGAAAAATGTAGACTACATCTTCAGTTCTTAAGAAGTTTCATCATTTGACATTTATGGCCAGTGATGACATCAAAGCAGTGCCAGATGTGCTAAGCAATGTGTAATATTATCTAATTCAGTGGCACAGGTTCTACTTGTATTTACAGGAGGCAAAAGCTTGTTGCTTTCTTGCCATGTGACTGTTTGTGTGTTGTCCTATATTTTGTAACTCCTGACAGGACAGTGTGTGCCTGCCGTACACACAGTGGAGTGTCTGCTTTCTGCTGCCTGCCCTGGAGCTCCCATGCTGAGTGTGCCCTCCGACCATTTCAGGGCTGATTTTTGAGTGCATTTGCACCAGCTCTGACTAGTTATTACTCTTTTTCAGACCTTTGGAAAAGAAATGTCTCTCCAGCTTTGTAGGGGGAGAGAATATAAGAAAATATAGTGTAGAAAGTAATCTTACCCCTAAGGAGTTGCAGCTGGGCCAATTATCAAAGATTGGGAGCAGGCCTGACCTAAACAGGCCACTGCTGTAGCCAATGAGAAGCAGAGTGCTTTAAAAGAGTGAGGTGGCTGCTTGGGGAGGGAACTGCAGTCAGTTGGTTACTTTGTGAAGAAGAAAGAGTCAGTGCTCTGAGGAGGTGCCCATGAGAAACACCAAAAGTGTATGAAACTTTTGTGATAAGGAGACAACAGTATGAAACCCCTGCAATAAGATGGCAACACAGCTTCTTTTTGTAAGGATTGGGAAAACTCTACTTACCTGCCTGCCACACCTGATAAGACATCAATACTGAACAGAAAGGTCTTGTTAATGGATTAGTGGATTGGGAATTTATGAAAAAATATTGGAAACACTGATCTGAATATTGTAATAGATGTTATTTCATGGAGAATCCATCTGTATGTTAAATGAAACATAAAGCAATTATTACTTTGAGATTTAGAGGTTTTTTTTTAATAGTGTGAATATTTAAAACAGCTTTGGCATTTTTGAGTACAGTCCATTTTTTAAGATGTTTTGTTTGTATACTCAAATAATGAGTTTGGTTTGGTTTGATTTTTTTTTTTTTTTTTTTTTAATTCCCTGTGGGTACACATTTAGTTATGAGGAAGCCTTCTTTAAAAGTAGCATGAAAACTTGAACTGGATGATGGCACAATTTATTTTTAATTATTAACACTATTAAAAAGCCCAGTACTTTTTCCAGACAGGGAAAAGGGTTGAAGGCCATGAGAACTGTGGAGGTTGATTAAAGCATGGCACTCCCTAATGCAATAAGGCAGGCTCCCCTGGCCTAGAGGCAAAAGGAAGAAAATTAAGATTGCATCAAACATAGCATAAAACTAAAGTAAATGAGAACAAAAATAATAAATCTACATAGAAAGGCAGTGCTGCCTCTTCACAGGCAGCTGTATTTATTAATTAGTAGTCTATCATTTGCACTACATTTCAATCTATAGCCTCACGTCTCTGACATTTCATTTACTTAGTTATTAAAGTGATGTGATTCATCAGACTTGTGATGCCCTTTTGTGTGTCAGGCTACCCAAGAAGTGTAGGCTGCAGGGTGGGCTGCCACTCCAGTGTTTAACAGCATAAATTTGGCAGAAATCTTCACTTTCATTTAGTGATTCACATGGCGCCAACAATAGCAACATATGTATAGAATATTAAAAACTGAGCAGCAGTCATGGTAGCAAAAGTAAGTTTAGTACCCACATGGTACCAGAGCAGAGTTGTTTTCTTGGCTAATATGAATGCATCTTGGCATTGATGTGTTACACAGTTATCTAAACACCTTCAGTATAAACACTGTGACAAACATTAACTCAGCAGAGCTGTCTCATCCAAAATGAATTTTGAGGACCTACTGCTATGCTTTAGTATTGTCATGGCATCATTTGACCATGCGAATTAATTTTATGGAAATAATAATAGATGTGTACAGAGAAAGAAACTTTAACCTGTCATTGTATCCAATTTAAATGTAATATCGCACACAACAATACAGGTGTGATTCCTTTACAACAGAAGGGGAAAAAGGGTGGTTTCTTTCCAATTATTGCTTGGAAAAAGTAGGTCAGTAAGATCCAGGACTTGGACTTGGTGATCCTGTTGGGCTCTTTCCACCTCGGCCTGTTTTGTGATTCCTTGATGCTATGAATTGAATGCTGAGCTTCCCAATGTAGTGGCAATTACCTCAAAATAGCACAGATTAAAGGGGACTTCATTCTTTTCCCCCAGCATCCACTGCTTGTTTTCCTTCCAAGTATCTTTTCTCTAAAATTTACTGAGAGAATTGAAAACAAATTTTCATTTTATGTAAAGTGTATTCTAATGGGGTACAGAGTGAGAAGTTGAAAGGCAGGATCAAGAGCTTAAGGAATTGGAATAGACTGCTCTTTTGTACTGCTATTTAGAGAATATTTAGCTGTTCCTTGCTATTCCATATAGTGCTTATTTTTAATATGTATAAAAAGTTGAAGGACAAATAAACCACCTGTGCACTAAGAAATGCCTTTCATATCCCTCCATTACAGGAAACTTTCTCTACATTTACTTTACTCAGATGAAGGAAATGAGGGAAATTTGTTTGGCAGTGCTGCTGGAATCGGATCTAATAGTTATTTAGGACTGGCTTCTTGGCCCACAACCATAGGTAAGAAAACTGGAGCAATAGGTGTAGGAACCATCTTGCTTCTTCTCAGCATTGACTTTCAGCTTCCAAAATGCATCTCTTGCTCTCCCTGCCCTTTCTTTTCTTGCATTCCTTGTTCTGTAGACCCAATGAGAAGAGCTGTACCACACCTAGTTCACCTCCTTGTTATTCTGAGGCGTTTACAGCAATTTTTCTTCAGAAAATTATTTTGGATGTTTAAACTTAGAGGCAAAGGTATGTCTTGCCTGTTTTTTTTCTAAAAAACCCCAACAAATCAAGATGAATATAGAAGTTTATAGGAAAATCTATCTTAGCCCTGATCCCCCTGCCCCATTATTCTTTGACTTAGTTTTTCTAATACCCATCATTGTGTCAAAAACTATCTGCACTTTGTAGATCCTTGTCATAGTTAGCACATGTGCACAAGCACATGAGTGTGTCTGCTTTGTCACTGTGGGCACCCTTGAAAATTCATAATCTTGCAATGCTTTGGTTATTTTAACAGAACTGTAGTTGTATAATGAAAGCTGTAATTGCTATTTCCTTAACTAAAACTGCTATGCATCTTCAGGGCTGATTTCTGGAAAAATCTTTGGAGTAGAAATTATTTCAAGACATTTGCACTTTTCAATCTTAATGTAGATCTGATTGTAAAATCCACCGACAAAAATCTTGACATTTAGCAACTTTTATAATTTCATATGCTGTGTATTAAGCTCTATGTGAAAATACTTGAGTCTTTCTACACCTTTGTCTGATTCTTGTTACACTGAAGTGGAATCCAGGAGATATTTTTGATACCATAGGGAGAGAAACTCAAATATTTTGTTATTGATGAAATGCCTAATTGTTCTTACTTTGCTGGGAATAAATGCCCCCATAATATTCCTTCTTTTCATGTTTAATTTATTGTTTGATAGTTAATTACCTGCTTGCATTTGTCCCCACAGGGACCTTACAATCTGAATAAAAGTTAATAAAGCTTTTTGCATTGGAATCTCTTTTCCTTTTGTTCTTCTCCTCCTGAACTTGCTTTGAAGTCTTCCTGTAGCAGTGCCTGTACTGTGGAGGAGTTGTGTTTATTTTATTTCCTATTCAAATGTATTTCTTTGTCTTACTCCTTTATAAGAAGGGAATCTTTTCTTTGTTTGCTTTTCCCTCTAGTATTAATGATATAATTGATCTCTTAGTCACAGCCTGTTCTCAAAATTGGAGACAGGAATGCCTTGCTTTCTAGTATTTTTTTCCCCTCCAGAAATTATGATTTTATAGATACATAAAAAGGCTCATCTTTCAGGTGAGTTTTATTTGTGATACAGAGTTTATGAAGAATCTTCTGCTTTGTTGGAGCCTTTTTGTTTTTCTTTTATCATGTTGTTTTTCAGCATTTGCCTTCTTTTGGTATTTTGCTTCAGTTTGGATTAAAGTTGCTGATTCAAGGAAGAGCTATAACCGTTCTTGGTTTTCTCCCCCAACAATTTAACATAAAAGCCAAGAGCTGAGCTATATTTTTTCACTACTTCTTGTGAATGCTGAACATAGAAAAAGCAGCTTTACCTAGCCATAAATTATGTCCAGCTGTGGACACAGCTTTTTAAAGGAGAATTTGGGAGGGGAGGTTATGGGAGAGCAGTCATTGTGTTAGCTTGCTTGTGCATTTAGATCTCCTGTTCCAATTCTTTAATGCACAGTTCAATTCTCATTAGCTAATTTTGACTATCAGAAGTGAGTTCAAGAGCAGTTCTGCACAGCTTCTACCTGGTGAGTTTATTACACACACCTCCGTATAAAAATTATTGGGGATTTCACATGTGTTATTTTAGGCCTAAAGGATTAAAATTTTTTTGTTTTAAAATGTAAGTGGACAAGGACAGGGTTGCTGCTCTAAACTTGCCAATGTGAATTTCTTCACAATGGCATGTCCTTGATCTCCAGCATGGTAAGGCAAGAAAACTAGCTCATTCAGACCTGCAAATTTCTGCTGAAACTGTCAGAAGAAGACAAAATTAGTGCTGAGTTGTGACAAGACACTCCTTGAAATGTGACTGAAGCCAGCAAGTTACTCTATTACACTGTGAAGATCAAGGTGCTTATGTCCGTGATGGCCATGTTTTTTGCAGATTGCATCCTGTTCTCCTATGTCTACTAAAAAAGGAAGTGTTATACACTCCATCAATTCTTTATCCATTTATTTATGATTTATTAAATTTGAAGTGGTTTAAGTAAGGCTTTACTGTGTGATGGATTCTTCAGAGCTTCCCAGACTGTCTGCCTTGGTGGAATAGATCACTGCTTACATTTAAACCTTTTTTCTCAGATGTTACTCTCCATTTGAAGCAAGTAACTACTGACAGTAGGTACCACAGACATGAAATAACTTCCATCAATCTCTTAAGATTTAAGGAAGATATAACTGCCTTTCACTCCTTTTCAGAGCTAAGCAAGCCTCTTTTAGTCAGTCACCCCACACAGACCATATTTTCTGCATCCCCTTTTGTATTCAGTGCTCTGTCCTGAGCTGTCATTCTCATGTCTCACATCTCCTTGAGGCATGGTCCCACAGTGAGATACAGCAGTATTGCTCAAACATGGCCAATGAGGGGACAGAGAAATGGCTACAATCCTTCTAGTCATGTATGCCATCTGGATTTGCTTTTATACCTGATAGGATGAAAATTCTAATTCCTACATAGCCTGTGATATTTTTGCTTTCTGGCCAACTGACTTCTCCAACTTAAATCTGTGCTGCCGATTAATCCTCCATATATAGATGTATATATATATATTTATGTATATATACACACACATATAAGTGTGTATATATATATATATTTATGTGTATATATACATATATATACACATATATATATAACTCTAATGCCTGTCTTATTTTTTAGGTAATTTCTTCAGTTAAATACAAATAATGTTTCCGTCCCACTGATTTGCTCAAGTTGGCTTTATAGCATCTCTGAATTTAACATCAACCTTTTGCTCTTTATTATTGTTACTGTTGGTGATGGTGTTGCATATCCCTATAATAGATAAAAACAAATTATGAGTAAATATAATCCCTTACAAAAACCATCATCTACCATATCAAATTGCTTGTAAGGCCTTAGATTTTATTAATTTCAATAAGCTAATTAAATATTTAATAAGAAGCAATAAAACAATTAATATAGGTTAGATATGAGCATAATAAATATATGATGGTTAGGAACAGAAAAGCCATTAAAATGGCTAGAAAGATATTTTAATATAATTTTTATATATCCTGGAAAGGTGTTGTATTTTATATAAATATAATATGAAAATGTACTTTTCTCCTGAGAACTACAGGGAAGTATAAATGGATGCAGTGAAATTCAATTTCTTTGCCTGAAAAGTGGCAGTCTGGCCATTCCATATTTCCCTAAATGACCATAGTATATGAAGATTTTTGTAAGGTATTATATTGACTCATGATTTCAACTTTATAATATTAAAATACAGGTGCATAAACATAATAAGTTAGATTAAATAGAATATATTTTTTTTTACAATATATGTATTTCACTATTGATATTAACATCCAAGGAGAATAGAGAGAATCTTAAATTGAAAGATTCATTTACTTAAATGGTCTTCAGACCCCAGCTACCTCTGGTCTCAAAAGAGACAGGATAATTAATCAGTCTCAGGAAATATGAAGTGTTATTTCTAGAATTTTTAGCTGCTTTCATTCAGTCTTTCCAATATTCTTGCCTTACTTAATATGTTTTATCCTTGGTATATGTGCTGTGAACCATATTCTACTTTCCAAATTCACTTAAAATAGAAGACTTGGCATTATTTCTTGCTTTATTACAGAAATTACTGAACTCCATAGTTAGTCTCATCGTGCTTTATGCTATATAACACATTTACATGATGCAGATGTTATTTCATAACAGGAACTTCCTCAGCTGATTACTGATAATAATCACAGATGGAAATTCCAAGTGTCAGCAAAAATCTGCTTAATAGCCTGTAGTGGTCCCAGTAAGTAAATGCTTAGTCTGCTTATTTCCAATTTCACTGTAACATCCAACCATATGGGATTCTTGTGCAGGAAATTGCTTAGGATCAGACTTCCAGGCTGACTTTTCAATAAGTAGAGTGCTACAGACTCTGATGTTGAGGCACTGGTGCAAAAAGACACACAGATTTCTTTTTGAGGATGTTTTAGGTGGAGATAAAACACTTGTCAATAAACACCAGAATGATGTGTCTAGAAATTTTTGCTTCAAGAAGATGCTTGAATAGCAAGTACCAAAAAAAAATTCCATATTGGAAGGAAAGTTCTCCCTTTGTTTTTTACTCCTTCTGGAAATATCCCACTCATATGTCGCAATACTACTTGCAGAACTTTTTGTCGGGCACTCTATTTCCCTGTGGCTTTGATACTAAAACTAAAGATGGTTGTGCTGATGGCTGAGTAAATTTGTGCTACTAAGGCCATAAAAATTCTACCAGCAAGCTTCACTTGGCCCACTCTGAGCTGCTTCCAGGGCTGCCTTGGCTAGAAAACCTTTGTTAAGTAGGAGGTTGTAGGTTGACTCACCTTTTTCTGTGTATCCATGGCACAACCAACAGGGATGAGACTAGTCATGGAACTGGAGCTACCTGAGCAGTCCCACCCTGGGAAAGCAAAGGACTTGTGAGTTCAGCTCTCAGTAAGTGACATGAGAGGCTTTGTGTCTTGTCCTGATGGGAAGGTTTGATATACTTTCCTGAAGTTTGAGTCCTACCTCTGAAATAGGCTGCAAGGCTTTTTGAACTCATGCCCACAGCCCTTTGACAGAGAACAAAAGATGCCTTCAACCTGCACAGCTGAGTAAATGGCATGTGCTTATGTCAGGTCTGCCACCCCAAAATATGTAACAACTTGTTTGATAGTGAGTAGAACATTATTTTTCATACAAGAGTAGCTCAGATGCTTCAAAATACACTTTAGATCATCGTCTTAGATCAGTCTATGAAACAGTGCTCTCCTCCCAAATATTTGCATGCCTCAACTGAACAGTAAATTAGTAGTCTTCTGGAAAAATGTAATTTTTTTTCTTTTTAATATGGATTTCATTTTGATCCTACCAAATACTATGTGGATGTGAAGGAATATGTTTCTAATCAGAATTAGGTGTTCGTTGACCTTTAAGATCAGAGCCAAGAAGATTACTCCTGGTGAATTTAAGCACTTATTAATTCACATGTCCCAGAGGTAATTACTATATTGGAAAAAAAATTCTACCAAGTTTTTGGATGAGGCAATGTTTATTTCTAATAGGGAATGATGTTTCTGTTACTGTGGCTTTGGATATGAGTAGTGGCAGGGGGATTTAAAAACAACTCCTCTTACCTTGTTTTCCTATGTCAATAGTTTATGATAGATACATGGGGATTAAACTGAAACAATTCTAGAAGAAGAGCAGTCAGAAAAGCAGTGCCTTCCCATCCAATGACCTTTACAATTTAAAGGATGAAAAGATACATTATGCACAAATATTTTGTTATCCTGGGAACAAAGTGCTCGTAACTGAACCCTGGATGGTGCAGCCTGAATACAAATGAGCCTCCTAATTGAGCTGGTTTGATCTTTCTTAAACTATAGTCCAAGTCAATAATATAGTGTTACTGAAAGAAGCAGTCCTCTCATTAGAGGTGGCATAGCATGACAGAGAGTATCCCTCCATGGCATCTATTCTGTCATCGATTATGCACTGCTAATCAGTGAACCGTGGCACTAAAATCAAAGGTCTGCCTTCTGCTGTCAGCTGCTTATTTGCCAGCTTTTTTTCTTTAGACTCATTTCTTGACTGAAATCAAAATTTTACCTAGACAAAACACAATCTTAGGCTCATCCTATTTTATTAGGTTTTGTTTCTTTTGGGGCTTTTGTCTGGTGATTTTTGAATTGTGGTTGGGTTTGCGCTGTTTTTGGTTTTTTGGGTTTTTGTTTTGGTGTTTTTTTTTCTTGTCAGAGGGTTTTTTGTTTTTTTCTTCCTCAGGGCAAGAATGAAAAAAAAATTGCAAGTGATGATTTTCATAATAGTGTTGCTTGATATGACGTAGTCATAAGATGGTATAAAGTCAGTGTAGAATAAAATAGAATTACTTTCTCTGATATGATCAGGAAGGGTAAAGAAGAAAAATTACACTTTTTTTATTCCTGCGCCTTTACAAAAAATTCTTATTTCCTTCTTCAAAGCATTGCATTAGAAATCCCTTTCAACTGGGAAACTGCTTTTGTGTGAGAAATGCAGATAACAGTTCTGACTGAAAACTGAAATTGAGATTACATTCATGAAGTCATATTCCTTATAGTCATTCAGAAAGCAAGATTTGTGGTATGTTTCTCTTGCTAAAGCACATGACACCAAGGTGTCCTGTGTTGCATTTGCTGGCTTGATCTCTGTTGTGTAAAATCCCTATTTATAAGGCATGGATGTGACCACAGATCCTGTGCCTGAGAGCTGTTCTCCAACCCATTGAACAGAAGTTGCTAAGTGACAGAGGTGCTGAAGTGATTCCTCCTCTGAATAGGAGAGAGAAATGACTACTACTACAATTTTTTATGACACCCTTTGATTATTTAGCTACCTTTAGGAAGTTGTGTACATTTAGTTATTTCCTGGATCTTTGAGAATAAGGAAAACTACTTGGTTTGTGGCTTTTTTCCCCATGTATTATGTAGTTCTAATAATCTATGTAAATGTCTTCAAAAACTGAATGTGTCTCATAATATTTCCTACCCCTCCTTAATTATTTATAAGGCAAAGCAATAAACTTAGAATTCCTCCTCCCTTCCATTGCTAACCTGCAGTGGTGCTGTGCTCTCCTGAGCAGCTGCTGCTTTTTACTCCTCCCATGGCTCTGCTTTGCTGGGGACAGAGAGGTTGCTTATGTATAAATAACATGCATGATCATTTCATATAGCCTGGGATTTTGGATAAAAGCAGACTTATAAATGCAGATTTGTTATCAACAGGCAACACATTCTAAAAGGTAGTGGTGTGCCAAATCGGAACATAGTTCTAATTTAAATAAACCTTACTAAAGCATTCTGACATGTTAATTCAAAGTTGAAATGGAACTCTGGTGCTTTAGCAGCGTTTTATAACAAGCACAATCAGTGTTTCTAGAGAATATCTTACTTTGGACTACAACTGAAATTCAACCACATGCTTTACTTCCTGTACATTTCCAGAAAATGTTGCAGAAATGGTAAAATGGGATTAAAGTAAACTGTGGGTGGTTTTTGTTGTTGTTTTGGTTTCTTGCTTTCCTGTGCTGAATTTTATACAGTTGTGTGAAACTGGAGGTGTTTTTTGCTTGCCCGAGCTTTAAGTATCCAGCTGGATGACTATTTGGCTCAAATATCCTACTAAGAATAAAAAAATCTGAAATTGGAACTAGTGTGTTTGCTATCCCACTGCCTATTTTTGGTGGTTTTCTTTAGGGAAAAAAAAAAAGCATAAACTTAGTTGATGAGAGTCTTATTAAATCTGGGCTCTAGTTAATGTTTCTACAATATGCTGCATAAATTAAACATTGATCCTGGTTATATTTGATTGCTCTTGGTGGCAATGCTACTAGAAATTAAAACTACAAAAGAAGCATACTAAACCTTATTAAGAAGGTACAATTTTTACTGGTTTTGGACTATAATTATACTTAAATCAGGCTCATCTTTAATTTCATTTACTTTTCAGTCTGCTTTTTTAGTAGTTTTTTCCAATTCAGCCTTGTTTCCTCCCCTTTTTTGAAGACTTGTTGGCAGCAAAGAGGTGGAATTAGCTCATTCTTCTGGAGTGATTAAAATACTGCATATTGCAGCTGTCATGGATAAGTCAAGGTGAATGAAATGGAATTGCCTGGTTTGCAAGGCAAGTCTCTAATTTTTAATTGAAGTGTTTGAGTTCTGTTTGTTCCAAATGGTAGGCTGAGCACTAAATGTAGGTACTGGGCTGGGACATTAGTATTTTTGACAAGATCACTGAGGCTTTTATCCCAAAGGTCTTTTCCATGCTTGCCTTTGCCACCATTTATGCATAAAATCTCTTCAGGCCTGAAAATACCTAATTTTGCTGCTACAAATTCTGCTATTAAAGTCCTAATTTCAGCCTTTTTTTTTCTTCCCTTTTCAGTCATATTTAGGCAAATCTTGAAATGTGGTATTTTGCTTCTTCAGATAAGCCACCATGTAATTTGTCTACTTTTGCCATTATGAATTGTGAAGTCTATTGAGAAATAGTTTATGTCACTAACATCAAATTTCATTGCCAGGACAAGGATAGGTGTCTTTCTGTAATTTGGAAGGTAAGTGGAGCTGTGCTTGTTCTGGCAAAGGTGATTATTGATGACTGCTGGTGCTGAGAATTGATGGCCTACCAAAGGACAGGCCATTTGTAGGTGTCCGGTGTTTAGGGTCAATTATGATTTGAACAAAAGTGCAGATGCGGTGTTATAAAGACAATGTCACTCTTTAGCCTTGATGGTTGAAGGGCTCTGCTTTGGAGCAGTCTGTCTCATAATACCATAAATCATAAATGCTCTGGAGAGGGTCTCTTGTTCTTGGTATATAGGTATAAAGAGTGTTGTACCCTGTCATATAAAATTTCTGGCACCTGAGACTTAAAATGTCTGTTTGTGGATTCTAGGTATGTTAGAGAAATAGTGAAAGGGTTGCTTAAACATTTTCTTCAAAAATGCCCTGTTTGGTTTTATTGTTTATTTTTCTGTTAAATTACAGATAAAAAGTTACAAAGAGCTTTTTCATTAACCAGCTAATTAGGAACTTCTAAAGAACTTTAGGATTTGCGTTTTTGCTGGCTGTTATTTTCTTTCATTGTCAAAATAAATTAACCCAGATGAATTAGTAGGTGGGTTGTAGCAAAACAGATGATTTGTAAATGCATTAGAATTTAAAGATCCGGAAAGAACAAAAATATTTTCATTGCCCTTTGAAAACCAAAGACATGGCAGAAACCCTATGAACTCTAAGATTATTTAAAAAAAAAAGTCATTTAGGGCTGTTGTAGACTTCTGTAGTCTCTAGCATTCATTACCTATTGAAAGTGATAGAGTTTTAAATATGAAGCATTTCTCTGCTTGATAAAGACAATAGTTTTTACAGACAGTGTAAAGGCATGCTAGAATATACTGTCTTCAAAGTGTTTTGATACAGAGCTGCTCAGTTTTTGGGAATTTCTTCTTCCTTCCTGTGTTTCCATTTGCAGCCATCATTTTACTTCTGATTGGGTTTGGGCTCCCACTAAGGGGGAGCTCTGCCTTTGATTAGAAGAGTTGCACAATTCAAGTTCTGTCTTTCTTTTGCTTCCTAAATTGGTATTAATCACACAAATTTTTGTAGGTTGGAACTCTTGAGCTTGTGATATTCTATGGATAATTTTTAGTTCTTACTCTTAATAGTCCCAGTGGCCGCTCAATTTCTGAAACCCCTATATTGATTCCATCAAATCAAAACAAACATTTGTTTTCCTTAAATAAAGAAGTAAAACTGTTGACTCTTATAGAGTGCAGAGATTTATGGACCTTTCAAAGTACATTTATTAAGTCATTTTCTTCTATGACTGTAACTTATTTCCACTGAGGTTCTCTGTTTCGTTGATTCAAATCACGTGCAAGTTTCTTTCACTAAAATCTCTGCTTCCCTTTTCTCTTTAATCAGTTTTGTGCCTTTGCTTTCTACTCTAGTTTGAGCACATAAAGTATCTCATTGACTCTTTTATTTTTATAATTCTCCTCACCCCCTTTTCCTCAACACTTCTCCTCCCATTTGATTAATTTCTGGGGATTATTTTACTGATAACCACTTCTGATTTGATTTATAAATTTTTCAGTCCAGTTTTCCAAAACTATGTTTAAAACAAATGTTGTTTTTCACTTTGACTTTCATATGCAACTATTTTGGCATTGGTCTTCTGACTGGTGCTTGACCACCAGTGCAGTGTTTCATGGTGCATTTTTTTCTTCTTTTTCTTCCCAACAGTACCCTAAAAAGCTTCACTTGCCCTATGTTATGCTTGTGGGTTGTGAACACTGCTGGGTTTATTAACTTGCTACTGGTACAGAGACCATAAAAAAATTCCATACTCACCTTGCTCATGCTTCCTCTAACATATTTTTTAATTCTTCTTTCTGAGTCTTCTTTCATACTAGCTGTCAGCTTTCACCATTTTGTAAAATGCAGTGCCTAATACGAGGAAGATCACATGGAATGGTAATACAGATTACAGTACTGTGTGGGCAAAAAGAATGTACAATTATGTATATTTTTAGAAAAAATTACTAATATAAAAAATTTAATTTGCAGTGTTTTGTTGGATTATACATTTTTTGGCCATGGAAATTACTTGCTGCTAAACGCTGAATTGTTGTCTAACTTCTATGAAAGTTGAGTTCTACTAATGTTTCCATTAAAATACTTTATAATTCCTTGGCTTGAACAATTGTATCACTAGAGGGAACTTTTACTGATTATATATATGCCTGCTGTCAAGGGCAAAAAGGATGAAAACTGGTTCTTTCAGCTGCCTGTAATGAGTCATGAGTGCATAACATGGATAAAATGTCAGTGAATTATGTCTTTTTGAAATTTTATTTTTGATTTATGAAAGCTAATGATCTGGGCAAAAAGCCTGGCTCTGGCTTTCAAACTGTACACTACGTTCTTGTCTTTAATAGCTCTTGATAGAGTTGTTTTTTCTGTTTCTCTTTTGCTGTCTTATCCTTTAAATTTTTACCCATTTTTTTAACTTTTCTTATTCTCTTTGCCAGACTTCTAGTTAATAGTACTTTATCCATATCAGCCTTTTTCCATATCTTACAAGAGACAAAGGTCTTAATGTTCTAGTGACTTTTAGTTCTCAGGGTTTTTTTTAGAAAACAACCATGGTGAAGCTCAGCTATCTGTCTTGTGAGTCCCAAGTACTTCAGGTCCTCTTTGGCCAATGGAACAATCTTGTGGCTTAATTCTGTCATAATTATAAGGAAAAATAGTCCAGCTGAGAATCCTGTTGCAATTGTAGCACACTTGCAATTATGCCCTGTTGGTCTCTTCTGTGTCCTTGCTATAGAGAATGTGAATCTTAATGCTCAGTTGTTTTGGGGTTTTTTATTGTGCTTTTCAAGCACAAATTATATCAGCAGATATTTTATCATACCAGGCATTCCTGGAAGTAATGCACTGAACTGTATTGGATAGTTAATACATTGCAAGTTTTAACTTTTTGGGAGTTATCCAACCCCTATGCTTAAATATTTTTCTGTTGATCACTTCTCCCTCATTTTTTCAGTGATCTTCTTTTGCTTTGCTTGCAAGGGTAACATCTGTGAAAAAATCACATCTTCATGCTGTTGAAACAGTGGAGTGATTTTATAAGACTTAATAAATATGAATTATTATTTAGTGCCTCTAAACTTATAGGGTATAACTGTATTAATGGTAATATTCTGAGCTTATTAGTTCAATTATTGTTGGTCTGCTTCCTGCTAACACCAGTTCTGCCTTCCATTTTCCATTACACAGAAGCAATTTTCTTTTATCCACGGGTGATGCAACAAATTCTCATAAAGACAGATCAGAACTGAAAAGAAGAAGGATCATGAACTAATTACTACATAATCATGCCTGAAAACTGCAATATTGGCACTAGGCTCAAATCTGCACCATTACACTTCAGATAAACTGCTGTGTTCCCCTGAAGCCAATTACAATTCTTTGGTTTTGTGGTTGGAATTCAGTGCTCTTCATGTCCGTCATTCAACATGGCTGCAGAGAGCACTATCCCAAACATGCAGCATTCTTGTTCATAAACTTAGTCCAGAAGCTGACAGCAATCAGTCTGGCTTTTCTGCAACAGGGAAATATCTCCAAGTATTTCCCTTATGCAATTGTTGAAGAGGTGTTGTGTTTTGGGGGACACCTGTTGAGGCTAGACATTTTTCTCTTGATAAAACAGAACCATGGAAGTTGGGCTGTTTCCCATATTGTTTAACTTGAAATTTCTATGTGAAATGCTGCACAAAATTTGTGTCTCAGTCAATACACTATCACATTTGGTCACAGAAGGGAATTGACTGGTGGAGACTGATTTACTTCACTTGAAATTTCAATCCCAAGCTCTAATTTTTTCAAGTAAAAAAGTCTGCAGCCAGGACTACCAAAAAACCACAGAAATAATAAATCTCTTTTTATGTTTACATAACTTTTAATTACTTTATAGCCAGTAGCTTTCTATTACTCCTAAGCACAAATGCATGGAAATATCTAGAAGGAACAACCGAGTCTTCCCATTACAAAAAAAAAAAAAAAAAAAAATTCTTGTTTTATATGGGGATAGCAAAAGTCAGACTTTTTAATGGCAAAAGTTTTTACTGGGGGTTTTGACATATGTTTACCCAACAGTCCCTCGGACTCTTCAGAACATATTTCTATAACCATTTCAAATTTTGAACAAATTTGAAACAGAGGTGACTGAGCACCCTGTACCTGATGGTTGTTTTGCTATCTTGCAGTTGTGGAATAGGTGTGTGTTCTTTTCTTGGTATTCTTTCTAAGGGTGCAATAAATTTCCAAAGTGCCATACAACTATTAACATTTTTTCTGGGTTAAAAAATGGGAGCAAAGCTTTAATGAATTGCAATCTGCCACCTAGAAATTATATTTTGTATACAATACGCTGAATATTGCTCCATGGGTAAGCATTTTGCTCCCTGGTAAGCATTTTCTTCCCTAAACATTAATGGAATGTTAAGTGGATTTTCAAGTTAGTAGAACAGTTTTTGTAAGTGGCGCCTAGTTTTGATTTTTCTGTGTCTTATTGCTGCCTATACTGAAAACAGTATGTTTCTTCCCTAAGCGTTTTGAACACGTGTATTTTGCCATTATCAACACTTAAAAAGGGAGTATTAATGTTGATGATGACATATTAGCTGAGAAATAAAAAGAATTCAAGAAACGTGTCTCATAAATAGTTGTCTCACAGAGTATCAAGTGAACAGATTAGTAACTGTACTTTAATATCTCATTAGAAACAGAAGAACAGATAATACATGAGAAATTTTTGCACTCTCATGATACAGAGCATACAAATTCAGTGCATACAAATTGTGAATAATGTAAAAGAAAGTATACCAATATATTTCAAAGTCTGTTTTTATTTGAAAAAAAGAGGTGGTTTTTTTTCCTTTTAAGTACCCTTAACAAAGAATTAGCAACTGGGGGAGTAAAACAGAGATATGAAGAAATGATTTGACATTTCAGTAGAGAACTCTGTTAATGAAGACAGATTAGAGGTCAAGATAATGCAATAGTCGGGTAATACCTTTTCATTCTGTGAATAATACAAAATGCTTTTATATCATCTATTCAGATAGGACCATACTATCTTTTCTTCCTTGAGATAACTAAGGAACATAGTTGATGCCTTATTTAATGATCATTTTTCCCTAAATTCTTGTCTGTGGAAAGTTCTAGCAGTCTTTTCTCTATTTTTCTAATACTCTTTTAAAATCTATTCTTCATAGTACCACATATGGAAAGTCTAAGCATGAGGATTAATTCATAGGTCTTCATTTATGATTTCTAAGCTTCACATATCACATGATAGGCCTTGAAGTTGAAATTATTTGTAGGAATTATGGCATAAGTCATACCACAATTTCATAGTCTTTGAGTAACCTGTGAAAACAAACTTGAAAATAATTGTAGTCATTTTCATAAATGGATAATATGTGTGCATACTGCAGTTATAATTTCACAGAATCAGTGGGCCTTTGTTTATTTCCTGGGTTGATTGTTTCTTTTTTCCTACTTGATTGCAAGCCATCCTAGGGTATCCATGAGATGGGCCATAAAATTCACTGCAAGTTTTACTTAAATGTTTATTGCAAACTTCATTTTTCTGTTTAACAGAAGTGGAGGGAAAATTGCAAACTTTTATTCATAATAATGAAAATCAGAATTTTATTGTCCTATTTGAGGTAGTTCCTATTTTTTTCTCAGTAATATTTTACTAGTACATATATGCAGCAAGAAAAACACCTATGTCCATGTGCTTCAAAGTGCGTTTTATCGGCCAAACTAAAAGAAGATGCATGGTTGCTGGAAAAGGCTCATTAATCAAACAGATGTAGTTTCAGTAATTACGAAATCTCCCTATTAAGCAGAAGCAGTAAGTCATTAAAATATCCTCACCGGCCTTTTGGCTAAGATCAAGCATAGAATATCGTCTCATTAGGATAATGGATTTCAATAAAATTATATTCCATCATTCTCCATAAGGGAACAAAATGAAACTTTTTGGTTAACTGCAATCGCTAAATCATTCATTATATCTTCCTCCAATCTTGTTCATTCATTTATAAGAGAAAATTAATTCTTCACAAACTCAGCCTACTATCCTGGCAAACTGCATTGAGCATAAAAGTTAACTTTGTAAATTAAATTAAGGGTGGCTTAGTGAAAGTAATCCAGAAAGTGAAGTGAAGTGAACAAAAGTAAAGTATATAATTTTCCTTTTTTTTATGATTTTTTTTTTCAGTTCAGGAAGATATTAATAGATATGAATTCTCTTTCTTTTTAATTTCAGGAGAATTTGAGGAAAATTAGAGGTTCATTGCATAAATTATTTTAATTTTTTTCACTGTCTTTTTTTGCTTGAATTTCAGTTATATTATTTTCTATTCATTTTCAAAACTCTTTGAATTAATTTTTTCTGTTAACTGAAGATCTTAGTTATATGCATGTGATTTTGACATATCATTTATGGATTCAGAAGTAGGAGAGAATGAAACAAACTTGAAAAGCACCATTTTACTTGTGATATGATCTTACAAATTTTATTATAGAAGATTTTCCTTATCCTGACTGGCTGTTCTTCATTCATAGCTGAATGAAAGGATTAAAACATTTTGCTTTTTGCTACAAGCTTTTTGCTGATCTTTACTACTTCTTATCCAGAATTACTCAGTGTAATCTAGTCATCTGTAAAAGGACAAGGTGTGGTGACTTCAGTGCATTGAGTAAGTCATTTGAGGTTTGATGAAAACTTAAAAATCCTGTTCCAGGCCATCGTGTGAAGACTGTCGTATTGCAAAGCTGCATTATCACTGTGTGTGTGGTGATTGACAGCACAGTACATTTAAACTTTCCTGCACACCTTTTAAAATGTAGACATGAAGAGAGCGTACATCTGGGCAGTGAGATTTATCTTGTTGCTGCTGATGCATGTATGCCAGGAATGGCAATTTAAGAGATGTAGAACAGCAGGTGAATTCAGGGTAGTTGCTATGGTCGCTATGAAAAGCTCACATCACAAGTTACTTGACATAGAAAGGAGTAGCAAATCCTTCAATTCTGCCATTGGTTTCAGGCATTGGTGCCAGATATTGGTGCCAGATTTGAGCCCAAGCTCAAATTTGAAGTAGTGTTGCCTAGGACAGGCAAGTTAAAATTGTTCCCTGTGAGGTCTTTCCTCTCCTGACAGCTATTTATGCAGCTCTTCTGTGCTTGTTAAAGGGCAAACTGAGCTAAACTCAGGCTTTGTCAGTGTCTTTTGTTCACTGAAAGAACAGCATGATTGGATTCCTTTGGTTTCATGTCCCTATTTCTTTCCTAGAGTAGCAACGTTGTCTGGATCACAGAATGGTTCGGATTGAAAGAGACTTTAACCTAGTCCCTACCTCCCGTCCACTGGCAGGGATACTTTCCACTAGGATCTCAAGTTTCCGTTCAGTGGGGTCGCAAGTGTCTGTGTCAAGGAGAGATGATATCCAGACCTTCACAGGTTTGTTCTGGATGTGAATAGTGTGCTGAGGACAGGCTGCTACAACTTGAAGCAGAAGGCTTCAAATTTAACTTTGTAGAAATCTTCTTACAAATTAATTTAGTGTTCTTGAATTCTCCTCAAATAGATCTGTAAAAACCCCAACATTTAGTGCTTTTACACTGCATTTAGTCAATACCATTGGTGTGAATGTCTGTGGTGTCTCTGACAAGCAGCAAAGTCAGCTCTCTGGTATCTGATTAGCATCTTGGTGGTTGACCCTGGCCAGCTGCCAGGCATACCCACCTCTCTGGGGAGAAAATAAGAAGATGCTTGTGGGTCAAAATAAACACAGAGAGATCACTTGCCTCATAGGCAAAACATATTTGACTTGGGAAAAAAAGTTAATTTTATTGCCAGTTAAAATAGACCTCTATTTTATGCTGCAAAGAAATGAAGCCCAACAATGTAAAACGCCTTCCCACTTACATCAGTCCCTGGTTTTTTTCCAGTTTCAACTTCACTCTTTCACCTCTTGACTCGGTAGTGGAGGGGGATGGGAAATGGTGGGATCATTGTCTTCTCTGCTGCACCTGGTCTTTATGTTCCCCTGCTCTAGTGTGGGCTCCTCTCCATGGGATGTGGACCCTCCAGAGGAATCTGGCTGCCGGAATCTTCCTGTCCCTCTTCCTGTGCTCCCCTTGGGGCTCACAAGGCCATTTCTCACTCTTTTTTGCCTCACTTCTGGCCAGTGTTTTGATGGCCACAGAATCAGCAGACCCCTGCCAAACCTGGGCAACTCCAGTTGGTATGACTGGAAAATCCTACAGGTGATCCTGCCTTGCAGTATTTGTGTATGGATATGGACATTCCAGTGTATTTACAGGAGGCATTCTTCACTTTGAACATAATGAGAGTTCATGACCTAGACAAAGGTAGTAAACTGTAATGTTAGGAACTTAATATTCAGATATCTGATTAAAATTGGAGGGAATGGGCTATAATTATTAGACACCTTCATTTTTCACATATGCTAATTTAACTGTGCTGTGTTCCTTTGTTGACGTGTTAAATATGCAGTAATAATAAGGTTGTACCAACCATAATTATCACATTCTCTTGGCCTTAAAAATGCCTCAGCTGTAGCTGAGCATGATAATGAAGATACAATAATAGATGCTGCTGCTGTCAATACTGTTTGCATTTGATAATTAGAAAAACCTAACAACTTATATGTAAAGAATGCTGGGTGAACAGCAGGATAAGCTGAGTAGCTAAGGCCATTGTAAAACATTTTGGCTTGAATTTCCACAGAACATTAAAATAAGGTAGGTGTGGTTATTTAAATCAGGAAGAGGAATGCAGTGACACACCATACCTGAAAATATCTCTTATAAAACTCATATATATAGCATCTTTCTAGCCAGCTTTTAAGATTAATTACATTACAATTCTCTTTAATGAATGTTTCTTAATTCAAGAGTTTCTGATGAGACAAAAAAGTACATGAGGAACACTTGAGGGCTTTTTAAAAAAAAGGAGCACATGAAGCTACCTGGAATTGTAGTATTTCCACAGTGAAAGGGAACTTTGTCTCTTGATTAGCCTTGATTAGCCCTTTTAAAATTGTTTTTGATGTGCAATATGTTCAGAACTGGTTTTCCTACTTTGCAATTTCTTCTCTTCTGTTTCCATCCAAAGCTTTCTTCCTCTTGTCCCAGTAATGCACCAGACAAGCACAAGCAAGGCATAAGCTGTATTTTGCTAAGGATGGATTTTTTTTTTTTTTTTTTTTTTTTTCCTGAGGATGCTTAGTTGCCAAAGACAGGTGAATTTTGCCTGGAGTGATGCAAAGACTGGATGTAGGAGAAGTGCAGCACCATCCTTCCACTCTTTCTTTTCAATCTTTTCTAGTATGACAGAACAATTAAGCTCTGAATTATCAACACTGAACAGTACAGGAAACCTCTGTCCTTTGACTTGAACTTTGTAGTCTGGGTAGAAAGTTTCTTTTCAGTTAAGTATTTCCTCAAAAATGTTCATATTGTTTATTTTATACTGGGCAATACATGCACATTTTTGCCTTTTTGGGGGAGGAGGCTGGAAAGACGCAAAATTCATTTAACTACAAGGTTCTTTATACTATTCAGGAATCTGTTATGTTCTGCATTTCCTGTGGTGTTCTTAGGGCAGAGACACTTAAGACAAAATCCTTTTCATTCAGTAGCAGTGCTTCAAGAAAGCAGCCAGAAAATTTAAACTAATTTAAACTAATATTTTGGATCTCAAAATATTGCGGTCTTTTGTATCTGTTGTGTTTGCATCTCACAATTTTATTTAACGCCGTGACTTGCTCAGGTATTCTGGGAAATATCAGTAGATGTTGTTGTGCCTTTTTGATTGAATATAACCCTATTACCAAAACAAAACCCAGAAACCACTATGCAATGATTGATTATTATCTATTCCTCTCTTCTGCCTCTTTCAAGCCAAATGATAAAAATCTTTCGTAAATGTTAGAAACTGTGGCTAGTTTTGATTCCCAAGAACTGAAAGGAAAATACAAAATCAGAAGCAGACCACATAGTAACTTGTTTTGTAAAATTGTTTCTACAACTGGATCCCACATATCGTTTACTAATGATATCTTCTGAAAAAGTCTGAGCTACTCTAAAATTTGGATATGTATTTTCCTGATAACTTCCATGGCTTATGCACTTGAATCTCACTTAAAGTTGTTTGAGTTCTGCATCTGATTTTGATATCGCATCCTATGCTCCTGTAAAGGATTAATAACAGCTGACCCTGGCTTTCTTTGCATTGGAATTTAATTCCTTTTTAAGAAGAACATAGAAAGACCTGAAAGACCCCAAATCTGTATCTACTCCCACTGATTTTAAAATCATCATAGATCCTTACCACCCTCTCCAAGATTTTATTGCCTCCTATGAATATTGAACAGCTAGAGTTTGGGCGCAGCACATTTTCTGGAATTAAAAACTGGGTCTCATCTCAAAACTGGAGATTGCACTTTTGACTGATAGTTCTCACTTTAGCTGTCCTATGTTAGAAAAGAATTGACTTTTCATTCATACAGATTTTTTAAATGTTTGCAATTTTCTTCTGCTGGCATTAAGTCACTTAGTTTAAACATTGACTTTAATCTCTAGATTCTAGAAAATCGTGAATCCAAGCAGATGGGCGAGAAGTTTGCTTGTGATGTTAGTTGCCATGACCTGTGTCAGAAACAGGAATCCTATAAATATTTTACATCTGGGAATCAAATAGTCTCGTCCATCCAACTTGTCAGTCTATCAGAAAGGAAAATGTTCTATTCAGCTTCAGATATACAAACTTAGGCAAATCTTCATATCTTTGTTTCATAATGGTCAGATTTTTTTTTAGTCTCTAGGGAAATAAACAGTCATTTTACCTTTAATTAATAAATGTTAGATGCTTTCAGACTTCAGGGAATATGGTAAAACAAATCCACAAAATGTGTGCTTTGAAGCTACAGTCCTGAACTGACTTGTACCTTGTGCTGTTGCCTGTGTGCTTAAGGATGCTGTACACATTGGAATCAAGTTGGAGATTTTTTTTACCAGTATATGAATACACTTGTTAGCCTACTCTGATTTACATATCTCTTTTCTTCAAGGTATTAGTGCAAGAAATTCGAGCCTCTAGTGTCAAAATTCACAGCCATGTTCTATAATTGGTTTGAGTTTCCCAGAATGTATAACAAGCCTCAGAGAATGCTGTGTCTTACAGGCTAGCTCTAATGCTGCTTGCTCTTTTTAGTCTGCAATACAGAGAGTTCATAAATCTAAACTATGGTCACATTTTTCTATTATCAATGGTCCTCCATTTGTTTTGTTGTTGTTCTTACTTTCCTAGTCACAGTTCTAGCCAGGATTTTGGGCCTAAAAAAGCTACAAAAGATATCAGCGTGGTTTGGAAGCTTATCTTCAGGTTTTGTGAAATCATATCATGACCAACATGATTTAAACATATGCTGTGTATAACATATGCATTACATTAATGCAAGAGTAAGGAAAAAGATCAAAAATATTTCTTCCTTCACCTGCAAAAATACCTTTTCAGAATACTTTGTTGATGCTTTGGTGAAATCAATATATTATGACAATTTAATTTCTTTGGTAACTTGATACTTCTTCAGAAATGTGGGAAAGAGTACATTTTAACAAAAGAGTTAGCAAAATGGAATCAGAGCTGATCTATGCACCAGGGACAGGAATTGAGAAAGCACATATTTTAGTCTTAGTTGGAGGTGAAAATCTTCATGGAAGAGGCAGAAAACAAAGTTAGACCTTATTTGTCTTCTGCACAGAGAAAAAGAATAATCTGTCAGTATAATATGGTTACATTCATATATCACACACCTTTTGGCTTTTGCTTCTCTCATCACTTCGAATATTAGACAACTGATAAACAGTGGACTAATTGCTTCTGCTATAAATATGACATATCTGTTTCTCTAGAGGGGATATGAAGGTAAACATCAATGGACAAACATGGAATTATTAATCCTTTTGAATAAAGCCCTGATTTTAAGTGATGTTTGCTTTATGATGTGCAAATTGCGAGGCAATTCTCTGCTGCGTTTTGCATAACCTGCTAATTTCTATTTTGCTCCTCATCTAACCAAATCAGAATGTGCTTTGCATGCTTAATGGTATTAAATATTTTGTGTGCCTGGTAGGAGCAGAATTTGCTCCCTAGCCATTATAGGGAAAGTGTAGTTTTCTGGTAAGGCCTTCAGACAGGAATCCTCAGCTTTTGCTCTGAGCTAACTTTTTCACAAGACTTTTGTTAAGCCTCTTAACCAATATATGGGTAGGTAGATAGCCTCATTACAAATTATAAAATATTTCTAACATAATTTTTGGAAATTAATTTATATACATTGTATACACTAAAACATATATTTTTCTGTACCTGTAATACATTGGTTTGAGAATTAATGTTTGGCTTTCTGTGGAAGAGCTTTTATTGTTGAAGTGTCCAGCAATTTTAAAGTCACTGTTTGCTTTGATCATGCTTAAATTAGGTAAAGCCTAGAATAACATCTCTGAATTCAGAACAATTATGTTGGTAAAGAGCTGCTAAAAGTAAAATGACTATTATAATAAGTAGGAATTTGAGGAAATAAAGAGCATATTTTGTTTTTGCTGGAGATGAAAGCTTAATTTTAGAGATGGAAACCTACTAACGCAATGATGAAAAATAAAGCTGTTTGAAAAAATCTTTAGAAAACATTTGTTGTTACCCACTAGCTGTTAACCATTAGTGTTTTATCTCTAGGTTCTGAAAAACAAACAAATCAAATAAGGAAAAAAAAAAAACCCAAAACACCCACAAAAACAAACAACTCCTCCCAAAAAAACCCAAATAAACAAACCCAACTTCCACCCCTGCCCATAAACAAAAGACAATACTCGATATAAAGTTGACTGAAGAGGAACATAGGTAAGGTAATTAATGAAGGAAATTATTCTAATTTAAATGAGACTTAGCAAAATAAATTGTGAAGATTTCATTTGTTTTCTTTTTCTTGATCTTTTCCTTCATCATTATGGGTCCTTCCACCTGCAACTCTGAAACTTCACATGACCTGACTCCAGGTTTTTTCATACTTAACTCAGGTATCAGTCTGTAAAAAATCACTTGTACCTGTAAAGGCACCTAAGCTGGAGCTTTGTTTGCTGTAAAAACCTTTAAAAATGCTCAGGTGTTTTCAGTAGTGAAAAGGTGAAGAACTATATTTGCATGCTAGAAGGTTAATAACTGAAGAGGCACCTGAGGGTTGGGTATGCAAAAATATGGAAATATTCATGAATTTTACTTTGAATACAGTTGATAGTCTGTTATTGCTTATGCACTAAAGACATCATAATGACAGCCCAAGCATACAACCAGACTGACTGACTTTGAATTATTCCAGGTGCCATTGACCTTAGTAATAGAGATTTCTTTAAATGAGCAAAAAAGATGCAGGTTTCTCACACATCTTTGAGTTTCACAGGGTGTAAAACAGTTTACAAATGTGTTCATAAAAGACAAAAGGGTGGGAATATTTGATGGATTCCCAATGGACTGTGGACTCTGAAATAAGCCAGAGGCAATCCAGATGTGCTGTTGCTTTAGAGTGATGCAAAAACTCCCACTGTCCATGATCTTCCAAAAAAAAAAAAAAAAAAAAAAAACCAAAAAACAACCCTAAATCAAACCACAACCTGCAGCCAGAAACAACTGCCTAAGTAGCCTTACTGTAGGTAAGAAAGAACATACTTTTCTAAAATAATTTAAAAGTGAATTTTACTTAATGATAAAATAATGCATATGTTTAACCTTGATGTGGCTTGTTCTTTCTGAATGTACAATACTAAATGAAATATGCATTTTGATAAATGAAGAATTTAAAATTATACTTTTCTGAAAAATTGAATTTGGCAAATTTTTGATACATTTTTCTATTTTTCCTTTGTGAGAAGTTGAAACTTTTATAAATTTTAATTTCAGAAGGCTGCTTTGTATACATTTATACTTACAATGATTCCATACTGAATAATTTAATTAAAAAATAAATCCTAATATCTCTGGGTAAGTTGCAAGTCACAGTAATTAATGATGTTAGCTTTAACCTGTTTCTCATTTTCAGTGGTTAAAGACAGAAGTTTGGAGAGTTCTGTGGTTTATATTGTATATGACAGCAATGCATCCAGAAATGTGTCATAACAGTCATATAGTACATTGCTCATTGATACAATTCTTATGATATTTTCATTTCCAATTTTTACCAGAGATATTGAAAAATGTTTATTAAAAATTCCTCAAACCAAGAAAGTTTTGTTACTTATTAATTGCCTGGGCCTTATGATGGAACAGGATAGTAGTTTGTAGTAATCAAAATTTGTAGCCATACCATGACCTTTCAGATTAATCAGTCATTGGCTTCTCTAAAAGCTGGTCAATTTTTCAGAAAAAAATTGGTATCAGAAATGAAGTTCAGGTAGAAAGATCCTTTGGAACATCTTGTAAAGTACAGTCTTTGAGCATCCACATGCAGATTTAGAAATAGTTCTGGTGATGTATTCAGTATTGCCCAGAGATGAATTCCTGATTCAGAACCAGAACAAAAACGATCTCACTGCCTGTCCACTGCTCTGAGCAAAGTAAGCACCACAAAAAAAAGGCATAACCTGAAACTTGTTCCTTTTCTTAGAGGTCTAGAGAAAGGCTTGATACAAACCTCAAAACATGAACACTTAATGCTTATGGTTTGTGTGAAGACCACCAAATTAATGTAACTAATGGCTTTACCTTGGAGGGGGAAAAAGAGCTGCTACATTTTCTTCCTTTCCAGCAGCAGCTAACCTTTTGAGCAACAATGGATTACCTCTATTGGTGGTGTGCAACTTGAAGTGGAATATAAAACATCCTAGGCAATCAATAAAAGCTGCTCTAGTCTTTTAGATTACAGCTGAGCTCGAGCAATACTTGCAGAAAAGCTTCAGGGACACTTGGGCTCATTTGCTCATGAAGTTGAACATGAATTTGACTCCCTAACAGTCCATCAAGGGTGTTGTGTGAAATGTCAGTCGTGGAGAATCTGCCAGCTTCTGTGATATGGAAAATAGGTGGGACAGAAGAGGGTAAAAAAATTGAGCTTCTACTCTAGCAGCCATCATCCCTATTTACTGTCTATATAAAGAGGCCCAAGAAATTTGGGGAGGAGTAAACCTAGCTTGTTATCCTAAGAAAGAGAAAAACAAAGTAGCAGTATGTGGTGGGTTTTCTTTGAACGGTATTCCAACACAATACAACATGCAAAAGGCAGATTTTTTTGGTTGGGTTCTTTTTTTGGGTTTTTTGTTGTTGTTGGTTTTTTTTTTTTTTTTTTTTTTTTTTTGTTAGAACAACCTCAAATGTACCAAAAGCTTGTACCTTTGGCAAATACCTGACAGGCAAATATTTCCTTTCTCCATAAGAGAAGGTTGTCTTTGATAAACTATTCACTGATTTCTTTCTGCCTTAAGTACTTGAGAGCATGAGGTACACCCCACCTAGCTTTTTTTAGCCCTTACCTGCATTCCTGTCACAAATGATCTGAAGTTTGGATAGAGGTATATCATACTGGGCAGCAGGGTTGTGACACAGAGCAAAGGTTGAAATGAAACTTTGACAGTCTGTGCTCAATAACACCCACTTTTAAGTTTGGTTTTTAGAGGGGCTGCCATTGATGATGAGCTGCTTTGAAGTACCTCCTGCTTTTTGGCTTGCATCGCTTTAAAAGTTCATTTGAAACAGTGCATAAAATATTCTAGCAGCTTGTGCTTATTTATTCCTACTCTTTGGGGAGACACAGGCTTGTGAATTAAACTTGGTGTGTTCTAGCATTCATTTTGGGTTATAAAACCTACCTGTGCTATATGGAACATGAGGCTGTCTTAGCATAATAATATACTGCAATCCAAACCAGCTGCATTAATATTCCTTTTGGTTGTCATTGGAGAAATGGCAGTTCCCATATGTACTTACCCACGTTTCAGAGTGCCCTTGCAATCTCCTGACTGCTTTTCAGAAGTGCTTGGTGGCTGACTCTTCCTCCTCAGTACACTACAGTTAAATTATGTATTCAAATTGGAGGAGAAAAACTTGTTTAAGCGAACTTGTATTTAGCACACAGAACAAATTAAACCCAGATGACAAGATTCTCTCCCTTGCTCCCTAACATTTTTCTTGGAATTCATATTTAAAGCAGGAGTCTTTTGCAAGTAAAGATTGAAATTGTTTATAACCATTTTTCCCCCACATTTGACAAGCATTCTCGTATAATTAATGAGTTGGATATACTGTCAATAGTTCAGATTTTGTGGTTTGTATTGTAAATTTTCTGTTTGTCAAGTATAAAAGAAAGCTGATTAGGACATTTAGTTAGTCAGGCGTTTGGATATTTCTTGGCTATGACATTCTTTTCAGTGCTAATACAGATTGAGTCATCTCTTTCATCTTCTGCTAGTGATTTATTATGGTTATTTTTAATTCAGAATACAATATTGACATAGCAGTCATTTGCCTTTTTGAATCTAAGTTGTTCAGCTTTTGAGTTCTTCTTTTCTGACATAAACATATGGGGCTTTTTTTAGTAAAGTTTTTGTTGGTGGCATGTTTATGTCTTAGATCTATCCCTCAGCAAAATTGTTGTCCTAGATTACAATTTGAGAGGAAATCTTGACTGAAAATTTTAAAACAGGGGGAGTAAATTGTGGATTTGGTGTTTATTTAAAGGCATGTTCCTCCATGCACACTGGACCATATGATGTAAAAAGCTTTCCTATTCAGAAGTATACTTTGTGATGAGTTATGGTTATCAGTATCCAAATATTTTTCATTTTTAAAACCACTTTACACACACAGCTGTCTTTTTACTTTGTTGACAAATTCTTTGCAAGAGCTTCTGGGAGACCTTCTGATGCAGCTCCAGATTATTCATTGAAACTACCTGTAACTATAAATGTATATTGTTCCCATTTCTTAGCATTTTTAGATAGTTTGTATGCATTCCAACCTACTGCTAGATACAAATGTCAAGAAGACACAAATGAACTGAAGATTGTTTTTTTTCATCTACTCAGAATACTTTGATAAGATATGTCAGCAACTTTACAGGTGACCTGTTTATTGATCAGGAAGCTTTTGAACAGACTTCTGTGAAGTGAAGCATCAAGGTATTTTACTCTGCTTTGCCCATCAAAAATCGTTGAAGTGACTGCTATAGTGAGGATAAACTTTAATAACCTGTGGGGTTGATAAGAGAGTTTGAGAGTACATGGTCTGCTTTGTGCTGCAGTCAACAGCTGTCCCTTCAAATACTGTGGCCCCTATTCCCCAAATAGTTCATAGACTAGTAAGTGGGAATTAAAGCAATTGCAGGCAAAATAGGAGATGGGCCTTTTTTATTTTATCCAGCATGATGGGTAGGATATAAAAATAAGCTATTAATAGACTGTAAAACAGGAAAGAATGGGCAGATATATTTTCTTTGTTTTGTTGACTGTAACCACCAGAAATATGACAGGCTGCAGTTGTTGGGACAAGAGATCCATCTCATCTGCTATCTGGTTTCCTATAGCCAGGAGCCTGAGAAAACATGTAAGAACAGAGCAAGTGCACAGCATGATCTTTATTAGGTCTTGAGGAATTTGAAGATTGGGGTTTGCAGATGTTTCTCACTTGTGTTTAATGATATTAGGTGGCCTTCCTTCCATTGCTCTAATTTTTATGATCTTAAGAAGAGTTGTTTTTGATGGACATATACTTGTTATTTCCTTCTGAATAGGGAAGTCAGAGTAGCAAATGTCATCACTGCTATGACAAAGTTATCAGTTCTCTTGATCCAAACAGAATAGAGTGGAGTGGAAGTGTCTTTTTGCTTCAGAAAGTTAACATTTAAATGGACCTGAGCTGCCTTGGCCCTTAATATATCACTGAGATAAATGGTATGGAGGAGAGTTTATTCCTTTGCTGCTGCAATGCTGGCAGGAGAGTGTGCTCAGTAATTGATTAACAGGGCACAGTGCATTGACTTATATGGGGAAGGCTATTATATCTCAGTAATAGGAAGGTATATATGATTCTGCTAAGTAAAAAATTGAATTCTGCAGGAAGTAACTAAAACTGCTGGACGAACAAAAGGATCCCAAGATTTGGGGGTTTTTTTTCTCTCTTAAATCTGTGGTAAAACAGTATTTCATATTCTGGTGGGAATTTAAATAGTGCAGTATATTTAGTGAAACTTTCATACAGGACTAGAAATATTAGTTTATGTAAGCAGTCTTTTAACTTTTATTCTGTTGGACCTAAAGTTGGGAGTAAATGATGAGATGTAATAACTTTTTTAAGTCTATTAATCTGAAATATAGTCCTTCCCTGTAATTCATACACATTTATGGTGAATTTCCCATATTTTAAAACCTGAATGAGCAGGCAGATTGGGAGGTTTGGTTTTTTAGAACAATGAGAAAGTGACGTTTTTTTTCTTATTACTTGGTGTGTCAAAATAGACATTGGAGAGGATTGCACTTCTAAACAACAATGAGGGCAAGTGGTATCAACTCAGGGTTGTTTCCTAGCCCCCACCACAGTATTGATGATTACAATCAAATTAAGGCAGCTCAGATTAAATATTTCAGAAAAACATATGCATCACATGAAGTATATTCATGACTGTCTGTAAAAATTGTGATCACAGTGGCAAATAGAGAGATGCCCCCTCTATTTTTTTTTTTTCCGAAGTCAAGCTTCTCTGTCTTATTCTTTTGAATCCAAGAGTATGAGTTAGTGAAACAGAGATAAGGCAGACCTGGAATGATTTAGAAACTGGTATTCATTCCAAATAAATTTCCCATATTTTCTTTAGTGAATCATCAGTAGTAGCACAAATATAACAGCTGTCAAATTAAAAGGAGGGGTTTTTCTCAATAGCTACTGGAACCAGTAAAAGATCTGAAGTTCTGATGATCTTCTATTGTTGCGAGAGGCTTTTTTCATCTGTCATGTTTTTTCTGAGCCCAATGTCAAAAATCTATGTTTACTTCTGTTGAGAAATTAAGAGTTTGCCTACATTTTAAAAATAACTTTTTAAATATTTGTTTATGTTTTAAGATAAATCTTTTATTTCACAATTTTTTACACTATAGTGAGCAGTAGCCTCCCATTATATTAGTAATAAATCAAATTGCATAAGCTGAACACAATTTTTGTAACAAAGTTTTTACCATTCAAACATTTTTCCAGGAAGATGCAGGTTTTTCTTCCCATCCCAGTTTGAAACTCTGGGTGGCAGAAAATTGTATAAACCTAACAATTTACTTTGCAAAATATATTTAAAACCCATCAGGAAACAAAACAAAGGTGCATGTTTAATCTTAGCTTTCATTACTGATGAGAATTTTTTTTTTTCCCTTAAGGGTAAAAAAAGTATATAACACAATCTTTTTATATCATTTTCATTTGCTTATGTAATATAAGCAAATGAAAATGGTATAAAAAGATTGTTATGTACTTTTAAAACCTTCTGATTGTATGTTTTTCTACTTTTAAATGTTTCATTCAGCTTTTACCTAGGCAACAGGATTAATGGCAAATGCCTTCAATTAACTTCTAGCTAGGTAGCACAGAAAAAGAAGTGTCAGCACAAGCAGTTTGCAAGCTGAAAAGCTGTCATGATCTACAGAAACTAAACCAATAGATTAAAAAAATGCTTGAGAAAAACTTTGTCAAATAGTTCTGCATTTACAAGATTATGGCAGTTAGGAAAATAGTTGGCAATTGTGGCAGTCTGCTGCTCACTCCTATCCTTAGCTCTACCCTTGCACCACTTTGGCTGAAACAAAAGCAGCCTGGCACCCAGAATGTGAAAGCACAGGTGTGTGCAGAGGTGAGTGCAGCCCTGGTGTGCTGCTGCAGGGGTGGGCTGTGAGGAGCACCTGGCTGCAGGTTCCTGACCAAATGTGCTGCTCTGCTGCAGCCAGAGCAGAGGGAGGAGGAAATCGATCATTCTGCTTTGTGGTATAAACAACAATGCTTCAAACCATTAATCTTCCCTTGTCAAAATTCCATCATTAAATACTGTGGTAGTGAACTTGAAAGTCATTGGAATTATCCTTTAATTCAGTTCAAAGCAGCTGCCCTTTATTCTTGCTTGTGCTTGTGTGAATTTTTTTCCCCTTAATGTTGGTTAACGTGGACATTTGTGAAGGACACTTATTTTCTTTGTTAAATGTCAAAATACTGATTCCTGAATGAATGTTCTTTTGTATTTCTGCACTTCGGTTTCTATTCCTGTAAAAGTAATTTTATTTTTCACTACATGAGACTGTATGTTTTAGGAGAATTGCATTATATATTACTTGATGCACTCAGAATCCTCTTTTTTTCCCTCCTAAAGTTCTTTAGAAGGTAGGATTAATTTCATCTTCATGTGTGATCCAGTCTGATCAAACAACTGGTTTTTAATTGTACCAAAACTAGGTATTGTGGCTGAGCATTAAATATGCTTCTTATGCATATTTAGACCTATTGTAGACCACCTATGGTGACCTAATTGTTTATAGATTCATAAATTGAAGGTATTTCCACTTACATCAGAGACTGTGCTGCAGTGCATGTGTTTAAAAAGATTAGTTAGGCTTACTGTTGTAGGCTTAGGCTTTTTTTTAGTTTTACCTGTGATATAAATGAGTAATTTAAGTTACACATTTCTCCCATCTGTTGAATCATCCACAAAAATTCTCACAAAAGGCAGTACATTAATTAGGTATTTGAAAAATCCTAAGCCATTTCTCTTCATTCTAATTCATATAATACAAAAGAAGATTTGATTTACAACTTTTTCTTCATTTGGAAGGCTAAGATACTGATTCTGATTTTTTTCCATTTTAGTTGCTAATACCAAGTTAATCTTCTTTATAGCGGGGTAAAATGGAAGTGAAGTACTCAAATGAATTATAGAGATTAGCTAGTATAGGTGTTTTTCAGTGAAACTGTTGTATCTGATAATTCATAAGCATTTGTTAATGTTCCCTAATTTATTTTCTTTTTTTTATATCAGATTTATCAGCACTTCTATTACAGAAATGAAAACGTGTATCTTATTTGCTTCTTAGAAAGCTGTCATGATAATACTTTTCTTTAGCCCTAGATTTTTTTCACCAAAACATCCCAGATATTTCAGGGTAGGCTTTTTTGTTCAACTGCTGTATCTCCAAGGAGGGTGATGGCTCATGGTTAGATATTACCATTATCTCATTTTCTCAATGGTTGAAATCTTTATTTTCTCATATCAGTGTATGTGTTTGTGGTTTGTTGTGGGTTTTCTTGTGGTTTTGAGGTGAGTTTTTGTTTGTTTTGTTGGTTTGTGGTTGTAGGGGATTTTTTTTGTTGAAAAGTTGTGATGTAGCTACATGCGTTCCACATGTACAAGAATAAAAAGGATGTGTTATCACCCAGAGGGAAAATAAAGGGCACACTGTCACTTAATACACATGAATAATTAAGAGCATAAAGTGAATCTGTTTTCTTGTGTTTCAGAAAAGTGTGATGAACCTCTGGTCTCAGCATTACCACATTCCTCCTTCAGCAGTTCATCATCCATGACAAGCAGCTATGTGCCAGGGTACGCCAAGTTAAACAAGCGAGGAGGTAAGGGACGCTCTCAACGTTAATGTTTGGTTATTTCAAAAAGTGATGAATTATATTTTTAATGTGAAAATGTGTTTTATGTGGAATGCTATTATTTACTCTTGTTTGAACAGACTGTTTTTATGAACTGAATTAATTTCTCTTTCATTGTATGGGAGACTAATTTCACTGCAGGGAGAAAGGTACTGCTGGTAATGTGCAGCAGCATGGGCCACATGCCTGATGTCAATGGACTCATACAGTACAGCTGCATCACTGACTTCACATAAAAGGGTTTGGGTACCACAAGGTGATTGGGCACATCTCTGCTTTGGGTACTTGCAAGGTCATGGTTGGAGCAAAAATAAACAGCTTTGATGTGACTTGTTGATGTAACTTGTTCCCACCTCAGCAATGACTGCTGTCATTCAGGCTTTTTTCTATCACCACAGGGACTTTGGCTTTTGCATATATATCTGTAATGCAATGAGTGTCTGTAATATTTCTCTGTTCAGATGTAACAAAGCTGCCTCAGACTTAGTGGTTGGAAGAATAGGTGCATAAATTCCATGGCCTACCTGGTTTAATGGTACTGAGGCACCATTCCCTGTCCACAAAGAGTGCTGGTAGCACTGCCAGCTCTGCCACTTGTGTGGAGGTCATCGTGTAGGAAGAAGTGAACTGGGTCTAATATCAAGCCAGGAAGCATAATCTGTAAGTGGGGAAGAATATAGGGTAGGTCCAGGCATAGATATTCCTATGATGTGGCTCAGGTATTACCTGGAGGCTGAAATGGGACCCTCAGGCTCACTGGCAGGGTGAGTGGGTTCTCCACTGGGTAATGCAATTATGACTTATTGGTACTCTCAGAGGCCTGACACTGTTCTTGGTTTACTGGTCTGTAACTTCTTTGCATATTTGTGTTTTACAGGTATAGAATTCTTGTTCTTTGATCTCTTTATTTCCTTCCTTGTTTTTTTTTTTTTTTTAATTTGTTTGTGTGTTTTGTTTTTTCTTTGCTCTCTAAAATCAGCTTTGGCCAGGGCCCAGAGTTACTTTCTTTTAACAACTAGCAATTAACACAGTGAGTTACTCATAGTCCTGCTTCTTCTGATGTCAGCCTGTGCCTGTACATTTAATACCTCTGCTGTCATCCCATGGTTGTGGTCCTCTGCTCTATATTTTTATAAAATACCAGTTGATTCTTTGCAGAATAGGTATGATAGGTACAGAAATATGTCAGAATTGTTATACTGGTAAACCATAGCCCATGCAATCACATAGCTAAGTTAAATTAAAAAGAGATCAGGTTATGTTACTGGTTGTTAAAAAATTGCTATTGCAGGAGAGCTAAACAGAAGCCAAAGACCAGCTGAGAGAAAATATGACTGGTGAGCTCTAGTGCTACAGGCCTGCAGATCTGATGCAAAGACTGTGGCCAAAAGGAGCATTGGCAATTTCTTTGGTTTTAGGCCTGCAGACCAGTAGATAACACGGTTTGCTGCTTCTGAATTAGAATAGATGTTGTTTTATGCTGGTCCCAGGCTTTTATTTCAGTGCGCCATGCATTTTGGTACATGCCTTTTGCAGTCCTCAGGATTTCTGTGGCAGTGTGTTTTTCCCAGGCTTTTATTTCAGTGCTCCATGCATTTTGGTACATGTCTTTTGCAGTCCTGAGGATTTCTGTGGCAGTGTGTTTGGATCTGTGTTTTGGGAGGCTGTCAGGTCCCTTCAGTTGTGTCTTTAAATATTTATCAGATGGAAGGAGTGGTGATCAATTCTAAAACACTGCATGTTGTTTAGGTTGAATTCTATTGTATGACTATAGTTATATCTATTTCCAGTTCTAAGTTTAAAAAAGGCCACTAGAACCACTTTAATAAAACACAACTTAGCATCAGCTTTCATGGGCAGATCTTCCTTTGTTTTCAGATGAGTATTTCTCCTTTTAGTTTACAAGATTACTTATTCTGTTCTAAGTGAAAGGCAGATTGACATTTGGAATTTCATTTTTTCTTTTAATTATATTTACCTTTCCCTTTCTTACCCTTAAAATCACTACAGTGCAGTTTCTTTTAATGATGTTTCTTTACTGATATGGATCAGTGTTGTCATTAATCAAACACTGGCTTTATTTCCTCATTGGAAATGTAGTTGCACCTCTTTCTTAAATAGCAATTTCATCTCTTTGTTTAAATAGCAACTTTGCTAGATTGTCATTATCCATTTCTTAGTATCTATGAAGCATAGCACAAATACTTTTCAAAACTGAGGCTCTGTGTACATGAACAAATATTTTTTTTCTAATTCTAGTGGCAGTAAAAGTACTGCAGAATTCAGGAGTATGTTTAACACAGGAACTTGTCTGTCTGTGTTTATGCTTCTGCAAGTGATGGAAAATAGCTCAGTTTTAATACTGAGCTATTTACAACTTCACGGAATTACAGATATTGCTAATCAAACCAGTAATAAGTGAATCTAATTTTTTTCTCTCCAAGGAGTCATTATCAGCTAATAGATTCCCAAATCAAATGTGCTATTTAAACCACACTATGCTCAAGTCATTAAATGGAAAGAACTCCCCCTCCTCTAGCCCCAGACCCCTTAAATTAAAGAAATGCACATTTGAAAATTCTACTCTCCAACCCAATTATTTTTCTTTCCTGTATTCATGACACTTCACTCCAGACTGGCAAAACACTTTATTTGAATAGATGGGATATTTTATTCCATTGATTAAGGCACTGATTCCCTGAACAGCCACATCATGTTGTTAAGGGGGCTGGAGTTGTCACTGTAGTTGTTGTGGTACAGTTTCCTGCTATAAACGTTGCAATTGGAAGGATGCATGCCAAAAAGAATTTAATATTTTCAGCATTTTTTAGGAGGCTTCAAAAGCAGAAACATCCATGAATTTACTCTAATGTTTGAAAACACTTCATTTACAAATCCTGTAACTAGTGATTTAGGGAAATAAAATTAAGTATTTGTGGAATAGCATTGATCTGGGAGCTGCCAGGGTGGGTTTCTGTGTCAGTTTGTGAAAATATTTTGCATTTTCCACATCTCTCTACTTAGACCCCTGTAAGCCTTCAGTGACTTGTGGGTTAGTATCTATACTTATTTCAAATCAAGTGCAGATTTTATGGACAGAAATTTGATTAGAAATGTTAAAATACTCTCCAAATCAATTTACTTGGTTGTTCTTCTGCATTACTGCTTGTTCCTGTTCTGAACCTTATTTCTTGTTAAACAAGGAGAAATATCCTGTGTTTTTTTCAGGTGGGGGTGGGGTGGAAAAGGTTATTTTTCATTATAGGAAAAAATACTGATTGTAGAAACAAATATTTAGTGGTTACCTAAAGGTCTGTCAGTGTCTTTGTACCTATGCATATTAAATTTTCCATGTTTCCAGAATTTCCATGTCAGTGAGTAAGAATCTTTGATTTATATAATCAGTATAACATGAATCTGTATTTCCTTTATCGCAAAGAGCCTGGGGGAACAATGCAAGTCTGCATTTTATACCAGCTCTCTCATTCAAGGACCCCCAAGTCTGTTTCATGGGGTCCCATCCTTCTCCTGCCTTCCTGGGCACTTTTAATTGTAGCAGCTGATAAAAAGCAACCAAAATATTTTCATTTTATAATCATGTAAAGAGGTAGGGAAAATGTAGACAAATTTGTGGCTTTTCTTTGTGAGCAACTCTACTACTACTAGATATACTACTACTTATCAACAGATTTAACTGGAGTTAATGCTGGATAGAGCAAGTGCTGCCATTCCCATCAGGCCTGCAAAGACAAGGGGGTGAAGATCTTTTGAAATTCAACTGTGACAAAATTTCTGTGGAGTGAGAAGGATGCAATGAATTTCGTAGTGAATGTAGGTTTGGTTTGTGGTGGCTCCTGAATTATGTTAAAGGCTTATAAGCAAAGACTTGTACTTAAAAATTTAAACAGTTTAATTAGCAACTGTTCAGACAAAGCTGGATGTAGTCAGTTTCTATAAAATTATCCTTTTGGTAGTAAGACAATATTTAATTTTAAACAACTAAGTCTTAGTGCTTTGTATCATAGTGTTGGCATATTTTTCATTTGAATTTTAAAGTTATCTGCTGTGCTGTTTAGTGCTAGTAAAACAAAGGTACAAATTATTTTTGGCATGTCTGTAACTTATGTGAGGGGAATGGCTTTTTCTTTTTTTGTGTCTGTCACTATCATTTTAATCTATATATACATATATGCAAACATTGGGAAATATTTTAATGCTATAAAATCCTAAAACTTTTTGCTTTGAATGGATTTCTTAAGAAAAATAATTTTGAGTTTTCTGTCAATTATTAGCTCAAATCCTCCTCCTGTGTAAACCAAGCAAGTCCAAGTATGTTAAAGGATTCAGTGTGCAATTTGGAGAATATGGGGATGTTTTAATCTTTGAAAAAAATTATTTCTACTTTCTAAAATGACTGGTACTGCAGTCAACCCAATTGGCACATAAATACATGCCATTAAGTCTTTGGCAGATCAAATTTTAACTGGAATCTGGTTAGTAGGCTATCTAAAAAGATTACAGGTCCTTCCATTTCTGTCATACTTCTTCTCCCACAAAAGTCTGAATTGCTGCTAGCTTAGTAGCTAAAGTGGCAGCAGAGAATAGGAGAGCTTTCAATAAGTTCATTCTACAGCTTTTTAATATCCATCCTCAGTAACTTTTTCATATGTGATGTCAAGGTGAAAAGGTCTAACATCTTATGACCTGCCATCAATAGGATCAAGGGACTGCATCACATCATGAGAAGGATTCTTAGCACATGTTTGATATAATGAATTCTCAATCTTGCTTTTAATGATTCCCAAGCTGTTGGACCCTATACTTCTCACTAGTACGAGAATTAATGCTGCCTGTCTCATACCATTTTAATTCACAGAAGAAACCCTACATTATTTCAACATAATGTAATGTTATATAATATAATTGGAAGCTGCTTGAAACTGAGTAGAGTCTCAGAACTTCAGAAGTAATCCCAGCAGACAGTGAAAGTATGAAGGTCATAATGAATTTCTGGATAGGTGGAAATTATCTTTTGCACAGTGGAATAAAAAAGAGGAAATTTGGTACCCAGGGGTTCTGTTTTAAGTCCAGTATTAGCAGGGAACCTGATGGTACCAATGAAATTGATAACATAAAATGAAAGAAAACATCTGTAGAGCAGTTGATGTTCAAAAAGCAGTCTTTCTAGCACCATTGTGTCACTTGTATCTAAGCTTTCAGGCTACCTTTTAATCAGTGTGCTGACCTTGGCCTGTTACCACAGTTGTTAATGTGACTATAAAACAAGCATCAAAAATTTTAAGTGTTGGCATAGCTGTAATTGTGACAAGGTTGTTTGTTTTTGTTTCTCAATGGAGTCTTAAATTCTGCCTTCTGTGTGGAAGATGGAAGAATTTATCTATAATGGGATATGGCTCTTTTGTTCCCCAGATTGTTTCCAGTAAGTCAATCAGATCTATGGCAACAGTTCTACTAAAATAAATTTTAAATGGTTGTTAGATCCTTGCCTTTGAAGGATTCTAGGGACACCTAGTCTAGGCTCTTTTTACCTTCAATTTAAAGTCTCCAATACTATAATGAATATCACAACTTCTCAAATTCCTTATTACTATTGTAGAATGGAGTATGAGAAGGGTTTTATGTAGTTTTGCTTTTGGCATAGTGAAAGTGGAAGGGGCAGCATCGGCTTGGATTGTGCGAGCAATCTGGGCTTGTACCTTCACAGGACTTGCCAAGAATTTAGTTTGGATATGAATCTTAAGGAGGTGCTCCCTCTGAGCTAACATTTGTCCAAATGAACAGTTAGCAGGCACACTGTAGAGCAACACCTTAAATACTGCAATCTCCATGCATTGACAACAACAACTTTGAGCTGACTAAGAATATCCTTACACAACACAACTCATTGTATTTTGACTAAAACCCTCTTAGGAAAAAGTTATGGAGTTGGCAGTGATTTGGAAGTTTTCACTATGCAGGTTAGAGCATATATTGTCTTTTGCAGGTAGACAAGATCCTGAGAGTAATAAACAGAGGTAGCATAAGAGAACTGGTAAAATCATGAGAGTAGCATTATCCACTTAGTATTGTATAGATATACAAAAGCTATAGAGGTAAGAGAGCTCCTGCTGAGCTAAATCACTAAAATATGGTTGCCTTTTAATAAGTAAATGAACTGCAAATCTCTTTCTGTAAATATGTGCTTTAGAAAAACACAAGTTTTACAGTCCACTTCAGTATGTTTGCTAAAACCATCTCATGAACAGTGTAGGTCAAACTAGGTTTTCAGAAGTCAGGACAAATTGATAGCCCTTATGTATGAAATAATTTATGATCCAGTTAAAAATATGGAAAGTTACTTATGGTTGAAAAAAATAAGCCTCTATGAGTTCGTTTATAAATAGACCCCAAAAGGCATGTTTGTCTGTGCCATAGCATTATTTGTGTTGCACACAGTATAAACAATATTTCTGGAATGCTTTAGAGAGAATACAAGCAATTGATGTGTTTTATTGGGGGTGTTCTCTATGTGGTTTGAGGGTTTTTATGTTTTGTTTTTTTTGTATTTTTAATTTTTTTAAAATTCATTTCAAGACATAACTCTTTTAGGAGCACTGTTACCTGTGAGAGTAAATGAAAACTTTTTTGTTTTATTAGTAACATATCCTTTTGGTATTATTAATAATTAATTTTTTGTGTAGCATTAGCTTCTATCTCTGGGTTGTTTTTTTTTTTTTTGTTTTTCTTTTAAAATTGATAAAGAATTTGGGTTCAACTCATTTTTGCTTCTAAAAAAGATATAAAATTGTCTGTTTTTATCTGCTTCACATTCTACCATATAATCAGTTTTGTTTATTCTTCACCTTCAAACCAAAGCCCCCTTTGATTTGTAATGTAACCCTCAACCCACCTCAGCTCCACAAACACTTATATCCCCCTTTTGAACGCAACTGTGATTGCCACTTGGTTGATGTCAGAAGATGTTTTCTGTGCTTTAATAATCTGGCCTAATGGAATATTTTTCATGAATACCTATTAGATGTAGAAATAGTTCTTAAAAAAGGCAAAAATATTTGCACTAGCACTGAAAAAAACATTAAAATATTTATTGCAAGAAAACAGTGAATTTGGTGAAGGTGCAGGAAAAAGAAGCATCACAAAGAGGAAAGAAAAGTGCCAGTGTATATCCAGGACAGACTCATGTGTTGAAAAAATAAGTTTAGAAAGGAAAGACATCAGCCTTTTAATTCCAAACCCAATCCAAGAAACAAAGTCTGTAGAGAGTGAAGCTCAAGTAATTGCATTAAAAAAGGCATCATTAGCTTATGTTAATTTACCATGGCCAGATGAATACAGAAAGCATGACCGTTTTTTCCAGTTCATAACTAATTTGTTAATTAAAGTGTTCAGAATACCTAATTGGCTTATTTCATACATGTGTAGATGGAGAGGAGGGAAAAAAGTAACGCTGTGCTCTCCAACTTAATAATTTTTTTCTTGCAGCGATCATTTGCAGAGGCAGCAGTTCCAAGCCCAGCAGGAGACATAAGGCAAATGGGCAGCTTCCTCAGGGAACAGGGATGGGGACAGCAGATCACCCTGGCTTTACTGAGCAGCTAGCTTTTTTCAGAAAAAAAATCAGCTTATTTCATTGTTTCTGATGCTAATGGGCAGCTGGGTTTGGTAGAAAGGTGGCTGTGCTGGTGGTAGAGAGGGGGCAGCCTCACAGAGAGCCAGACTGAATCCATATATACAAATACACTTTTCCCATATCCTTAGAGTACCTGTGCTGCTCTGGATGTTTACTCCCAGAGTAGCCAAATTCTGAGCTTTCGACTTCTTTGAGAGTTTAATTTGACAGTTTCTCAAACAGCATTGGTACATTAAGTAAATATTTCAGAAATTTATTTTGGTTTTCTTACTGGCTTCATCTTGAAAATGCAGACCTGGTTAGCTCTCCTGCTCTGCTCAGAATACTGCCATGGTTTAAGGCAAGCTGGAAATTAAACTTAAAAAAGAGGTTTTGGGGAGACCCTATAGCAACCTTCCAGTACCTGAAGGGAGCCTACAAGAAAGGCAGAGAGGGACTTTTTACAAGAGTACAAAATGACAGAACAGAGGGGGAATATCTCTAAACTGAAAGAAAGGATGTTTATATTGCATATTAAGGAAAAATTCTTTACTGTGAAGGTGGTGAGAGATTGGAACAAGCTGCCCAGAGAAGTTGCAAATGCCCCATCCCTGGAAGGGTGTAAGGCTAGGTTGGATGGAGCACTGAGCAGTGAAAGGAGTTCCCTGAACACGACAGGAAGCTTGGGAACTCTATGATCTTTAAGATCACTTCCAATCCAAACTATTCTATGATTCTATATAGAATTAAATTGAGGAATTAATAAAAATAGAGATTTGTCTGAAAAATGCATGGTAGTGGCATATTAGAGTTCAGCTAGATGCCCATTGAAACCAATGCCTCACAAGGAGCTTGTCTGCACCAGGTTGGCACATGGAACAAGCAAGTAGGAAAACTTCATGTTCCTCAAGCATTGGTGCTACTTTGCTTCCACAGAACAGTGGGGACATGCAGGATTAAAAAAACCCGAAAACTTGGCCAACCTCTTTTGACAGAAGAGGTATACTTAGAAGCAGCAGAGACTGAGTTTAAATATCCTAGACTTGGTTTTATCTGCAGATACTTCAGACTTATAGGCAGAGCTGTATAAGTAAAGAGCTCTGGAATTAAGGCAAAGATGTGTGGTGAGTGTACAGAGGATGCACTGTCAGCTTTTCCCAAGGTCAGTGTCTCCTGCCAGATGCTATGAGTGTTTCACCCTCTCCTGCACACAAAACACAGGTTTGCCTTACACAGACGGGTGTAGTGCAACTGATAGATTGCTGCTCTGAGCATTTGAGCCAGAGCATTGCCTTTCCCAAATAAGTCATAAACAAGCATAAATGCTGGTAGAGATGGGAGCTATTTGGCTACCATTATAACCTCCCACTACAGTTATATGCTGAAAGAGAGAAAAGAAATAATGTGATAAAATGAGGCTATTTGTTGCAGGATGGGAGAGTGCAGCTATTATTCATGTTTCAGCTTTCACAATGAGATTATTCACAAGAAAATCTGAGCTACACAGTTAGAGATGGAACATTAATACTTGTTTTTCTGTATATAAGTTGCTATATAAGTCATAAAAAATATCTCTGAATCTGGAAGAGTCTGACTTAGCATCCAATCTCATGACATAGATGTGCTGGTGGTTTCTCTTTGTTTTTCCTCACTTATAACTGTGTCAGCATAACTAAACAATTTCTTAATTACACCAACATTTAGTTGATATAATTGTAGTGTTATAGTCGCCTGACAATCACGAAATCAACTAGGTTTCAGAAGTCCTTTGATGTCATGAAGTCCAACCTATGACCCAGCACTACCTTGTCAACTAGAGCATGGTACTAAGAGCCACATCCAGTCTTAAACACCACATAGACATAGATATAGCTATAAATAAAATAAAGTTATACTTTCTGTGCTGTTCTCTGCATGAAGATTTGTTGTGCTAGAGTTCAGCTAAGGACCAAGCAATGCTGAGAAAAAAATGTTAATAGCGATTTATCCCTTTCCTCCTGCTATCTGCACTGGCTTTTGTCTTCTGAAATAATCCAATTTTGGCTCTAGTATATAGCTCACATAGGAAAATATTGTTCTGCATTGAACATCTTTGGGAGTTTGTCAGCCAGCTAAGAAATAAATGAACATCAGCAATGAACTAATTTCTTTCAGAGCTCTAAACTTTTCTGACTGTTTCTATGACAGACTTTTATTTCATTTAGGACAGACTTATGTTCTTTATTACAAAATTTGTTTGAATGGTCAATTTTCCAAGTGACTCAATGTTAGATAAATTGTCTCTGCTGTGAATCATGGGTCTGTATAATGTGATAAGCAATGGGGAAAAAGAATTAAAAGCTAGCTTGCTTGAAATCTGCTTTTTGAAAAGTTGTCTTTAAGATGCCTTTGCTTTTCAGTATTGACTACCATCAAATTTAGCATTCCTGCTGGGCTTTTAGAAACTCAGCTCCCAGCAAGCTAATTTTGCTTTAATTTAGAAAGTTGTCAGGAATTATTTGATTTTTGTAAGGATCAAAGAGTCCTCTGGTATTTAAAAATAGGAACTTGATCATGTCTATAATTACATAATATTTATAGATCAGGAATTAGTTATCTTATAGGTATCCCTGTCTTCCTTGTTTTTGCTAGTATAGACTGGATGACGTTATGATGACTCAGTTTTGAAGGAATAATCAGTTTATTTATCTTTTTACCACATTACTCAATGTGGTAAAAAGATAAGTAAACAGAATTATTACTTAGTGAAACAAGACAGTGTGCTTTGGCTGAGGTGGAGAGCTTGGATATCGCATAGTGCTGTATTGAGACAACTTCAGCTGACATTCTACAAAATGTAGAACATGTTAGAAACTGGATTTTTTTTTAATAAGCAAGCAAAAATGTTTAATATATACAATGGGAGATGGTACTTGAAGTACTTTGCTTTCTTCGGTATCAAGAAGTTATCTGTTTTCTATGGTAGAGAATGAAATTCCCAGCAAAAACCAGTGCTGGAATATTTGATTTGCTGACTGTAGAAGCTGGTCAGGAACATCTCCCATAGCACATTTTGAATACATTGGCGTGATTATTTCTTATACATATTAGTTTCCAGGTGGGATTTTTTTTTTTTCCCCCAAGGAAAGGGAGAGGTTCTTTCTTTTATAATTGTGATTAACTAGTTTCTATATTGGGCTAAAGTGGTGCTCAGCTATCAAGAAGAAAAAGTTGAATGCTAAGTTTAAAAAATATAAGCTTTTGAGAGATCAGAGCAACAGTTAATTACGAGTCTAATTATTATGAGCAACCTCTAAAAGTAGCTTTAATAAACTTCTAGTTTCTAGGCAAAGCCAAATTCTGTATATTATGCATGGAATATACGATATGAAGCACAGTGGTGATATGCTTTAGCTTTTTCCTCTCTTGAAACAGCAAATAATGTGTAATTCAGCCAAGGCAGTAACCAACACATTGACCAGCAATGGCTGTTCTTTGAGCCATGTCCAAAAGCATCTGGAAAGAAATTCTGTATCTGGAGATGAAAGCAGAGACACCAAAAACCGGGTAGCTATTGGCAAAAATTACTTTTCAACATTTCGGTTCTCAAATTTCCACTAGATTTTAATTAAGGAATTGTGCTGAGCCATTCCCAGGGAATGTCTTTTCTGCAGTTGGAGCAAAGGCTGGAGCACCTTGCTTATAAATAGGTGGTAATGGACACCCTTTGAGAAAAAGCTGCTGGTTTACCAGCTCACTGGGTGTGATATGGCAATTCCTGTGCTCTTATCTTGCTCCTTACAGCTAGTCCCTCCATGAGGCTGGAGTCACAATGACAGGGTTTGCTGGGGAAATCTACAGGCTTATCCAATTTTATGGATGATTGCAACACTTTCAGCCTCTCAGACTCATCTACAAAGGCAAGCAAGTTTAAAAGAACAGGGGAAGTTGATGGCAAATAGGAAAAAAGGCAGGAGAGACCTCAAAATAAATTGATTTAACCTATTGGCATAGGTCCAGAGCTTATTGAAAAATAAGAATTTGGATTATAAAGTAAAAAGTACAAACAAATTCCTAAGATAGCAGAGACAAGAAAACTACATAAAATGATGCTTTGGTTTGACAAGAGCATTGAGTGTTACCAGAATCATTAAGCCATTTCACTTCTCGTCACCTGAAAAGAGCTGTCCGCTTTTCTCTCCATCTTCTATTCCCTGAAAAGAGAAGTTTTACTCATTTTAAGGCCTTTGTCAATGACAAGCTTTTCTTTTTCTTGTTTAGAAGGTTGCCATGTTTTTAGCTAGTGCATAACAGCAAAAATAGATTGTCTCCATAGTCTAACATGCCTCATGAAACACAGCTGAATGCTTAGCTATAAAAGTGCTTACAACTATTTCAGAGACTTACCATATATCACATTACAAGCAAGTAAATTGAAGGCTGTAATCATGGCTTTTATCTTGCAAATTTGCCCTAAGAACTTTAAAGAGTTCTAAACATTACAGCTAAGGAACAGGATGCTTCTGATCAGAGTAACAAAAAGCATTGTGAGATTTCAGCCTTCTGTCAAGGTCCTAGAATGTATATACAGAAATTAATTTAATTGTGTAGCTTATTATCTATAACAGTTTTAAATTGACTGGTTTATTTCCAAAATTTTCAATTAAATATACGTATTATTTTTTCATAACACTCATTTATGAGTGTTTTGCTCATTTTTAGTATTTTTCAGAAAGCCTTTGCCCATCAGAGGTGGTATACTGCTTCTTCCTTGTGTATCAGAAAAATGCTGTTAATTCTATCTTATAATAGAGAAATCTTCGAAACCCATAATAGTGTCCTAAAAGATACTGAGAGCATAATTTAAAATAGATGGTTATACTGGAGATATGGAAAATAACTGGAAATATAATATAGGCTGCTTTTATGGATGATTTTAAACTATCAGCAGTACCAACCAAAGAAAATATTTTCAAATGCATTGAATGTGGAGTCTATAAAAGACTTAATTCAAACAATTATGCCTAGATTTAGTTTTGATGTTGATTAATAGTAGTAGTATTAGTAAATATTGACAGAGTTTTAAATAATTGGTATATGCAACTTTAAAATTATAATTAAAATATGCTCCCGCTTCCTACTCCGCACAAAGGAAAACTAAAGATTTTAAAGATGAAAAATTTTTTAAGTGTTCTGGCAAATTGAATAGGAATGAGCTAAACTGTAGAGGATTATATGAAATTGGAAGGAGGAGAAAAGATAGATTTGTAAATGTATATTAGAAAACTGAGCCCCTAAATTTCATTTATTTTCCAGGCAAGCCTAGAACAGAAATCCCATTGTGTTCTCAATGTTAATGAAGACAGTGTCAGTCTTTTTTCCTTAGAATTTACATGGAAAACATAAGGTAGGAACAACATGCATTCAGATCGGCTCAAACAAAACTACATTGATATGCAGTGGCTACAGAGCTAATTGAGAAAACTGCTCTCAACAAATTAGGACACTCTTTAAAGTGTAGCTGTCACAGCACTGTCTGCTTCAAATTGAAAGGATACATTGCACTGCAGATAGTGCTAGTGAAGGAAGATTATGTAAAAAACAGGATCATTTGTGTTTGTTCCTAAAGGGACCCTCAGGCCAGAGAGTTCGTAAATGCCTTTCCTGGATTTTATTAAGCTAATGTACCATGTCTGCATTTGATTTCTTTTTATTCCCAGAGGGATTATATTGTTCTTTTTAACTATGTTTGCTTGAAAGTATATAGTGTGCTTCTACAATATAGAGTTGAGCATCTGAGCATCAAATTTCCTTTGCCAGATAGATAGATAAAGCTGTAAAATAAAGTTCACCAATTTCTCTAAGAATTCCTTTGAAAGAGCTCATGCCAAATAAAAGAGGTAAACTCCAAATGATAAAGCTAACCTTTTATAACAATTATCTCCCTATAAAAAAGAAGGATTTTTTTCATGAACTTTTTTTGGTCTTTGTTGGTGATTTGACACATTCAATTAAAACCCCCGGAACTACCCAGTAATTCAGTTTAATAGCAAAATAAAGTTTGGGTATGGGTGGGGATGGGGAAGGTGTATAAAGACACTTGTACTTTGTAGATACATAAAACAAAATCCTTTCTCAGGATGAAGAGCTCAAGGACTTGTACTTTCTCACAAAGCTTGTCCACATGGGAAGGATTCTTTCACATGTGAGAAGATTTTAGCACCTTTTTTGCATTGATGCTGGGTGGTATTTTAACTTCCCCAAAAAGGACATATTTAATCCATTGCAATACTGGTACCTTCTGGGTCACAGCGATTTCCATGGCCTCAAATTACATCAACAGTTATTCATGGCTAATGGAAAGTGGCATCACATCATAAAGGTACAGATCACCAAGAAACTTTTTAAAAGGTTGTAACACATTAAAAAGCTGATGGCTGTGGCAGAAGCATTGTTAAGTTTGTGACAGTGTGCAGTGTTCACCAGCCTGATTAAAAAATGTTTAATAAAAATTGTTGTGTTTTTGGAATTCTGGAACGTGCATGGAGATTTTGCAGATGCTCGATTCCTGAGGCTTGTCACTTCAGAAACTCAGCTTTAGTGTTGAAGAAACTTGTCACTGCAGATTTGGCATGATAGAGTGAAACACAATATGTTCTGACTTGCATGTAATCCTTCAGCAGATGAGCATAGCTCCAGGGATGTTGACATGACACAAGCTACTGTTTTAGATCATTTTCCATGGTGTGTGACAATGCTACCCTTAAACATGAATTTGTCAGGCAAAGTTGTACAAAGCAGGAGAAAACTGGTGGCAACTAAAACTATTTCAGTTACTCTGGATTCAAGGAGTTTTGTAATAAGAGCTACGAACGTTAAAATGTAGCCTGGATCCAAACATGCATTGTGCTAGGAGAGATGTAACTGAGAACTTCAAGTCTGTAAATAAAGATGGGTAGAGACCTTAGACTCTGAAGAATATTGTGTCCAGAATACTTCACATTGTTTTGCTGATTAAGAATCAAGTATGTTTTTTTTTTCTTCTGGATCTTTGATGAGGACTATTGAATCACAGTTGTCTTGGCTTTCAGATTTTTAAGTGAGTTTGTAAACCCCACACTTGATCTTGCATGTTGCTGACCTCATTACCTGGTTCCACAAGATGCACTTGTGTCTCCTCTAAGGTCATTGTGCAAATACTGACACTGCTCAATGCAATGAACTGTAAGCACAATATTCAGAATTTTAGACCTTGTAGCAGAATATTGATAAAGATAGCAAAATGGAGTTGCATCTGTAGTAGGGCAAGCTGAACCAGCTCTTATTTTTGTGAGTATTTTTGCACTTATGCAAGAAAATGACAGCTGAAGGAAGATGACATATTTTCTAGTCCCTTTTGGGATATGATAGGACATTTTCTAGTCCCATCACTGACTTCATTGTTTAACCATTGGTAATTGTTTTGTGATGAACTTTGCTTTTAAAACACTAGAATTTTTCTTCTTCAAATCCATAACTTCCTTTACAAGACAAGAGTTTGAAAGCCAATTTGCTAATTTGCTGGTCTTTTTGTGCTCGTTTCTACTTTTTTTTTGAGAATGAATTAAAGAAATTCTTTGTTTCTCAGTCTCCAGGAGCTCATGGGGGTCTTTGAGTATTTTTGGGGGTTTTATGGGGCAACCCTATTACTTTTTAAAAGTATTCAGAAAAAAAGGAGATTTTTTGACCATGAGATATCAGGCAGGAAAATATGAAAATTGAAGAGGTTCAGTTCTGGGCCAGTAAATTTCCCAACATGAAATATTTTAAAGAAATATTATATAAAGTGATATGATGAATAAGCAGAGGTCAATCTCATATGGAAAATCAATGTATTATCCTGATGCAGATAATAGTTACTAGTAATTATTATGCAATACGGAGAATTTTTTTGAGGCAAATTTAAAAAAGCAAGTGTGCAAAATCATGAGAATTTATTAGTGAGTTGTTTTCTGGAGCAGAAATATTACCTAGCTTTGCAAATTTAGCAATGGAATTTCAGGAAAGATTGGAGTCCCTATAGATTTGGGGTTCTTATTTAAGGAGAATAGGAAAGCTTTTAGGGAGGAGGGCTCTTCCTTAATGATCTTAATAATGTGAAATACTTTAGCCTATGTAAGACAGTTGTATCATACAATATTTCCTCATCTCATCTCTTTTCAAGGCTCTTCTCACAGGATGAATGCTCCAGTTCCCTCCCTTTTTGGTCTCCTCCACTGATTTTGGGGTAGCACAGGAAAATTACAACCCCCACTTGAATGGGAAAGTGGTGTCTGGAGTTGGAAAACAAAAGCTTCAAAAACAGGAGACATCAGGAGGAGAAAAAGAGAGCAAAGAGAGAACTCTTGAGTGATGCACACAAATGCACACAGCCTGGGAAAATAGAGCTGGGCCTGTCATTGAGACGTTGTGTGTCAACGTCCAAGGAAAAGCTGGTGAGGGGTAAAGTTTTGGCAGGAAAGTATTACAATCCATGAAATTAGAATGAGAAAGTGGGTGCCATGTTCTTTGAACAAATTAAGAACATCTCCAGGTTGGGTACCTTCATTCTCATGCGAAACTTTAATCTCTGACACCCGGTGGAAGGAAGGCACACAGCCAACCCAGTTTTCTGGAGTATGTCAGGAATAACTTGAGGATATATTATACATTTTGATAGATCAAATTAATATATGTTACAGACATACATTTTTTACTGGAGTAGGATTTGTGACAAATTTTCTTTGTAAAATCTATAGCAAATAAAACTTCTGTGCTCCAAATAATACTTTGCTTCTAGTAATAACAAAAAATAAATTCATTATAGTCATAAAAAATAAAAGAGAAAACTAGTTGCAGTGTCTTCATAAGCATTGGCTAGATCTTGTGACTCTGATTTTTTTGATGCTTAATTAGCATTGCCAAATCAGAAGCTAAATATTGGGATTAGATGCTTTTAAACCCACAATTAATAGCACATATTTTTTCTCTTTCATTCTTTTCAAAAAACCTATATTTAAAGCTATATTCTAACCATAATAGATAGAATTATCATATCTTGCTTTCTTTTCTTAAGCCATGTGGTTTTGCCTGTTTAACATTTTTATAGCACAATAATCATAGGATTCAATTTTTACAGAAGTAGTGATTTACCTACTTTAGTGCTTAGAAGCTCTTACTGCATACTTATTTCCTGGGCTTCTGCCATAAGGAAAATCCCTCTGTCTTCAGTAGAAATCATATCCATGTAACTGGAAGAAGAGAAACACTAACTGTTTGTGATAAGTGGCTTTCTTCAATATAAAAGTGAATCAGGAGAGCATGAAAAACTTTCTTACAGTTGCATGGATGTTCCTGGACAATTTAGTTTAAGCTGAAGTACTCTTTCCTTGACCAGGCTCAGCAGATGGAAATTTTCTTGAAGACTGTTAGTAAGACTTGCTTGTTTCAGGAAAAATATGAGCTTTATTCAAGAAGAGAATGATGTAACTTCTGTAAGGTCAGAGCAGCAAGCTCTGTGGGGATGAAACCTTTGGTTGTGCATTTATGGTAAAGTATGAGAAATTACTAGCTTTAGGAATACGGTATTCCTCAGAAAGTTTCAGAGTGCTGTTTATTTTCTCAGTTGTCTTTGTGAGGCAAATGGTGCGTTACAGCATCATACATGGACACAAACTAAAGTTATTTTTGTCCTCAATTAGGTCTTTGCTTGCCTGGGCATTGCTTCTGCCAAGTTAGCTTCTGTCTTTAATACATTTTTTTGTAGCTGTGGCTGTTTCTTAATCTGTCGACTGTTGCTTGGCACCAACAGAAACCATCTAGGTCCAATCTGCAGTCTAGCTGTTTGAGGTGGTGGGATTTTTTTTTTCCTTTTATTGGGGGAGTGGGTATATTCAGTTAGTCCAAACATGCAAAAGTTCCTTTTTCTTCTCAGCAGTGTTGAGTCTTGACTGACAGTGTTGAAAAAAACTACATTCAGAACAAGTATTTTAATCTGTAGCCTGAAGAGCTTGAATGAAGAGTGTGGAAGCAGCAGAGAGATTAATTTCTGCCTAGGGAGCCATGTCTTCCTAGGAGTGTTAGAGGGCTAACAGAGGTAGGGGGAGAAGTGGGATTGATTCAGGACACCTGAAGTTAAATCCTGCTTTGAATCCTCCCCCAGACTATGTATGTTGAACCCTCCTACTGTAAAGCCAACATTTCCATATTCTCGTCCTTTCTGTGGGTTAAAATTTAAAAAAGGAGAGTTGAAGTGTGCATTTGGGGCTCTTAATTTATTGTACTGTAATTTTTGAAATGCTCTGCTGAATGAACTTTGAGTTCTCATTAATTTATATTGAATAAAAATCCTAGCAGAATTTCTTACCCTGATTAGTGTCTAAAATGTATCAGATTAGTTAATCCCATGAGAGTAAATTAACATTTGATGCCACTGATAAGAGCACTGATACTTTTATTAGTGTTATAACTTTTTTGCTGGCTTTTTCTCCCCCTCGTATATTCTCACATGATTATAATGATTTTTGTATACAGTGCTATGTTTGGCTTCAAGGAGTATAAACTCATTAGGGAATCCTCATTGTTTATTAGTAGTTTACCACAGACTTCAGGCAAATTGCTGCCCTAAAAAGTTGAATTCTACAGTAGTATAGTTCTATCTCGAAATGAACATATTATTTTGGAAATTAAAATAAAGAAGAAAATTGTATCTCTGATGTTGTTGCAACTCTGCATATGATATCAATAAATGTTTTGCTATTAGCAAAATAAAAGGCATAATACGAGCTTTCATCACCAAAATGGATGCAGTACAGAGTAATTTTTAAAAATGGAATATATTTTCTTAATGGAGAGAATGGATAAGGATTTCGGGTACTGCTAGCAATAGGTGCGTCAAAGAAAAATATAATTATCTTTTAACTTTGCTAAAACAGAAAATGCCACAAATGCCTGGAATCATCTGTATATTAGATTTCAAAAGTCATCTCTCAATATTTCACAATTCTGTACTCCCGCCTGCTGAAAGAAAGCAGGAGAATTAAATGCATTTACTAGGACAGATTGAGCAGTGGTAGCTTATCTTCATGCATGGCACTGGTGCTATCAGAGCTCCTGTGATATCTTGAGCAAGGTATGATGTGCAGAAGCACTTGGAAACAGTGTCTAAGCAATGAGGCAGCTAAGGATGAGTCCTGTCTTTTCTCAGGATTGGGTCAATACCACATTGACACAAATAAGAGAGTAGTATATCTCCCTCTAACTGTTAATTTTCTAGGAAATTTGTACATGGAAAAGTCTCACAAAACTATTTCTGGCTATTCAGAAAATTTCAGTTGAAATGTCTGATTTAACTTTTTACTTTCAGTAATTTTGTTCCTCTTTAGGAAAATTCATTAGCTTGACTTTAAACTTTTTGTGGAAAATTATAAAAATGCGCACTGATTTTGCCACTCCAGAAGGAAAGAATATTTCAGACTGCTTTATTAACAATTTTGATCGTTGAGAAATCACCACCATTTGGGTTGAGACCAGCTTCGCATAAATTCCTGTAAAATGGGAATTCAGGTTTGAAATTTTGAGCAGATGTTAAAGTGTATAGAGGAAAATCAGGTTTAGCCTGGATAGGAAACACTAGGGAAGAGCCTTCAGCCTGAATATGTTCCTGAATGGATTTTTTCTTGCCAATCTCAGAAGAAGAACCTTATAAAAACCAGCAAACTAAAAATCCCAAGCCACAGCAACAGCACTACAAAAAAAAACTGGTAGAAATATAAAAAAAGTAACAGAGGAAAAAGTGTGCAGTCTTCAGATTCTGCAGCAGCCCAGGAGCTGAGCCCAAGTGGGTGTTGCAAACATCAGTAGCAGCCTGCAAAGTTTGACTGTTGACAATCATTAAGGGAGCTGGACTTCAGAACTACTTTATTTAATGTCTGGAGCCCAGTAGTTTGTTTGTTTTTTTCTACTTGCTGGGCTCAGACTCTTTAAGGTCCTGAAAGAGCTGGAGGGAGTACACCACGAGCAGGGCATTTCAAGGGTGATTTTTTTTGTCAGAGACCCAGACCTGGAGAATTGCAGTTAAAAAACATAGATAGAAAACAGACAGTGAGTAGAATGAAGTAATCATGTGGCTTCTACTTGCTCACAGAGAGCATTTCACTAGTGTTGTTTACACATCACAGGAACACTGGTGTATACTGAAGCAGAAAACCTGTTCCTTATAGGATCTCAAACAGCAGGTATCTGTAAGACTGGAGGTTTAGCTTTTATCCTTTCTGGCTGAAGACTTGTCACAGAACAGGATATGTAAGCAAGAATTGCATCATTTAATCATTTTTCGTGTGCAATAATTTGAGGGAAAAATATTAATCAAGATAAGCTAGAACACCATGATATAACTTTCAGTAATTCAGCTTAGGCTACCGTCAATTTGTGGGCTCAACTAATGGAAAAAGGAGATGACTTAGGTGACTAAAGTGTTTAGGCATCTCATTGCTATTGAAGTGTTATAAATCAGGTGCTGGAGTACCTTAATTCCTCTTTTTCTGGCATCTCTACTAAGGAAGGATCACAGCAGATGCAAGAAACTTTTGTAATGAGTTTGTATTTGTATTTTAAAATTATATGAATGCTATTCAGTCAAGGTCAGTTACTATTTGTCATCTGGCCAGCAATAAAATCTTGGATAACAATCTATGAATCAGGGCTCAATAGCTCAGCACACACCCTGCAGAGGAAGTATTAGTTCTCCATTAACTACACACTTGCTAGTTCTTGCCGGGAATATGACCTGAGTTGTCAGGAAAACCCCAGTGCTGCAATGCATAAACATGCAATGAGAGATTTGTGTCATGGTACTCGCAAAGGTGATGTGAGGAAAGGGAGATCTCTCTACTTCATCTTTTGTATGCCACTGTGGTTATTTTGTATGCAAGGGACTTGTATGCTGGGGTGCAGTGATCCGTTGCCTTGCCTCGACTTTCTGCCCAAAAAAAACAAGAAAACACCTCATGGAGAAGAAGCTGCTTGATGCCTTGAATACAGATGATGTGCACAGAATATTTAAATCTCGCCCCAGTTTTGTTTAAGATTCCATTAGGATGCAGTTGTGAACGAGCTTTTTTTTGCATATGTAATTAGAAAGCAGAACAGATGGGAAAGGCATAGTTTAAAGTGATGTGTTCATTAAAATAACCAAAGCTGCAAAGTGTTTGTTCCCCAACAGTGAATTCAGGATATGAGACTCCTTAGGTTTCTGACTTTTTTCCCCCCTACTTTGAGTCTGACAACTGTGAATGACAACAATGAGATCTCTTTTGCATCAATTTTTTGTTAGATATCACCACTATTCCTTAGGGCAGATTGACTGTTCCTTCCCTCATATGTGGTGTGTGCTCAGTTAAGATATACTAGGAAGCAGTGGGTATTAAGAAGCAGACACTACATCAAGGGATTTATTTTAATTGCATTTACTGTAAGAAAGATCTATTGGGATTTAAAAAATAATATACTGAATTTAATGTTCTTTTAAAAAAGATCTGTGTGGACTGTATCCTGATAACTACTGTTATCCCTTGGGTTATTTCTACTTTTAACTTTCATGTTTTTAAATGAAAATGAAATAATTTTAAGAAATATAATTAGGGGATTTTTTTATATATACGGAGCCTGTCTACTTTTTTACTAGAAGGCAAGTCTTCTAAGATTAGTCTAACATTGTTCAATAAATATCTGCTACAGTGAATAAGGGCTGATCCTTACTCTCCTCCATGGAAATAGAATAAAAATAGTTGTTTTACATAGTCTAAAAAATGAAAACCATACCCCCTTTATAGGCTTGCATATTTCAGCTGCTAATAAGGAAGGCTAATTTAAGGAATGCTTATTGGATATTTCCTATGTATTACCCCTGAAAAATGAGTCTTAATTAGATGTATTTTGTACTGAACTTAGAGATCCAGAGCTTACTCTCTCCTAATTTCTTCCACCCTTCTAGAAAGCTGTTTTAACTCATGGAGAAGTAGGTCAAAGATTGGATGTCATTTGCCAATTTCTAGTAAATATGATTTGATTTGGGGTAAATTCTAATAGTGAATTCTAGAGAAGAAGATATCTAGTTGTCATTTTTGTTCTCTTCTTCTCTCACGCTGCTACTTTCTCAGTATTTTTTTATGTTCTAAATATCAACTTTTGCTTCTCTTGAAGCTGAATGTTCATTATTTGCCCATCACTGATGTTTTGCATGGTCTCATCTGCAAATGCATCCCTGCTGTTATGTGCTAAAAAGAAGAGCTTTTCAAAAATGCAAAAGAAAATCCCTACCCTGAAGATAGGGAATGGATTATAAATCCAAATTTAGCCAGAACAGCAGATGGATACAAGAAATAAACAAATGCATGCTGTTTCTGATAAGGAAATAAATGTTTGTCCACGGCAGTATAAGGAAAAGATTGTTTCAATTAGAAATTAAGCCCTGTAAGAGGCCTGAAGTGTCTTTGTTGGAGGACTCTACCACGTACATGGTAAATGTGACCTTCCCTCAAAGCAGCTTGAAATGTAAAGTCTTCATTCATCCAAGATTTCTGTAAAAGCATAACTTTTCCCAGTGTGACTGGACCCACTGTAGTGTTCCAGGACTGGAAAGGACCTTAAAGATCATGTATACCTTCTACCAGACCAGACAGCCGTTTTCAACCTCACCTTGAACACTGTCAGGAATGCGGCATCCACAGCCTCTGTGGGTAACTTGTTGCAGTGTCTTACCAGCCTCTCAGTAAAGAGTTTTTTCCTGATGTCTAACATAAATCTACTCTCTCTCAGTTTGAAGCCATTCCCCCTTGTCCTGTCAGTACACACCCTTAGGAAAAAGTCTTTCTCTGTCTTTCTTGTATACTCCCTTCAGGCACTGGAAGAGTATAATTACTTTACCCCAAAGCCTTCTCCTTTCAAGGCTGAACAATCTCAACTTTCTCAGCCTGTCTTTATGGGAGATGTGCTCCAGCCCTTAGAGCATCTTGTGACTTCCTCTGGACTTATTCCAATAGTTCCTCATCCTTCCTTTGTTGGGGGTCTCACAGCTGGAAGCATTTAATTTTCTCTGTTTAATGTATTTATCTATTATAAAATGGACAGAGGAAGACAAGGCAAAAATGAAAACCTCCATTGACATCCTGCTTAACTGCAATAGTGACAAAGAGTGCAGCGGATTTATGCCATTTAGGAGTTTGGGTCTCTTATATTGTTTTCTAGGTACTGTAGAAAATGGCTGCCCATATTTTCTCTGAAGTTCAGTAAATGAATGATCTCAGTATTTCAAAGATTTCTTTTTTGTCTTGATTTATCTTTTATGTAGCAGAATGACAAGCAATGTCTTGGAAAATAGCAAGGTGTCAAATGGTATTGATTTCATGCTATGGCAGTGACCTAGAAAGTGCTATTTCTCATTGAAAGATTATGTTGTGATTTTCCCATAAAAATAAGATGATTCAAACTCTAGGAATGTTTCAGGCTACATAATTATTAAAAAAGGCATATTTTTTGCCTTGCTGAAAGGCTATAGAATTGCTCTATGATTAGACAAAATAATTCCCTGAATTGTAACTACCCCAAAACCTACATCTTACATCTATAATTTGCTTTCTAATTAAATTTCTGAGTAAGGATTCTCTTCTTTTTTTATACATGTCATTGAAACTTTTTTATTACTGATTTGGAAAGAGTAAAACACTAGACTTGCTGCAGTACTGGCATTTTTAATTTTGTTATTTGAAGTAAGGAATGATGAACAAATGAGACTAAAACAAGAATGGATTCTTCCTATGCAAATTAATGTTTCCAGTTTTCATCATGAATGGAAATGAAAGTCCCAAATTTTCAAAAGAATGATTTCTAAGTGAAACAGAAGAGACTTTCCAAAATCATCAGTGTCCCCCTTCTTATAGATCTGTAAACTCAGACAGATCCTATGACAGTTTGGATAAAAATATAAAATCTGTGAGCTTACCCCAGCTTTGCTGTTTACTGACAATTCATTGTGGGGAATGATGAGAAAGTAAGGCTAACTCATTTTGTTGGCTGTCTTTGTGTGCACTGAATGGGAGGTAACTCACTCCCCAACTTTGAATAAATAGGGAGCTGAAATGTGTGATTAATTAAAAGGAAGAAATTATACATGAAAAAATAGGCCCACATTGACTTAAATTCTTTATACTCCTTGAAATATATTGTGCATGTGTCATTCAGAAATAAACTATGTTTTTCATGCTGCTTTCTGTTCCACAGAAAAAAATTAAGGAATAAAATGCAATAAAAACAGAAAATATGTTGGAATATTCATAACTTAAAAAATTAAACCTTTGAACTTCATCTTCATTAGTATTGAAGCTAATACTGTTCGTTAGCAATCATTTTTGTTTGGTGCAAAATCATTAACAATTTTAACTTTTACAAGTTCTTAGAATTTTGAATATAGTTTTATGTCTTCTGCATGTCATGTCTTTGTTTCAGTAGTTTGGTCGGTCTGCAGTAGGAGCAGATCAAATGACTTGTTTTGAAAATAAAACTTCTTGAAATCGTTCATAGCTGCCTTTTACCAGCAATATGCTCAGGCTGGCTGTGCTTATTAAACTTATTGGCTTTTATGCATATGAAACTTTCCTGGATGCTCGGGGATATTTGGGCCACATGGTCAGTGCTGACTTTACTGTTGCTGGACTTGGAGTTCCCTGTCCACAGAAGTTCATGTACAGTCATTCTTGCTCAAGTTTAAATGAGTTGCCCTGTGTGTGGTGTAGAGTGCTATGTGGTATAAACCAGAGTATCTCATGACTCACTTGGTTCATGTCACTGGGTGAAATATTTTGACTGCTGATTGTGTGAATATGTTTAATCACATTAAATTCTGGAACAGCATAAAAATAAAAAATAGGAAGCAGATGTTGTTTGCAATTGAATTAATTGCACCATTATTACCTAAAAGCTCCATAAATGCTCCTTACCTTTTTAAGGAAAGTAAATTGCATTATATGCGTGTGTTTAGTATCTTTAAAACAATTTTTTAGTTGTAATCTCCTTCTAATTTGTAAGTCTATTGATTTCATTGCATATTGCCATATTTGTTGTTAATAGACTGTTCATGAAATAAAGGGAGCATTGTAGAAAAAAACATTTATCCAGTGCATATTTTTCTGCCATAATAAAAAGTAAAAATAATAAATGTAATAAAATTCAGGATATAGCCAAAAACTATTAAGAATTAACAGTTTACTCCAAGGTTTGAATAATAACTCTGAATAACAGTTATTCAGCAATTTTAATACACTACTCTAGTTTCAGTACGACGTAATGTTCCCTGTAATCTACTAACACGCTGTTATTTTGCTCCTTCCCTAAAGATAATTCATTATTCTTTCATAATGTGCTGGTCACAAAGTTCTGTTTATTTCAAAAATAATGACATATTGTGGAAATTAGGTTTGATTTCCAAATTCTTCACTCCTTCAAAAAGGCAAAATATGCAATTATCAGTAGCTCTTCTATTCCCAATCTAGTATCAAACCAAATTCTGAGTTCCAATGAAAAAGCAGGGTTTTTTTCAGCAAAATATTTAATGATATGAAGAACTGTGAGCATGTGAACATTTATGGGGATGTGAGGTTTTTGTATCTACTTAGATTGAATGGAGATACGAATGTGCTTAAATTTTTCCAGTGAATTCATGGTGTTTTCAAGTTTCCACAGTGGGGAAATTTGTATGTAAACCAACATTTTCATGACTTATTTATATTGTGTACCTGAAAATAAATATTTTGTAGGAGAAAAAAGGATCCCCAAACCACTAAAGGTTGCATGCATCAGTAACAAAATTAACAAAGTAGCCATCTCCCCCAAATTACAGAGCTTGGTGAATCAAAGTGGAAGAGGACAAATTTAATTGACGCTCACAGGCTGCTTCTGATGACTGGCTGATGGCTGCCCTGCCTGCTCAGAGTGACCACCGTTCCTTTGCCATGCTGATCTGCTCAGCAGCACATTCAGCTGTTATGCAGCATGTTTCTCCTTCATCCTTTGGACTATTAATTTCTTTGCTTTCAGAGAAAAGCCAGGAGGCAAATCTGAAACTGAGATATCGGATAATATTGTTTGCTGCTCTTTGCAACATTGACTAAAATTCTTGTCTCTTGCTTGGGAGAAATGTTTTTAGGGCAGTCTGTCTTGCAAAACTAGTGTTTCCATCTCATGACCTAGATATGACTACTGTCACATCTCTTTAACTTCTCTTAAGCGTGATGTAAAAAATGCTTCGTAACTCTTCTTACATAAAAAACAATGGAGGAAAGGAATGCTAGCACTTCAATTTTACAAACTTTTCAAAGGATTTGTAGGTGAAGACTCTTTAAAACCTACTTGAAATTTACAATGACTTTATCAATTACAGAAGGCCAAAGTCTTGTCTAAATAATATGAATGTACTAAATAAAGAAATTATTTATTTTTATGCTTCGAAGTCTTTTCCTTTAAATGTGCTTGACAAAATCTTCTGATTTAATTTAAATCTCCTGCGTTATGGTAAAAATAAAAAAATCTATTTTAACCTTCATAGCATTGTATTATGTCACACTTTTTCAACAATTGGACAGATGAAGGAAATTTTAGTGATTAACTTGTTTAACTTTGTCTTTCATAAAAAATTTTAAAGTGCTCACATTTGAGCCTTATTTTTCTTCGGTAGCCACAAAAGGATTTTTTTACCAAGATGCCTGTTGTACAGTGCCAACTTAATATCTTTTGCGTGCAATCAATCACAGATATGTCAGATTAAGGAGGATATTAGGATAGGGAGAGAAGACATCATCTCTGCTATTACAACAAGTATGTAGAGCTAACTCTTCCAATCTCCATGCACAGCAGTTATGAAGAAGCTGCATTCTGTTTTGAATGATCACTCTCTGCAAAACTAGATATAGTTGGAATTTGGGAATGTGTGGGAATATTTTTCCTGCAAGTGCTTTTCAGAAAGGGTGGGTTTTAGGGTTTGATTGTTTTGAATAGCATTTAACTATTCCCTACAGCGAAAGTATCCTGTTTATTTTCCTGGGTAGAGCAGGAAGAAAGCATCTATTGTAAATCTTGAGAATTTTAATGAATTAGTTGTCATTGATGTAGTGCTACACTTTTAATTACAATGAAACTCAACCATATAAGGCATCAGATCATCCTGTTGATATAATGACGTTAAAAAGTCCAATGACCTGCAAACATTAGCACCTGTAGCAGCTGAATGAGTTTTAGGGTTGTCTAAGACTGAGGCAATGCTGCCGCCTAATGATGGGAGCATATAAGATGCAGTATAGCAATGTTGCTTGTTTGGCAAGCAGGCAAGGCTTGTGACATCAATTGAAGACTGTAAGTGAAATTAAAAGCAATAAAAATAGGTCCATGGACTAGACTACATGATTTGATGGTGTGCCAAGACATTTATTTTGTTCAAAGCTAAAAGCAAAATAAAACCCCTGTAAATCACATCAAGTCTGTAAACATTTTGTTTTCTGTGTATTAATGTCTGTTATGATTATAAAGAGAATGATTCTCCACTTTTTCCCTATTTTGATAGATGAGGTTTTTTATTTCATGTATTTCCTAATGCTTACCATTATAATAGCTATATCATTATAATATCTCTCTGAGAAATTTTATTATTCTCTGAAGAATCCTAATACAGATTTCCCCTAAATATTTTTATTTCAGAATAAGAAATTACATTAACGTCTCAATACTACATTGATCTATGCATCACTGGCCTTCCTTATTTAGAACAGTTTAATGTAGTCTAGTGACTGAGAAGAATATTAATGGTATTACTGTCAAGTTAATTCATAGACCCATAAAGAGCAATAACACTTGTGTAAGGCATCTGCCAATGTAATCTGTGACAGCTTGTACAACCAGCAGATCAAAACTGAATCTAGCCCTGCAATACCTGCTCCTTTCTCAATTCTTCTGGTAGATCATTCAGGTTTTGCTCTCTAGAGAAACATAAAGAAGCAGAGAACTCGCTCTTATTTCCTCACTTTTTATCTGTATTACCTTTTCAAGTTGAAATGTTATTGAAAAGGCATAGAAAATCCAAAAAATTTTATTGATTTCCTCTGGCAAAGGAATTAATGGAAAATTGGTCAACCCTTGAAAAATTATAATTTGGCAAAAGGTAATAAACTGTAATTAAATCATTATAAAGGCATTGATTGGTTAGCAGGCATCCCATTAAATTATTATAATTATATTAAAAGTTTGATTAGGGCAATAGATTTAATGTACTTAAACCCTGTGCTAAAGTTTGTTCTGCCTTTTTTTTTTTTTTTTAAATGGGAACTCATATTTCTTTTGTATGTGTTCAAACTTTTTTGATATTCTATTCCTCTCAGCTGGGCTGATTTCCAGCAATCAGCATCTTCTCAATGAGTTCCCATCAAAGCGACTGCCTGAGATCTAAATCTCCCTTCTGCTTCTTCACAACAGGTGCAGGAGGTTGGTCTCCATCAGACAGTGATCATTACCAATGGCTGCAGGTGGATTTTGGGAACAGGAAGCAGATCAGTGCTATTGCAACCCAAGGCAGGTACAGCAGCTCCGACTGGGTCACTCAATATCGGATGCTCTACAGCGATACAGGGAGAAACTGGAAACCGTACCACCAGGATGGGAACATCTGGGTGAGTAATTGCTATGAAATGGAGGTGTGTGCTGTAATGATAATATTGTCAGTGGTTTTTTTGGAGTTCTATGACTTGTACAACCCTTCATTGTTTATATCAGGACAGAGCAGAGCTTTGCTCAAAACATGGTTATTTAGGATGCAGCTGCTGTCAGGAGGGCTGTCCCCAGATTAGCAAACACATTTTGGGATGACAGTATTTAGCAGAATATACAAATTTTTTTTGGTTGCTGGTATTGCTCAATGGGTCTCTCATGCTTTGCTTCCTCTTTCCTTTTAACTAATTTTGCGGAGTGAGATGAAATAGTGGTTTTGAAAATTCTTTGGTTAAAATTTTTGAAGATAATTTCTTCTTGTGTATACATGTGCTAGAGAACAATTTTATCATGTATGTAGTATTTTCCATGTAGGTGCTGCAGGGATGTGTTTGTTTTAGCTGGGATGGAGAGCATTTTCTTCACTAGCTAATGTGGGAATGTGTTTTGGATTTGTGCTGGGAAGAGCATTGCTAATTCAGGGGTGATTACTGCTGAGCGGTGCTTGCATGGCCTGAAGGCCTTCTCTACTTCTCACCCTTCTGCAGCAAGTAGGCTGTGGGTGCAAAAGAAACTGTGAGGGAGGGACAGCCAGGATAGCTGATGCCAGCTGACCACTGGGAAATCCCTTACCACAAGGAATCACAGCTCAATGTAATTCTGGGGGAAGGAGGAAGAGGGCATATTCATATTTGGAGTGATGATATTTGTTGTCCAGTTACATGTGATGGAGTCCTGTTTTCCTTGGGAATTGGCAGACAGCTTTCAGCCCATGGGGAGTGGTGGATGAGTTCATTTATGACTTTGCTTGATGTGGCTTTTGCTTTTGCTTTTACCTATGAAACTGGCTGTATCTCAACCCATGAGTTTTCTCACTTTTCCTGTTCTCTCCCTCATGCCACCATGGGGGAGTGAGTGAACAGCTGTGTGGTGCTTAGCTGTTGGCTGAGGTTAAACCATGACAATGGGTATTTATGCTATAAGCATTTTAGGAAAAAAGCATATAATTTGGCTCTGTTTTTACGTTTTTTTCCCATGGATAAACTGCTAATTTCATTCTTGCTGAAAACACTAGCCTTCCATTTTGCTGACAAAAAGATGATAGCTATTACTTAACATTCCTATACTCATAACATTTTTTTCAGATGGTATTCTTTCCCAAAAGTATACTTTGAAAGCAGAAAAATGCTATTATTCTTTCTGAAACCAAATTAAGAGATTAGCTATTATATAAAAGCAGACAAGATTTAACACAGTGATATTTTAGATTCACATTTTTGCCAGGTGCTTCTCTTATTAAGGTCTGTTATTAAAAATTAATGTAAAATATAGACCATAAGGTGAATGATTTTTTTCTGTATAAGAGAAACTCAGTTAATATGTGGAGAGTGTAGAAACAGGAATTTTTTATTACAGTATTGATTTATTGAAAAAATTTCTTCCATGTGCCAGATAGGATTTGGAAAGAGGGAGAATTTAAAGCTGGGGAGGTGGACAACCTTGAAGAGAAAAAATATTGAATTTTGTTTAGATTCCTTGGAACTTGGATATGAATATAATTCATCAGAGTATGGGACAACTTATGCTTAGCTTGATGAATATAAAAAATTCTCTTTTAAGGCCACTTACTGCAAACACTAAACGCTATAAATATTTTTATATTCCTACTCTAAATGTATAAAAATTTCTCCAACCACTACTGTTGAAATCACCAAGAATGGGAGAGAGCTTTGCAGCTGGCTGAGTGAATAATATATAAAGCAGAATACTTAGGCTGAGGAAAAATATGTTCTTAATAACTTTTAGTGATGCCTAGTTTGGTTGATTTAGTCACAGCTGTGATTGCTTGTTTGCAAAGCAGACCAGCTTTCCAAGTGAGGGCTTTATAGCAAGTCTTTATTCTTATACTGTCACTTAATATAAAAATATTGATAGCTTCTTCATGCAAGAACATTTCATTTTTCTCTTTATTAGCACTTATGCATGCTTGGTGGATTTAGAGGAATACCACTGGTCTGTTATTGACCATTGACATCACTTGCAAAAGAGTGTGATGAGCCAGGAAGGTCTGCTGCTTTTATTTGGAATGCTCTCTTTGGATATATGTTAGCAAGTTGGTTGCTGCCGTACTGCTATTGTTCATGTCCTAAAATTTTTGTCCAATATTAGTGAAGTAGATTAAAAAATAAATGCTACTCTATCTCCTCTTTCTTTTAAGAGTAAAAGTAGGCTGTTACCAAAAAATAAAAATGCCACAGTTATTGACTCTAGTTTGCCTAAAATAGTATTGCTTTGGTGGTTAAATGATGTCTCAGCTTTGGTTTTATCTTGGAAACACCATTTATTCATTATTAATGAATATTCATCTAAATTTGTTCCCAAAACAGGGGAGGTGCATGGAGAAATTCTGTGGTCCTATTGTAGTGGTATTGTTACAAGGAGACAGACCTTCCTGATGTGAAAACAGAATGGATGGAAAATCTGCACCAATCCTCCATCTAGTGTCAATTTGTACAAGAAATTAAAAGCAGTGGTAGTAGCTGTTAGGTCCAGACTAGACTACATAAGCCAAGTATCTATCATAGGCACTTTAAATTCATAAAATCAGATTGTTCTTGACTGAAATGACTGTGGTGATCTTAAATGTCTCATTCTGCTGGCCTTAAAAACCTTTTTAGAAAGAATTTATTCTTTACCTTTGCGTTTGTATCTTTTAAGAGATTTATCCACAAGAGAAATACTCTATGCAGCCTTTGTTTAAAACCCCTCTTCCATCACCTCTACGACTGAATGTCATTGTTTTCTGACAACAGTAAATTTAAAATTAAATGCAAAAACAAATTAAAAGAGCAAAAGAGTAGTGCAAAGTTCAACCATATTTAAGACTAAAGTAGTTATGATATCAATTGACACTGAGGATGTGATGTGAGAAACAAAGGGAAATAAAGCTAAATATATGAAGAGAGAGAGAAAAGGAGAAATCACTTGCAATAGGGATCTAGTCAGGAACAAAACATTATAATCTGCATAAAAGGCTGAAGTGAACTCTTCTGTATGTGTTAGTCAGGGAGGGAAAGGAGTTCTATAATTACCTCCTAAGTAGGAGAGAAATCAAAAGGCTCTCAGGAAGTCTGTGATGGGGAAAGTGCTTTCAAGGTGAATTTAGAGTAAGCTTCCCAGTTCTGTGAAATAGATTTTGTGACCCCACCCCTCCTGGGCTTTTGGATATTTTCAATTTTCATGAATTTTAATAAGATGAGTGAATGTGGCCTCTTTCCATAAAATGCCTAGCAACTAGAGAATTTTGATCACCTCTCCTACCTTCACTCTTGTAGTCTGAGATTCTAATTTTGATAGGTCATGAGGTTTTCCTTTGTATGTCAATCCACTGGGGTGTTTCATGTACACAAAAAAAACCTCTCCACTTTGTTTTGGTATAGATGCTCATTTTAGTTTCTGTATCAATGCTATTTGCCTAATGAACACATACCAGACATGATTCTGCATATAATACTGTTTCTATTTGCTAGCTCAGTTATAGATGATATAAATATCTCACCTTAAGCATAATGCAAATATGCTCTATAGCTATAAGACATCTTCTGAAACATTGAGACTCAAATTTTATGCATCAGTGGCAGAGGCCCAGCCACTGATGGGCCTTAGAACTTGATATCAGCCCTCAGTCATCTCATAATTTTATTCTTGATGATATCAAAGTCACAGAATCAGAGAATAAGCTGTGTTGGAAGGGACCCACAAGGGTCACGGAGTCCAACTCCTGGCCCTGCACAGCACCATCTCCAAGAGCCACATCATATGCCCAAGAATATTGTCCAAATGCTTCTTGAGCTCTGTGAGGGCTGGTGCTGTGACCTCTTCCCTGGGCAGCCTGTTCCAGTGCCTGACTACCTTTTTCTAATATCCAGCCTAAATCTTCCCTGACACAACTACAGTCTATTCCCTGGGGTCCTGTCACTGGTCACCACAGAGGAGAGATGAGCATCTGCTCCTCTCTTCCCCTCATAAGAAGGTTGTAGACGGCAATGAGGTCACCCCTCAGTCTTTTCTGTGCTAAACAGGCTGAGTGACTTCAGCTGCTCCTCACAATGCTTCCCCTCAAGGCCCTTCACCATCTCAGTTGCTCTCCTTTGGACACTCTCTAACATCTTCATGTCTCTCTTGTATTGTGACATCCAAAACTGCCCCCAGCACTGGAGGTGAGGCCTCCCCAGTGCAGAACAGAGCAGGACAATCCCCTCCCTTGCCCCACTATTGATCCTGTGCCTGATGTACCCAGGACAGGCAAGGCCCTCCTGGCTGCCAGGGCACTGCTGGCTCACATTCAATTTGCCACTGACCAGAACCCTCAGGTCCTTTTCTGCAGTGCTGCTTTCTAGCATTTCATTGCCCAGTCTGTCCATACACCCCATGTTGTTCCATCCCAGGTACAAATACAGCACTTTCCTCTGATAAACTTCATATTGTTGATAATTTCTCAGCCCTCCAATTTGTCCAAGTCTCTCAGCAGGGTCTCTCTGCCTTCGTTGGAGTCAACTGCTCGTCTCAGTTTTGTACCACCTGTGAACTTGCTTAGTGTCCCTTCAGGTGTCCAAGTCATTTATGAGGCTGTTGAAGAGCACAAGGCTAAGGATGAAGCCCTGCAGAACTCCACTTGAAATCCCACAGGTCACCACTCTGATGTCACTCCATTCACTGAAACCCTTTATGCCCAACCCATAAGCCAGTTTCTCACCTGTCACATAATGTGTTTATCCAGCTGTGGACTGCACATTTTGTCCAGAGGCATACCAGAAAGTATCAAAAGTTTTACAGAAAATCCAAAAATATTATGGTAATTATGAGTAAAAATAAAAGAGAAAGGTGGAGTGTAGACTCTCTGCACATGACCTCCAAATTATATTCTGCACCTGATTCTTATCTTCAGCATCAGTGGAGCTGCAAAGATGTAAATGAAAGCAGATTTTGAGATTTTACTTTATTACAGAAAATTTAGATGTTAACAAAGTGCCTGCTGCTACAATTGAAAGCAGTTATGTATTTCTGATATTGTTCTTTTTCTTCCAGTTTAATTAAACGTAGAATGTGTTATGCATAACATCTGCTTTGGTATTATTTTTATTGTTGAAAAGATATTGAGTGAGTACATAGTTTTCACTATGAATAATGATTTTTGAAAAGGAATTTAATTTATGTACTTTCCTACTGGCTTCAAAACTTTTTTTTTTTTAATTTTATTACTTCTGAGTCTCTTTCCTGTTTTAGGTGAAATAGGCAGGAATCCACTGAGTTAACTGTAAAATGAACTTTGCATTTCTCTGGGAAATGAGGAATAAACTGCTGTTTAGCAATGTATTCTCTTCATTTATGTGAAGAGAATTTACATGGTTCCCCTTGGTATTGAAGGAAGTTCCTACAGCACAGTGGATTTAGCTTTTACAGGAAAACAACTCTCAGCATTTCAGAATATTTTGCTCCAGGATTGAGCCAAAAGTCATTGTGAAAGAAGCTCATGTGAGTTAGATAATTAACTTTTTCAAGCTGTGTGAGATTTCAGATGTTTGATACTCTTGGGTGCCTTTGGAAATACCAACCATCAGACAGGCCTAAAGTAACATTTAATGACTAGATAGATATAAGGAAATCATATGCAGCTCTACCTAGCTGAAATTATGTGAAAGCCATCTGCTCAGAGCTTCTGTTCATATTGACATGCATTTTCTGGTGAGATTATTCCAAGAAAAAGTTGCAAGACTTATCACATTCCCAAGTCCCTTCTGCCTGCTCTAGAGAGCAACATTTTCAGCTAACAAAGGACTTAGTGCATACATCTTAGAGTACAATGATTTGTGTATAGCAACTACAATTGAAGAGGAATAAATTCTAGCATCCACCCACTATGTCAGGACATGCAAGAATTATTTGCTTTGTGAAATCTGTCACTGCTTTTTCCCCTGAGAGATAACTTACATCCATTACCCCCAGCTGAATATTAATGAAGGATGATATGAAACAGTTCTTGAGTTGGATATTTAATGCCATTTTCTTTTTTTGTGTTTACTTCATAAGATCTTAACTGGCAACTTACATCATAGGAAGATTTACTGGGTTAATGGGCTTATAGGCCTGGAAATTTTGTCCTTTTTAAGTACTTCTATTGAATTACATTATTTTATTAAACCAATTTGGTTTACATGACATTATACTTTTTTATACTTATGGGAACACTTAGAAAATATGAAATGTGATTAGAGTGGTCTGTGACTTGCCATTTGTTGTTTCTGGGCTCTTACTAGAATATCAGACACTGTGCAGACATATTTAAACATGGCAAAGTGGTTTGATATATTAATCAGTGCAAAAGTTTTGGCTTGTGTTTATAAGTCTTTTGGAAATGTTGTTTTTTATGTAATGACTAATCCTATCTGGAAGGATTTTGAATGGTATCTTCTTGTCTCCTTAGCAATGTCTCAAGGTTACCAATGTCATAATCACTGACTTTTAATTCTCTGCATAATTTATTACTAGAAATGTCTTTTTTCCTCTTTTTTAAAAAACTTTCCTTTCATGGTGGGGGAAGCAAGGGGGAAAATTTTCATTTTCCTCTTGCAATTTCCTGTGTGACTTTTGTTAATTTCATTGTGCCTTACCCTGCCTGGATCCTGTGCCTCTGAGGACCAGTCTCCCATAACTTTATCTTATAACGATTGTTCCATTCACTTGCAACAGCCAATATCACCTTTATGGGTGTATTGAGAGAATGAGGAGTCATAACTCCCACCCAAGTCACTTTGTCTCAGCACTTAGTGGACATTCCTGACCTATACGTTGAGGGCCTCTAACTGAAAGGGTATGGACACAGAAAAATATTTCTTCGCCTGTAGTGAATGTACTATTACATTAGGTCTCTTATAGACCTAATGTAATAGTCTCCATTATTATGTCAAATAAATATGATAAAGTTTTGATAGGACACCTTTAGAAATTCAGGCAGTTGCTGAAATGGAAGTTTTAGAAACCCTGAAGAAAAGAAAGTTGTAGATAAGCATCGGTGCTCTCCGGATGAAGCCTGTTTCCTAATCTACTCTTCTCCATGTGAAATCTGTTAAGAGAAACTGTGAAGATTTTTAAATGCATTTAGAGAAACATACTTGGGGTTATCTGAAATATCATGGCAAAATATATCTATGCCAAATGCTGTCACAGCCACAGACTGTATTTGTATTAAAATGTCAGAAGATCTGATAGCCTTTTAAATGTTGGAATACTAAGATTAACACCAAACTGGGCTAAACAGTAATGCTAGTTTAAACTACTGACTTTTTGGAAAAAAAAATATATATAGATACTTATGTGTCTCTATCTATTAATGTATTTTATGTGTGAAGCTATATCCTGCCTAGAAGACTTTCTAAGTATATTTTTGCTTAGAATCTTTGAAACCACATTTTTGCAGGAAGAAAGACCTCTAATATTTTTTTTAGCAGAAACATGGGGTTGTGAGTTTGCTTATAACTGTAAGTAACATCTTTAAATGGAAAATAAGCTGGCATTTGGAAATTGATTGATCAGATGGAAAGTTATTATCATTTTCAATCTAAGGTGGTATTTCTGTTATTGAAAGAAAGATTCTATAGTTGTTAGGCTATCTACAGAGGCACAAGCAGAATAATTTTTAATCTATCACAGAGTATGCCAGGTAAAGAGAAGACATAATTCCTCCTAGTGTGGTGGCAGACAGCATTCCAGCCCTCCCCTGATCCTGTACAAGCCATTAAAAAATTGGGATAACATATGAGAGGTATGCAGTGTAGTCTGATAGAAGGTTTCCATTCTAAAGGATTATTTTCTAATCTGTTGTTTTTAGCCTGAGGACTCCTTGTCTGTTTATGTTAAACCATCCAATTTTAAACACAGACATCTAAAGGCAGGCACCTAAATCCAGTTTTTAGCTCTCAGATGGCTTGATTTTCAAATACCTAAGAGTGTCATCCTCTGACAATGAATACAATGCACAGGTCCCTAAGCCAGCCCAAAAGACTACGTGGTGTATCTAATCAGCTCAGCTATGACAATAGTCACAGTCATGGCTCCATGGTATCACATCTAGGCTAACATATCTTTGTTGAGTGCATCAATAGTCACTTAAAAATCCTAGCATAGTTATCTAGATCACCCTTAATCCCCTCCAGGAAGCCTGAACACATGCTTAGGTGATAGTACCAGAGGAGAATTTTCAAAGATTATACATTTTTACAGGTTCTCTCTAGAAACACTTTTGAATGTCTAGATGAAGTCTACTGAATATGAACAAATAAAATGGACTGTAATGATTTCCTTGTGGCTTGTCAACCCTCTTTTGTTTGGCTACAGTATATAAATATACCAAATAATTTATGAGACACTTATAGAAGAAGGGCAGCCTATGACCAAAAGTTTGATTTAGGGTATTTCTATTGTTACTGGATACTGATTTTTAATTTTACATCATGTCTTGGATAAAAAGGGTCACACTAGGGTAGTGTAGCTAATGTCTCATTTGATAAAAGTATGGCTAGAAATAGGAATTCCAGTGATCTTCACAGATGTAAAAAAAAACTCCAAACAAGTAATGATAAATGCATTTTATTTGCTTTAAGTTAAATTAGAAAATGTAGAGTTACAAAGCATGAGTCCTGCTTTTTACTTAGTCATTCTATTTTGTTATGTTAAAAGACTTTTGCAGTGTCTTTGCCTTACATAATAGAATAACCAGCTCAGGGTGCTGCACCTGGGTCAGAGCAACCCCTGCTATTAACACGGGCTGGGGGATGGACAGATGGAGAGCAGCCCTGGGGAGAAGGCCCTGGGGGTGCTGCTGGATGAGAGGCTGGACATGACCCAGCCATGGGCACTCACAGCCCAGAGACACAAACATGCCCTGGGCTGCCTCCAAAGCAGCGTGGGCAGAGGGGAGAGGGAGGGGATTCTGCCCCTCTGCTCCTGTCTGGTGAGAGCCCACCTGCAGGGCTGCATCAGCTCTGGGGTCCCAGCATGGACCTGCTGGAGTGAGTCCAGAGGAGGCCACAAAGATGGTTAAGAGGATGGAACACATCTCTCTTGAGGACGGTCAAAAATACTTTGTTTTTTGAGTCTGGAAAAGAAAAAGCTTCAGGCTGACCTAATTGCAACCTTTTGATACCTGAAAGGAGCCTATAAGAAAGGGAAAGGGACCTTTTACAGGAGCATGGAGTGACAGAAAAAGAGGGGATGGCCTTAAATGGAAAGAGAATAGGTTCAGATCAGATATTAGGAAAAAAAGTCTTTACTTTTTTACCTACTTCTCTAGGTTACCTAGGGAAGACATGCCCCATCCTTGGACCTGTTTAAGGCCAGGTTGGATGGAGCTCTGAGCAACCTGGTCTAGTGGAAGGCTCACAGCAGGGGAGCTGGAACTAGATGACATTTAAGGTCCCATCTAACCCAAACCATACTATGTTTCTTTGAATACATTTCTATACGCAGCTGTCAAAAATCTGATCTGTTAAGAAACTTCTTTGGTTTCTTCCTAGTTTTTCCCCCATGAAGCTCAAGAGGAAGTTGTCCAAAGAGGTTTTGAGGAAGCTGAACCAAGCAACATGCTGAAGTTCCTTACAGCCTTTTCATTCTGGATGATGACTGAGATTTGTCCAAACAGCTAACTGTTGAAATGAAGAGGCAAATCAACTCTAATATATTCTGTGTTTGGTGCATATGGCCTTTATTTATCCTTTTAATTTACAGCCCCTTTAATTTATCCTTTTAATTACAGTTTCTGTGGTGAGATGCATCATAGAATATCCTTAAGTGTTAAGAAACTTCAGATATTAGTTCTAAATTCAAGGCAAACCCCATTGGTAACACCAATAGTTTACATTTTGTTTTCAATAGTGCATGTGAAATGTGACTTAAGTTCTGATCCATTAAATGCTCCTGTGCCCAACTTCAAATGTTGAAATTAAAGTAATGAAACTACATGTTTGAAATTAAGTATACATCGTCAGAGAGCATATTCAAGTGTGTTGGTATAATATTTACAAAAAAAGGAGCAACGGCCTGACTGAAATTCTTTGTGCAGTACCATATGACATATTAAAAATCTTAGATAACTGTTAGGCAGGTGTAAAACAGGAAATGTTCTCTTTGTTTCGCCCTGGCAAAAATTAAACTGTGCACAAAGCTGTGGGACTTCAGTCTAGTGCTTATTTGATGGATTTTTTTAAAAGGTTTTTGGTTCTTCCTTAATTAATTAATTTCCTTTTTAATTAATTATTAATTAATTAAACTGAAAGGTACTCCTATCAGGAGAACACTTAGGTTGAGACAGCTACACGCTGAAAATACTAAAATCCTTATACTGGGAGATGGTCACTTTACTTTTCTCTATAATATACCCTGTAAATATTTCTGTTAGGCGGAATAGATGGGTTTGTGCTGGCACATGAAAGACGTGGTTGTGCAATTCAGGTGGAAGAAAGGCCTTTTGCTGTACTGCTTCTGTGGCCTGGGAGGTGTGGTATGAACAGAGCATAGCTTGCAAAAGTCGTCTCCCATTTGCCCCTTGGCTGATTAGGTGTTATCTCTCTGCTGGAGATGTAGTTGATTACCTGGGAGCAAGTGATGGTTGAATCAATGAGCATTCACTTCAATGTATATTTTTGGGCTTGTCCATATGTGGAATTGTACTTTTAGCATCTGGTTCTTCCTAGAGAACTGGTACTTGCTAAATGGGGAGACTGGAAACTAAGATTTGCAAAAGAAAAGGTGAGATAATGCATCCTGGGGAGCTGTCAGTTTAAGGTCAAGTTCCTGACTTTAAAATCACAATGTTGCTCAAATAAGACCACAAAAAAAAATATTTCACAAACATATGTGATTTGAAGCCCCCTTAATGCTAAAAAATTGACTCCTTCGTTTATGAAAATCACTTTCCATTCTTTTTTCCAGTATTAAAAATAAAATTTAAAAAAAAATAAAAAGAAGAAAACACCCTAATATTTTGGCCGTGTAAAAACTGATGAGTTTTAGAGGAGAAATTCATTTTACAGGGAAATTTGACAATGCTGCTGCTGATGCACTGTGTGTCTGTGACCATATAGATAACTTCAGCCTGAGGGTTCCTAATCTGACACCTTTCAGGAGTGGTAAATTGACATCAAAAATATGAAAAAGTTAGACTTGAGCTAAGAACAGTCCATTGTGCTATTTATTAAATTTTCTTCTTTCTATGTATGTTTTACTGTTTAAAAATATTTTCAAGCTCCTTAAAATAGAGAATAGCACATTGCTTATTGGCAATGATCTTATTCATAAGGGCATACAAAGAAGCTCTTTCCTTTTATGTGGAACTTAATTCCTGTTGGGTTTAATAGAAAGCATGAAGTAAAATGAAAGCAAATATGTGCTTAACATTTTCCTGAACAGTGCTGCTTTTGTATCATCATACAGACTGTACTCTTGGCAGAATTTGTAAAAATTGGTTTTATATAACAATTTGTTAAAAAATAGTTGCTGTTTTAGTTGTGATAGTATTTCTCACTCCCTGTTATAATGTATGTTCTTATGTACATAGATTGAGTTAATCTTTACTGCAATCTGTTTTAGTAAAGTGAATGAAAATAAAAACAAACAGCAAGAGTTTTCTGAATTGCAGTACAGCAGTGTTACATATAACAAATGTATTCAAGTGAAGCATTGATGTGGATTAATAGTGCTGTTACTCTAATTTCTTGTAGACAAATTGAGGAAAACTTGCTTTAATTTGTTTCCAGTCTCTCAAATGTGTCTATCACATGGCTTTTACATACATAAATTGATATCATAGGAACATACAAAATTATAGCAGAGTGTTTATTTGTGCAATTACAGACAAAGCTGGTTCATACTGATCTTTAAAACCTAATGTGGAGCCGTTCCTCCCAACTCTACTAGACTTCAGCACAAAATACCACATCAAGGGAATAAGTCTTGACTGCTCTAGCTATAAATTCTTGTCTTAGCTAAAGTTTAAGCTAGTTTGAATGTGCTTGGTGATATCCTTACCAATCGTGATCAGCTGAAAATTATAATTTTTGGTTTTTAATACTGCCACAAAAGTCACTGGCTATACTGGATGCTGGGTTGTGTTAGATGATTGTTTTAATTAGCATATTTTCCAGTGTGCATAGTTAAAGTTAAAGAAATGCTTGGGGAGCACATGTCTTTGGATTCATCCTAATGGGACCACCCACAGGAAGAAATTCTTCCTGTTTGGAGGATTACGTGCCTGGTCAAAATCTTAGGGAGTGTCAAGATAACTGTTTTGCAAATACTCTGTTTTCCAGAGTATTCTTCTGACTTTGTTTTGAAAATTCAGAAAACTATAAAGTATAATAGGTTTTTTACTCTCAGGTCCAGCCACTGAAAATACTAGAAGAAAGATTATACAATCAATCACCATTATCCTGAAAATTGTTTATTTTCTTGCTTAAATTATAAACTAAGTAGATTCTAAGAAGAAGTTACTTTACAAAAAAAAAATAAGAAAGTGTATATTTCTAGAAAGAATAACACACAGACTCTTTTACAAATCCAAATTTCAAAATTCCAATGTGGAATTTTCCAATTCCAAATTGCTTGTACAGAATGATTTGCAGAGAAAAATCCCTTTAAACTTCAAAACATTGACATTGACTGGATGAAGAGGAAAAATATTCTGTTCAGCTCATCACTTACTTGACCTTAGTTATTTCTTTTGAAATACTTAGGAAAATGTGATCAGACTCTGATGTGTGACTTTGTTCCCTATACTTGTTACGGTATTTCAGTGCTAAGGTAGGAAAAAGTTGGTGCCAGCCGAGGATAGATTCAGTCTTTTTTGACAAAAACTTTTTCAGCTTTATTATCCATATAATAGATTTACTGGAAACCAATCACAGTTTTGTACACTTTTCCTATTCCCATCAAGCCAGCCTTTCTAATTCATGACAGATTTTTTTCCATGTGCCAGAGAGCCAAAAAAAAATAAAGGTGGTGAGGAAGAAGGGCGCTTTTGGACAAACATACTCAAGCTGTGCCTCTCTAAAGCAGCATTTTCAAAGCAATAAAGTGTTCATGTTCATAAATTCAGTAAGTCTTTAAGTGCCTAAAGATATAAAGCAAAGCTGCTGACATGGCACTGTTGTTAAATTTCCTTAGAGAAAATGAGTTTTGGTTGGGAGTAACTGTAACACAGAGTTAAGGCTTTTGACACTTAGAGATTATGATAACTACACTCACACTTTTTTTTGTTGTTGGTTTTATTTGGGTTTTTTTTGTTTAGCTATAGAAAAGATGGGTCAGATGTTCTTCAGCAGAGGTAAGGGACTAGGGGTTAATATTTAGTTAACACTGAAATAGTAAAGGCAGAATTGAAATTCTCTCAGTATATTGGGGAAAAAGAAAATGTATCGACATTGTGCCATGTTAGACAATAAGACCATGATAATTCTGCAGGTACTACACAGCTAAAGCTTTACCATGTGCAGATTTAAATTAAAAAGTGAAATATCTTTGTTAGTTTAAGGAGAGAGAATGGAGAGGTAACCTTGTCAGCCTTGAGAGTTTCATCAGTAGAAACAAGCCAGGAAAGAAAGAATTCTTTGTGCATGAAAGCAGATGTTAATAATAGTTCTCAGGCTGAACTCTCCAAGAGCTTTCTGACATGTTCATGCTGTCTTTCTAAGGTTAAAAAAACCAAAAAAACAAGACACCAAATCCTCCCAAAAAACAGAGTAAACTAGATCAATAACAAGCGTTTGTTTTTAACAATCTTACTAGACAACCTATTGATTAGATCTTTTCCCCATATTTCGTTCAAGTGTGTGCCTAGTGGAGCAGTTTTATTATTGTTTTTGTTGTTTAGCATGAAGTTTCTGACAGGCATGTTAGTTTGAATGGCTTTCAGATTTATTATTCTATCATTATTTTCAAGGTTATGTTGAAAACTATTAAATACTTCTCCCCTCCCTTATGAAGACCCAAAGGAGGTAGCTCCAGTTTTGTGTCACTTCAGAACAGAATTCCTTTGAGCACCAAGCATCAATGCAGTTTCTGCCCAGAAATGACATACTGATAAAACAAAGTCTCTGTCCTTTTTGGGACTTCTCTGTCACGATACACCCTGATATAGGTTGCCACAAAGATTCTAGAGTCCTGCTCATAGTATAGCTTAGCTTTCATTATAAAGGTGACTTACTTTTTTGTTTCAAGTCATAAAAAAACTGATTCATGGCTTTCTAGCTCTCTTATATATAACATTTTTCTCATTTTTAGACTCCTGATATGTGTAAGGAATATCTTGGGACTGAGAGATGAATACATAACCTGCATATTCTTAGCATCTGGCTCTTTAATTGAAACTGGTGAATTAATATATGTGGTGTAAATCCTTTGACATAATATGTATTGGACAAATTTTTATTTATATAATGGTGCAGACTCCCTTCCCCCACCAGAACTATAACTGTAAATGTGGTAAAATCCAAAATTATTGTGATTTAGAAGTATTCAAATAAGTAGTCTTGTCACAGTTTGAAGGTCAAAATGCCTTAACCTTTGAAATCAGGCTTAATTATTTCCAAATAAGCCTGGAAATAATAAGCATTAATATTGTAGTTAGAGCACACAATTTCTATTTATCTGAAGACTACAATTTCTACACAATGACTTGTCCTATTTTTCATACATGCATATGTAAGGACCATGAAGGTAAAAAACTGAAGAGATACATTAGCTAAAGGGACATAAAATTTTTACCCTATTAGTAACTCATGAAAACATGCCATGTCATACAAAGCAAATGGTTAAAGCCAACCATACTACTGTTAAATGTAAAAAAGCACCCTGATGTACTTCTGCTTTGGAGTTCAACACTGTAGGAAATTTGTGTGTGTCAACACAGACCCACTCCCTGGAAGCAGCAGAAAATAAGTGGGTAGTTTGTTCTCTCTGAAGAGATGCTTAAGAGGAGTTCATGACTTCTTCTGAATAACATTCGACCCTGTGCCTGACTTAACAAGGGAAGGTAAAACTGTAAGAGGTAAACAATGTTCGCTGCTTCTTCCTGACCAAGGCATCTGCATGACACCAGTTCTCCATCTGGCTATACTTGACCCCTAGTATGTTTGGTTTGACTTCTTGTTTTGCTTTCTTTTCTTCAGGAGTGTTCCTACACACACTAGAGCCACAGTCTCCTACAACAAAATCTGCCCTTGCTGTTTCCCCTAGTTTGATCCCCCTTTCCTGTTGTCGACACAAATGATATCAGGTATAATATGCCTGAATACAATGTAATTCAGCTTGCTGCCAACATTTTCTTGTGGTGATTTTCATTGACTTTTCTCAGCTTTTCTGTATTCTCTCTGCATGGGAGATAAGAGGCTTCAGTTACTTTGGGGCTTTTTGACTCTTCAGAAGTTTTTAAACATACCTTTTTTCATGGGGAAAGGAGCACACAAGAAAAGGATTGTGAGCAATTTTGTTCTAGTGTCTTGGTGTTCCTGGCCTGAATACCAGGGAACATTTTTACTTTTTTTTCCTTATCTCCTGCCTTCCAGCATTAAACTGTAATGAAATACTTTCAAATAGGAAAATTGAAATTTTCATTTTTGTGGGGACATTTACTGAATATTCATACTTCATAAAACCACCAGCCCTTTTTGTCTCCAAAATGTGCTTGTAAGGACTAAGTTATGCAGTGCCTAATCATAATAATGAGGCTTACACCTTGAAGCATTCAAAGGGTAAAACAGGAAAATAGTAATACATAAGTGGTGCAATGTGATACTTGAAAGGGTCATTCTTTCCTGATATAAATTTTATTTTGATTTTTTTTTTCCAAATAATGGCATTATTATGCTGAACAGGGTGCATTATGGTGCATGGCTAGGCATGAATATATTTTGATCTGTTTAAAAACCTGAGTGTGTTTCAGAGAGACAAAAAAAGTAAAGATCCATAACCTTCTTAAGAGGAATACTTGTAGGACTAGTGGCAGGGTCAAGGGATTTCAGTTGTTCTAACAATGTTAAAATACTTGATTTTCGTAGATAGTGTTTAATGTTATTGGTACTAAAGGTTTTCTTGGTGTTACTTTGCTAGTTAGCATTGTTTCTTTGCTCATTGTTGAAAGCTGAAGCCCAAAGAACTATATATTGTCATGAAAAGCAAACCAAAATCCTATTATAAATATTATAGAGAGTTTTAGAAATGCATTTATAGAAGATATAGTTTTCTGATGTGGTGTTTGTAAAGATGGGTGTCCCAAGTATTCATTATACCAGTCCTGCAAAGCTTTGCTGTATTCAATGGGTAATATTTTAAGTTTTCTAGGTAATATTTTTAAGGTCTTTTTGCAAAAAGTGGTGCTTACTTTTGTATTTCATTTTAAAAAATCTTCATATTAGTCTTTCTTGGTAAGTTGTGTAAGAATTTAGTTGTCAGATCTGAAGTTTTAAATAAATGCAAGTAAGAATATTTGAATGCAAGTATGAACTTCAGCTTTGTACTGAATTTCAGCTTTACATGTAGAGGCAGTCTATAGTCTCTGGAGTGGTATTTATCTTCCATAATCATGATATTACCCTCTTCCAGCAATTCTTTGCATTGCTTACTATGCATCTTTTGGCCAAAAGAAATTAATCTGGGAGTTAGCATTCAGGAAGCCATTAAGTGACTAGTGTGTAACAAATGTATTGCAGAACAAATAATATTGTGGTACTCACTACAGGTTATACTGGAATGCCTAGAGTGGAAAGTTACAAGGGGCGTGCAACTTTCAGGAGTTTTTGGTGCAAGACCTGGCAATCTTCACGTCCTTTTTACCTAGCTATAAACAAAAGTTATTCGGAAACTGAGAAAGGGAGGTGTCATTTGTTTTTCCCACTCTGCTCCTCATATCAATCTCTCCTGCTTTCGCTCTTCATTGTGCACTATTACCTTTGCCTTCTGCTGTCTCCATCGAGCAATCACAGCCAGTTTTCCCTGGGTCCTCAGTGAGCAGGCACTGTTAGATCTGCCTCATCTTGTGCATTAATGTAGTCACAGAGCTTCTGAATAACAGCTGCCTGTTTTCCCACATGTCTGATATTTTCCTGTCATACCCCCTTGTCAGCCATTCTCTCATCAAATCATGGCAGCACCTGTGCATCTGCTCAAAATGGTAGCTATGCTTCCCATCTTGCATACATGCTTTAAAGAGTAAGGAAAAATCAATGCTCAGTCTCAATGTGCTACAGGTTTGAAAAAGTTTTAATCAAAGCCAAACTTGATGGTTTTTAGTTGAGGATACAAACCCGACTACTATTTTTTTCCCCCTCTCTAATGGCAAATCATTTGTCTATCTTCCACATCTTAAGGTCACAGGACCTTGAGACCTGATATGATTTTGTCTACTGTAACTAGAGTCATTGTCTTATCTCTGAACTTGGCTTATGTACTGCTGGGTTTTTTTGTAATGCAGTAATAATCTGTGTACACTTATCACTCAGAATAGTGAACAGTGTGGACTGTAGTTTGAGCTGTTCATTTCAGAGGAGTCCAATCTGCAGAGGATGTTGTCTCTGTGCTACTCTATCAACTAACTTTTTTTTTTAAATTAAAAGAAAAGATAGTCTTTGGGACTGTTTCATTTGCTGAGGATAGGATGACTTATAAAGCCACAAACTAAATCCCTGGCAGCAGAAATAGCACCAATAACTGAAGCTGTAGGGAAGTGATATGGGAGTAGAGCTGACCAGCTCACAATATTTGACTGGAGGCAACTCAGCTAAAAATGAAATTATTTTTGATATATTGAATTGCAAGTCTTTAGGAGGAAAAAAAAATGATGCAAGTACAATGATAACAAAATCATGATGCTAAGAGTCAGAGTTCATGTTTTATCACTGATAATGAAATGTGCATGTTGCATAGCCTCTCATTTTACTCTTGTCTCTCTGAAGTTATCTGATCGCTGGAGTCATTGTAGGAAATCAATCTGCACACTACTAAGTGCCACTATTGACATTGTCCCTGTCAAGTATCTCCACAAGGCTGCTGATTTTAAGTCTGTTTCTGTTAAGCAAATTAGAAAGAGCATAACTACTAAGCACTGTGGAAAAATACTTCAAAACCTGTAGCCCGTTTCTTCCCCTCACCCCAAGAGCAAGCCTTTCATGTCTGGCCATTCCCAACTGTTTAGGTGCTTCTAATGTAAAAGCACTTTCACTCTGTGTTTTCTGACACTAGTTTGTGGAAATACTGCCTTCTAGTCATCTTAATCGGAGAAAGATGTAGTGTGTGGGAGTTGTTTGGGAGAGTTATCTTGATGTCCTTTAGATAGACCCTTTATACAATAAATGAACTAAGACATCACTGCCAGAACACATCAAACAGTCCTACTCAGAAATCCCATTTTACCAGCCAAGTAATTGGCCTGAAAAATTACTTCCAGAGATTTACACTGTAATCTTCATAAAATGAGCCTTCACTGATGCTATGGGAGGGAGTAGGGAGGACAGTGAGGCTTGCTACATGTGCTGTGCTCTCTATATAGCTATTACTGGTATTAAATCAATATTGGTATTAAGTCAAACCTTGTCAGCAGACTGTGACTAAAAAAATAAACCTGCTGTGACTTCAAATGTGTAGTACTCTTGGGATTCTTATGGAGTTATAATAGCAAATAGAAGAAAAAAAAGACCTGTAGACCTTTGCAGGGGACTTTGCAGAAGATAGAGTTCTGAATAAAGATGTGTCATACATCTGCTCGCACATATAAAAATCTAAGTTATTGTTGAGGTATTTATTTAAAGTCCTGAGCTGTCCTGATTAATTCTCTGTTTGCATCTCCTAGTTTTATAGTTCACTGTTCTTTTACTGGAAAATGAATGTAAAACATTGGTCATGTTATTTTTGAAAGCATCTCTTTTAAAGTGTACAGATTGTATACTACCTGAAACAATCTCAGTTTCCAACTTTATTCTTGTAATGAAATGTTTTTATGTTAAATTTTAACTTGAAGATGGTTGCTGTTGAATGAGAAGTCTAGAGAAGTTTGTACTGTATAATTGGACTAGACATAAAGTTTATGAAAGGATAAATTTATTTGGATCAGAATTTGGATTACATTTCTTAGCTATGCCTTGTGTTTGTTGCCTTAGATTAAATCTTCTCTTTTATGTCCTATTTCACTAAGCACTGTGACCTTTATGTAATAATTTTAGTCTCGATTGTCCTACATAAATTGAAAGTATTACAGAAGAATGGAAGATTCAAGATCTATTCTGAAAGAAATTAGCTAAGGCAGCCACTCAGTCAGAGAAACAAAGAAGTTGGCTGAGATTAGGTCGTTGAAATGCTAACAAGCCTTATTCAACAGGGAAAGCTTATTCAAACTACAGCAGACATGTGATAGCCTTTGGGAAGAAATTGGGGAGAATTAAGGAGAAATTTCTAATGCTGTATTCAGAGAAACCATATGAAGCTTTCAAAATAACCCTTTGATCTGAGAAAAGTCTACGTGATCTGCTAATACTAATTGGAAAAGATCCATTTTTGGCCTGAAGGGCAAGATGTTTAATTAACAGTGTAAAATGATGTTGGGTTAAAAGTCTAATATTAATGAGAAATTTTAATATTCCTAAGTATATCAGAAGAGCATAAAGAGAAGTAAGAATCTAGAAAGATGACTTGAAAATTCTATGTATAATGGCTTGAACAGGAACAGACCTGAACTCAGGATTTTAATGCTGGATAACCATTACCTCTAGTTACAGAATGAGCCTTCAAGTAGCTGTTTATTGCTTTTGTTTGAGGGATGCACCAATGCAATACAAAGTTGCTGGTGGGATTTATTATTTGGAAATGATACATTGGTATTGACCACTTACAAGGACAAGATATCTTCTTATTGAAATTATTTTTTCAAGGCTTTTTCTGAACTATCCATACACATGTTGCAAATCAGCAAATAAAAGGGCAGACTATACTAAAAAATATTTTTACTAACACTCACTGAGTGAATTTGATTTATGGGAGACATTTTGAACCTGAAAGTGAGATAGAGCATTCAGTCCAGGACAGGTTATTGAAGAGAGAATCTGACATTAATCTTTTAAAAAGGAAGATTTTTCTTTCACTAAAGTGAAGGATTTTGTTCCATGTCTAATATATCCCTATGGGGTTTATTGCTTTGGCATGTTTTATGCCCTGTGTTGTTATTTCTGCACTCATTCATGTTGGAGAAACCTCAGAACTAACATGGACAAGGTTTGTGCCAAAATTAATATTCTGGAAAGGTCATACAAATGATTATTCTTTCCAACAAAAGAATAAAGCAAGAGGGGAAAAATACTGCAAATTCATTCATCTATTTCTGAAGACAGATTTAACAGATTAATGTAACTTAGACTAGAATAGACAGCTCATCAATTGTTGCACAATTTGAGGAGGCTGGACTCCATTAAAAAAGATGCTACATATTAGTGTCACTTATTTGAGAGAGTCTTTAAATAACTTCCACCAAAAACTGTCACCAAGTGACAATAATAAGTTCATGTTATGCATGTAAAAACAATTAGAGAAGAAAAATTTTGTGAGAGCAGATTAAGACCTGCATTCAATTTGAGATGCTTTTCTGATAAAGCAGAATCAAAGTGGTCTTTGAAAGTTACTGCCATTTCTACTTATTCAGTTTGCAGTGAGAAAACTGAAGTCAGATGACAGTAGTTCCTAGATTTACTACTACGATTTATGGATATGTTCGTTGCTTTACTTGATCTTGACTTCTTGACTCAGCAGGAAGTTGTTTATGGTATAATCCTGAGCTGCTCACTAGCACTTAAGTCCAGCTTGGAGCCCAACTGGGATATATAAATGCTGAACAGAATGTTTTCAGATTTTTTAAAAGCTTCCAACCATAGCATGTAGAGAAGAGTAATACTTATTTTTGTAGGCAAACCTTATCAAACTGATTGCTTGACACGTGAACTTGTGTTTTAGAAATAAATTGCTGTTATTTCAGAATCATCTCTCAGACTGTTTGTACAAAATATCAGTACTACATTTGGGAGCTAATGATAGGGAAACATCTATTTATTTGGCAATCAAAATATTTCCTGATGGTCCATATGATGTTTATCATAAATGAAGTCACCTATTATGATATCAGGTCAGTTCAGTCCTAGTTTATGAAATGTGAATCTACAGGACAGTTTTTATTATTCATTTATCTGTCAAAATAAATTTCTTAATTGCTCTAACTGTTGCAAGCAGCATTAATAGCTAAACCTCCCTTTACATTTCTCCACAATGATTAAGTAGATTTGTGCTCACATTTGAGTTTTTTTACTTAAGTGAGTTATACTGTTTAATATTAGTCATCCTATAATTTCTTTTTGGGGAAATCTAAGTTGAGGTTATGTACATTAGAGAAATGGGCTTCTGGCATCTGAAAATTGCTTTTTTGTCATATTCAGTCAATAGAAGAGGGTTTAGAGAGAAGGGTCAAAAATGGGGTTATATGATGGGATTATGTGATGTGAACAGAAATGATGCAGTTAACCAGCAGTCCCTCTCACTTGGCAATAACGCTCCTTCCACATGGACTAGCAGTTTCTGTAACATGTGAAAGTCAACCCACTGACTGAAATGCATAGTAGAGTAACACGGATTACTTTCCAAAGTATGTTTTGGCTATTCACTGGATTCGAGAACTCAATTAACAAGCAAGTTCTCTCCTACCTTACCCAGGACACCATGTCCTACCAGTCTTGTGGTCAATGCTTGACTAGGAGCATCAGCAGAAATGTCAAAGATACCTGGCACTAAGTATGGACATTTTGGACATGTTTTTCAAGCATATTTCTTCCACAATAAAAATGACTGGGAGACCTGGAAAAGTAGTGGAAGAGACCAAAGCATATATGATAGATAGGGTGGTCTTTCTATAGAGACAGATGTAAACAGGGAGCAAATTTTAACTTTGAGATATGTTACTACTCTTAACTATTATTTCTTTAGAAGCTTTCAGTTTACTTGTTTTTAAGGCTTTCCTATGACAGCATCTCTGGACTACAACATTATCATGAAAATAGAAAATTTTCCCTTTTTCCACTTTCAATGGAAAAGGTAGATTAGCTCAAAGTGCAGAACATATCAATTGCCAATCTTGATGAAAATGGGAAAGCTGATTTGCCTCATGTCAAAAGCTGTTCATTGTTGCTCATTTGAAATGTGAGTACAATAACCTTAATCCACCAATATGAATACTATTGTAATGAAAGCAGAAGCAACAGTTACAGGGCTACCTGCTATAGAAAAGCAGAACAAAAAACTTTCCTGTTCTTCTAAACCATTTTCCTTCTAGAACAAATGAGCAGATAAGCAAACAAATTCACATCTGAAGCCATGCTTTTTTGTCAGTCTTTTATGTTGACATAAAAGTTGTTTTGCAGTTTTGTGGCTTCACTGAAGGAATTGTGATGTTAATTAACAGCTCTTTGAAGCAATTTCTTCTAAATGTCTTTACTTCTGAACTGTTTTCACTAGAACATATGATCTGTAACCTTAATGGCAGTTTTTCTGCAATTTCTGTCAGAAATGCTACTTGGTAATGCAGCTTAATAGCTATGCAGCGCCTGACTGGATTTCAACACAGCTGGAAATTATCGTTTTGTTTCTATGGGTGTGAAATTCCCATTCTCGTCAAGAGTAATGAGAGAGGCTATGTTGACCTCTACGTCAGTAGCATAAATCAGCTATCACATGAAAACCTGCTTCTGAGCACAGGCATGATCTTTTGGAAATATTTGGAGGTTTAAACTTGAGCCCAGGCAATAACCAACACACCCTGTGCAGTGTACATAGACTGATGATAACAGCCCAAAGCCTTCTGTCATTTAAACAGAATATTATATCACTTCTTTATGCCAGTCTTTATTGAAAGAAATCCAGTAAACCCATGTCTTCAAATCCTTCACAGATCTTGTCTCCAAATCCTTCATAGCTCTTCTGTAAATTCTTGATGTATTTACGCTGGCTCTGACAATGCCAGATTTAATGTACCTTCAATTCTGATTTTTGTGGCTGGTTCCCTGAAACTTTGTATTTTACATGTCCATTTTTAGGCTTGATTAGTATTTTATGAGCCAGTTGTCCATTCTGGTAGTAATAGCTGCATTCTGCTGTTACTGGCAGCAACCACCACACCCACTGTGTTAAATGCCAGGGGAGCAGCAGAGGAAGGCAAGCTGGGGCAGCAGTTTGGAGCCTTCTAGGTGTTGTAAAGTGCACAAAACCATTTTTTATCATCTGTAACAAAAGTAAATACTTTTCAGTGCTCATCCAAATGAACAGAACTTAATTAAGAGAATCACAAAGTTAATCATTGGATTATCAAAGAGTAAAATACAGTAGAGATGAATATTAACTATGCGCAGCTCAACACATGATTAAGTTGAGCTTAACCCTTTGTCAATTGGGCTTTAATAGTTTACATTATTTTTCCTTTTTTCCTATGACCTGGTAAGTCCATTATTCTGTTTAAAATAATAATATTAATAAGGTAATGCTTAATTTGTCCATTAAGATTGGGGTTTCATAGAGACTGACTTTCGCTGTAAATAGTTTGAGAATTCAGGTGCAGAGAAAATTGATTAAAAATAGAACTATGAATATCACTGGCATGGTTACATGGACAGTCTGGTGAGGTGGAATGCTCAATGCAATTAGAAAATAGTGACTGTTTTTACTTAAGTAACTGAAATATGCTGTCTTTCCTTTGTCACATAAACATATCTGTTGTACTAGAGTATCATGGAATTGTTTTACAGCAGCCCATAAAAAATAGTTGAGAAGCTACCACCTAAGGCAGTACAAAAACCTTCCTCATAGCAAGTTTCCATGAAAATACAATGGCACAGCTTAGATCAGTTTGCCTTAGTAGCTAATTGTGACCCACCGAGTTATATTGGTAAAGGTTTGTTAATGCATGTGTTCCCACTTCTTTTAAACTAATCTCTTGATGAGGCAGTCCAAATTCATGCATTTTGCAGGGTTTTTTGTGTCTATTTATATCTCTTGCCCTTCAGGGCTTCTGATTCTATATGAGAATGACTGGAAATAACAAAGAACAAGTAGGATTATAATGAGGAGTTATTTATTCATAGCTGAGGATTTCAATTATAGAATAAAATGTGTGGTTGTGGTAGGATTTCAGTAGTTCTGATGAATCTCCTTTGTAGTTCCGTCTGTTTTTTTCCTCTCCAGTGAGCAATACATAGTCTTAGGAAACTGAGAAGCTTTATCTGCTCTATTTCTGATCACTGGGACTACCACAAGCAGCAGCTGGAAGTCTCCTACCTCTAACTGGCTCCTTTCTGTCAGTGTGAAAGGAAAGGGAGTGGTGATAGCATGGTAGCAGGCCAGTTGCTTGAACCAGACTCCCTTCTTCTTTCCCCAAAACAATCCAGAAGCATAGAGCAAGTTGAAAAAGAAAAGTTTTATTCCAGTCCTAAGCTTTCTACATAAACAAGTAAAATGTCACTAAGCACCAGTAAATATCAGACTTTTTTTGGGGCTGGAGTAAAGTTCCATAAAAGATTTCCAATAAATCTGTTGGTCTGTCTTTGCAACAGACTTATTTTATATGATAAATGCACCAAATAGACTTGTAAACCATAGTAAGGGAAATAAATGTTCTCTGCAGTACAGTGGTGGTCTCTTGATGTGAGTTTGTTTCAGGCATATGAGCAAAGCAATATACAAATGCCAGGCAGGGGGTGGTTATTTGCGTTTTCCATGTCAGTTGAAAATAAATGATGAGATAAAATCTTAATAATAGCAGAATGGCAAGCTATTTCTTATTTGGGTAAAAATAAATAAAAAAAAAAGTCTTTGTTCTCTGCACAGGCGTGTATTGGAATCCATCTCCATTCATAATTCAAATGGGTTTTGAAGTTTTCCCTTGTGGGCAGTGTCTTGTATCAAAGGGGTTTTGCAAGTAATTTGGTATGATTCAACCAAGTTAATGGTCTCTGCTCCTATGAGGCACAACAAAACTTTAGCAAATTTCTCCAGAGAGCCCAGATATTTTGCTAGTTCTAAGAAACTAAGTGTATTGATTGAGGCTGTTTAGGAAATGCTCCTGTCAGCTTAAGAATCAGAGAGGGAGGGAACAGCTAAAACTGCAACCTTATCATGTTATCATTTCCATGTATGGAGCAGATTTCAGGGGCCCAGGGTTGTCTAAAGGCAGATTTGGACGTAGCACAGACTCATGAAACATTCTTTATATTAAACACTTATTTTTATTGTCAGCCAAGTGATCAGCAAAAAAATAAATGCTCTTTTCCTCTTCTTTTCTGCCATTTTTAACTTGTGCCCTGATTCAACTTCCAGCTGCAACAGAGCTTTATCCTAGTCCAGGTTTTGGCTGCCCTTTACTGCCTAGGACAAGTTTTGCAAAGGATTTGCAAAAGGATTTTGCCTCTGCACTCTCCATCAATGTGGCAGAGTGCACATATAGCTGAATGATGTTTCTTCATCTGGATGCACAGAACCCTTGCTATCTGAAAGCCTCAAGCCAAATCTTAGGCATAACTTTCTTTTTTTTCTGCTCAGTTTTTCCACTGTTTCTGCATGAAAATTATTCATATCTATTCATAGTTCTGTTCATTCATTAAATTATTCTGGGCTTTTTTACTGTGTTCTGGTTGTTTTAGGGAGTTTTTACTTGGTTCTTTGGATTTATTTGTTGGTTTATTGTTTGTTTTTGGGGTTTTGTTTTGTTGTGTTGTGGAGTTTTTGATTGTTTTGTGGGTTTTTGTTTTGTTGTTTATTTTTGGTTGTTTGGGGGTTTTTTGTTTCATTTGGTTTTGGGGTTTTGTATGTGTATGTATGCTAGTTATTAGCTGTTGGAAGAAAATTCCAAGAAAAAGCATGCCAGTACTTGTATTTGTATCAGAATTGAAAGGTACTGCTGTAATGAATAATAGTGAAGTTTTAGTACTTCAACTTCAGAAACTGAGAGCTTCTTTAAGAAGAAAAAATTAGGAGGTAAACACATTTCTGCTGTAGGTTATCCTATAGAAGTTAAATTGCATCACATTAACAAGGAAGCTACTACAAATTTTGCAATTTATTTTCAAGTGTAAGTTCATGAAAATTCTTAGAAACACTTCATAAGGAGTTGGAGAAGTACTGCAAGTAAATTTCAAGTAGGAATGCAAAGCATTTTTTGTTTGAAATGTTGGGATTTTGGGGAAATACACTTCTTTTGGCAACTGGCATCTTTGTGAGCCCTTCATGCGCATACATTTGATACATGCATAGAAATAGTTCTGTATTTAGTATATTATGATTTGCCTGGTTCACCAGCTATACATAGGATCAATACAAGAACACATTTCCTTGGGAGACATTGAAATAACAATAATGTTGGGATTACTCAGTGTTTTTCCTAGTATGAAACTTGACTGATCTATTATCAGATGGTTATTATAGGATTAATATGTTATTATATTACATTTTTAATTGTGGAAGTATAATAGTAAGCACTATGCGTAGCTAGGAGAACCTGTTATAATGATGTTCCCCTGCACAACTCTTCAAGTCCACTGCCCTTTCTTGGCTGGTAGTCATTTTTCCTAGCACTGCTCTGCAAATACAACAGCAGTCCAGCAGGAGAAGATGGGGGACACTTCAGGGAGCTGGTTTCAGGGCACTGGGCAGGAAACCAATGCCAAAATTGTCACTAAGGACAGCAGGTCAGCTGTTGGGTGTGGTGGACACACATGTTCAAAGCATTAAATTAATTCCTGCGTACAAAATCTTTCTCTCTTCTGACCAATTGCTTGGCTACAGATACAGCAAGGACAGCATAAGAAAAATCATCAGTCTGTTCCTTATATGTGGAATAATTGGAATTATCCTGGCAGTGTCATGGTCTTGAGATTTGTTTTTTCCTTTTATGACTCTTCTATGTGACAGATGAGTACAAAACCATTTTGAATATAGGACTGAATTGTGCGGGAGTTTGAAAGGGCATAATTTTCTTAAAGGTTTGACTGCAGGATTTTAAGGTCTTCTTTTATTCCATCTCGCTAATTATATTCTTCCCTCCCTGAGCTAAGGCAAGTACAGATGAGATGCTTGTGACCACTTTTGTGACTTTTGTTCTTCCTCAAGCAAATTGCCAGATACAGAAAGAAGCAAGATTCATCACACTTTTAGAAAACAAAAAAGTTTGTCTTAAATGTCACAACACCTAATGGTAGTGTTTCCTCTCACAGCTTCCATAGACATCAGCTGGCTGACAACAGAACAAATTTTTCCCATAGTCGACCTGAGATTTAAGCAGATTCCTAGGATTTTGATATTTATTGGCTTTCTAACCATATTCCTGCAAGCACAGAGGACTGCCTAAGTGCTATTTCTCAAAACCAAAGTAGCTGATTGTATTTGATTTTCTGTAGGCAAATCAGATTATCTGAGGCTGCAGAAGACTTCTGTTGCTAGTCTTTATCCTCTAATATATGTACTGCTCCTGAAAGAAGAGGTCTGATCTTTCTCTTCTTTTATTTTTCTTCATCTCATGTTTCTCTGCTTGCTCAAGAACAGCCAGAAGGTGAAAGCTTTCCTTTGTTCTGTTACCTTTTTCAGTATATCCTGCTGTATTCAGGAGTTCTGTATTCTGCTCTCAAAAATACTGATCATCACAATTGTTTTGTACTCATGGACTAGTAAAATCCCAGCAAAGGATGGGTTTCAGTTTCTGGCAAGCTTGCATAGCAAGCCAAGGGCCAAGTCAATCAAAGACAATACGGATCTCACCAGCTGAGAAATAGAGATTCTCAGAATGTGGGACATTTAACCTTAGAGACCTGCAAAACTGATTCAGAAAATGCACATGAAATGCAAACCTCTGCTGATCAGATGAATGAGGGATCTACAGGAGCCTGCTGCACACCAACCCAGAGCCACAAACTCATTCCCAAGGCTATTTACTATTCCCATAGCTAAAGTCTGGAAATTTATGTTGCTATTTTATTAATATTTTACAGAATTTCACCATGTGGGCTTTGTGCAGCCACTCTCTCAGAGGCTTTTTGGCAGTAGGGCAAATTTTCCACTCATGATCAGTTTATGTACAGTGAGGAACTTAGGAAGCTAATGCAGGTTCAGGATGCTGTTGTTTAGGAGTGCATTATCTGTTTCTGCGGTAATGAATCTGTATATCTTGGAGAAACTGGAGGCTTAGGCAAGGTGGGAGGTCAGCTGAAAATAAAATAACTGGAAAACAAAACAAAATGAAATGGAACTCTAATTCTCTTATTGTTCAATGGCTTTTCCCTGTGATTATTTCATTTAGTTACTATTGCTAGAAATAGCTGAGTGCAGTATGTTGGAGAAATATTATTACCATACATTCCAGTGACAAAATTCCTGCACATTTCTGGACTATGTTCTCATATTTTACTGTCAGCATTTTGCAAGGTCATGTCAAAATCCCTGTTCAGGTGCAAGTTTGGCCTCTGACGTGTTGTTTTTCTAGTGAACCTAGTTTTTCTAAACAAAGCTGGCTTATGCTCATGATTAATATCTAATATGTTGCAGGTTCTGAGATCACAGGACTGTTATTAGGACACTAGAAAATTTTGCCAAGGCATGACTTGGCTGAGTGAATAGGAAAGATTGCTTTAAACTTTTAAACTCCTAAAACATTTTTTCAAAATAAAGTTTGTTTTCATGATAGTTACAACTTATATGTTTTATGAGAAAATTTTTGAAGCTAACAATGTAAGCTAAGAGTCACTTTTCCTTATGTATGAAAAACAGTTTTGAATATTAACAAAACATGCTGCAAGCATTTTTATATGAGCAATTCTACCTTGTTTTTCTAGATTACATTCATAATGTTCCAGATGGAATATCTAGTTGACATTGCCTAACTTAAAATATCATATGGACTCTAAAACTAATTATGAAAAATAATTAAAAAGTTTAACTCCAAAAGCAGAACTTAATAAATGAAAGGAGGAAGTGGTAGTAGTAAAATTATTTGGAAATATTTTCAAAATGCATATAAACCTTTCAAATATCATGGCAGGTTGACATCTGTAATAGGTCATTTATTTTATGATCAGTATACGTTGCATTCCCAAATTTTTGCATCTTCCCTAGCAAGAGTCCCCTTATTCTAAGAAAAAAAAGGACCTTAGAAATCCTGAAGAATCACTTGGGGGAAAAAAAATCTCATGATGCTCTAAGTCTAGATTCTCAGTTGCACTGTGATGTGAGAAAACAGTACAAATTTTCAATAGAGCAGTTTCAGGTAATTCAATGGAAGATACCTATCAGCATCTAGGACAATAATGTTTACAAATATTAAAATAAATAAATAACACCTTTTCTTAGGAAAACCCCAAACCACACAACAATGCCAAATAAATAGAAAACCCACGTTTGTCATACGTTATTCTGGTGAGAAGTTAAATAGACATTGCTCATGAGTACAGACTGCTAGATGTGGAGCAAATATCTTCATCCTAGAGTCTATAGTTAGAGAAACAGACTTTCTTCTTGGGATTTGAATTTCTAAGAAGCTTTGAAGCAATTAACAAGAAGCCAATGAAAACAACATAATCAGCTATTCATAAATAGGGCATAAAGGAGTAAGAGACAGCAACTAGAGTTTTTCATATTGGGAAAACTTGGACCTGATGGTAGTCTTAATGCAGAAGATTTTTGTGAAGTGTTAATTTACATTTTATATTTAGAAACTTTGGAGGAGATTTTGTATTTTGTTCTGTAAGTGTGGAGTGTTGTGGTGTGATATATAAAATAATAGCCTTAGATCATGTGAGGGCTTGGTTGAAACAGCAAGAAGATTGGAAATGGACAGGACAGTGTAGCAGTAAAATAAATTAGAAGATTACGTTATGATTGTAAGGGCAAACCAGCTGTGGTAACCTCTGCTGGGTTTGAGGAGTGGGTTGCAACACCTCTGGATGTTTCCCGTAATCTGAGGAAATCTTTGGGAATGACATTGAGGCAGTTGCCTACAGCAGCCTTGTGGTGGTTCTGCCTTACCCAGAGAACAGCACCAGCCCTGAGAGAACTCAAGAACTGCACCTTCATTCTGCATCTCTCACCTGTCCTAGACAGTGTTAATATGTTAAATCTCTGTATCTGTCTTGAAGATAGTGAATAATTTTAGTGTAGATCTAAACAGAAATCACTCATTGGGGAATAATTTATACACTGCTGTGTAAAGCTATCTGGTATTTAAACACAAGAACTTACCTAAGAGAAGTATCTGTCTAATGTATGAAATATTCAAGCTGAGAAATTAAGATCAGAGGGTGACTGTTATATGTTTTGTGCTAAAAACATACTATTGATAGTGCTACTGCTTTTTCTAACAGCACTCATGGTAAGCCTTAGGCGTTTTCAAGCCCAAAGCTATTTCATTTATCTTGTGGAAGAGGCAATTTGCATATTGGTGAAAGCAAAGAAGGGTTGAGTAATCTTAGAAAAGATTCATTATAACATAAACACTTCATCTAATGACTAAAACATTTCATTTTTTTTTTCTTATTGGAAATATTACTTTCAGAATGCTAAAAACTATGATTTTCAATATGGATAGAGATTTCCCCACATCAGTGGTTTTAAATTTGCTGTTGAGACTTGGTCTCAAATTTGCTAGACAATATACTAACTTTTACTAATTTTTCTTTTGGTGTTTGGGGTTCTTATACATGGAATTAATGCAGTCACAGTATATTGCCTGAAATTACAATTTAAAAAACACCTGAGGATTCCTTTTGCAAATGTCTGAGCTACTTAGGTATTGTTCAGTACAAAGGATCAGTTTGTTACTTCTTGCAAAAACAATAGAAATGGAAATCAAGTGCTTTTCAGTGTCTCTAAAAGTAAGGGTTCAACTAATACAAGATACATGTAGAAAACTTCTCAAATTCACTAAAATTCATAAGGATGCCTCCTAGTTTTTAAGCCTTGCTTAAACTAAAATTATTGATCTTATGCTAATCTTTTGAAAATAAGATAGAGAAAGGGACAATATATTTTTAACTTGGTTTTCCAGATCTTTCTGGCCCTTAAAATAGATCAAAACCAAATCTGTGATTCTGAGGAAAGCTGTGGGTCTAATAGTGATAAAACTGGTATATTACAACAAAACTTTCAGAGAACAAAGAAATAAAAGGAGGATACAGTTTAGATCATCTTTTTGACTGCTGTTTGGAAACCAGGCTTGGAAAAGTTCCAGTGATTCAAAACTACATTAACACATTGTGTACATACCCATTCTTGTTGCAGCACAATCACAGAGCTTTGAAAGGACTGGACAAACAGGTTTTTTCCAGCCCTCTGATGACAAGTTTCTTGTTAGCTACCCCTGAGACTCAATATGCCAGAGGAGCAGTATTTGGAGCCTTAATCAGGTAAATCGTGGTTGTTTGCAGGTGGGTTTATTTCTCCTAAAAAAGAAAAAAAAGGAAGTGAATATCTAGGGTTGTTATGGTTATCTAGCATAAAGCTTGTTATGAAAGGGAAAATGTAGCAAAACTGATACTGTCCTGTGTCTTCATATTATTGATAATTATGAAGGATGCTTTCAATCTTCACATTCAAAACATTGTGCAACTGCAGGTTCTTAGTTTTGCTCCAGTTTAAGTCAATAGCAAAGGTCCAGCCATCTTTAAGGTGACTGTGTTAGGATACTTCAACTACTCTCACAGAGCAGCAGCAACAGAATAGGTTTGTATTCCTTGCTTACAAACATATTAATATTCTGGTTTATGGCCATAGCCTGGCTCAGTATCAGCCTTGAATTTGAACTCTGGAGTTTGTAATTCCTCATCATGTCCTCAGACCATTTGATCTAGACCTTGACACCCATCCCTTCATAAAAAGGTGGGAAAAGAAATTAGATTTAACATGAAATTGATTTCCTGAAATTCCATGAGACTGCTGCTCTTCATGATACTTTGCTAACAAGTTAACGATCCCATTTATTTTTAAATCAATACACAGCAAGGGACCCCAGTGACTTTCCTCTCAGGCTTTAAAAACATCTATAATTTTAGCCTTGAGGATGCCTTAAAAAATCTGAACATGTAGTCATTTTTATTCTCTTCTGTTGAAGAGCAGATGCTTGCGGGTACAAAGGAGTTACCCATTCACCATATATTTAGAGACCTAAAAATAGAACAGTTGAATGTGTTTTTGCTGTGTCATATTTGGAGAAGAGATTTTACTTTAGATCATTAGCAAAAACTTGGTACTTCTGCTTATTTATTTATTTAAGAAAAAAAAAAAGGCAGGACAAGTGAATATACTTGGAGCTAAAGGATTTTAAAAATTTTTATCTGTGCAATAAAAGAATGGTCTTAGATGAAAGAAAGCTATGAAAGCTGAGATCTTCCCCACTGTTTATTGCAATATAATTTGTAATTGGAGTTTTTGTTTAGTATCAGCCTTGTCCAATTGCAGTGGAAACTGCAGCCAGTGTGAAGAAGTAATCTGCTCTTGAGACCTATTCACCACTCTACAAGGCATTTTTATGCATTTTATAACTAATATGAAAGGCCCTAGTTATTCTGCAGTAATAGATTTTATGTGTGAGTCATGAGAATTTATTTTGGCTTAGATTAGTGCCCACTATTAATACTTCAGCATTGTGAGAGTATCCATAAAAGTTCTGAAGTTTCACATTTGTGATTCTTGGGGCTGTTCTGTGTGGAGTTTGGAGTTGGACTTGGATAATCCTTTTGGGTCCCTTCCCACTTAGAATATTCTGTCATCTTTTCTTGTTCTATTCTTCTTTGTAAATGCTCAGGACTGCAGACAGACAAAGCCATCTGCTGCTCTCTCAGATATGGTTTCTAGGAGTGAATTTAAATGGATGCTGAAGTCACTCCTGAATCTCCATAGAACAGTCAGCCTGAAAATGTAGCAGTGATGAGCTTTTCTGTGTAGGGACAATTTAAAAAGCACTTACTGTCATGAATAGTCCTTTCTCTCTCAGGCCCCCACAGCAACATGCATTTAGGTCTTGTGGTTACCTTTAAGCAATGAATGGCTCTATTGACTTCATGCACTAAAGTGCTTTAGTGGATCAAGTTTATTTCAGGAGACTTCTCAGCTGAGAAAATGTTTACAGAATTATATACACAGACTGACATGAATAAATCCCATCAGAACATAGGAGATGTAAGGGGACAAAAAATGTCAGGGATAAGTAAAAATGATTATGTCAGTAAAATTATTTTCTAATTTTGGATCTGGTATATTGATTCTGTCTCAAAGCAAATGCAAGCACAGAATTAAATAAGCACAGCTTCTGTTTATAACGTGTGGAAAGGTTGGATATTGCAGGTATTTGCTGTTTCCAGGTTATGGACACATGGCTCCTTTGGCTCCTGCTTCTATCACATCTAGTTGGAGTCAAAAGGCTTTGTCTGCAGAGATGCACAGTTGCCATTTCCTTTTCTGAAACTCAGATTTTAACAGTCCATTTTGCTGAATTTTTCCCGATTGCTATTGTTGTTCAAGTGTGCATCTGTGAATTATGCTATAAGATGTGATATACCAGCTTGCATATCACACCTTACAGCATATTTCACATAGCTAGCTGCAACAGATTTCAGAAATAACCCTTTGAGCTCACCACCCTTTCTCAGTGGTGTGATTAAGGGAGAAAAACCTGTTCCAGCCTCCCCCAGTTAAATGCTTTGAAGGGGAAAAGTCTTTTTTAACACTTGCCTAGTGCATACTGATGGTTCTCTAGTGTGTGGTATGTATATCTTCTCTGTGCAGGTCTGTGTGGGACTGGATTTCCCTGTTCTGGGACCTTTGAAATAAATGAATTGGCTCTGGGGAAGCTGAAGCAAATAATCTCTTTGCTGGGAAGCTGTCACCTGGTAGGAACATCCCCTGGGGAAAATGGACATGACATGTGACAGCCACCTACATATTCTTGCTAGGCAGAAAGATTTTGTTAAAAAGTGTTTGCGGTCTTTTTCAATAGATCAGTGCATATATCAAGAAATGAGTAAGAAGAAATATCAATAAATTTTTCCTCCTTACTAAATTAGAGGGAAGGAAAGAGAAAAAGTAATTTCTCACAGCTGTGTTTCCACTGCTGTGGTAAACCTAATAATCATGAGAAAATATTTGAGCATTACCATTCTATAAGGGGTTAAATCATCAGCAAGAATACTGAAGTTACTCTGTCCTGTCATTGTAATTCAATTCCACACTTCTGACCACTTCTCAGACAGGATAGGAAAGGAGAAGTTGTTTTAAGATAATATCTGTATTAGTGCTTAAGGAGTTCTTGGTGTGCCTGGATTTGCCAGCAGAAAACCCAAGGGATGGGCAGCGAGAAAGCCTCCGTGAGCCCCAGGAGGTGTGTGAAGTTTGGGTGGGAGGGCAAGAAACCTGCATGACATGTCTAGGAGAGACTCATGACTACCATGGGCATCCTGAGAGTGGGTGAAGTGTGCTGAGGAAGCCACATGCCCTGCAGTTTGCAGACAGCCAGGATATACCACATGTCGTTCAGAAACCCTTAGGAATTTAGGTGGTGTTTACCTGTACCAGTTTCAAAGGCCTTATGTAGACTCTCAATGAGAGCAGGACAGAGAACCTACCCCCATGTTAACTTATTTTGGTGAAATCTGCAAGATAACACAATTTTCCAGAAATTTATTATGATTCCCAGTCTGTATGTTAGTTGTTTGCATCACAAATTGTAGCAAACCACCACCATTGTTACAGAGCAGGAAATTAAGTGTTGTTTATAGGCACAATCTCTAGTCAGGTATTGATTTAAAGCAACCAATCTATTACAGAATTGCAGTGCCTCTCAGAGATAGATTTTCTGCATGTGTAGCAGGGATTATTAAATTACTAAAATGAATTATTTGCCATTTTCATTTTTATTTACATTACCAGTTTCAATTCACACGTGTAGAACAGCATGTTTTACAAAACAAACTTTGCACAATCAGATAATATATTTTCATTATCTTTTACTTTACCATTCTGTGTCCCAATTAAGTATCTGAATAATACAGTAGATATTAATTTTTTATGATACTTATAACAATTCTCATTTCATAAAGAAAAATATGTAAAGCATTTCAATCCATGTACCTCAGAAGACACACAAATGTATTGAAAATCCCATAGTGTTTTTCACTATTCTGTGTGTTTCTAATGTGAAGAACCTGATTGTTCTTTTTGGGCCTTTTTTTTCATCCTCTACACACTGGGAAGAAAATATGCCTCTTTCTGCATGTGGAGAGTAATTTAATTTAGAATTTAATTGAAAAATTTTTAAAATTAAATTAAAAAATTTAATTTTAAATTTAATTAAAATTTAATTTAATTTAAAATTTAATGCTTCCAGCGGAGGGACAGTCAAGCCTTTCAGCTGTTTACCTCCAAGAATATCAGAATTCCAGTGTGAGCCAGCAGTGTGCCTGAGATTTTCAGTGCTTTCACATTGCTGTTTCCAACACTTTCTTATACACTTACTTAGAAAGAGGTCCGAGGCAAAGTTTAGAATATATAAGCTCTGGGAGGGGAAATAATGGAAAAACTGGGTGTGTTAAGTAAGCGATCTTCATGTATGTAAAACAAGATATGAATTAGAAGGAAATAAACTCTCTTTGTGTTAACTAGACATTAGAGAATTTAAAATCATAAGTGGCAGTAAAGGACACAGGAATTTCTTTTTTATCTATATAAATATTTAGACATTCTAATATAATCCTTAAGTACCCATTGATCATCAAACTGTAAGAATAAAGCAAGTTGACAGGAATGATGGTGGTGCTCTTGGTTCCCAGCTGCTGCAGGAATCTGGGTGTCTCAAACTCTCTTCCAAAATGTTGTTGTGTAGTGATGGTGAAATTTGGAGTGGTTTGGGTTGTAGTCTTTAGGTGTGTGTGCAGCAGTGTTTAATACAGCCATAAGAGCAGTGCCTATTTCTACAACTATCAAGATTCAGTCAACTCATTCCTAGTGATCAGCACACTTATTAAAAAAAAAAAAACAACAGGCTTCCAAAACTTGACCTGAAACAATCAAAGTGAATTATAAATGCATTTAAAGTCTAGAAAATATGAGAAATATTGTCATCAATCCCATATCATTTACTGGGGAAAAAAATTTGATTTCTGCACATTGAATAATGGAAAGTAAAAGAATAATTTTTCTATGGTATAATGGAGTTCAAATATTTTCATTGAATATTGATTGATATTAAGGAGAGATCATTTTCAATGGGGAGAATGTTCTTTTTAGTGGCACTGTTGAGTTTTGGTAAAGAATGGTGTTTTTGAGAGGGAAAAAGAAAAGCTGTTAGGCTGCACAAGAAAACAACATAATGTGGTTGTATCTTGTAGCAAAATAAAAGATAACAATCCTCAAACTCCCATGCTTAGTATATACTCATAGTATAATTTTCCCTGTTTCTCTTCAATTTTTTAGCCTTAAACCTAGGATATGATGCTGAAGAAACATTACTGGGTTTTATGTTACTAATGAGCATGTACTGTTGGTTATCATAATTTATTTCTGCTTGATTCTGGTACTTTCTTGACTGACTGGCAGTTAAAAGAAAACAAAGCAAAAAGACCAAAAATCCCCAAACCTTAAATCAGTTGCCAGGGTGTTAAATATATTGTGTACATCCCCTCCTCTCATTTGCAAAGGAACAAAGCAGCACAGATATGGCAAGGATGTCAGCGAAGTTCTTTCCCTTTTATGTCTCAGTGTTTTCTAAAGTCCTTCAAGAAGCAGAAATGGGTTCACTGACACTCTCAGCTAGCACCTTGCCTTAAACGTTCCTCAAACTTGCCATTTGCAAAGCTTTCCAAACTCTCCAAGCCTTTCCAAACTTGCTACAGTGGTCTGAGATGGGTCTCCTTTGGTTTCTCCTGCTGGGGAGCCCTTCTGTCTTGAGCACAATCATTGAACAGCCTGCTAGACAGACAGGAGAGGGCACGAGTGGCACTGTAGGCTGAGGGACAGAGCAGGAGCCACACAGGCTTCTCTGTGCTATCAGAACCTCCTGCGCACATTGGATCATTCCTGTGAATCTTCAGCTAAGATAAAAGCTGAAAAGTCCTCTTTTTGAGCCAGACAGGGCAACATGTACCTCAGAATATATTCAGCCTGATAGTTGATCTGCCATCTTATTGTAGCTGCAGATCTCCCCAGGAGACAATTGAATTCCAGTTTCTCAAATTCTTGGGGATTTTTAGTATACTGAAGGACTGAGCTATGGCATAAAATACAGCACAGTCCTGTCCTCTGTTTCCTTGTCCAATTCTTTCCCACCACTGCTTTTAATCTATTACTCTAAAGAATTTACTTGCCTGCAAAATGTTTTTTTTCTGCTGTAACATACCAGGGGAGAGACAAGAGTTCCAAATACACCAATAGACACTTTGCCCATGTTTGGATTTTGCTTGCAGAGACCACTGTAGGTGAAGGTTATAGGTTTCACTAAGACAGAGTGTACATGATGGTCTTTAAATGTATTTCATTAGTGGTTTTTTAAAACTTTTTAGAAATTATTTTTCTCAGTAGGGAGCTGAACCACAGAGATACTCTTGCCTTCCACCTAAGCCCTTTTCTAATGAATTTTACCATTTCAAAAAGATTTCAAAGTATTCACAGTATTCAGTCGCCTGGCATTTATCTAAATTATTGCTAATTCATTTTAGTTTCTCTGCTATTATGTCGGCCACTTACAGAATGAGCATGTTTTGCAATACAAAAAAAAAGAAAAAAAAAGAATTACATTTTCTGTTTTCTTGAATTGTTATTAAATCACTTCATTTTGCCATCATTATTTAAGCTACGTACATTTGAAAAGTATGAAATGCATTTCCTTCATTTTCAGGGTATAATCAAGTTTTTGAACTATACTTTTGGAGATGTAATCCTTTCTTTTTTATCCTCTTGCTGGCTAGGCTATTTCTCTTTAAGAATGAATGGGTGTTAAAATCCCTTCAGTTTGACGTCCTGAATGTATAGAAAAGAACAAACATATCCTTAGGGAAATTGGTTTTAGCTCTCAAAAAAGGAAAGGAAAAGAATAGGAGAAGTTATTCCTTTTTCTACCCTTGTACCTTGCACTTTGACACTTGAAGCTTGTACCTTATCAAGCTTCATTTTCACAGTTTAAAAGCATGTGTTTGATCATGCGATAAATAGTTATGTTATCCATCCCTTTCTAAAATCCTTGTGAATACAAATCATTGTAACTATACTGGAAGAGCTGATAGAGAGGCACAAATTTAATAATTTCTTTCATAGGTACAGGGAGTTACTCTCCAGTACAGTTTTCTTAGCTTGTTTTTCTATTTCTACTGTTCTTCTGCTGCAAAATCTGAGACTACAAACACTTACATTTGCAGCGTCCATGTTTTTCTCCTTGTAAAACAGGGATGATAAAATTCCCTGCCATTAGGTAACCCTGTACAATGAAAGTATTTAAAACTGAAGTTACACAGTAAGAGGTGTTACATTTGAAACCATACAGAGCTTTTTAAAAAATTTTCTCTTTCATCACATAATAGAGAAATGTGTAAAACCACAGCACACAAAGGTATTACCTAGATAGATATTTTGGATTTTTTTTCCCTTTAATTTCCATACTTGTACTTTCTTTGTCACGGTACAGATGGGCAGCTGCAAGAATAAATTTAGTGAAAGTATTATTGGGAAGAATATTTGTCTGCATTCTCCTAATGCTCTAAAGCTTTACCTTTTCTTTTTTACAAAATTTAGCTAAGTAAAAGAAAAACAAAAACAAAACAATAAAAAAGAAAATAAAAGGGTTACTTCATTCCTAGGAAATTTAAACAAGTTTGAATGGCAGAGAGGTACCCTCTGAGAAGATGTCTTCTGTGGAGTTCAAGAACATTGCCATCTTGATAGGATTTATTATAGAGGAAAAGCTGTCCATATCTTGCCATGCTCTTGGGTCCATTCTCTAAAGAATGCTGTCAGATTGAAGTAGAAGAGAAAGTGGAAGACCAAAGTTTGGTTATCTATATAGTTTAATCCTACATTCAGTGATGAAGAACTACTTCCTTGTCAGGGTAAACTCTAACAGTGCACCCCAAGTGCCAGGAAACCTCATAAAAACCTTCCTACCTATCAATCACCTTCTGTGATTTTTGAACAACCTTGTCCTAGATTTTTCTCTGATTCTGTTTGGTTTCTGACTTCTGTGAATGCAGGAAGTCTGCTTGGAGCACTATTAAGAAGGCAACAACTAAAAATTTTCCTCAAAAATTAAAAAAAAAAAAAAAAATTAAAAAAAAAGATCTGAAGGTCTTCAGGAGATGATTTGCTGACCTGTACATTTCTGTGTCTCTGTGAAGCTCTTTTCCTAGGAACATCCAGCAGATGTAAACATTATCAGGTATAAAGCACACAGATGTCATTTCATTACTTGCTTGTAAAGAGCACATCCTTATCCAAAAGTATGTATAGTTTTATGAAATTCTGATTTTCAGCAAGAAGTATTAAGGGTAATGGGGAAAAGCTAAAGAAATAGACACATGCATTGTTGACTTTAATGATTTTTTATGGTAATATTCTGAAATGAGACAAAATCTAAAAAAGCAGTGCTCGATTACTGCTTGTTTTGTCAATGGTTTTGGCTGTCTCTTGGAAACTGACTTTGCATGTTTTATTTGAAAGGCGCATTTTCTTATAACCTGAATTTGAGGTATACTTGCTCTACTAATTGTAATGTGCTGATATGTTGATAATGGTGGTGCTTTCTATCTAAAAATCGCTATAAATTTGAAAGAAATTGTCGTGGATTTGCAATAATATTTCCAAATTTTATTCCAGTATCTGAATGCCATACCTATGTCATGGGCACAATTCTCAGTCAGACAGCAAAGGCTTCTTCCCCATTTTTCCCTGCTAGAGGAGAGGGACATTTGAGAGTACAGAGGATTTAGCTGATAGAGAACACTGACAAGAATGAAAGCACAAATACTGTGTCTCTGTGCTGTAAGAAGAGCACAGGGATAGTGGTGTGTCAAGGGATGGGGGATGGAGACACATCTGACTGGGAAGCTGCACAGTCACCAGCAGATGGGGAGCTGCTCAACAGTCCTGGTTTCAGTCCTTGCACAAGGGCTCCCCCAGCAACAGAAGTGCCTCCTTGTCTCTCTGCCTACAAATTTGGCAGCTGAATTTTATTTTAAAAATATTTACCTTTGAAAATATTACCCTTTAAAAATATTGACCTTCTGTGAGCACCAAATATTACCAACCCGCCAATCTTTCAAGATCTCATTTGATAGACATTCAGGAAAATACTACTGTTTAAGGTTTTTAAGAAGAAAAAGTGCATTTTTTGAGGCATTCCTCTATGCAGTTTTAGCACAGGCTTAATGAAAATGGAGTATCTCATAATAACCCAGGCAAAAATTATTTTTCAGAGCTTCCCAAATGTAACGTTATCTTATGTCAACCATGTTGGTCAGGTCATGAGAGGAATCTTATAGGAGATAATTAATAAATTGTCCTGAAACTGGGTGGAGTGTTTCCAAATTAGCCTTTGATATATATCACAAGAGTGTTTATATGGAAGAAATGTCAGTCTGTACAAAATTACTTCCACAAAACAGTTCCCACTGAATGTAAAGGAGTTTGATTTTTGTCTGCTAGCCTGATGGCATGAAATGGAACCTGTGAGTATGGTAGCCAGTATGTCCTGGATTCATAGGACAAAATCTGAGATGTCCAGCAGTTTCAGCTTTGAGGTCGATATCTAGTGAAATCTTAGATCCTATCAGGTTGAGGAAATTGAGATATTAATATATAAATGAACTTGCAACATATGACGATTCCCTTGACTTGGAGTGATCCTTATTTTCTTCAGGAGAGAACTCCTTATTCTCCTTTTTCTGTTTGTGGAAAAGCAAAATCAGTGAGTCTGAGCTCTTGAAGGAAAGCAAAAGAAAACAGAATTCAAAAAAATGAAAATTCTGACTGTGTGCTGTTCATATATTGCTGTCTTAATTCAGAATATACAGATACTGTGACTATCTTTGATGTTTCTTTATTCTAAATCACTAGAAATATAATGGGCGCACTTTGTTGCTATTACTACTCAAACACTGATAATTTAGATGCAATTTTCCTCCATAATCCAGAAAGCAGTCTCCCTCTTTCCCCCGCCTGCAGAGCCTGCATTGTAGAAAGAAAATAGCATTGAAATATTTATTGAAATGTACATGTTGAATGGTAGAATTGGTGTAGCAAATAGCTGGATCACTGGTGCAGAACAGTGTGCTTTTAACACTGTTCTATAAATGTTAAAATAGTTCCTACAGACAGATGGTGGTTAATAAGTTTTCATTTATTTCTCTTTACTGTTTCTGTAAACAGGTATTGATTAAAATAGTAAGTGCTACTGGATTGAATATCTTCAGAGATGGTGTCTTATTCTGGAATGAAATATGAGAATTTTAGAAAAGTCAACTGTTTGAAAACAAATGATCTTTTGATGTCTTTTGTATTGAAACATTATCTTTGGCAATTGAGGAGATACCAGGCATTTTTTATTCATCCCAAGTCCATAACTTTCATTATATTTGCTTTACATTGCTATCTATTTTGTGGAATGGATTTGCTCTGGCACCAAGTTACTGAATACTAGGTTTAATATTATAATTTGCTTCTTGTGCTGTGTGAATGCAAAATAGAATTTTGGGGACATCTTTAAATACACAAAAAACGCAAGTACTTGTCGCATTTCTCACAGATTTTAGCACAATATCCCTTGTGATCCATGAGCCCATTCATAATCAGAGTTTCATATGATAATAATTCTCCTTTGGCCTGGGATGCTGTATTCCAGCTTTTATCCTTCTAGCTAGACCCTATTGCCAGGTTACTTAGTTTCTAGCACTACTATTTTCAGGAGGTATAAGGCAAAGGTGGCTTAATGTTTTCTGTAGTCAGGAAATGCTGTAAGTCTGTGATGTCAGGCTTTTGGTGCGTGTTGCAGTGGCAGTGAGCTTCAATAGGCACAGAGGTGTTGCAACTCATGCCTGTGTCTAGAAAAGCAGAAAATGTACCTTGTTAGGTGCTTTGTTCTTGGACCATTGTGCAAGGAGCAACTGCAGCCTGATCCCCAAGTTCTGTTTGAGTTAAAATTTCCCAGGAATGCTTTGTGCTAAATGGGGACAGAAGCTGACAAAGTACAACTGGTGCTGACAGCGAACATCTTGAAAAATCAGCAGCTGTGCATTAAACCCCCAAGTGTCAGCAGCTACACAGGAATCCTTTATGGTCGCTGTAGGTTATACCTGACACAACACTGTAGCTCCTGTCAGGAATGGTTTTATATGTTTCCAGCCCCAAGCAAAGAGGCAGGAATGTGTGTGCTGTAGCTGCATCAATTACACTGGTTCACAGCACTGAAAATTCATCTTGAAAGTGAGGAACATTTAAAACGAGACCTCAAGTCAAATTCTTTTAAAAAACAGGATTTATTGAAGTCTTTGTCTTGCTGTGTTTTCTATAATTAGATAATGCTTTGAAAGAGCATGGTAAATAATGAGAAGCTGATTCACCCAGGGATAATTTTAGCAACATTCCTGATTCAGACCTACTGCCAAAAACATGCAAAGAGCAGAAAGGTGCTAGAAAACTCCTCCTAGCCTGAATTCATTATCTTCAAAAGCACTGGCTGCATCACATCTTGAAAGCCTCATATATTTTATTTCTAAAGAGTGTCTCAATATTTTCAGACAGCAGTTGTTACTGTGAACATCTGGAACTTGATGTGAAGCTGTGGCACATGTAAATCACTACAATATTGTCTATAGGCAAGAAACTGTGGTACTGAAAAGTTAATGACAAACAAACTAAATGCACTCTAGTCATCAATGATATTTTCATCTCCTTAGGGTTTCTTTCAAAACCTCTTAAATTGTACTCTGGTTGAACATGTTATAGCTCAAGGTGGGAGAACAGAATAGCAGCAACACAGTAAAACAAATTTTGCAAATGTGAATACAGTATTCAGTTCTCTTTATACAATGAGACTTTCAAGAGGTTAATGGAAATACTGACTGCATCAGTCTAAAGGTTTTGTGAAGCTATCTTAGTCTGTGGACATAAAAGTTGTCTATGTACAAAATTTTAGTGCCTTGCTAGAATTTCCAGACAGCCATAGATTCAACCAGTTTTTCCTCTCTTGTCTTTGGCCGGTGTCACATGACTGAATCATTAAAAATTGCATAGCCAACTGACATTTATAATGTGACATCAGTCAAAGAGAGGTATATAGTTCCTAGTAGTTTGTCTTTATCAAGATGACGAGGTCCTGGTGGAGCCAGGGCACTGTAAATAAGTCCTTCACATTCGCATCATTCAAACTGAGAGACTTCCATGGGTGCCTGAGCAAGAGCTGCAGGCAAGTTGGGCATAAATGTCCTTGTGCATAAATAGGTACTTTATCCACACAGTGTATCACAGAAGTGATGTCACTCTCATATCACAAAATGTTTATCAAAATTAAAAATATTTGCTAGTCATAAAGAAATATCCCAATAGGAATTTCACAGGGTAATTCACATTTAGCTATAGTTGATTGTCTCAATGTCACAATTTCATTGAGGATATTTCTTTTTCTTTTGTTATTGTCTCAGCAGATTAATTCCTGTTAATTCTTCTATCCTGAAGGTTTTGATAATAATCATGGACAGGTCATTTCTGAGTCTTAGCTTTTTGGAAAAACTAGCATTCTAAATTTAAAATGTTTAATTTGGAAAAAAGGACAATGTAAAGCTGACTTAGGTGTATATTATGTGCTATTTTCACCTTTGCTGGTGCTAAGCTGCTTCATCTTGCTTTCTCACAAATCCTCACTGGAACTAAAAGCATGATAAGAGTAACAGCTTCTATCTCAGAAGTAAAACTGCAAACTTGGGTGGTAGTTACACCTCGGCTTGTTGCAAAGGAGGAAAAAGCTGTAATTTTGGTGCACTTAGAGTGGAAAAGTTAGACTTCCTTTGAAGAAAGGTTTCTGGTGGGACTTGGCAATTGTACAAGCTGGTTGCAGTGCGTGACAGTCTAGTGAAGGTACCTCAGATATTTCTAAGTGAAGTAGCCATGTCACTGCAAGCAGGATGATTTAAGCCAGACTGACATGTCTGCTAACCAGAGCTAGGTCAAGAAGTGCTGCCTCACACATCATTCCTCTGCACAGTACAAAGCACAGATTCCCCAAAGAATCTCTTGCCTTTAGCTTGTCTTCTCTCAATCCCAGACCTACTGAACTAATGCTCTAACCTGGCTATAAAGCTTAAAATAGTTTTACTCTGTCTCCAAAATGAAACTTTCTCTGAAACAGGTAAAGAACCATTGCTCTATTCATACCCATATAAAATATTTTCCACAGCTCTTGCCTGCCTGCACAGAAACAAACATAGATGACTTTTCATTTCAGCTATCTCAACTACCCAGTGCCCTGAGAGAGATGAAAGTAGACCAGGAATTTCACCTGGTCATTTGTTCACATAGATATAATACTGAAATCTTACACCAGTGTTCACATCAATGAAGATATTTACAAATAGTTTTCATTGGTTTAACCTTCTGTGGGTTGAGTTTTTCAATATAGCCTTTATACAGTAATATGAGGAGAGATTACATCAATGTCATTTTTTATCAGATTGTCATTAAAGTGTCTGCTTTCAATATGCACAGTGTCTATGGCAACTCTTCACAGACTACCACCAGATTCTCTGCTTTAGACTTGTTGTCACCAGGAATTATAGAAGTGATGAGCTCCGTCAAAATGTGCTATACAAGTGGTTATCTCAATTTTCTGGTTCAGCAAATTACATTGCTCCAGAGGTTTTGTGGTAATGGTTTACTGTAATACAATGTAAAATGTAATGGCGTGGAGAATATTGGTGAGCAGCTAAAGGCCAAACTCATGGAGCTGTTTGAGCTAATTCAGAGGTAGTATTTGAGGCTGTAGTAACATCCTTTTATACATTCAGTGCTAAATAGAAATGCCCTTAATCAGTCTGAAATAACATGCAAAATATGAAGTGGTGGTATCTCTGGTAATAATAAACAGTTTCTTCTCATTGGCCAAACTGATAATAGTTCAAAGGTTTTTAGACTTTACTGAAGCACTCTTGATAACTTTCATGGACATTTAGACTGCTAAAGTTTTAATATTTTGGTTATGAAGCAGAAGGTGTTGGCTAGAGGGAAGACTGATTCAGACCCTAACTTTCTTAGGATTTCTAGTGCTAGACAGTGTTGAAAGACATATCTGGAAGAACTTTTTTTTACTAAAATCATAAACTGTATATTAGAATAAGCATATAGATATGAAATTGAAACCATGTAAAACAAAAAGCCCAACACAATGCCTAGTGACAAAACAAGTATGAGTATGAAAACAATGTAATGAATCTTGGACACTTCACATATCTCTGAGAGCTCTTTACAAAAGAATGAGTTTTGAGGGTCCTTTCACCTCCAATGAGTAACAAGTAAGGTGTTTCTTAAGCTACTTTGATATCGGAAGCACCAGTTTGGCTTCAAATGTTGCCTTTGTTGAATCTGTGTCCAAAAAATCCCTAAGTAATTCTAAAAGTTTCCATTAAATTTTCTCACTCTCTCCCTTTATTCCCAAGTCTCTCTCTACATTCTTTTTTGACCACTGTTTTCCCTCTGTTTTTTCTTTCCTATTCTATTTCCCTCCTGGTTCCCTAGGGAGATGAGGTTCATGGTAGTTAAATGATTCATAGAAAGAGCTAATAATCAAAGCTAGCAGGTCTGGGAGTCTAACACAATAGGCTGAAACACCGAGCTGCTTTCAAATTTCATCTTTCATCTTGCTGTGCCCCAGCTATCTGCCAGTTAATGCTCTCAGCGTGGATGTTCCCTTGGATGCTCTTGCCATCCTGTTCCAGATGGCAAGAGAGTTACTCTGAATGGTAAAATACAGGATCATAGACAAACCAGTGTTTTTACTGGGTGGATGCGCAATATGAATTATTAAGGAATGAGTGAACAATAATGCCTCCAGTAAGGTGGCTTTTACTAAAATTTAATTGATTTTTAGCTTAATAATAGAAAAGCAATTTAAAGTGTTAACACTGACTTGAGTTTACAGTTTAGACACAAACAATCAAAAGGAATTTTGCATAGCACAGAGATGTCTTTTTTGTTTGGCTGGGAAATCTAATCCATGCATTTATATTCATCAAAGGAAGGGTTTTGCAATGCAGTGTGTGATCAAAGTCCAAGTTACATATAGTACTTTTGCAATATCTTTATAAAAATGAGGAAGAAAAAGTCATAATATTATCTTTCTTTCTTTTACCTCCAAAGATGCCAATTTCACTGACAGGAAAGGATTAGATTATGCAGCAAATGGAAAGGAGGATGAAAAATCTTAGATAAGACATCCTAAGAATTCAATGGAGCTCCCCAAAATTGAAAAAAAAAAAATTAAAAAAATCAAATTAATAATTGTCTTTCTCTACCCTCCACCTTTCTCAAATACTCTTGCACAAGGATTCCAGATCCCTTACTCCCCCTGTATTTCTTACTTGTGGTAGCTTATCTATTTCTTTTGAGAATCCCATCCAAAAAAGGTACTCAAGCCTCTCTCAGCTGTAATTTGACTATAGATTGTTTATATTAAAAAGCTCTGCTGGAGCTAGGCAGATTTAAAGGTCTTTAATGACAGAGGGGTTGGGGCTAGGTGATCTTTAAGATCCCTCTCAGCCTTAACATTCTGCAGTCCTATAACTCTATGAAATTCTTCCATGCAGCATCATTGTTTAATGAAGCTTATTGATTAGTGTGATTTTTAAATGTTTTTGGCTGGAAAGGACTTTGAGATTCCTTTAAGGGACCTTGGAGATAATCTAGTCTCAGCCCCCCTGCCATGGCCAGGGACACATCCTACCTAACCAGGTTGTTTAAGGCCTTATCCAACCTGGCCTATAGATCATATAGGTTTTTTTTAGGTGGAATGGATATAAGTCTTTAAGAATAAGATTAGGAGGCTTGGATTCTTCCTTATATGGAGAGACAGTGACTTCTTTCAGTCTTGGCACAAGTACACAGATTTTTTTGGAGAGTTAGAAATGGAAATAGGACTAATACCCAAACCTCCTTGGAGTACTTATTTGCAAGAAAATTTACCATTCTCTTCTAAATATTAGAAGAGTTTACTTTGCCTTGCCTTCACATTTCCTTTGCCTTTTTCACTGGACAGAACAGTATGAGCTCAGAAGTGTTCTTCTCAGTTGCCAGCTTCCTCCTCCAGATATGTTACAGTGCCAGGTTTGATCTAGATCTGTGTATTTGTAGGAGCTGCTAAAAAACAATGAATATTCTTTCACATCAATGTAAGCAGAGGATAAATATGTTGAAATCAGTGAAGCATAAATGTAGTAAGATAGCAAAAACAGGTCTAAGAATGAAAAAGCAGTCATCTCTGCCCAGAATATTTTACTTAGTTCTTGAAGAAGATTGGTCTGTATTGTGATGCATTATTGATAACAGCTACCTTCAACAGAAAGGTTGAGAGAGATGGAACTGATGAAGTGACTTTATCTTGCCATATATTGTATCAAGAATATTAATATATTCAGGAATATCGATATATTCAAGACACACAGGAATTCTGCCTTTTCCATGTCTTCAGCTGGGAGAGACTTGCAGTGGTAAATACAAGATCATTGTCTATATGCACCTTTTTTCTAGTATGTATGAAGGCCCAATTCTCAACCACTCTGACAGAGTCATTCCTTCTATTCTGCTGGTAAAGTGCTAATAAGACAAACTTTATAAATGGACTTTAAGGCTCCCAAGGAGTCTTAAAAGTTTGCAGGGAGAATTATAAAATTAATAAAAGTTAGAGTAAGATAAAACAATAAGCTGGAATTACTGGAAGGGAAGTTGAAAGGAGTAGGTTAAAAAATACATGAAGGCTTGGATCAAAATTGTATAAAACTCAGCTGGTGGTGGAAGTCAGAGGAATAGGAATACACTTACTGGTTAATAGAGTGCACTGGTTTACTCCAGCAAAGTCTCAGACTACTATATAGGCAGAAAACAGTGTTTTATTTGTTGCTTGCTTGATATAAATTTTCTTTTTGAACCTAAGGCATCTTTTGTTGGGTAGCCCCTTGACATTAGGACCATTTATGAATGTTTGATTTTATTCAGTACAAGTCAAACTGGCAGATTCTGACCCTTTGTAAAATTTCCACAGTGTGTTTACTGTTATATATTACTTGTGCATAATACTGGGGAAAATATTTCAGGAATGAACCTCAGTGAATCAAAATGATGGTGCTTTATGCTATTTTAAGGACATATAATACTTAAGCAGAAACAGTCTTTTAACTATACTTCATGGTTATCCTACTAGATCATAAAATATGTATTAGTCTAGAACACACGATGCTGCGAACAACAATAAAAGTGAACAAAAATTTATAACTTTGGGACTAGAAACACAAAAGATAATTCTATGGAAACACACTTTATTTGTTTAATTTACAGTCTTAATTAGTATGAAAGATTGTTTATATTTAATCAGAGAAATCTAGGAAATTTGGTTTGAAACACCAATTTTATAAGTATGAAAACAGGCAAAAAAATGTTTGCATTTTGCTATTTGCCTAATCATCATTCCAAGTTTAATTTGGAAACAAAAAAAAAAACCAGAACTACAATGAAAAAAAATTAAATCCCAGTGTATTCTTTTGCATTTGCCAGCTACTTTAAAACACAGGTAACATGAAAGATAAAACACCAGTGGATTCAGTAGCAACTGTAAACATCTTGCTTTTGCCAGTGACCAAGGACTTCTTTTACCATTATCTTATTAGTTTCTGTGGATTGAGGAAATAAATTTATCTTTTAATACATGTCAGAAAATATAATAGGAGACCTGTGCATGACAGGAGATTGCAAATCAGTGTTCCCTAAGAGATACCTGAAAAAAAGTACAGACTCAGGAATTATTGGATTCCATAAGGATCATAAAAGTTACTAAGCAGATGATAATTGGAATCAGGTTTTCCTGCGAGCTCCTCTTGTAGAATCTCAGGTCACATACAAGGAGATAGAATAATCTTTCTCCCATCTTGTCTTTACCCACCCCCCATCTTCAGCATCATGGCTTGAAACGTCTTGATTTTTTGAGTAAAAATAAACATCAGGAACTCTTTGCAATGTGAAGGGAAATCACAGGACCTTTCTTTCAGCTTACAGCATATGTTCTGCCTCACTCCATTCTGCTTCTCTTTCCAACCACTTCTTCTGTAATCATAGCCAAAGGCTGACCGTGCCTATTTCCATATGCTTGGGAAGAATGCAGATAGATAGTGTAAGTAGTTCAACTGCCTAGGGAACACACCTCTCTTATCCCTGATTCTTTTTGACTACCTTCCAGAAATCAGACCTTCTCCTAGCAGCATCTCAGGGAATGAACAGATTGTTTAATTTTGATATATGCTTGCAAGCATTTGGCAAGATCCAGCCCATCCAAAAGAGGATCACATTGTGTAAATATCAGCCCTGCACAACTGCAGCTCACTCTCCCCAGGGGGTAGGCTTGCTTTTTGGGAACTGGTGGACTCAGATGAATAATTTCTAGATTATTTGAAATGGTTTAAGGTGAAGTTATTGAAACTGAATGAGTTAAAGAAGCATGTTTTTTGAGGCAGCACTGGCATTTAAAGAGATTACTACATTCCTACTAGTAATTTAATAGAAACAGACATTTGTCCTTTGCAGGTAGACTTTGAGACATTTGACTCTCATTTTAGGTGAAAAGAATAATTTTCAATTGAAGTATGGCTATGCAACGCTGAGTATCTCATAAGCAATTTCTAACTAAGAAAAACCTGTGTCAGTCTGTAGTGGAAGTGTCTCATTTAGGTGTTAGGCTCACAGTCCTAAGAGAAACCGTGAAGTGTCACTGCTAGCTGGCAAACTGGCTGTTTCAGCTGTAAGGCCCAAAGAAGTTTACTGATTTTTTTAATGCAGTTCAATGATTTAATTAAAAACCTCCCAAAACTCACATCCCCTCTTCCCACCATGAGAAAAAAAAAGAAAAAAAAACAAAATAAAAAGAAGAATAATTTTAAAAACCCACTACCCTTATTTTCACCTTAACTTGTGAGAAATTCAATAGTTTGAGCTTCCAGGTAAAACTTGTGTAGCTCTTCCTTTTGCTTCTGCACTAGATATCTTAGATTCTGCATCTTGTGTATTTCAACAACCTCAGCCAACTCATTTCATTTTGCTTTAGTACCGTAAGAAAGCCTACCAGTGAAATAGAAAAGCTTTCACAAACAAAAGGTCTTCAAGGATCTAATAAGAAAGTAGGATCTGTAAAACACAGAGTGACTAAAAAGCATCCTGTGCATGAGTGTATGAAAACAGATTACTTTTTCACTGAGTGCTAAGCACGAGCCTTTCAACAACTGCATTAGGTCCACAGTGAGATCTCTGTAAAAAGGAAAATCCAGCTGCTGATCTCCTTGGGAACAGGACAGAATAAAAGGATGTGGCCCACCAGATTTTGACTGTAGAACATTTTGGTTTAATGCTTGCATTCACCTGCTTGTGCTTGTTGCTGGTTTTATTTCTTTTTTATCTTTGGAGGTATTTGAAATGTTTTTTGAAAGGTGAGGTAAATCTTAGGAAGTATACATGAATAAAAACAGAGCTTTTTGGTATTTCTTCACAGTATGCTGGTATGAAATGAAAATGCCAAAGATCAATCAAAGGAAAAAAGATGCAACTGTTAGTATTGTTATTTTTTTTCTAATATTTGTGTGAACTACTTCATATGAAGGTTTCCTCCCACTGCATGATAATGTGCAAAGCAAATGCTTACAGTATACACTCACTGCAAAATGTTGGCGTATTTATTAAAAAAACTCCACATTGCCATCAATGTTCAGCCCTGGATAGCAGTTTGGAGAGAAACTCCCAATATTTGAACCTTTCTGTTAAAATAGAAATTAACATTCTCTCTTGTTGCAGATAAACTGGAATGTAGTACAAGATAGAAGCTTATACATATTTACTAGGGACCTAAAAAATGTAAAATTTTCCTTTTTTGAAGTAACTTTCTGTGGTCTCTAATTGTATTTTATGGAGTGTATTTCCATGATCTGTTGTTTTCAAAAAAAGTCTGAAAATGACCAACTTATTTCAAAGCAGATTATTCTTGTTTATTTTCCATACACAAAAAATCAGCCTGTCCCTTGAGGTTTGAAAATAATTTTGCAGCTGTTAAAAAAATGGAAAAACTGAAGAATTACAATGAAAAACATCTTCTCTCCCTCTCTCTTTGATGATGTTCCTCTTAGATTGTCTACCATTTTTTGCTCTATATCCTATCCAGTAAAGAATCATGAAGTCTCATTTCACTTACATGTGATACACAATGGAAATAGAATAATTCAATCTCGTCCTTATTTACCTAGAGAAACATCAGCAAAAGAGACATATCATAGCAAAACGTTATTTTCCTTTCAACTATCAAAATGTTCAGAATGGCTAAAGTAGGCCATAAAAACTAATTCGGATAAATGTTGTTGTCTTGAGCATCTACCAACCATGGATAAAATTATCATTTCCACGGAATTCACATTGTCATCCCAAGTTCCTCAGAATGAAGACAAAAATAGCCAGTGTAAATATTTTTGTTAGAAATTAGTTGTTACTGGAGAGACAAGTCTTATCTTTGTGTTTCAATTAATTCTTATCTCAGTTAAAAGATAATTAGAAAGAAATCGTGTTCTTGTGAAGTATCATCTGATTTGTGATGTAACGTGTAGCTTTAAGAGGAATTTTGTGAGCCACAAGAATTCCTTTGATTTATATCACATTCTTGTTTGTGAGTAGGGAGAGGATCATGGTTGATTTGAGTGTGTATTTAGAATCTAGGGGAAAAAAATCTAAATTAAAGAGACTTTGCCAAATGAACTAATAGTGCTTGAAAAAATAGGCAAGTTTTTGTGCCCCACATGCCTTATGGCTTCTACATTTCCTTTTTTTTCTTTAACAAATTGAAAATTCTTCTTTAAGTGAACAATGCAGTGAATAAACTGAATGAAAAAGTTTCTGTTTGATGAGGGAAGAATAGATTGCTCTTTATTCTTCTTGCCAAGGAGTTAATTACTACACTGGTACGGTTGGTTGTTAAGAGTTTTACTCTCAAAGGCAGTCTGCTACAAAACAGATGTGTTTTTGCCATCTGAGACAATAATAAGTTCTATGGGAAAGATGAAAGTAGCAAGAAAATGTCTGTTTTTAGGAGTTCCTTGACTGTATGGCTTTCACCATAAACTGGTAGCTGCATTTGTTTCAATTGGCACTTGAAGAGAAGTAAATTAAAGGACCTTGAGTGTGCAGGAGTGAAAGTGCTGTAATGTTGCAACTTGAGAGCAGTTTTTTCAGCAACCTGGGTGTTTCAAAACTGTAATTTTGATTAAAATATTGGCAGAATTACAGGTCTAACTAGCTCCCAGTGGATATTCAGTGTCCTAAAAATCTTATTAACTCCATAACAGCCTGCAGCTGAACAGAGCACTGTGGTATATGTGTCCTCCACAGAGTACTCAAAGAGAGATTAGAGGATAGTCATTAATGCTCAAATTTGAAAATAATGTTTCATTTTTTAATGCTGCACACATGTTCCTAGTCTCCACGCTGTACATTCTAGCTCAGTTATTTCTAACATGGACATAAGTATATATATCAATATATTTAGATATAGATAGATAAATAGGTAAATAGATATGTATAGATATACGTATGTGTAGATGTAGATATATGTATATATAGAGATACATATATATATATACACATAATTTTATTTATTTCTCAGGAGTTGCATGACTTCCAGAGGTGAGTTTCACCTAAGTATTGCCATCCACTTCAACTTTTTTCACATGTTTAAGGATTTTTTGAAAAACTATCTCTATGCCTTTCATATAATATAAAATTATGTATATATAGATATATAAAAATAAGATCCAATGGGTGCAGCCAGTGTAATGAATCAGGTCTGGAATGTGATGAGCAGTGGTTGTGCAAAAGGCTGGCACAGAGAACGAGATTGCAGGCACAAGATCATACTCAAATCAGGGTATTTATGTTCTCAAGCATTAAATACAAATATGAATAAGTCTTGCCTTACTTGCCTATTGACCATTCTTGGCAAACTTGCTCAGATTTCCAGGACTCTGGAAACCCACTGGTTCTTCCTCAGCCTCTGGAAGCCCCTGCAGCACCTTTAATTTAAGGAATTGTAAGACTAGGCATTAAACATTGGGGAATATTGGACAACAATAGAAACATTTGTCATGTTCTGACTTCCCTTCAATATAAAGTGATTTTGTGGCAGCAGTTTTTGCTTTTTGGAATAAAATACAGGGATGACATGATTAATTTTCTGAAAGAACAGTAACATTTCTCTGAAAGAAGACTAACATTATCCCATGTTCTCCCCAAAGGTGGCTATAATGGCCTTGGGTTAAATATTTCTTCTAATAAATCAAACTTCTTGTTCAGTTTTGCTCAGGATTTCTTGTACTTATGCCTCCATCTCTTGAGACATGAGCAGATGTCACTTTCTGTATTTTTCAATCTCTTGTATAGAAAATCTAAATTATAAAGGCTTATCACTTCTTTTGTTTTTCTTTCGGTCAAATCAAGATTTTATGCTTCCTGCTTTTCATGTTAGAGCTTTGACTGCCACACCGAAAACCACATGCATTATTCCAGAGCACAAAATTCAATTTTCTCTTGTCTTGTACTGCTTCAATGACTCTTTTTAATTCTGTTACAAAAGAAAAAAAAAAAAGAAAAGTAAAAGAATCTTCTGAAGTATTGCATGAGCACATACGTTCTTTTCTCGCTTGATGTGACAAGTGAATAGAAAAATTTATACCCATAGGCACTCCACTTTATTTCAACTTGTTAGCATAGAGAGTGATTTAGTGCATTACATTGGTAATAAAACCATATTTGTTGGAGGTCCTATTAATAAGCAATAACTATTGTATTTTTAGCCACCCTCGCTTATTTGCCTTTAGGAAGAATATTTAAATCTCAAAAGAGTATTAAAAAAATCCAGTGGAAAAGTTTCAAATAACAATGTTTTTGTTGAAAGAAGTAATACTGAAATTTCAATTAAAACATTCAAATAACATGAGGAAGAACTTAAAGAGCATTTAAAAAAATGCCTATTTATAGATTTAATATAAAATTTGGACAAAATATAAAAATGTATATTCAAATTAATGTAGATGGCAAAAATATTTACCTCAAAAGTAAAAACTTTTAACATTTTCTGAACTAGATATTTATCTTGAGATTCAAAATTGATTTTTTAAAAAGTTCAATAAAATTTGCCTTGCTTGTGGTGTTTTTACTTCTTGAATTTCTCATAGAATTTTTTAAGCAGTTATAGTTACATTTAGATCATCAAGACCGATTAAGATCTCTATCAAATGAAAGGTTATCTAAATTGTCCTTTTTATTGTGTTTTAAACAATTCGGTGGAGTTTTCTTGCACAATATTTATGCATGGTATTGTTAAAAATGGGAAGAAACTACTTGATTAATATAAAACTCATAGAAATTCCTCTTACAGTAAGACTTAGAAAGTGAAATTATTTTCCTGTCAGGGATGTCACTAATTCCCTGCCTTGAAAGACTAAATGCATCATTCATCTGTTTTTCTTTTTTTAATTAGCATATAAAACATCTTTTTTTTCCCCACACCTTGGCAAATGTAACATCTAATTGTTGCTTATTTCATAAAGGGCTGCCATTGAACACGAAGAATTGTGGTTGATTTCTGGAAGCATACATTTTTTGGGATAATTATAGGGTGATCAAGCCTTGCCATAACTTGGCAGTTCCTCAATAAAATAAAGCCCCAAGGTGTATGCCATTGCAGCTTCCTTGCTGAGTGGCTTACATAAGCTCTGCTGTTTTTTCTTAGCCAGTATGAATCTTGAAGATTAGCAGCTCCTAAGACAAGGACTGAAATATGCTTGCTGTGTTAATGAAGTCTCAAAATCACAGTATGGAAGAAAGCTTTCTTTGAAGTGCTGATAAATCTCTTCGTACAGATCATTGCCTGCAAAGAGAGGAATACCACTTAGGTACAGAGATAAACCCAAAATATTTAGTCTGTAGCAAAAACAAGCTAAACCAATGATGTCATTGTACACTGCCAGTATCACATTCAGTCTGGGTTTTGCAACACAGCAAGGGGGAGATCCTCCTCTCACTTTTCTGGCCAAAAAAAAGAGTCTTTTAGCCAAGAGATAAAAGTTGTGTCACTGCCCCATACAATTATTTTCATATGGACATTGTAGAAATATTTCTAGTGCTATTGCATGTTAGTAAGCAATAGTGTTGTGTCCTCAGCCATTTTAACATTCAATTTTCCTACATTTAGACCTCTTATCAGGCTTACAGCATTATACCTGTTTGTGTCATAACTTTTGTAGGTTTATTGAAATATTAGCAGTGTTTTCATGTAACTTCAATCTTAATTTATATTTATTTGAATCTAATATGACAGTAATATTAAAATATTCATCTGATTTTATACTTCTGTCCTTCTGGTCATCTAGCTTCGCTTTAAGGTAAGAAGAGAGGCTAAATGAATTAAAGTAGAAGGCTAATTAAAACATCAAGCTAATGTTTCATCCATCCTATTCATGAAGCCCATTTCACAGTCTTATGAACCTGACTTCTGCTGTTCTAGAACAGTCTTTTGAACTTAGTAGATGGTACACTATGTGTGAAATAGTGTAAAACATCATAAGGTTAGGTATATGATCAAGCTGACAACAAAAAGAGATTTAAAGGAATTCTTTCATTTATACATAAAGTAAATCATACTTCCTCGATTTATCTTCTGTTTGAATTTTTATTAAGCTATGCTTGGGAAAATTTCTTATGTCCCAGAACACCTTTTGTTTAGATACAAGGGGCAGTTATTCAACCTTCTGTTCTTTCTCATTATTCTTTATGTTTGGCCGATGCAGTCTTACTCCTTCCACTTCCAAAGGTTATGCAAACACAAGGTCCCTTGTCTGTCCGCTACACAGCTTTAACGTCTCCACTGGCACACACAGAAAAACAGAACCCAGAAGCAGTGTTTGCTGCAGCTAAACTAAATGTATCTGTATGTTCTGTAAGAACCCGGCCTCAAACACCTCATTGTCCATACAGCCCTACTCTCTTAGCTGCTCAAGTACCCCAGCCACACACAAGTTATGGGGAATGGCCTCTGACCCATTCCATCTCCAAAGCATGGCTGTTGTTTGAAAGATGACTATCTGCCTTCATCCAAAGCTACACCAGAAACGAGTCTAATAATAAATCTATTAATAAAGGCAACCCAGAGATGTAAACTGATTTGATCCTAGAAAAGTTAGTGAAAGACAGGATTAGAATTTGTTCTTGGTCCTGTAGTATTCTTCCAGAAAATAATGTCTTTTACATTCGCAATTAATAAGAAACCTGATTAATTAGCGCATGATTGGGAATGTGTCTCTAAAGATTCTTCTCATATTGTGAAAGTACTGTTCTTCGGCGCTTTTCCTCACTTTTCAAGTCCTCTTTATCTGGAGTTTGTTATGTAATTTGAATACAGCTAACTATTTCAAACACCCCCTCCTACCTACACACCCATTATTGTGATTAATCAGAATAGTTTGAGTATCTCGTGCTTTATAATTCTTCATAAAACTTACACATAGAACTACTTTGGTTATAGTTCTGTTTGCATTTTCGGGAAAAGAGTACCATGATGAGATATCATTCCCATTTAATTTATAACTTCACCATATGGAGCAGATGAAAACAATGTATTTGATGTTAGAGTGTAGATATGTTACAAATCTTCAATCTAAATTCTTCTCTTGGCCCAGATGAACGCTAGCACTTCTTTAGTGCCTCTATGTTTTCTTTCATTCTCCTGTTACCTATGCATGGGTCATTTTTGCTGCTTTTAACCACAGAAGTTTGGAGAAAAATCTGGTTTAAGGAGGCTATGAGTTATTAAGAGCACAGTTTAGAAGCCTGTTGTGTTATAAAGGGACCCAAAAGCATTGGCTACAGAGCGTGTCTCTGAAGCCTCTAAATACATATACCTCTGTAAATGATTTCCTGCACTGGGGGAGCTGCACATTTATCATTCCATGTATCAATACAGGCCGGGGAATAATGGATTGAGAGCAGCCCTGCCTAGAAGGACTTGGGGCGTGCTGGTGGATGAGAGGCTGGGTATGACCTAGCCATGTGTATTCACAGCCCAGAGAGACAAAAGTGTCCTGGGCTGCATCCAAAGAAACAGAGCCGGCAGGGCAAGGGAGAGGATTCTGCACCTTTGTTCCATTGTCGTTCAAACCCACCTAGAGCTCTCTGTCCAGCTCAGGGATCCCAAGCACAGGAAAGAGAGAATTGTCAGAGACTGTGCAGGGGAGCCTTATGAGGATGATCACAGGACTGGAGCACCTCTCCTATGAGAAAATCCTGAGAGACTTGGGGCTGTTCAGCCTGGAGATAAGAAGGCTCTGGGATGATCTTATGGACTTTCAGTAGCTAAAGGGAGCCTACAAGAGTGATAGAGAGGGTATTTTTACAAGGACATGTAGTGACAGGACAAAGGGGAATGGTTTTAAAGTGAGAGTACATTTAAATTGGATGTTAGGAAGAAATTCTTTACTGGAGGGGGATGTGGCACTAGAGCAGGTTGTCCAGAGAAGCTGTCCACAGCTGTGAATGCCCCAACCATGGCAGTGTTCAATGCCAGGTTGCACAGGACTCTGAGCAACCTGGTCTACTGGAAGGTGTCCCTGCCTGTGATGAGGAAGCTGGAACTAGATGGTCTTTAATTTTAAAGATTATATATATAATCTTTATATATATAATCTTTAAAATTATAAAGATTTTTTTAATTTTTATAAAATTATAAATTTTTATAAAATTATAAAACCCTTCCAACCCAAATCATTGTATCATTCTATAAGATGCTCTTTGAACTGTGTTTTCTGGGAAAGAGCTGCCTACACAAAAATGAGAAGGAAAAGCAATTAGGACAGAAGTGTGGGAGCTGCTGCAGGGTATGCCTCTGAGCACATCTCCAGCTAGGAAGACTGGGTTAAGTGGTATTCAAAAACTGTATTTATTGGGGGGAAAACAAGGTAGCCACCAACAGAGATGCTTCCTACAATTGCCTTAAAATATTTTCCTAACAATATGAATGGTGCATGGCATTTTTGTCAGTGTGAACAGCTGCTCCCCTCAGCTTATTTTGCTTTTACTGAATCATCTGTAACAAACACTCTGCTCAGGAGAGCCTGCGGGTAGCTCGGCACTTTTCATTTACAAAAGTAATCCATGTCTCTTGTCACATTCAACTTTACTAGAATGTGGCAGGAGTTTGCAAAAGTCACCCAGACTTCAAGGGAAAACAACTTCTACTGAGCACTCCTAGGCTGGAAACATAAAATATTTATACTCTTGAAACAGGCAATTTGATCATTCAGTCGCTTTATATATACCTCATTGTGTAAGCATTCCTCTGCAGGCTCCTTTCTCTGTTAAATATAGTTATACGCTACATAATTGTCAAGAGCAAAAAGGGTTGCATATGCTATTTTTGGTAGCATGGATGATGAGCACAGCATTTATGAAGGAAGAATTATTATGGAGTTAAAACTCATGCATATCTATGAAAGCTTAGCTTCTTCCTTGGGAGTTTTGGAACAAGTCCAACCTTAGAAAGTTCTCATGGGGTTCCTTGAGCTGTGCAAGTTGGAAAGAGCTTTTAGCTAAGTTGCTGATACTTAAAATAACCAAAGGGCAGTTTTAAATGTTTGTCGCTAAAAGCAATAAATCACTGCTCAGCACAAGCTGTGTTAACTCTGCTGTCAGGACAGGTGTCTGCTGGGCTCCCTGAGGCAGTCAGCAAACGCAAACTAATGTGCAAACTACAGTAATTTTTTCTGCCAGCTCTCCCATTTTTGAGATGAATGCTAGAAGGTCTTCATGCTAGTGCTGTTACAAACTGACCTGACCAAGCCTGTGTGATTGAGTTCATCCACTTTGGCCTCTACATGGAAACCTGTGAGGCATCTGCACATGAGAAAATGTTCTGCTGATAATGGTGCGAAGCTGTATGCTCACCTGCCTGGGGCTCTTAGTTGTGAAGGCCAGAAGATTTTCTATGTGTTCTTTTCCAAAGAGAGTAATGCTAGATCTGGCTTCCAGAGATCAGTTTTTCATGGATAAAAGCAAAAAAAAAAATAAATTTAAATTGGTTTATCACCATGCAAAGATGTTGCTCATGTAATTAGTAAATTTTGGCCTGAATAAATGATGTTGAATCATTTCAATATCATTGAGTCGATACAAACACTGTCCCAGTGATTATACTGGAATGGAATGCTTATACTCTTAAGTGTTCTCATCTTAGTTCATGCAGCCTTGGGAGAAATATTTGTCCAGATTACTTCTAGGATTTCAATCCACATTTCCAAATAGTCGTTTCCTATGAAGCACATTTTTTTTTCTACTAGATGAAAAAAGTGAAGCTATCCTTACATATTTGCACATGCATTCCTCATTAGAAGTCACTGCTAACTGATCTGATGGTTTTGTGCCAAGTCTGAGTTATTTCTGTACTTTGACCTTGCTGTATTCATCCATGCATCTTCATAGATACAAAAAAAAGAATATAGATATGCATCTGGCTTAAGTATTTCTACTTAATATACAACCAAATTTTAATGGTTTGTAAATAAACCCTGAAATGTTTTTTTTGTCTGAAAATGTCACCTGTACTTTGGTCACCCATATTTCTTTTATAAACCTGAAATGCTTTTCCAGCCTCCTGCATCTTATACCTCTGCAAGGCACGTGTCATAACCTGCTCTGCAAGAATCTCATTCACTGTTTTGCACTCAATTTCTTCAAATCTTATACTAGTAAATCTGGTAAAAGACAGCAGTGAACCAGCTTCACAGTCTCTGACACTCCAAGCCACCAGATCGATTCTGTGTGAAAATACCTTTCTTATAACAATCTTCCTCAACAGTACTTCTTTCTTCTCCTGTTGGCATAGTATATTCTATCCATAAATTGCTCAGATTCAGCCTATCAGAGCATTCAAGTGTCCAAACATGAAAACTACCCATCATGCACTATCTGGTGATCCATCAGGATTTGACATTGTTGTTTTTCCTGATAAGAGTGATTTTGTATGATATTTAAGGACTTGCCAAATGAATTAAGTAGTTTTCTTCTCCATTTGCTATAATTAGACTTGCACTTAGTAAAGAATCTCAGTTATACAGTCTAATAGGACTAAGAATAATTTCAGTAACTTAAAAATGTATTTGGACTTTTAAATAAAAAGACAACTCCCAAAGACTTCAGAAATCTGTACCATTAATAATTATGTATTCCAAATAGATAACACACCATGTGTCAAGTTACACAAGACACCTGGAACTGATTAAACCCATGATAGAAAGTGCTGAGATAAATGCAGACATAATATTCCTGTTTTTAAAGGCCAATGGTAAAGTTTCTTTTTCAAAGAGACTTGCTCAAATAGGGGAAAGGAAAAACAGGAATGGTTTATAGAAACTTATTTACTTCTTGTTTTGCTGATTTTTGACAACGGACATCTGTTGATCAGTAGATGATAGGTAAAGCTATCCCAGTAAAAGCAAGAAATGCTGGAATTAATATGGAAGAAAAATTAAATGGTATCTGAGTAACTCTAGAGATATGACTGGTCTGTAAATGAGAAATTTACTTTTTTTTCTGCCTTTGAAAAAATAATCAATTGTTGCTTCAGGTCCCCTTTAAATTTAGAGAACCCATGAAACTATAAGATGTCTCAATATGAAAAATAATTACCTGATTGTTTTAATTATCTATAACTATATTTTGGTAAAAATGAATAAATGAAATAATGAATTTCATGTCTGTATTTATCTATTTCTTGTAACCTCAAGAAATTAATTGAAATTATTTTGGTGTGCCATAAAAACAGAATGCAGTGGAGTTCTTAATATGTATTTCAATAGTATTTGAAAGAGGCCCACCATAAAGAAATGGGCTTTCAGTTTCTTAATGGTTTTTTGTGTGATTAAATACTTATAGTTTCAGGTGGTTTTTTTAAATATACAAATAGCTCAAATGAAAAACTAGAAAAAATTTCCTGAATCAAAGGTACCTTTGTTTGAGGCCTTTCTGTGTTCTGTGAATGCGTGTGTGTTCATATTGTGTATAAAACCAGGCTCTTGCTTTTATACTTCCCCAGCTCAATCACAGTGGGCAAAAGACCTTGTGTGCTTATTTTATCTTCTGCTTGACAGACTGCTTGATGCATATGATCAAATGCAGCATTTCATTTCCAGTCTCACAGATGACAGAATAAATTCCAGAATGTATTTCTGCAGGTGTCAGAAAGGTCAAGGAAGACAGATAGATACAGGTTTGCTCATGTTTCAGTTTCCTGAAAAATCAGGAATAATTATATAGAAAATCAAGCTACTTTTAAAATCTTATCTTTGCAGTATTTGATTTTTAATAATAACTTAATAAATAAATATGTTTAAATTTATTCCATTTTTCCCTATTTATTAACAATTTGTTAAAGAATTGTGCTACTTGGTCTGTATTAATGGATTTCTAGTAACTGTGGAAATCCTTCACAGGTTGACTAAGTAGTTAAAAGTCTTTAAGTTTCCACCTACGAGCACATTTCAGGATTTTACAAGAATAGGCAATGATTTATTTTCATTTAAGTCGCTCAGCTAGGATATAAAGGCCTTACTAATTTAGTGAATATATAAAAAGCAATCAGCTTTTCCAGTTTTTGACCTACTATATTTAAAAAAATGTTTTCTCTAAAGTCTCTATGTCAACATTGTACATATGATTTTACAATATCGAAATGATTCCCAAAGTTCTGATGCTGAACACTGAGTTCCTACTCCATTTATGTTTATTTCATTTTGCTTTTTTCACTTGGTTGGACTGCCATGCAAAAAGAAGAAATGTTTAGCTTTTGTCTATATTTTTTCCCAGAAGTTACATGACTAAAAATACTAGGGACTAGAATGGCAATGTTGGTATTAACAATTTAAAATCCTTACTTTCATGATCTTGTCAAAATTACTTTAAGAAATCAATGTGGGGATTTTCCTTCCCCTTTGCAGAAAGTTTGGATTTCTAAAAATTTCCAAATGCATTTTGGTCAGAGTTACAGCTCAATTATTGTAAAGAAAAAATGGCTGAATCCTGATTTTTCTTTCATTGAGTCTTCTTGGTGGGCAGGGCCTTCATTCTAGCTCTTGGACATCAGAAATAAAAGGAATTTTTGTTTTGTAATACGTACTTTGATACATGGAAAAATGTTGTAATTTTCAAAAGTATTTTTATCTGATCAGTAAAAGCTTATTATTCATGTAAATTGGTAATGTGGCAAAGACTATAGAGCAAGAACACAGGAGACAATATCTGGATTGAAATAACAAAAAAAGTAATTGAAAATTAATTAAACTGAAAAACCTGAGATCATGTTCAGGAACATTAACAGACCTGGTAACTTGAAGTTTTGATTAAGAAAAATAAAGAAGCCTTGTCTTAGTAATAGTCATTGATCTTTCACTGTGGTCTGGTATAAAATTTACCTTAAATTCATTGGGTTTTTTTAAGTGGCAAGAGTAATAGTCATGTTTTGTCTAGTTCCGAGCAACAGCAGTTCTTCACTGAAGCATTTTCTTGGTTTTAAGTTCAAGTGCAATCAGACTCACTTAATTTTGCATTCTGATGTGCTGTTCAGAGTCAGCATTTTAGATTTTACAAGCCAGGCACAAAAGGTGCCTTGACAAGGTTATTGTTTTTTGAGTGAGAGCACCTGACTCCTCTTTCACTCAGAGCTGGAACTTGAAACCAGGTAGAAATGCTCTGCTGCTACCTGGGGATGATTCACAGAAATTGAACAACTTCAGTTTCTGTGAGCTGTAGGGGGAACAATGATAAAACTTACAAACTTGGTATATTTGAAATACATTAATACTACCTAGATTCAAGTAACTCAGTTGACTTTTCAGCCTTTCTTAGAATTCTTTGGGGGAATAAAATGGAAGAAATCCTTCTTTTCAGTGTTCACTTTTCATTTTGTGGGTTTTTGGTGTTTTGTTTGTTTGGTGTCAAAGCAAGGGCATGGTCTTCTAAATTTCTGTGGCAGCAGAAGTGTTTCCTAAGCAGAGGAAGTTATTCTGCAGAAGGAAATAGAAATTTATTTAAAAAGTAAAAATCACATAGATCTACAGTTTGTCTCACAAAAATAAGAAAAAAGATGGCCCACATGTGCAAGCTTTTTTTTTTTTTCTTTAAGGGTTAAGGGTATGTTCTGTTATTTTATCAATATAAGCATCATTTCTGGTTTTCTTCTTATGGGGAAGAGAGATGAGCAAAACAAACAATGGTCCCCTTTAGCTTGTGCTGTAACTTCAAATCTTCTCACAGCTAAGGCTGTGAACTGGTATAAATTCTCAGTGTTGAGGAGTTCTGCTCATGTAGGACTGGCCAAGTTCAGGTGTCATCTTGGCTCCCTAAGCCTGCTCAGCTGCAGCCTCCAAGCAATGGAATCCTTTTATAAATGTTTTCTTTGAAAATGCTGCTGTACTGAGAAGGAGCAATATCCAGGTTTCTGAGTGTGTGCATGTACCACACATCAACTGAGCACTGAAGAAATTTCCTTCTGTAAGTTCAGAATTTGTGATCGTGAATTCCCAAGAACTTTCTAATTTCTTCTCTGCCATATGTCAATCCCCTGAATTTTGGGGGGAGTATATACTAGTTCAGAAGTAGGTTTGCAGGATTTTTGTTGTTGTCTTTTGTTGTTTTTTTCTTTTTTGGTTTGGTTTGGTTTTTTCTGCAGTTACTTATAGAGGAGAAAATCTGCATTTTTCTCCATGGTCTTAGTAGGGAATAATCAGAGGTACTAAGGTAGGATGTTTCTGTTCAGCTGCTCAGTCAAAGACTATATGTTATTTGAGAGGATCAGTCAGGAACAGGACTGACTTCCAGTAAGTTATTTTTACTTGAGAATACTGCCTCCTAATTTTGTGAAGTTTTGGATTTTCAAAGGGAAATACTGAATAATGTAAAGGAGGAGTTTTCAGGTAAACTTTAGTACTGCTGAAATAATATTTCAGTGTTTGAAGTTAGGCTGGTCTGGGAGGAAAAAAAAAAAGAAAAAACTTCAGAGAAAGATTTTTAATATTCAAATGTAATGCAAAGGCAAAGGGCTTTCTTGTGTAACATCAGGTTCCAGTGAAGGGCTTTGCTTCCACTCAGCCTGCCAGAAAGAGCTATAGTTGAGCTTTGCCAACGTGAGGGGTGAGGCTGAATGAAGGCTCTGTGTGTCAGCCAGGCTCTGCCTTAGCCATCAGCCTCTGCACACTTTACACCGACAGAGTGCCTTTTAAAAATGTCCAAGGGAAGCAAGGCATCCCAAGAACAATGTCTCACAATACCTTGATGTGTCCTGGTCTATTCAGGCCTCCAGAGATTACTTCTCATCCCAATGTCTTCCTTTGTTATTTCATTCAAGATCAAGGACAGTACATTTCTTAACACAATTACTGTGTGAAAGCTTTTACTTTAAAGGGAAAAGGAACCTGTGAGCTCTTCTCAGCAGGGTCAGTGTCATCTCTGGTGTCTCTAAAGCACTTAACCCAGAAGGGCTCAAGGGATGCACTGCCTGATCTTGAAATAGAAGTTGCCAGTCCTCACCCTGATTGCAACTTTTTTGGCTCTACCGAAGTGGAAAAACGTGGCTTCCTAATTCCAGATATATGTATTCAAAGGATGAGTAATGTTGAACTGCCTGTCAATTATGTGTCCACATACTGTCCATCTCTTCTGATGGTGAGTGTTTATAGAAAAATATTGCATGTTATACATGGCTAACAGGCTCCTCCATGATTGATTTTGTCAAAGACAAATTATAACAATATGATAATTTCTGTTCATGCTCACCACAGCAAGGCCTGGTCCCCCAACCTCTCCCAAGATGTTTGAACAACTTCCTGTGCAATCCTGACACTTTCCCCCAGAGAAAAGTAACTCTGTATTAGAATTCTGATTCCCATATGAATCCAGTAACTGCTGTTTTTCTTAACTCTCTTTTGCTGGGTATGTGTAACCATGCAAGAATCCTTGCTTTTATTCACCACCCTCCCCCACAAAAAGGAAAAAATTGAATTTTATTTCTTGTGGAGAAAGCTTTGGTATTCATGGAATGATTCCTTTTTCAAATTGCTAGGTAGATGAGGAAGAAATTAAGTAGTCATAGAAGTCGTTATCCTGTTTTAGAGAAAGAAAGGTAATTTTTCAGCAGTGCTAATACAGAATAAAAGAAATATGCCTTTACTTCTGCCTTTTATTTGGAAAAGTGTAATAAAATGTTTTTGCCAGAATAAGATGATAAAACACATTTTATATGTTCACAGTGAAAGGTGAATTAAACAATAATTATTAGTGCTCAGAAGAAGATGAAGAGGTAGCAAGGTTAGAGGTGTGAAAAAGTCTAGAATTTTTTTCCTTTTCTTTTTTCTACAGCAGCACCTTTTTTAGCTTCTTGAAAGATCTGGATCATTATAGTAATTACTTGCTTATTGAAAGTAAATATTATCTGAGAGTAGGGAATGTCTTATGAATAATTTATTTAAACCTTGACAGCATTTAAGAAGTACTTATGCATGCCTATTATTTCCAAATAATACCAAATATAACTAGCGTGAAAGGTGGAGCTGCACTGTGCTCTAAAATTTGTGGTCACTTTAATATTTCTGAAATAAGCAGAGAAAAAAAATTATAGCTTACTCTTAGCTGATCTGAAACAAAATCTTTTTTCTATATTAAGATTTTAAAAATGTATATCTGTTGTTATAATGTATTTACAAAAATCTACCATGGTATTCTGCAACAAAAGTTATTGCTCCTTTTTACATTTAAATTATTTTTAAATAAACTCTGTTTTTTAATATACATATATGTACACATATGCTTGAATGAATGTGTGAGTGTATGTGAGCTAGTTTGGGCTAAATTCATACTCTTTATAGTCTAAGTATAGTCTATAGTGTTTTCCTACATTATATAGAGAAGACTATGGTTTAGTCACATAAACAGTTGTTCAAAAATAATTCAGTGGGCAAGTCAGGGCATCAAAATAAGAGCAGAAACTGTAAGATAAGATGGACACAAAAAAAAGAAAAGCCAAACATAGAAATAGAAAAGGACATTTCGAACCAGAAGAGCTCAGAGATTCAGCAGTTAGGCAGAAGATAAGCCCAAGGGAGGCAGAAAGAAAGCATCCCAGGCATCTTAATCAGTTCTTAAGAATTAACAGAAACTGAATTCCACTGTGTTTTTTATAGGGGCAGAAAAGCTAACTGGGCAGTTGCTATATCTCCTGCATATCTACTGATTTCAAATGTCAGAAAGACCTTTGATGTTTTCGGTGCTTTTGTAGTCACTTTGATAACTTCTGAGAGTGAGTGATGACTCTTGGAAGTGTGCTTATCTCAGTATTGGCCAAAGGTGAAGGAGTTTCAAAGAAATAGAAAGCAATGTTGAAGGGAAAGTGGCCAAGCAGAAGTCAGGAATAGGAAAGCAGAACATAACTGTTCCTACGTTAGCCTAATCTGAATTAAAAGAATCAGGCACAGAACTTGGTTTTTGAGCTAACACACTGCCAAGCCTCATGAGGAAATGACTTATGGATTCTGGAGTCCAAAGAGTTAGAGTCTGAGTTTCTGATGTGAACAGTTCATATAAAGCCGTGTGAGGGCAAAACCAAAGCATAACTTAAGGCCTTTTAGCACATGTTATGTTAACAATGCTTATAGCAAGATACTGGATTAATTTCTCGATTACTAAATCTGCAAACATAATTTTTAATTTTTATTGTTGTTGTTGTTTTGTGGCTTTTTTTTTTTTTTTTATAAGGAGTGCGAAGAGGTATTGCTGACCTCTCTGTTTTCTTCAGTGACTTTTCTCAGGTCCTCGTTTGCTGGTCTGTTTTGCAAGGTTGCCACACTCTTTGAGCCTTTTTTGTAGGGAGCCTACTTCATGCCTTTCTCCAACAAGTGCCCCATAATGTAAAAGCTAAGAGAATGTAGCAATTATTATTACCTGGTGCCATTTGTGCTCCTTGTGACGTAAAAGAAAAGCAGTCACAGTGTCTCCACCCACACAGAGTGTGTGTCTAACCTGGCAATCTCATGTAAGTTTCTTCATTAACCTTCCCTATGGGAACAGTGTTATTACTTTTGCTTTTTCCTGCTTCCTATTTGTTTATAAGTAGCATCAGATACTGTCCCATCCTCCTACTTATGTCCAGATGGGAAGCAACTGTTTGATACTGAAAAAATGGGGCCTTTTCCCAGATATATTTCTAAATAGTATACTATTATTGTTTTTTTCCAGTGACTTCAATATATAGTCACTTCTATTTAACCCTGGTGTTTCAAGGAGTTTTAAGTAAAGCACTCAAAGAAACATAGGAAATTGAATCAAGTGCTCTACTTTATGATGACCTTTCATGTCAACTACAAGATCTTTTCTTTAAAAGTGGGTTGAACAATGTACTGTTACGAACTGTATTTTCCAACCTATATTCATTCTTAAGGATAATGGTGAAAATAAAGATCTGCTGGCATGTGAGAGTATCACCTTCTCAAGGTGCCCAAACCAACAAGCTTGAATAAGGCTTAATCACTTTTACATGACATGTTCTTCTCTTCATGATGATAAAAACCTTGCACTCTAGCTCACATCTGTGCTTTTTATACTGAGTGCCTCATGTAATGTAGGTGCAATCAGAGAGCTGCAGTGGTCTATTGGTATTTCCCTTTACTCGCTTCAGAGCTGTATCCACTAATTATCATCAAGGGTAGCCATATATTTAAATAAAAATATAAAAATTGATTTGTAGTAATTTCTCACACAGACGTGGGTTTTTTGCTCTGCTTGACATAGCTGCTTGGATGCAAAATACAAACTGATATGAAGTCAGAAAAAAGTACACATATATTGCTAGGTCGGTCTGGTTTTAAGTATGGAAAAGCACTCCATCATACTGTGTTTTGATTTGTTGGGTTTTCCCCCTTGAAGCAGCTGAACACTATTCTAGTTTCCTACAGATTTTTATCCTATGCCTGTGCCCTCTCTTTCCTGTGATCTTCATTCCACCTGAGACATCCATTCCCATAGTGTGCTCTCTGCCCACCTATCACCATAGTGCTTTATCAGCAGAGAGGTTGGTATCACTGCCTGTGTCCTTCTTGAACAACCAACTGGCAAGCATAACACAAGAATTAAAAGAAATAATCTCTGAGTTGAGACTACATTTGAATCCCTCTATTTTACTTTAATAAGTGTCTCTTATTAAACTTGTGTTCTATGAAGGTATTCACGTGCAATGTTGAAAATGTTGAAACCTCACACCCTCTGCCAAGCCTGGTCAGCAGTGGTAAGCTTGTTCTGAAGCTGCTGGTAGACTGAAAGGAGGGCAGGAAAACAAAAAAAAAAAACAAAAAAAAAAAAAAGTGTGATTTGCATTTAAGTCATTTTATCAGTGTGTGGTAGTTTTTATGTGTCTAGTAAAAGTCAGGATGTTGATTGTAGACACCTGTCTTGTAGAAAATGTCTCTGATCCTTTTCTGAGCAGGAGCATTTTATTTCTCAGTGTAACTGACCAGATGAAAAATCAATTTTGTGTAAAATCCTTTATACATGCTCTGGGAGGTCTTTTAATGGTGCATCAAATGGCCAATAATTGCAGTCACATGAGGTTCAGTTGCTTCAGCAGAGGAGATGATAGAAAGAAATAACGCAAGTGGAACAGTTAGGAGTAAGACCTTTTCCCCGGTAAGTTACCAGTTTTAATTTAGCTGCCCTCAATGCCCAAATGAGTTTTCTCATGAGCTTCTTCTATGCACTTAGCTTATTACAGCCCCTTCTAAAATACTGTTAGTGGAATTTTATGTAGCCCATTAAATTTATTAAATTATTGTTGTGTTACTTCCTAACACCAAAATGTCTTATTAGAGGTAATAGCAGATTAAGATAAAATGATGATTTCTTTTGGCAAGAGGCAATGTTGTTTTTATGAATTGTAGTATAGCTAGGGTTGTTAATTTAGCGTCCAGATTATGTTTCATATGTATAGAACTCAACTACTACACTTAATACTTGGATAGTTTTGCAACACTTTTTAAAATTTGTGCAAAATAATGCATGAAAAGGGAAAAGAATACAAGTAATCAAGATGAGGGTATTTCTAAAATACAGTTCATTTAAAATAAAACAACTGTTTCTTTAAAAATCAGTTTTTATTGAATGATGAAATTGTAAAATAAACAAAGGTAGAATTGGAAGTGTTTTTGTTGGTTGGTTTCAATTCCTTTTTTTAATAGGACTTTTAAAAACTAAGGTATTTGCAGTGAGAATGATTTTTCTTGGTCAGTGGATCATAGTCAAAGGCCTTTTTCCTGGAATTCTCTACCATGCCATAGAAAAATCCTTGCCACCACCTTTAGACATAGATAAAGTAAGACCAAAAAAGCTCCCAGCTATAATAAGAATTTGTATGCAAATTAATGAGGTTTCACCCTACAGTCTCTAGGCAGCGCCTTCCCTTTAAATGGAGGCAGTGCCTTCCCTTTAAATGTATGGCTGAAATACAGCTCCAGTAGAAAAGGCACTCACCTAATTATTTTGTGGAATGAAGGAGGCTGAACAATTTTACACAGCAAACACAATAACAGAAAAATTTAAAATTTCTAGATGCAAGTATGCCCAGAGTCTATAAACTGCTGCACTTTCTCCTGAAAAGAAAGTCTTAACAGTCTCTGTGATTTAGCTGTCCTCTTATAAAGTACTAAAACACTTACATGCCAATAAAATAAATCCATCTGGCGTATACATATATATCCATGTTTATATGTAAGTATATATAAATATATATATACTCTTTTTTCACATACATATAGTCATAATTTCCTAGAAATAAGCTGCATCCAATTGGCTACACCACAACCAATTGGTTATAAATATGGGGATTTTTTTTGATGCAAGGAAAAACAGGAACAGCTGCAACAGAAAAATATTTGAAGTATGAGGTTGCATATTTAGAAATCCAAGATACTTTGAGAAATGTACATTCTTAACTGTGGCATGGATGATGCACCATGCAGCCCTCACTGTGCAATGATTTTGTACCCAAGTTTCCCTTTCTTAAATTAATGGAAAAACCCTCCTATTAAGTATAGCAGGTTAGTTTCATCATTTGAGATCTACTCTTGACTGAATCAGTGTAACAAACAAGATTTTGCACTAGACATCAATCTGCAAGCAAGTGAACCAAAAATAATCTTGTGTGACACTGCAGCATTTCTGAAAACCATTAGTGAACACTAAGTATAAATTGCAGCAGAGTTGGTAGGAAAAGTGAACCAAATGCAGTCAAGTAATTTCAGAGACTTTTCTGAAAGTATTCCTCTGTTTATAAGTTACAGCATCCAGTAGCAGTTGTGAATTAGAAATAAGAGTTAACCAAACACTAGAAATACCAAGTCAAACTTCTGAAAAAAGTAAATCTGGTAAACAAGGAAAAGTAGTAGAAATTTAATTGGTAGCATAAAAAAATAATGGAATGTCTACAAGGAAGATAGTCACTAGAAAAAACTGTTAAGCTGGTCAAGAGTGTGAATGTGATGTCATGGGGCTTAAAGCAAACAATTTAAAAAGTGCTAATGTCAAAGAATTTTCTGCTGTTTTCCTACTGCAAAAAATGAAACATGAGAAAAATCTGTCAGTGTTAGGGCAAAGCTGAAATCCTTAAAGAATAATTTAGTATGTTGCCATATTTGTACTTAAAAAGTTTGAACAAAAGGTAGTTGCTAAAGTGTTTGATGAGGGAACATGTGAAAATCCTTGCGCTTCATGAAAATAGTATAAAGGCTTACAAATACTGTTGCTATTGGACTCATTTTGAAGGTTAAAGCACTATCTCTAAATCCCAAGACTTCTGTAAATTTCCATTAATTATCAATTATTCAGCAATTATTATGAATTAGGTTATTTCATGCTGTGAGATATGCCTCATGTGTGACAGAATGCCCTGAAGTTTGCACAGTGCTTTATCGGCTTACTTTGCACAATCTTTGGACAATAACAGAGCATGTCTGGTTCAGCAGAGGCTGCCTGGTCAATTTGCAGCCATCTCATCTGGGACAGACATTTGTTAGATATTCTAAGCAGACTCAAACAAACACATAAAAAGTTTCAGCTATTTTTTGTTCTATTTTGGACTATTTAAGTGGAATCAGTGGGATATTCTGTAACATTTTGCTTATACAGAAGCAAATTTTGTATGATCTCTATCACCAGTAACAGTCCTGTCGGGCTGAACACGTGCATCATATATCTTAAAAGTTTTGCCACCACCAAACTACTTATGAATTTTAGAGCATTTAGGTCTCACATGAACCAGGTTGCTCATATATGCAATGCAGAAGATCATCTAAAATCTCCTGGCTCTGTTCACTGAAGAGGGAAATAAATTTCAAGTTGATTAACTGATTGATATTCTGTGTGGTTCAACTTCCCCTGCTACAAGTTCTGCTGCAGCTTTTGCTGTGGTAATGTTTAATTGCTGTCTCTGTACTTGGTTCTTGTTTTAGGAATGAGAAACAATACTGCTATATGCCAGATGGTATTCAAAGAGTTCATGAGGCGTGTGTGGATTATTAAAGTTCAAATAGTACATGCACATATAAAATTATCTCTGTGTACATTTTTAATGAGAGTATTAAACAGTCATCTGGGTGGAGTAGATATGGATCCTCTTACAGTGGTATTAAAAATGGTCAGATGGCACAACTATCTGAAAAATGAACTTTTTCTCTCTCAACCTGAGGACTCTGTTTGGAATAGAAAGAAATCAAACACTCTCTTCTAGTTAAACTGCACACTTTTCATAAATAATTTAGCACTGGAGACATATCTTCAATCCATAAACATGGCTGAGAAAAACAGCAAAGAGTAGACAAGACAGACAATAGCTAGAGAAAAGTCAATCAGTTTGAAATAGACTGAACAGTAGTTTGCAATATTAGACAGCCTGTGACCTTTCAATATCTTTTACTTGTTACGCCTTAAACACTTAGAAGGTATTGTCATCATTTTTTATGACATAAAGAATACTATACAGGAAATTATTAGTATTTTTTTAAGTCCTTAAAATAAACATGGAAATATTTTTTTCTCTAAGAGTGCTACTTGTGAGTTTTTTGGTGTTATTAAGTAGTGCTGCTAAATCATATGTCTATAAAAGCTGGAGAAGAGCAGAAGGTAACATAATGAGAATTAGTTTTGATTATTTGAATTTGTTATAGACTGTCAAGGCAAGGATGATGTAATGCTATTTTCTTTTTTATTACTCTAGCAAAAATTAAAAAAGATAAAGCTGAAATTTAAATATCTAAGAAAGTAATTATAAATTCTGAGAGATGATACATCTCACAGTAGTAAGTAGTAAGTTTTGAGCAGTTTAATAGTTCAGGAGTCCTTTTTTCACTAGTCAATTGTCATAGTGTATCAATAAAGCACCCGGTAGATCTTAGTAATTGTAAAACAATTATTAGGTATATATCAATTTGATGACTTTCACAAATTATATTTTTGATGTATAAAGGAGTGGAACAGATAAAATTATAAATCTATCATTTTAAAAAGGTCTACAGTTGGATATAACTATATAGTAGATTAATAATGAGATATAAGTAATATATATACAACTACATGATTAGTTCATTGATAATAAGCAGAATATAATATGACAGATCAGCTCTTTTTAGTTAAGTTTTGACTTCAGAAATTCATCCTCTACAGTAACTACATCAGAAGACTTAGTAAAGTTTCTTTCAGGTAACTGAAAGGGTGACATGGCCAAATCAAAAGACTATTACTTTTGTTTTTTTTAATTCATCTTCCCAATCAGTGAAGGCAAATGTCACAGAGCATTTCAGGATGCCTTTTGCCTCTGCCTGAATTCTTCATAATATTAAAATAGAAACAAACTGATATTCCTTTTAGTTGCTATTTCTTTTCCTATTGTGTATCTATGGAGAAAGAAAAAAACATAACAGAAACTATAGTATGAACAAAATATTGTTGATTCACAGAGGGTTCCTTCATCTTACTAAACATAAAAATGTAAGTATGAAATATGTGTGGGAATTACATTTCATAAGCACTAGAAAAAATGCATAGAGTGGGTGACAAAACATGCGAGTAGTCTATAATATCAAACTTGACCAAATGCAGTTAAAGTTTTTGGTTCTGTTCTTGGTATGATCAAGTAAAAATGGAGGAAAATAACTTCATTTTTAAAGCTATAGAAGATTCCATGAAATTCAACTGTCAAGGTCTGGAACACTATTTAAAAATGTTATTTCTTTTTGTAAAGCTTTTAGTTCAGTATTCAGGCAACCATAAAATGTTTGATCTTCAAAAACAAAATAACTAAATATTCCCTGTTATTTTTATACTACTTCTTTTCTAAATACCAGGCTTTCTGCATTTTTAATGAATTTTGGTACATATAGGTGGATGCACAACCACTGTGATTGCACACTATACAGGGAGACATGAATATAAGTAGGAAATAATATCAAATCTTCTTTATGTCCAGTGGTTTATTTCAGCCAAGAGACTTGGACACTGTTATAGCAAAGAAGTAAGTATTATTCCTTAAACCTAATGTACTGAAACATGTTAAAATTACTTCATATCGTACTGCCTGGAGTGGTTTTGAAACTTGTTCAAGTGTTAAATCTCTCCTTGAAAAAAAGCTTAAATAGTTAAGGAGAACAGGTTTTTATTTTCCTTGGTAAAACTGCTGATGCCCACTCATGTACGGAAGTATCTTGTAATGTACAGTGTAGTCTGGAACTGGAAATACACCTGGGAAACGAAAAACCCAAGTGCTATCTAGTCTTCTAGATTTGTATGAATAAAAAAAATCTGTCACTGTAAGAAAAATTCAGCTGCATGTAGAACAAAAATTACATTAATTAATATCTGTTCCATTTAAAGAATCAGATCTTTGAGAGGATGCAAAATTTTGAGTAGGAAAATAACAGAAAAAATAAGAGCATAAGAATGTAAAATTCTGCTACAATACTTCCAATTATTGTCTAAGGCATATAAAATTTTAAATTGTGTATGTGTATGCAAGACTTCTAAACAATAGAAGTGCATTTCCTATTGCTCTTTCCTTTAATTGAAAATGTTAATTCTTACCCATGTCATGCCATTCTTACCCATACCATGAATATGTAGTTTCATATTCATTAAGGGATTTCTTTCTTCTCATTCCTACTTATTCCCGTTGACATCACAGCAGTTTTCTCACCCACAGTATTTGTCCTTCTTTGACAGCCCTCCTGCCTACTGTTGGTGCCTTTTTCTTCTCTGTTACCTGCAGATGTCATCCCAGTGACTACAGCCTCATTGCTAAATAATTCTCTGAGACATCTCCTTTTTATTGTTTTTTTGCCTTCAGCCATACACATTACCTTTATCCACAGCCTCTCTTCACTTCCCAATAATTGCACCCTCTCTGCACTTTTCACAAGAGCACTTTCATTAAGGGCTGTAGACATCCCTGCTCAGCTTCATGATCTGTTGTTAAGGGTGTGAACAAAATGATCCTCTGAGAACAGAGGATCTAGGCTGCTCCTGAGCCCTAGTGATTAGTATAAACATATGAATACATTTCTTTTTTATATGAATGATTTGCCATTTTGATTAGAGATCTTCTTCACTCATCTGAATCCTCTGACACTCAAAGCGTTCACTCTAATTCAGCTGTGCAACTGTTGAGATCACTTTCTGTATTTGCTGATGCAGAAACCCTAGATTTCATTTTGAATCCTCTTTCTGGTTTCCAATATTTGATTTACACTGCTTGGGTTTTTTGGCAAAGTTTCACATTTTCTTATTTATCCAGCCTTCTGCTTTCTTTCATGCTGCTTTCTGCACAGCCTACCTGGAATTTTTAGAGATAGGGAAATTCATGTAGTGTGGTCTTCTCATAGTTAAGCAACTTAAATAATAGTGAGAACATCCTTCCAATTTATTATTCTGTTAGATTTTCCAGTGTCTGCTCATGTCAACAGTAGTTCATCCTTGGTCCAAACTGACAATTGGATTTTTTTGCTGAACAAAGCTCTGTCCATAAGGAAAACAGAATTCTACTACCAATAATAATAATTTGCCATTGACATGTACATAGATATTTTGAATATGAGGAATTCTTACAACGTAGAGTGGAAAATCTGCTCTGTTTTTATGTGTGCTCATTGCCCCACAGACCACAGATAAAGTGCTCCTCACTGAAGAGAATTGTGTTGTAGTTTAAATTACTTTAAAATGAATTCTTTCTCCTGGATTTAGGCAAGAAGAATTTTAAATATTGTTAATTTTCATATTAATCACAAGAAAAATATGTAGTTTTGTCTTCAGTGTATCAGACATTATTATCAAAGAAAACTAGCTAATTGTAAGGCACCAAGTTTACACTGTTTGTCTCACTTTGTGCATAGAGATCACTTCTGGGAACCAGTTTCTAGTGCATCAAACTGCTGAAGTAGGTGTTTGCACATGAATTAAACATCAAGCAGCCTGGTATTTGACAGCTGTTCTGTTTAATTTTCTGTACCTGTGATCGAAGGTACAGCTAGCAGTCTGACAGAAATAAATTTCCCAGTTTGTTGAGGCATTCTGACACAATCTGGTCAAAAAACTTGTTGAAATTCACCAAAGTGAGCTTATATATTATTTTAAAATATATTTTTCAGCTAAAAAAGTCCCAAAACCAACCCCCAATGATATGAGCATAGAAAAGGGATCTGCAAGTGACCTCTTAGGTAATATCTGGTTTTGTTACCTTTTTTTGTAGCAGCTACATTTGGGTAAGAAATTAGACGAATAAAGGTTCTGCCTCTGAGTTACATTTCCCAGCCTTGTTAACTGTTTGAAATTTATGCCATAATTTCCCCCTGATGTTGGTCAGAAACCTCTTCCCAGCTTCTATCCTAATTTTAGTAATGGATTTTTGACAACCAGTGCAATTTTTTATCACATCTTTGTCTTTTTCTTGCCAGCATTTGCTTTATTCAGTAATTTTAGGAATATTAGTCATAAGGTATTTTCTTTTACCCTTTGTGTCCTGTGTGCTGAGTACATCCGTGGTTCTCTTGTAAAACAGATTTTCTGTTTCCCTGCTTCCTCTGAGTGTATTTTCTATATATCCCTTCTGTGGTTTAGGACTGTAAAAATGGACTGCCTATATAATAAACAGGGAAATTTTCTAATGCCTCATGAAATAGTGTTAATATTTTCTTATTTCTGATGGAGGAAAAAGAATTTGAAACAAATGAAGATATATGAGATATATGAAGATCAATTTCCTATTGCAATATAGCCGGGACTCAATTATATGTGCCTGTACTGCATAGAACAGAATAAGAACAATTTAAGCATGGCCATAATTAATCAAATGAAAGATCCTTCTATTGTGTTTCCCACATTGTTCACAAGGAAATGCCTGGGGGAAAATAAAATTGGAGGGAGTATGTACAACACTTACATGTAAAGCCTTTCTATCTTCTAATTAGTTTCAGCTGAAAGACTACTTGAGTCACATGTGTATTGTTATTTAGCAATCCTCAGCGGATTCTTTCCTATTGTATTTGCAGCTTTCCTTCTTAGACAAACACACAGGCCTATAGTACCTATGATTGTGGTAATAAATATTGTAAATTGCTGCCCTTTTGCTGAGCTTCTTATCTTCTTGAATGTGTTGAACCTGAATTTGATGCCCAGTATAGATTCAGATAGAAAGAAACTGTGGAAAGCTGATCCCTCTGATGTTCTATCCACATTTCTTGTGATTTTGTAGAGCTTCTTCATATTCCAATAAGGTGATTTATTTCCCAGATCAAAAACTTACAGGTTATTCAGTTGTTGTGAATATATGGATATTTATTTATTTACATGAATATTTATACCTATAAAAGTTTCACTTACTTTTTTATATCCTTTTGGAGGTGAGGATCTGGACCTTCAGGTTATGTCCAAACTGTAGATGAAGAACTGTTTATAGTGACATAACTCTTTTCTCTGTACTCCTGTACTAGCACTTAATTTACTTTTTAACCGCTACTGAGAATTGAAATGACTGTTTCATGGAACTATTTATTATAATCTTAAGGTCTCTCTTCTGAATAGTAATGGTTAGCTCAGAGCTCATCATTTTTATGTGAAATTAGGATATTCTTTTCCCCCATGTGGCACTTTACATTTATCGACACTTAATTTCCATCATTCAGGTTCTTAAGACATATTCTGCTGCAGTTCTTCACAGTACTCTCTCATCCTTACCACTCTAAATAATTTAGTACCACCAGAAAACTTTCTTGTCTCTCTGCTCACCCTCTTTCCCATATATAGCTTATGAGTATGCTGAACATTACAGGTATCAGAGCAACTCCACTGCAGATTTCCACAGTTAGAACTCAACACTGTCTATTGCCTTTCTTTTAACCATTTAGGAGCTTTCCATGCACTACAAGGCTTCACCTAAAAAGCCTTGGGTGAGGAACATTTTCCACAGCTTTATGGAAAGTTTAATTGATCACATTTATCCATATGCACATTTGCTCTTTTCATGGACTTCAGCGGATTTGTAATAATAGATTGATTTGTAAAAGCCAAGCTTATTCTTCTCAAGTAGATCAAAATTACTTGTAAGACTTTGTCTAGCGTAGATGACAATCTGTTTTTTCCCTTGCCCTCTGAAGGATGCTTTTTTAAAACTGACACCCTCCTATGGTGAGGCACCACAGCAGTTTCAGGTGAGAATTTATATACAACACTGTTAATAATTCAGCTGTTTCATCCGTGAGTTGCTTTAGAACCCATGGCTGAATACTCTCTGACCTTTGTGGTGTGTTACTTTTTATTCTGACTATTTGTTCCAAAACTGCTTCAAACTGAATTATTGACAAAACCCCTTAGAAAGAAGAAATTCTCAAGGGACATCACCCCAGTTTCATCCAGAGAATGCAAAGAATACATTTCACTTTTCTGCCAGTGCTTTCCTTTTGTATTCCATTCATTTATCTGTTAGTATTTCAGTGTCTAGAAGTCTGTGTTCTTTTGACATGTTTGAAGAAAGATTTATTGCTCATTTTGTTTTGGTATCTGATAATACAGTCCATAGACCTCACTTATTACCCACTTTTGCCCCAAAGAATAAAAGAAATCATCATTTGGTTCCTAGGTGAGGTCCTTTGGCTTTACTATCTCTTAAGATTTAGTGCATTTTTCATGTTTGATATTTCTTCCTTGACCTTGGAAGAAACTTCAAACTTCATGTCACTGCGCATTCATTATCATATGCCTTACTTTCTCAGTCAGAGGTAACAATGAAATAAAGCAAACCCCAAGAATGATTCTTGAAAAACTCAACCAAAGAATTCTCTTGTCTTCATTCGCTTTTCGCATTCTCTTGCCTCCTTTCCAAAGCTTACACTATTTGCCATCTTCTCTATCTCAATTTCTAGCTTCCTATGAGTGAATAACAAACAGTACATTGAAAATTGCCAATATTCAATCTCTGTTACTTAAAAGAAAAAAAAAAGAAAAACAAAGGGGGAAAAAAAACCCAAAAAACCCACTAACCCAACCAAAAATACAACAAACTTTATTGTGGAAGAACTATCAGATGGGTTGGTTTAGCTCTATGCCATTGATGGATTTTATTGTTTCTCAAAGATTTATATGTCTTTCTTTGCTTCAAAATGTATTTAGTGCTCAAAGTCTTTAGTTTTTATGTAGCTATTTTGCCTTCCTTGAACCTGACAAATATGTAGCTGATTTTCAAATGCTTGTCATTCCCTATGTCTTTTTTCCTTACTGCCTATTGTCTAAATTTGAAAGATTCATAAATCCTGGCAAGAGGATTTACCATTTCATGTGCAACGTCCTATATTCTATTTTGTATAAGAATTATCCTGTCTTAGTTGTGTCAGACATTGCTTCTACAGGTTTTGTTTCTGATGTGATCATTTTCATTTTGAACCTTTCTTTTTTTATTAGTTATTTTGCTTTTGCAGCCTACATCCATTTTTGTTTATCTTAATGAAAAAAAGCTAACCTGAGTATTTATTTCCTAACATGAACATCTCTACTCAATTATCACAACAAAGTATTTTTTATGTTCTCGCATAATTTCTGTATGTGGCATCATCATTTCTGTTTAGTACTTTTTGCCCAATCCACAAGTAATATTCAGTCTTTTCTACCTAAAACTTTATTTTCTAATCACCCTCTCTTTTCAGGCTATAAGTTAATAATAGGTTCTATTTAGGGGGGATATATGTGGAAAGAGAGAATATTAGATCCTGTATGTCGACCATGACACGTCCTCTGTATCTAAATTTTTCTGTGATCCAGTGAGATCAGCCTTGGTGCTTAAGGAGAGGGTGTTTTGGCCTTCATTAAAGCATAAGCAAGGGATGCAGGATTGTACAGATTTTCACTAACAGAAGAAATTTGCATTAGTGCTAGGATCATATCTATTTAGAAAAGTACTTATGAATTCTGTTTTTAGAAAGTCACACAAAAATTTAATTATTAATTTCTGAGTTTTTTAATAAAAAACTCAACTCTCTCTAATGATTATAGTAAAGGATTTTTTTTGAAATATGCTGTTTCTTCACTGTGCAAATTTAATGCAATTTTGGGCAGTGTTCTGGAAGGCTCTGCTAATACAAAGCCCTACTCTGCAATCTGGGAGTGTCTTATCACATTGAGCAGGCACTACTTAAAGTTTCTGCTGTTCCAGAAACATGAAATCAGCTTGAGATAGAGACTTAATCAGACCCAGAAAATACTCAGTACAACCAGTAATTTCAAGATTTCTGCTGTTACTAGACCTTTGTCACCAGAAGTTGACATAAATGTGCATGTATTTGCTGGCTCTGGAATAGCAAATTATATTTTCTTCAGGATTTTTTGCTGTTCTTTCTTCTTCCGTACTCCACTATGTTCTTTTCCCTGTTTTAAGGCTTTTGAGAACTCAATACTATTATCACAGTAAAGAAAAAGTTTGTTCTTTCATGACTTTTATGGCCTCTAAGATGCATCAGCACACTTACAGTCTGAGAAGACATATTTACTTTAAATTCATAATTTAGGTAGAAGTATAAATAGTTCAGAAATCTTGTAGATGTCTGAATTGATAAACTTTCTCCTGAATAGAAATGCAGTGCCTCACTTGGGCCTAGAATGGGTCAGGTCACTTGCTCAAATATTTCAAATATTATGTCAAGATGTATCTGTCAAAGCCAAGTGCATCGTTTGAGCTCCACACAACAATTTTTCAGCATAGCCCTAAGGGTTTTATGCTACTTTCAGGAGTACAGCCTTGCATAGCCATGATTAGAACCAACTTCTTATATATTCTCATCATTTACTGCTATAGTTCTTTTTCCCTTAACACAAAAAAAAAATACGTGAGAAGTCAGCATTCTAACTCATAGATGATGTGCAAAGAAAGCAGAGCTGACTTACTGATTGACCTGCTGGAGCAAAAGATAAGATACTCAGTATTCTTGCTGAGAAAAGTTCTAAAATCCTTCCTCTTAGGAGGACCTCTCATGAGCAAGCAAATCACCTTCCTAAACACAGGCAGTGACTTAGATGTCTAGGTATTCAGCTGAGATGCTCTTGGGGTTATTTGGAAGCAGAGGTAAAAACCTGAGCTACAGTTACAAAATATAAATGAACATTTAGAAACTTTTCTTTATATTCTTACACTGACACCTAATTTTGATATATTTTTGTTTTATGACCATCTTTTATCCTGTATGAAAGAGCAATATACATTTTCACTGTTTTAAAAGTAGGTTTTGTTAGCTATGGATTAAATGAGGAATAATAAAAAGCTGGTATATCATGGTTTTATATTTTGGAAACACAGAACTCCAGTAACAATCTTTAAAAAAAAATCTCATCCTGTATTATTTATACTAATTTTGGGCATGTAATTTTTTCATTTTACCATTTATGGTATCACGCCGTAGATGTAAGTTAACATTTTAGGGACTTTTTGCTGGACTTTGGAATCATAGTTTGATGGCAAAGTGATTTGAGCCAATTACTTCACTCAATTATTATGTCTACACATGGTGATGAATTTGCCAGCCCAGAAAAATGACTCCATCTTAAATGCAATCTAATAGGATTTTGGTATTTTTAATTCCCAGGCATTAGATTTCTGTCAAAACTGAGCCCAAAATACACTGATCCCAAATACATAACTGAACCCAAACACACCGATATGTATAAATGAAGAAATATATATGAATTTGCATATGAACCTTCTACTCTGTATGTTTCTCTGGCATAGAATACCTAGAATACATCTATTTGTGCAAATGTTATCAGAACAGGCAGAATTTTAATCTAAATTTCTTCACTGAACTAAGTTTCTATTGCTAGAAGTACAGAATCCTGGGACAGGATTAATCTCATACACAGACATGTGTTCTAAGAACGTACTGTGAAAATCCATTTCCTGAATTTAGGTACCCAGCACCAGCTGAGAGACACCTTGGGCATGCTGCCCTGCCACAAGCTGCTGGTTAGTATCAGACCTCCTGTGTCACATCTGCTGAGCTGGTAGGGATGTCTTGGTAGTCTAGCATGTCTGTGACTCCAATTTTCCACCTACATTAAGCTCTTGAATCATAGAATTATAGACATAGACATATTGACATAGCTAAGGGGTTGGAATGGACCATCCAGTTTCAGTGCCCCTAGCAGGTGCAGGGACACCTCCTACTAGACCAAGTTACTCAAGGCCTTATCCAACCTGGCCTTGATCATTGCCAGGGTTGAGGCATCCACTGTGTCTTTGGGCAACCTCTTCCAGTGTGTAACCACACTCATACTAAAAAAAAAATTCTTCTTACCTAACCTAAATTTCCTCTCTTTCAATTTGTACTCATTACTCTGTGTCCTATCACTACAGTTCCTGACAAAGAGCCCCTCTCCAGTTTCCCTCTAGGATTCTTCAGATACTGGAAGGTTCCTATGAGGTCTCCACACAACCTTCTCTATTCAAGGATGAACAGCCTCAACTTTCTCAGCCCATGTTCTGAGAAAGGAAGGGGAGATGCTCCAGCCCTCTTATCAATTTTGCAGCCCTCTTCTCAGCTTGCTCCAACAGTTCCATGTCCTTTTAATGTTGGGGACAGCACAGTACTCCAGGTGGAATCACATGTGATCAGAGTAGAGGGGCAGAATCACCTCCTTTGAGCTGCTGGCCATATACCTTGTGATGCAGCCCAGGATTCAATTGTCTTTCTGAGCTGTGAGCGCATACAGCTGGCTGGTGTGGAGTTTTTCCTCACCTCTAACCCTCAAGTCTTCCTTAGCAGGGCTGCTCTGAATCACTTCTCTGCCCAAGCCATTGGTGTGTCTGGGATTGCAGTGACCCAGGTGCAGGACCTTGCACTTGGCTTTGCTGAACTTCATGAGGTTTGCATCAAACCATCTCTCAAGCGTGTCAAGGTCCCTTTGGATGACATTATCCCTTCCTTCCAGTCTGTAACTGCACCCCCACAGAGCTTGGTGTCATCTGTAAGTTTTCTGAGAGTGCTCTTGATCTCACTGTCCATATTACCACCAAAAATGTTGTATAACAATTGGCCCTAGTACTGACCCCAGAGGAACACCACTGGTGTCAGTGTGGACTCTTTGTTATCTGGCCAGTTCTTTATCCACCATCTCTCTGGTTGCTGTTGATATTTGCTGCCCCGAGATGTGTAGGATATCTCTGCTTTGGCCCGTGCAACTGAAGAACAAGTCTGGACTCTTCACTTTTTGGTCTTGAGGTTGCTTTTTAATTCTTATCTATAAAATTTTCTTTCTGCCCAGCTGAGGTCTGTTCAGCAGGGCAGCCACAGGCACTCTGACAGCCCCTGAGGTGGTGTTGTCCTTTTATACTACAAGCTACACATATCATATTTACACTTAATTCCCAATACCTGTCACCTGTTAGTGCACTTCTACTCTAAACCAATCCCCAAGTGCCAAGATCACAGCAGAAAATGGAGAATAAGAAGAAGAAAGAAGAATGACTAGACACACCCTGATTCCTCCATCTTGTCCCCATAACCCCCATACCAAAAATCCTAAAATCTACATTTTCACCCTGTAATCATTTTGTTATTACACTATTCAAACCTCTGTGACTTTCACATCCTCATACAAAGCTGTCAACTTGCTCCAAGGGTCAAAATCAAATCCCCAGGTGTTCTGGGCAGCATGCCAGGGTCTCCAAGCCCCCCAACGGGGTCCTCTGCAACTCTGGACACCTGGAAGGATGTACTGAGTTGTGACATCCATACATCAAATTCCTATCTCTCTAACTTGGAGACAAGATCATTCTGTAGGACAGTATCAAACACTTAGCATAAGTACAGATAGGCAAAGTCAGTTCCTCTGTCCCTGTCACCCAGCGCTGTAGCCCTGTCACAGAAGGTCACCAGATTTGTCAGGCACAATTTCCCTTTTGTGAAGCCACCTATTACCAACCATGTGTTTCTCTTCCTTGTACGTTAGCAGTTTACAGGAGAATCTGTTCCATGACCTTGCCTGGCATAGAAGTGAGACTGATTGGTCTGTAGTTCCTCCAGTCTTCTGCTTTTCTTTTTTTAAAAATGAGACTTGCATTTCCCTTTTTTCACAGTCATCAAGGAATTTACCTGAGTGCCAAGATTTTTCAAAAATTATGGATAGTAGTTTAGTAAATTCATCTGCCAGCTCCCTCAGAACCCACAGATGAACCTCATTGGGTCCCATGGACTGGTGTACATTGAGTTTCCTTGGATGGTCTCAGACCTGATCCTTTCCTACAGGGGGCTCAGCGTTTTCATTCTCCCAGTACCTGCATTTTCCTTTCTTGACTTGGATGTTGTAGGTGGAGCACTTGCCATTGAAGACTGAGACACAGAAGTTGTTCAGAACCTCAGACTTCTCTTTGTCCATCATAGTCATGTCTCCCTTTCCTTCTGGAGAGGGCCCACATTATCTCTATCCTTTATCTTGTTTGCAACACATGTTTCAAAGCCTTTCCTCTTATTCTTAGTGCCCCTAGCCATGCTCAATTCTAACTGGTCTTTGGCTTCCTGAACCTTGTCTCTAGCTTCCCATACAATTTTCCTGTATTCCTCTCAGGCTACCTGTCCTCGTGTCCACTTTCTGAAAGCTTTTTTTTTTCTCTTTGAGTGTGCACAGCAGCTCTTTAACCATCCCTAGAGGCCTCCTGGCATTTTTGCTCAGTCTCCTTGTTGAGATACCTTGCTCCTGAGCTTGGAGGAGGTGATCCTTGAAATTCAGCCAGTGATCTTGGGCCCCTCTGTCTTCCAGGGCTCTATCCAATGGGACTCTACCAAATAGGTCCTTGGAGAGGCCAAAGTCTGCTCTCCTGAAGTCAGGGCACTGAGCTTGCTGTGTGCCCTCCTTGCTGTTATCAGGATCATAAACACCATCTCCTGGTCACTGCAGCCAAGCCTGCCCTGAAGCACTGCATTCCCCACCAGCTCCTTGCTCTTGGTGAGCACAACGTCCAGAGAGGCACCTTCTTGTTGGCTTTTCAATCACCTGTCTAAGGAAGTTGTTAACCCATTTGAGGAGGCTCTGGGATTACTTGTGCCCTGCCATGCTCTCCCTCCAACAGATTTGAGGTGGTTGCAATCCGGCATGAGGACCAGAGCTTACAAGTGTGAGGCCACTCCTGTCTGCCTATAGAGGGCTTCATCTGCACCATCGTCTTGATTGGTCTGATACAGGCTCTCACTATAACATCCCCTGTCCCTGCTTTCCCTTTAATCTTCTCCCATAAGCTCTCAGCTGGATCTTCATCCTTCCCTAAGCAGTGTTCCATAGTCTCCAGCCAGTTATTTACATAGAGGGCTACATCCCCTACTTTCTTCCCTAGTCTCTCTTTCCTAAGAAGCCCAAAACTTTCCATTCCAATGGAATGTTTGATGGGCAATGACTCCTTCCCCAGGTTCTGTGCCCTACCTTTGTGACCTGCCTGCAGAACATCTGAGCAAACTGCTGTGCCACACCCTTGCCACAACCTTCTCATGTCCCACACCGTTCTAATGTGCCATACCCTGTTTGCCAGCTCTGTTTGCTGCCCTCATGGCTGCTCACATTCCCTGGAAACAACATTTAAATGGCAATGGCTCCTGGCAATGCCCCCTCCTTTCCTGATGGGCTCATGAGGGCTGCAGAGTCCTGAGGGGGCCTTGGGTAGCTGATCAGGTGTCCCTGAGCTTGGGATCCTCCCACACAGCACATTCCAACAGTCTCCACAAGACTGACCTCGGTCACCACTGATATCTCTGCTGTTGCCTCTTCAACTAACTCTGGAACAATTACCCCAGCTCAGAAAAGTGTCTCATTTCAAGATGGCACTTAACATTTTAGCCATTTAACCTAATTCTACATAAGTGTGTGCATGATGTGAAGTATGTGATTAAGATGTGCTTGATGTTCCATAATGAATTCATATTTCTGTGCCTTATTTCTTTTATTTTCATCTTCTGTCCTTAAGATAAATCTCTGATTGGAGATGTAGAGGCAGTGCCCTCCCCCTTGCAAAGATGCAATTCTCTGAGCCATTCTTATCAGAGTTCCTCTTCAGCACTGCAGGCTGCAATGTCCCATCCTCAGGGCCTGGGTTCTGCTGCTTCCTGTGTTACCCAGACCAGACATGTGAAAGAAGGATATACCACCCTTTCTATGCTGGCAGATCCAGGCACAGCAGGACTAATCCTATCACTATAAACAGGATGGATTAATTATCCAGTCGCTGCCCAGGAGGAGATTTTAACTCTTCCATGAGATGCCATCTACTCCTTCTTTATAGTTAAAAGTTTTTTCTCTTTCCAGTGTGCCTCAAATCATGCCAGTACTATGGCAAGCAATTGGGAGAAAGAGGCTCTTGGGGCACTTACTCTCCTTCAGCCCCCTGTTTTATATTAGCTTTTATATTAGCAGTTGTTTTCCAATGTGTTGTTATGACAGGGAGGAGAAGTAAGATTGCCTCAAGTGTTGTAATTCCAATAATAACATCAGTACTTGAGATATACAATGTAAAGCTATTTAAAAGCCCAGCATGGTCATCTGCTGCTTGAGATAGATAGCTTACAAAAAAATAAATTCAGCAGTGTCTCTAAATATGTTCTTTAATTTTTCACTCTCTACGTTTCTTAGGGATGGAGGATGTAAATCATTTTGCATACATCAATGCAAATGCAATTCAGCTTAGTACTGACATGCAGTCTAATTGGCTTTAAAATGGAATTTTGTTTTTTGAGTGCTAATTTTCAGGTAATGACTTTCTAATTGATTTTCTTTTTATGAAGGACCATTGATTCACTCCCTTCAATGAAATTCAGTTGGCTTCCCAAGAGAATTTATGAAAAGTTGTTGAAAACAAGGATCTATCACTGCTGCTTTCTTCCCACCTTGCTTTGCTCTTCATTCTAAAGTAAACATTTTATTATTCTTCCATGACCAAGCCTATCTTAACAAGGCTGAATAATTATATTGTGTATATATATATGAGTCTGAAATGGTGTCTTTAAAAAATCCCTAACATCTTAATTCAAAGACAGAATGAATTTTTTGTTACATTCTTCCTAAAAACTGGATATTAACCATGACCTCCAATGCATTAATATGACAACTACATAATATTTCTCTTATTCTAAGTCATCAGTTTGGATCACCCAGAGATTATCTGAACAAAAAAAGGATTCATGATTTTTAAATGGAAATATAAGCTATTGTGTTACTATATTGCTTGTAGCATTGTCACAGATGAGTTTGCATGAAGCATGCTGGAGACTGCCTAAAAGTTTTCTTTCATCATAAAGTATTGCAATCCCAGCTAGATTTTAATGCATAATGTAATGATAATTGGAAACCTTTTGGTGATCCTGTTTTGAACCTTGGTATTTAAGTCAGTGACATGAAAACAGAATGAATTCCACAAAAAATGAATGGAAATCCATGCTGTTATTTTAGCCTGATTTTTACATCCATTGTGGGAAGGGAGGAAGGAAGCTAGTGGCTTTAAAAGAAAGCCTGTAAAGGTTTGGAAGCCAGGTCATGTTGTCATTTTGCAAGTTGTCCCAGACAAATTTCATATTTTGCTTAATTACCTGATTATTTTAGTGTTATAGCAACACAGTGAGTATTTTCTCCCTAGTTTCCCAGGTTCTTAAAAAGAAGTTTCCCCTAATAGCGAACTATTCTTAGATACAGAGATAGATACAAAAGGCATAATAAGATCCAGTGACTGGATGAACAAACCAAGTAGAAATAATGCATATATTTAACACTGAATATAAGTATGGAAAAGCTTCTGTAGGGGTGTGATAAATTTGATATTTTTATCACTTTCAGTTTTGGAATCAAGACAGGATAACTTCATGAATGATGCACTTTACCCCAGACTATGAGCTTGTAAACTGAACTATTGCATGGGAGCTGGCATTGTGTCTACTGAACTCCAGAACAGATTATCATAATGCTCTCCTCTGGCCACCGAAGTCAATGAATCTCTTTGATTTTTTTGGTTTGGTTTTTTATTTATTTATTTATTTATTTGGGTGAGCCGGGATGTAAAAATGAGTGAATGGATTGTTTTTTTTTTTTTAAAGAATCAATGCATAAATGATAGCTAATTAATTCTCAACAAACACTTCCAAGAGAATTATCTCTGTCTCACAGGCAGAATGAGTTTCAGAGGCATTGGGGTGTCAGTCTCAGTTCACACAGTAAGTAAGCAGCAAACAGAACTGCCAGCAGTCATTCCTGACTGCTGTGCTTATGCTACTACAAGTATTTACAGAGTTTTATCAAATGTCTGTAAAGGCAATTCCTGCAGGTGCTTTCTGTGATCCTGTAGAGAAACAGAGTAACATTATGATGGCCTCTTTCATCTGAAGAGCTCCGAAATAGTTCTGAGCACTTGCAAGCGTGTTTTCAAAATACTCCCAGGCAGTAAATAAATAAGTCTGGAAGTCAGGGAAAGGGAAAGATAGGGAGATCCCGGTACCTTTGTCTTTACACTCCTCCTTCCTATAAATATCCACAAAAGGATGTTTTTGGTTTCTCTTGTATTAGTTTTAGAGAAAGGTATATAACAGACTAATAGCAAAAAGATAATGGTGTCTTCACTCTGCAAAAGCTGGTGATGCTGCAAACACTTCCCCTGACTGGAAAACAGCAGTGTCAGTGTGATGTAGTTTCAGAAAAATAAAAAAAAAAAGATTCACTGAGTATCTGCCAGCCTTTTCCCGATCAGTTTGGGCCTTTGCATAGGAACAGAACCATAATCTTCTCTGTGGTGTAGCAAATCTTTGTCACAGGCAATCAGAATCATGTAAAACAAGTAATGCACCTAAGTAATAAAGATCTTTGTACATCAGAAAATCCACCTTCTCCTTCTATATGAATAGTAAGACACATGAAGCTGTCAATAACAACAATGTTGCTCTACTGACATCTAACTCTTCTTTTAAGTTAGTGGCCATGCAGGCTGTCAATCCTGCAAAGTGATAGAAAAGAGTGCAATGAAGTTATGCTAAACTCAGAATGTCACTGCCTCCTTGGCCAGGGAAGCATGTATCCTGGCTGCCAAAAATAAATAAACCAGAAATATCTGAGTCAAATAAAATTGTCAATGCTTGTGAGGAAAAAAAATGACTTGCACGCAACTAGTTATCAATTGACTCTAATGTTCAATCCCCTAAGATTTATGACACAACTTAAAATTAAATTTAGGAAGTCTCTATTGAAAGAAAATTAGGCCTTTACATCACTTTAGTACTTGTTTAATGAATTTTAAAGAGAACTGGACAGGTGATCAAAATTTTAAAACCCTTTCCTCTTTCAATTACAGTTTTCAAATTAGATTTACATTTGGTGACTATTAAACAAAGGTTTTGATTTATGAAAATCTTCCTATTTCAGATGCTAACAGCCATTTGAAGGCATTTCAACGAAAAGATGTCTATACAGTTACCTTTGGAGTAGTAGTTGATGCAAACCTGAACAAAACAACAGAATATGGAAATTCTAGATGCATATTATCTCTGCAAAAGAGAAAAATAAAACTTCTGAAAGAATGCAGTTGCAAAAGAGGGAATAGGATGAAATCAAATTATATACTTTAAAACAAAAATAGAACCTTCAGTATTTCCTATTCCATTATGTTAAGACATCTAACAGTTTACTAAATTCAGGAGTTTCAAATCAAAGATTACTTCTTATTCTGAACTTCTCATATAGATGCTACACACTTTTTGTATGAAGACTGAGAATGGATTTGAGCAGAAACACAAGAATTCTGCATATCTCCCAAATTCTTTCAGTCATGATCATCTTAGCAGGAAAAAGGAAAAAAGAAAAGAACTCCCTGAAGAAAGAGGTAGCTTCTGACAATTCAGATATTTCTTTCCACATTCCTTTATAAAATATTCTTGTGGCTTTTTGGTATAATTTCAAAAAGCCAAGTGGTTAAAATGTCCTTTTTTCCCTGGAAAGATGAGCAGCTATTGAATTCAAGTTGAAGGACAAGCTGGCATGTTTGAAGCCCATCACATACTGTAATTCTGCCTTTGGGGATTTCTTAGAAATATTCCTTTGATCAGTTTGAAAATACTATTCTGAAGAATCCTACTCCAGGTATTCTTCCTGAGACAAGAATTTTGTGTTTGCTTGCATGCCATTTTGCTTATGATTCTCTGCATCTAAAACCCTTTTTAAGCTTACACTGAGTTTTAGAAAGGAGTTACACATTTTTCATGGACATCTTTCATTGACATTTTCATCTCATAGTTACATGTTGGTTACAGGTTTTTATTTTTGCTCTTGTCATGGTTCCCAGACCGGAAGGCTCTAAACTTGAGAACCTTCCTCCGGAAGATCCTAATGAAGATGGTGATTTTTAGAGTATGGGTTCTGCCTAGGGTGAATAGGAGGAAAGGAAAATGATTAGTGAGTTCTTGTATCATAGTTGATATTGCCTGCATCACCCTTTGGAATTCCTAACTTTAGTGTATGTGAAATATTTTAGATAGGTTACTTTTATTTTCTTTCATCTTAACATATTATGAGAGTACTGTACCTACAGCCAGAAACTGAAACATTAGTGCAATGAAGATGGCAACAATGCTATTTTTCCTTTTTTTTCTTTAGTAATTTTTTGCTAAATATTGACTTAATATTATATGTGAGCTTCATTTATTTCATAAATTTTGCAACTTGGAAGCATGCAAAAAAAAACCCCAAAAGATTCAAAATTATTTCTAATGCATTATTTTTATGTTTCTATAATTATAAATCAATTTTTTAATGTTTTAATATTATTTAAGAACAGCTGAAACATGTTTAAAGACAGCTTATTGGCTTTTTAATCCAGTTTTGTTTCCCATTACTGGGAAGCTTATCTGAATTGTGGAGAATATAAGTGCTATTTGCAATTAACTAAAATCCCAGCATTAAATAGATACTGAAAGTATAAAAGAAAAGCACCTGATTATTTAAATTTTGTGTTCAAAGTTTGTTTATTTTATCTCAGTATACAATATTGACTTTGTGTATGAAGTAATTAATACAGAATAACCAGACTTTATTCCTCACTGATTGTTTTACAATTGTATACTTGCAACTATTTCAGATATGCAAAGTTTTGTTTCACAGTTGTTTCTGGCATGCTAATAGTCTAGTCAGAATTGGAATGATCTGGAAAGCAGTCTCTGGACTCTTCTGCAAATGAAACATAGCAATGAAAACTATTAATAACTGAGAAAAGTTTATCTTAAATGCTAATAATAATGATTTATATATGACTCAAAAGAATATAAAACCAGCAAGAGCAGTAATTTTTATTTATAGTTATAAGCTGAAGTCACAAATCAGTATTTTCTATTATGGGTAAAGATTGCTGTTTAGATTGATATAAACTAATTAGAGCTAAAAAGCTTTCTGTAGTTGCTATGCCCTTACTGAAGATAGATGATTCTCAACAGTATTTAAAACAGATTTTGACTTTGTATTTTTTCCTGCAGGGAGTTTTAGTTTTTAATCCAAAGCACTAAGTCAGGGAGTGTGGAATGACACTGCTGAGTTTGTGCTTCCCTCTCCTAAATGTGCCCTCTGGTAACAGCCTCAACAGCTTGAGTGGCAAGTAACCCAGTAGAGTAGTGGGGCTGTGCAGAAGAGATACAAGAAGCTTTGAGACAAGAGTGAGACAAGGAGCACAGTTCTGAAAATTACTGAAAAACTACTTGAAAATCATCAAAGTGTGCAAAAATTTCTAAATACATCAGTAGTAGAGAGGGAAAGAAACCAAGGACCTGAGTTCCCCTGTGTTTGACCTTCTCAAGGTGAGAGCTCCTGTTACTGCTGAGCTCTGTGGACCAGCAGCCAGTGATGTTGCTGTTATTATTTCAGTAATGATTGCAATTGTGCTTAGGTGTTTGGGAAATACGTTCTCCCTGTCTCTCATTCTACAGAAGATGCAGCAGAAGTAATTTTTTGTGTATCAATGAATAAAATCTCACAACTCATGTAGAGAAAGCATGTTTTATCCTGTCTGTACAACCATTTTGTACTGATTTTTGTATTCTTTTAACATGAATCAGTCTGTGGGCAACTTTTTGGAACTAAGGTGTTGATCACATTCTTTATTTTGTAGAGTACATTTGTATTGTACCCAGAAAAATTTATATTTCACTGTGCAGCAACTGGAGAGTGGTAAGCTTTTAATTTAGTTCCTGTCTCCCACTTTGCTTCACTGACCACAAAAGGCTCAGCTTTCTAATTTAGACACCAATGTGAATACTTGACAAAGTGCTTAATAAGAATTATTTTATTTTTACAACCCCATAAAATAATTTAATTTTTTACTCCATATTCCATTTATGTGGAACAGAGGCAGTGAAGATTAAGGCAAAACTACCTAATCGTTTTGTGTCTCCCTGGAACTATACTAAATGCCACAGAAAATGTTTTTGCAGCTTTGCTGTCTAGCACCACATTGGAACTGTCACAAAGAGAATCCAGCACCTGTGCTGTATGGCACAGTCTGTCTGTTGACTTCATGGGAGATGGCCCATTCCCATCTGGCAATCCACAGGCATGGACATCGTGTACTTCATTCACTCATGCAAATAAAGGAGCTATCTCAGAGATACCAGTCCTATTCATTATGAAACCCCATGCTGCTCCTGGAGTGGGTCTTGCAGTGTCTAAGTGTTAAAATCTGTTTAGTGTGTTTAAGACTAAGAGCAAGATAATGATTACTCCCCAATGTGTTCAGAAGCTACTACTAATAAAGCAATCAGTTGATCTTAACAACAAAGATGGAATGTTATTCAGTGGTGGGAAGGTTGTATTTTCTCAATTTAAATGAAACTGTAAATGCTGGATACTAAATCTTGGGAACAAATTGCAAAAGACTGGGACAGGCTTCCATCAGCAAAATTTTCCACATCAAGCTCATGTGGTTTTCCTCTGGAATTTAGATATGGTTAAAAATGAGAAAAACAAACAAACCACCCTAAAACCTCAAGGTATTCCAGCCTCAGATGTTGAGTGTATCAGGATGAATAATCACAATTTTCTCTCTGGGAACTGTAAGAATTTCTGGGGAATTAATAGCAGGTAATTATGTACATAAATTAATATCATAATGATATTCAGGAATTTGTTAAGACTCTGCAGGAAACATAACTTCTACTATTAGTGTTGACTCTACAACCCTAATTATGTTTTAATATTTTTTGTGTATAGCTTAGGTTCAAAATAATTTTAAGATTGTTCCCATTTTATGTCAAGTAGAACAAAACTTATATGGCTCAGCATAGGGGTTAAAATTTCTTCTTCATTATACAGGCCAGAAAATAATTTAGGAGCTTTGTTAGTATCTGTTTTAGAAATTTTACATGTTATGTTTGGTGTTTTTACCAAAAAGGGAAGAATATCTTTGCCACTGAGATATTTCACACATCTCTGGAATAGTGTATTCAATTTCAGGACATAGAGAAATGCAACGCTGTTGGTGCCTTTGCTGAGATGCTGTGGTGTCCCATAAAGTAAAATTTAACAGCATCCATATGTCCGTGTCCCTTGCTCATGAGTCTAAAGGTCAGGGGAATAGGATTATTAAATGGAGCTGTGGGTAAAAGAAAAACAAACAAAACCCTTCAGTCCGTACACATGTGCATTGTCAGACGTCCTGCCTCAAGTATTCCAATGATACAAAGTCTACAAAGGGTTGCTGTCCAGTCCTTAAAAGAAGTCAGTTTCCCTAGCAAAATTCAGATAACTTGGTAGTATTTCTGTGCATAAATAAAGAATGAACAATTGTACATAAAGTATGAGAAAAGCTCTTAATTCTTGTGTTTGGGATTTCTGAGCAACATAGATAGGAAGTTCTTTGTTTGTTTAAGCTTCCTTACTCAAAGTAAATTAAACTATGATAATATCCTACAACAGTACTAGAAGATAAAAGAATGTTTCATTTACATCCTGTTACTGGGTAACATTCTGGATGCAGTAGTTGGGAGGGTGTGGGGATTTTTGGTTTGTGTTTTTCTGTTTGTGTATAGGAGTTTCATTTGTTTTTCATTTTAAAATAAAAACTGCAAACATCAACACATTAAAACTCACAGATTTGATAATGAAGCTCATATTTGTAATTTTTTTTCAGGTATCCAAAATTATGCTTAGGTATCAAATCTTGCTCTTCAATTTTCTGTCTTTAAGTTTTAAAAACATTTTCTAGGTACATTATACAGAACGGAATCCCTACAAGTTATTTGTGAATAAAAAATGACAGTATCCCTTTTTTTTTTTTTTAATTAGACATTTCTGGAGGTTTTTGTTAAAATACCAAAAAATCAAAGTTCCAGTAGAGGAGGTGAAGTTCTTTTTGAGTAAAATAGTTATCAGGCTATAAAATGGAGGCATATTTTGTTATAAATATCAATAATGTTATGTTGCTAAATAATTTTGTTTTGTTTTGAAATGCGAAAGGCTAAAAGGCAGCAAATAAGCTTTGGGCTTTAGTCTTTGCATGCAATGATAATTCCATTAAATTGTTCATCAAATTATTATGAATGTGTGGTTAGAATATGTTTTCAGCATACAAAGAGAGAATTTGAACTTGAAAGTAAATTTCCTAGGAGTCAGTAGAGAATATAAGGGTGTAAGGTGAACAAAAAGATGGATCTGATTAAAAAATGCTAGGAAAGGTTTTGAGCATAGGACAAAAAAGTTTACTCAATTCTAGTGAAAGATAACATTGGGGTTATACATACATATATATATATATATATATGCACGCGCTCATTTATAACTCATTTATATAAAAGAGAGAAATATGGCTGAGGGAGTATGTGGATTGCCACTGAAACTGGGATTTACTGCTAGAACTGATAATAGAATCAAGTTCCTATGAGCTCACCATTCTGAGCTCTTAGGAGTTCTGGTCATTTTAAAACCACAATTCTCAAAGATGAAATTTAGGACTTGATGAATCATTTGAGGATTTCATCATTTGGGATAAGGGAAATAGCTGCTATAGCTTTTAATTACTTTCAGTTGCTTTTGTTTTCTTTTCAGATGCATTTCTGTGTGAGGTGATTATGCAGAATGCTATAAAAATGTTTTGCTTTGAACGTGATTTTTTTTAGGCAAAGTGTAGAGTATGCAAATTGTAGTGTTGCTAATTGTGCTGTTCAATGGAGAGAATGCAGAAATGTTTCTTCAAGGAAAAGATCACTGCTTCCTATGACTTACTTTTACTCCCCTCAGTACAGATTAAAGTATAGCAACCTGTCAAAACTGAGGTAAAATGGAAATAACCTAGATCTGTTACTTTCTGATGCATTTTTTTTTCATTTGCCATTATTCTTTCTTTCTGCAACCTGTTTTCCTACCGTATTTCTTATGCATCTTTTTTTTTCCCCCTTCTCCTTAAAGTTATCTCTTGCATTCTCCTTTACCCAATCCTCTTATTCTTGCTCTTTGAGTTTGCATGACACAGTTGGGCTGAGTTTTCATAGGTATTAAGCAAATCTTCACCAGCAAAGAGGAATTGATGAAGTTCAGGTTTTGTCTTTTTTTCTTAAATGTCCAAGTAGTAAAGTAGGAACAAATTTTTTAAACATCTTGTCTTCTCTGAAATCTGCTGTGGATTTCAGTCAGCTTGTGCAGAACCAGTTCATGATGTGAATTTTTCTAGGGCCCCTGGATTTGATCTGCCCTGCAGTGCCAAATATCATTCCACTGCACTGCTGGTGGAGAGCTTCCAGCACCCATCCAGCCCTGCTCTGCTCACTGATGGTCCAGATTCCTGAAAATTCAAGTGTAAAACGCTTTCCAGATTTTCTTTTTTGTGCAGAGGGCTGGCAGCCATAACCAAAGCTGTCAACATCTCACTTTTATAATCCTTCTAGTTTTTGAAAAAAAAAAAAAATGGTTTGGAATTTGGGGGGTTTTCTATAAAATAAAAATTTCAAGGTTTAGTCAGCTTGGCTCACCTTGGAGTCCCAAAAAGACCCCAGTTGTGTTTCCTGAAGACATATTCTGCCTGCCTGTGGATGTTTCCATATTTTATAATGGTATTGCTATATCCTATTTCTGCTCTTTTATAAAGCTATAGTCCCAGGGAACAGACTCTGTACTGTTTTCATTATTGCAGTGTCAAAATAAAGCTAGAAGCATAGACTTTTTTTCCCCAGAAATTCAGAGACATAAAATATTTCTTACTTTGATAAAAAGGCAAAAAACAACTATGAAGAGTATAACAGTGAGTATAAAATCAAAGTTGTGGAAAAAGTACTAGTATTGAAAGAAAGCTATGAAAAAAATTTAGTAGTTCCTCGTTTAGGAAAAGAAATGTCACTGTCCTGTTCCATGCATTGCCCTATTTTTATATCATCCTAGAAAGAGCCTACACTGAAGCAATTTTAGTACTCATCTCTGAATAGATCATTCATTTGGATGGAGAATTCTTCACATGAATTAAGTGAAGTGAAGAATTAATTTTCCCCTTAACTAAGTTAGATTTTCTGGTATATAGGGGATGATGTTTTTCAGTGAAATATGGGATTTTTTCTCTGCTTAGCAGAGAGCTGAGAGATTGCAAACATCTTTTTGTTTATCTGGTTGAGAACCTAACCACCATCCTTCCATCATTTTACTCTTTGGTTAAAGTATGAAAGTGTCCACTTTTGTTCACTTAACATTTCAGGCATTTCTGTGCCTCTTTATTTCAGAGATAAATTCTTTAATGCTGAGAATTTCTTTTTAACCCTTTATTATAAAAAGCAATTTCTGAAAAGGACATTTTTAATGTTCTTTCTTTGTCCATAGAATTGAGCACTGTAAAGTAATTGCAAAATGTCCTATTACAGGAAGCTAAAAGCATTTTGGCCAGTTCTACTTACACACTACTGTTAAGCTTTGTGCTATTTCATATACAATGCTTATGTGAATTTATAATTTAGCTCTACTATTTTTAATTATTGATTAGAATGTAGTTGTTCTTTAAGTGCAGGATAAAAAATAAGTCTGAATATTAACTTTCCATAGCTTTGCTTCCAAATTTGCCAAACCCTTACCTTCACTTTTCTCCACTTTTCTCTTTAGTTGTGCAAAGATAATTATACTGAATGTCTGTCCAGTGTCCCCATTACAGTGGGGTGGCTGAAGCATATTGGCAAAGCCAAAGTGAAATTTAAAAATCACACAATTTTTGCTGCAAACTCTGATGAACTATTGATTATTTATTTAATTTATTAATTTTAAACTGTATTAGTTGGCCTGTTAAAATATGTTATCTGTCCTATAAACCTGCCCTGTTAAATTTTGAAAATTTTTTGGAGCTAAACAGAGTTTCCTCTTAAGGAGTGACAAAAGTCTTGGTGAATGTGTTTGAAAGCTCCATTTAATAAACGTTCAAAAACACTGTTTAGAAAGGATTTGGAGACTCATTTTCTTATCTTTTTTTGTTCTTATTCTGTTGCTGTCCTGTGGAGCACTACCTTTGAGAAAAGTGGTTAATAACGTTCCCAGTCTTTTTGTTGCAATGTGAGCTGAAATATGAAGCAGCTTACAGAAGTTAGTATCCAATACAAGAAGAGAAATGGCTTATAGAACAAAGAATTTTGGAATTGGGCTCATGAGACAGTATTTTAAAGATAAGTGAGCCATTTTGATACTTTTCCCGGTTTGGGTTAAAGAAAAAGCATGATATCTGGCAATAATATTTAAGTGACTTAATGAGATTAATAATCTGAAAAACTTGTCTAATTTATACAGGGATTTACACTTTTTTTTGAAAAAAAATAGTTTTGCAAGGAGACTTCTTATTGTAAAACTCTATATTTTATTTTTCTTTTTAGCCAGAGATTCATTCCCTGTTAAAAAAGAAAAAAAAAACTCCTATTAGAGTTGTGGGTCTAAATTATACTTTTAAATCCTATTGGCCAGAAAAGGAGATTTTACAGCAATTGTGCATCATTTTCAAGGTCCTGTAAATTGATTTTTCAGTCTTGCAATAATGGATTTTGGCCTGGTATTTGCATTATCCACAAAGCGTGTATTACTCTTTCCCATTTATTTAAATGAAGGCTGTGTTTAAAAGATACTCTTCTGCTGGAGACTAAATGGAATGTGTTTTATTAATCTGGGACTGCCTTATTCTCTATTGACTATGTTTATGCATTCAGCAGAGGTTACTGATTCCTATAGCAATAGGAACACTTGAAATGTCAGGTACCTGCTGGGATCAGCTCTCTTTCTGACAAAAGACTGATAAAGCACAAGTCAGAGTAAAAATTTTGAAAATACTTTTGATTTTGGGAATCTTTTTTTATCTATAACTTAATTAAATTGTGTAGAAAATAGCATGTCTTCCTATATTCAGCTTCCTTTGACCATAACACTTCTAGGAAATGAAAAAAAAATACAAATAAGCCTTAACTAAAACAACCAGCAAATCTACATTTAGTAGGGTTTTGATAAGATTATACCAAGCATCATAAAATAAAAACATTTCCAAATGGAATTTATTCTTGAACTATGGAGCATTATCTTGCATGCTCAGTAAAACATGCATATTTAAAGAAATAAAAATTTTTATTCCCTCCAAGAAGTTCTGTGATTCCTAGAACAATATTAAGAAAACAGGCAGCTGCTCAGCAGCATTTTTTGTCCTTGGTCACTGTATGATTTCCTTTGTCTTCTCTTCAGCTCAGAAGAGAGGACTGTTTATTTCCTTTTACCACCCAAATATATTAGTACTTCAAAGACACTAATTCATGTCTCTTACTAACTTATTTATGAAGTGAGGAGGGCCATCATCGTTTAGCACATCAATAGCTGCAGCACAAAAAAAATAAGGTGAATGTAACAGTTAACATTTTTTAATTTTGTGAGTCCACCAAAGAATGGATCTTGTTCATCTGCCTTACATCTAACACCACCTGGATCTACTATGCATGGAACAAAATACTTATTCTTCTAAGATATATTTTTTGAATAAGTAGTGTCTGAGCATGTAATTAGCTATTCCTAAAACTGTAAGCAAAATACCAACTTAAATTTTATCTCTTTCAATATTTTGATGATTATGGTTTGCAATAGTAGTCCTTATTATTTGTTTTTTGTTCCACTATTAATATTTATTATAGGATTTTATATGTATTTCTTCAGATGCAAACTGTAAAGACACGAGAACTGATTTTTTTCTTCTTCTTCTTTTTTCCCTTAGGCATTTCCTGGAAATACAAACTCTGACAGCGTGGTCCGGCATGATTTACAACATCCAGTTATTGCTCGCTATGTGAGGATAGTTCCTTTGGACTGGAATGGAGAGGGCCAAATTGGGTTAAGAACTGAAGTCTACGGTTGCTCCTACTGTAAGTGTTTCCATGATGATCCTTTTTTTCCCTCCCCTAAATAAAAACTCACTTGGAATTTTGGATTAAATCCAAATGTCAAAGACTTTAGTCTAGTTGTGTTACCTAGGGCTTCATAAAAAATTTGTTGGAACTTTAATTATGAGTTGATAGTTTGTTCTTCTCTGGAAGATACAACATTGGAATTTGCAATAGTGCTTTGAAGTTGCTCCTTTCCATCTTCATGATTTCTTTTGTAGAAGGCTTTGGCTATTGTATAAGCTTGAATGGGACATTTGAGGAAGAGATCACATTCAAACAAATGTCATGTAGGGTCATGAAAGATAAAATGGAAGCAGGGCATAATTTATTGCCTGGTGAGAAAGATAAAACAGTAAATTACAATTCTGTCTAAATATCTGACACCTTTTTTTGTGATATTTTGTAGAGTATTTGAATGTGACTTCAGAATTTCTTCTGAAATCTGGGTGAGCAATGGTACCAGGGCTTCCGCAGCTAAGAGCAGAACTGATAATGCTTTAGGAAATTATGCCCTTCCTTTAATTCAATCCAGCCTGTGCTTAAGTTAGCAAACCTGCAAAACTGATTTATGATCATAAATCATGAGTTTATGATATCCTATTTGTATGTACTTTTTAGGCAGTATCCTGGATTTACTAGTGTTTTAGCTGGAAGATGTTATTTGAGACTTGTCTTTCAATAACGGGACTTTAGAATAAAATGTGGAAGACTCATCACTGACTTCCTTAGGTGACATAAGACCTATTGGAGGCCTTTGCCATCCTGACTACCAAAAACAGCTGTGATTTCAACTGGTTTTTTTTTGTTTGATTAGATAGTCAACAGAATCCATACTGTCCTTCAACACCAATAGAACCATGAGGAATAGAGTTTTGATATTATTTTTCTTTTTTCCGTGCAATGAATGTTTTAAAAATGTATATTGAATCACAGAGAATTTATCAACAGCTGGAACGCAGTTGAGAAATCAAATCAAACTTGCTATAGTATTGATGCTGCTGTGGTGGGGGTACACATGATTATAAATATAAGAGCAGGACCTGTTGCAATAAGACAAAGCATAATGTTTTTAAATGAATAGGGGGTCAATTTAGGTTAGATTTAAGAAAGACTATTTTAACAATGAGAGTTCTAGAACTCTAAAAATTTACCCACAGAGGCAGTGGATGCTCCATCCCTGGAAACATTTAAACTCAGACTTTTTGCGACTCTGAGGAACCTGAGCTAGTTGAAGATGTCTGTGATTATTGCAGAGGGATTAAACTAGATGGTCTTTGAAGGTCCCTTCTGACGCAAACTGTTCCATGTTTCTGTGATATCTGTCGCCTAAAGACCTGTAGATTTCACTAAAGTTACCTACAACTCAAAGAGATTTAGCTTCTGAAGTTTTAGGTACAACTCTGATTATTCAGTACATGGCTCTTAATAAACAAGTGTTTACCATCATACTGCTAAAATGTTTTATGTGCTGTTTTAAGTACACCAAACACTACGGCATGGTTAATTTTCCATCATAATAAATACTTGCTTCTAAGTATACTTGATTGCTTGTACATCAAATGTAAATTCAGGCCTTTGATGCAAGAAACCAACATCTAGTTTACTGTCAAATATAACTCTCTTCAACAGAATAAAATGTAGCAGAAACATGATATTTACTGCAATATTTACACTTAAAAATGGTACATTTTGATGAAATGAATAGACAAAATGCTGTAGGTATGCAACAAGATACTTTTGGAGGCTTAAAGTAAATGTGAGAAAAAGTAAAACACAACTTGCTGACAAAATTATTTTAGTTGTTTGATGGAAAGTTGCTTGCTTGCTTGCTGAACTTTTGGAGGAGAATAAAAAGCCCCTGCCAAGGACACAATTTATGGAACAATAAAAATAATGATAAAATGTGTCTTCAAAGAAGAACTAAGGTGTCCCAATATAATTTTATAATTTTACTGATAGAGTATTACTGTTCTGTTTGTATTGGAAATTATTACAGTAATCACTGAAGACTTTTTTATTGTAAGATTTAAAATAATATATTTTGGTTTTATGTTTAAAGGGATTTTTCTTTCAACATTTCTGGGACAATGCAATGTGGTTTTTACATGCAGGAATTGGGCTGCTCCCAAAATGGTATCAGTAGAGAGCAGCACAGCAGCTGAGAAGAAAAAGTAAGAAAATAAATGTGTAAAGAGAGGAAGGCAGCCCTTTGGTATGAATACTGTAACCAGGGAGTACTGTTTACAAATTCTCTGCTTGTCTTCAAATGAATTATTTGGAGCCAGGTGTAAATGCTGCACCTTTCCATGTAGATGTGTCCTTTGGCAGAGGCCAAGTTTTTAACCTTATGATAAGAAGTGCATATATTTGCATATAAATATAAGCGCTGCCATTAACCAGTGTTATTTGCAGATTAATCCTTCTTGTCACTTAAGGAACTAACCATTTAGATAATCACCAGTTTCAAAAGCCTGATTAAAAAACTGGCTTCTACTCAAATCTGCCCCAAATTTTGGAACTATTACCTTAATCAAAGGCTGACCAATACATCATAATTTTAATTTTTCCTTTAGTTAACAAATTAATGTATTTTTTTTATTTAGATCTATTCAGATGCAAAATTCAGATTTTCCCACATTGCACACAAGGTTTAATTGGAAAGCCATGCACAGTGACTGTTAAAATTCTTTCCTTGCACAATGCTGCAACCTGGTCATTAGTCTCAGACCTCTAAGAAAAATGCTTCCTCATATTAAACTGCTTATTCAAATATCAGATCACTAATTGCCATATTTCTGGTTCCTATTTTGTTTGTATGTGTATATAAGATACACATTTACCTTTTTTGTACCAGGGGTGAAATCCATGTCCTTCCTTGCCCAGCAAATCAAGTTTAAAAAGAGGTATGTTTTCCAGAGAGCAATTAGACTTCACATCTGTACCCTGAATAAGTTAATAGCATTACCAAATCCTCTTCTTGTAGTATTGGTTTGCTTAAACTTTAAATTCTGTTCTGTCTTTTAAATTTCATATCTGTATTTTGTGTAGATGAGATCTGTGAGGTTGTCTTCTAGCAGAAAAGTACACAGAAGTCACCAAAAAAGAAATAGGGTCTTACTCTACAAAAAGGTTCAGAATTAAATTTGAGTTTGTTTTTTTTTTTTTCCTATAGAGGAAAACTGACTATATATTATTTTTGAAAAAAATTATTAAAATTGGGTAAAGAAATTGCTTAATAGCTAAACTAATGGAGAAATTTCATGAGCAAAATAAGCTTGAAAAATCACAGCCAATTAATTATTATATTATATAAAAACCACATTTTGGTCAATGAAACTTTTAGTTTTTATTTTATAATTATGAGTTTCATAAACCATAAAGGGGAAAAGGGTCTTTACACTTGAAGGGACATCATAACTCTAAGAACAAGTTACAAAGAAAGGAATATAACCAAAGGCAAAATACCCACTGAAATCAGTTAAATGAAAACTGATGGCCAAATTTTTTTCGTGCTCTTTTGGAGATAGAAAGCAATGGCACATGACATGGATCTTCCACCATGTTCACTTTTATGAATTTTTGAGACAGGCAGCAAAGGTATGGCATCTGGAGGCCATGAAAACTGCAGTATGATACTTTTACTCCTGATTCATCAAGATCATAATAAGTTCCTGCAGGATCACTGCCATATGAATAGTTCCCTTAATCTCCATCCTGTGGCAGATGAATGGCTACATAAAAAGGGCAATATGAATATTATTGCATAGGCTATGGCTATGCTTTTCAAGGTAGCTGTAAGAGATCTTCTGGATCATGAAATCCTATGAGAGGAAAATACTCATGCTACTTTTATTCATAGAGGAAATTTTTATATGGCTGTGCTGATTTTCTGGATCTAAACAGTACATTTGTATTTTTTTATTGCAATTGCACATTTTATGGTAAAAAGTTTTAAATTTCCAATGACTCACTTCTGAATTGTAGGATATACTAGAAAAAAAAACAATAAACTAACAACACCTGGTGATGGCAGAAAGCCATGCAAATATTCAATATATGCAAGGTAGGAACAATTATAAAGCTCCATGAATGGCTGAAAGCCAGGCTTTTTGCATTTACTGACCAGCTCTATTTGCTAACACTTAGGAAGCAGTGTGACTGAACAAATGTCATATGACCTGTATTTGCAAATCTGTTCTTTTACAGATATTAGCTCAACTAATGTACTGCTAGATCAAATGTAACTGTTTCCGTTTTCTGATTGAGGACCAATTTGTGGGTTTTTTTAGGGAGGGAGGGAAAAGAAGTCCTGTGGTTATTCATGAAATAATGAATATTTTTATGGTGAGCATTTACTCTACAAATAGTAAAGTGAATGAAATTTTGGTCATGGAATCATGTTACAAGAAATAAAATGAAATTTGTAGGTGTTCCTAAGGGGTGAGCCAAATGAATATTTGCAAGAACTGATTAGGAAGTATTGAAGTGGTAAAACCTGTGGGCTGAACAGAACTTTTGGTTGCTGTTGTTAATCTGGTTTGCCTGCGGTGACTTTGAGTTAAAACACTGTTTCATTTGACAGTTCATTCTGCTATGCTTATACTTATTTATACTTACTTATACTTAGCATTCAGATGTACTTAGCTGATAGAAAATCTACATTTTCAAATTCTGCTTAGCTTGGTTTCATGCTACAGGCATTAACTAACTATCCATGTCTCACTGTGCCCCATGGTTGCCATACACACTTAAAAGAGAAACTTCCATATTGTTCAGAATAATCTGTTGCATCCAAATACCAAAATGTCTGTTTAAGGCAGATGAGAAAGCTGCTTTATTTCGCTTTTGTTGAATCTTATCAATTTTCACATGTCCAGATTCAAAGGTACATCCTGGACATTGTGTTTTACCAGAATATAGCATAAAAAAAGGTCCCTTAAAGTGTCAACAGGGTATTTCTATTGAAATACCCTGTTGTATATTATTATAAAATAAATTATAATGCCTTAATAAGTGTATGCATACATATTTCTGCTCTTACACTTTTGGTACTTGTGTGAATATATGCCTAAGTAGTAAGGGTACTTCTGTAGTCCAGTAATCTGCATAAAATTTCCTAGCTCTTCTTATGATATTTTATTGCTTACAATAAATGTGCCACTAAGTTTTCTGGTCAGACTTTTCTGTCCACTTTAGTGATGAAACTTCATAAAAATATTAACTATCAGAAAGGAAAAATAATTTTGAAGAGTTCATTTTGTGGAATTGCATAATATTTCTAGAAACTTTACTAACTTGCTGTAAGTGACACATCTTTGAACATACAGGGATTGTAGTGTGGGGAAAAATCAGAACTAAAAGAATCATTTAGCAGAGGCTGCTGTGAGCTACAAATCTTTCCTTGTATCAGTGGTTTGGACAGTAAAGAGTTCTGCTAAACATCCAGCTATTTTTTCCCTTTTCTCTCAAATTTCAGTACTTCCATCCTGGGAACATCTATACCTATTTAGGCCTATGTGTTTGATTTTTAGCCTTCATCTTCACAGCTCATCAGTGGCAAACATAGCTTGATATTCTCCTTCGGACATTAAAGGTGCATGGATGAATACTCATATCTAAACTATGGAGACTGAGGGAAAAGAACTGTGAACTTTTTCTTTGCTAACTTTTAAAGATCTGTTTGAATTTATGCTCTGTTGCTAAGTTTGTTTCCTTGTTAGTGTATTTTTTCTCACCTTTTTGTCAGACAAGAGATTTGTTTTTTTCTGAAGGTCATGAAAATGGACACCTTTTATCCTCCAGATAGTCTCAGGTCATGTTAGTCATTTAACAGAAGAGTTTTGTAATTTAAGACTAAAAATACACTCTATCTTTATAAGTATTCTCAGTACAGGTTTTTCTTCTCCATGGCCTCTCCAGGAAAGAACACTTATGACTGTTCCTATACACATTTGCATAAATTTTGGCATGAAAAATAAGTGAGAACAGGCTTAAGTCCATTTGTTGCCTTCAGATGTTATCATTGACAAATACAGGCCACTTTTGGTAATAGATTCCACTTAAATTTTAAAATTATATAAAAAAGTTGTGGTTTTTGTTTAGTGCATTAAAAAATAAACTTCTAAAATCAGAAGATTCAGGCTGAAACAAAAAAAATATTTCCAAATACCCTATTGTTTAATTTTTTTTTTCAAATCAAATATTTCAGAAATATTTGACATAAAAGGAATTTTTAGTAGAAAAAGGTTTGTTTTATTCTTCATCTTTTTGTTAATCTGATGCAATTTGATGTTTTTTCCTCTCAACTTCTCTTTTTGCATACAGTAAATAATGAAAAATCCATTATTTTCCACTTGTAATTGTAATGAGGCTGCTGGCAGATATTCTCAAGCACCACAGTTTTGAGAAGTGCAACAACTGTGTGTATTCTTTACAGGTTCATTTGTTAGCTGGCAATCAAAATATAATCAGTGTGCTGGTTTCAGCTGTGGCAGAGTTAATTTGCTTCACAGTGGCAGGTGTGGGGCTGTGTTTTGGATTTGTGCTGAATGCAGGGTTGATAATACAGAGTTGTTTTTGTTGTTGCTGAGCAGGGCCTGCACAGAGCCCAGATCATTTATGTTTCTTGTACAGCCACATTGATGAGAAAGTTGGGTGCTGCCTGGGAGGAGACACAGCCAGGACAGGTGACCCAAACTGACAAAAGGACTGTATGGCATTCCAGGCTGTATGGCATCTTGTTCAGCATTGAAAGTAGGGAGAAGAAAGAAAAAGGGGGCGATGTTTGAGGTGATGGTGTTTGTCTTCCCAAGTAACCATCTCATGTGATGGGGCCCTGTGCTCCTGGAGATGGCTGAACACCTGCCTGCCCGTGGGAAGTGGTGATTGAATTTTTTTTTTTTACTCGGTCTGTGGCTTTTGCTTTCCTTATTAAAATGTCTTTATCTCAACCCATGAGTTTTCTACCTTTTACTCTGCCACTATTTTCTCCAATCCTGCTGGTGAGGGAGTGAGTGGCTGTGTGGGGCTTTGTTACTGGCTGGGGTTAAACCATGACAGTCAGTCAGAGAAAAACGAGTATATTTTATAAGAATAGATGACCCACCAGCCTTTTAAGTCATAATCCTAAAGAATTTTCAATTACACTTGAATATTTTTTTAATTATTCATCATTTCCTTTAGAAGAATGTAAAGCTTGTTTGTAAAGGTTATTTTAATTCTTTTTTTGCTTTGAAATGAAGGAAATTTTTTCCCTAGTATATAAACAGAATTTATGGCCAAATTTCATAAAATCTTGCAGGGTTTGATTAATTTTTTTTAAAGTCAGTTATGGCTGTTGTGTAAAAATAGCAGACTAATGTTTTCTAATCGGTTTTCCAGCAGCTGCCCACACACACCACAGGAGGGATCCTCCTTACAGTGATCTGTAACCAGTTAAGAGGAAGATGGAGATTTAAAACATATCCTTCAATAAGCATCTGAAAACATCAAAACCAGAAGCAGAACTAGAGTGTGCTTTTTCACAAAGTAAGAATGGTAGCATTTAGGTAACTACAGTCAAAAACTTCAGTCTAATCACAACAGTCTTACTTTTAATCTTTCTTTGCCTGAAGGAGGACTCATGATGTCTATGCCCAGCATTATTTTCTTGCATTCATGTAAGTGGTGATTGATCCCTTTGTCCATGGTGACTTTTTCACTAGAGAAATCAGGTAAGCTTTTCTTTTTCTCATGAAACAAAAAAATTCAGCAGATTTCAAACTCGAGGTCTTGATTCTATGCCATTGATTTGAACCTCACTGGTATTTATTTTCTTGAATGTCTGAAATAAAATATATTAAGGATGCAGTTACTTCCAGACTCAGTTCAATTTATTCTGCTTTTTCTCAGAAGTCTGGGTGAAGATGATGTGTATCTTTTATTTTAGGCATGGCAAGTGGAGTCTTACTGTGAGTAAATTCTTATTTCCTCTCTGCCAAAGGTTAGTGTTCTCTGATTAGAAAGTGCACCTATCAAAGAGTCAGTATTTTTCCTGTCAGTATTACTGACAGGAAAAAACAAATTTAACTCTTCATAGTAATGCTTTCATAAGGTTAAAACAAGCCTTGGTGTTTATATGTAGTATATCCCTACACAGAGTTACGTTTCTAGACAGTCCTGTTTCAAAGCTGAGCCTCATGTTCATGAGCATACCTTTGGAGAGTTAGGTCACTGTGATTCCAGCTTCTCCCTGAATCCTCTAAAACAGGGAAAAAGTTCAGGTTTTTCCATCTTAAGAAGGTGACATTGTATGGCCCATTTCTCATGGCCAATAAACGTCCCCTCACCTTTCACTCACTGCTGATATTTTCCTTCAAAAGAACAAAAGAGTACAGCTGGAAGGGACCTACAAAAGTCCAATTAATGACCAATTCAGGTAACTAATACTATACTTAAATATAGTATTAGAGACATTATTCAAATGCCTTTTAAACATTGTAGCTCTCTTAATTGCCCTTGCCAGACTGCAGGGGATGCTTTTTAAAGCTAAACTGAAGAATGCATTGTCCTGCTCCTGGCTGCACATGCACATTGTGTTAATGCTTGTAAGCATTGTCTCTGAAACAGAGTCAGAAAAATAAAATGAAATCCTATTTCCAGTTGTAACCTTTGTGTTATATGTCTTTCAGAGACTGCTGGCTTTTCAGACAAATATTAGCATTGTTATTCAACTCATGGTGAGCACAGGGAATGGAATAGAATGAAATAGAACAGAAAGGAACAGAATAGAATAGAGCATAAGAGAACACAACTGAACATTTATGTTTTGTTGTGCCCAGAGCTCTGCAGGAGAAGCTATGACCCAGGTCTGAGGGCTGCGCCCTGGAGAACAGCTCTCTGCAGGGCAGGTGGCAGGGCCATCCAGGTGACAGGGTCACCAGTGTCCTCGCAGCTCTGGGATGAGACCAGAGCTTTCAGGTTATCCTATATTATTCTCATACTGCTTCTCTTGGTGTACAAATACTTAGACATTCTCTTAAATTCTTAGTCCTTCCTGGAGCTGCATAAATTTCCCAACAGCGCTTCCACTCTGAGACAGTGCTTTGCTAAGCCTTGCCTTACCTTCAACTTTCCTGATTGTATCCCCATCCAAAGAAGGAACATCTACCTTTCTGTCCAGCCTCTCTTGCAGGTGCATCCATCCAGTCTCTGTTGCTAAAATCCCATAAGAAAACAGTCAAACTTTTGGGTCTGTTTCTTGTACCAGTGGATTATACTAAAATAAACAAATCTTTGGCTTAGCTAAGCAATATCTTAAATTCAATGGCTTCAGTTATGAGGGCATCAAATCTCTCATAAGCTTTCCGAGATTGGATTCTTTGCTGCTCTTCTTTTAGTTTAAGTATTTCTTAGGCTGTCACAAGAAGATATTAATTCACAATAGAAGTGTTCCATGCAATTTGTATGGAAAAATGTTAGCTCTATTCATATGTAGACCTTTTTATTAGAAGATTTTAGCCTCCATGATGTTGGAGCATTTCTGGTTTTGTTCTGACTGTAATGCTAAAAAAAGGAAAACAAAGGAAAATTTTCCTCTTGAATATAGTTCAAGTTGAAGTGCTTTTTTCTATGGTTTCATCTGGATATTTAGATGGCTTCCTAAATTGCTCTTTGAATAGAAAAGGTTTAAAAAATTCACTTACTAAGTACCTATTTGTACTTGGTGCAGACTGAGGTGAAGGAAAATCCTTTAAATAACAATAGTTGGGATTTTTTAGAAATGCCACTGTACATCAGAGATGGTTAAAGCCTTTATAGTGCCCTGTCATTTCTATAGTGCATGTAATAATAGTAAAATGGGTGTAGAAAGGTGGGGGAAAAAATTAGGTGTCTTTTAAAGATTAAGAATTCATGGCACATTTAGAATTTGATTATGCTTTAGGAATTCATGGTGAAACTTGTTAAATACTGCAGGAAAAATTTAAATATGCTCATAAGTTTACGCACATTAGTTTGAAATTCTGTTTTAACATTTTGCAGAGGTTCAATCGAACAACAATTACAAGGTACAAGTCAAAATGGCAACCATAAGGAAAGAGTGAAAATGCGTATTCAAATTTGGGTGTAGTTTTTGCATTTATATGGTGACTTGAATTCTGAGATCTACATTCATTAAAAAGAATATGAAGTTATGTTATATGAACTGTATCACATATCATATGCACGTATACCTGTTTTGGGTACCTAGTCTGACCTGTTGCTAAATGAGCAGCTGCCTTTCCTGTACTATGTAGAAACTAAGACAACCAAACTCTTCACATAAGTATCTAGCAAGTCTAAAATTTAAGAATATATCTTTAAATAATGAAGAAAGCTGTGGAAATTTTGAAAATAATGTAAGTCAATCAAAAAGAAAAGAGAAAAAAAGTTCTTTTTATGCATTCTAATTCTGTATATTCCTCAGATTTTATCAGACAAAATATTAAAGTTTCATATGGATTACTGCTAAAAAATAATGAATATCTTATTAATAAATAATAAATATTAAAAAAATAATGAATAGCCTATGGGATAGGATCTGATCCTACAAATCCTCTAGAAACTTTCTTGCATGGTAATGTTTCTATCTTTACGTTTCCAGATTGATAAGGTAATTGGAGTTTAATTCTTTTAGTAGGGACATGTTCTTTATTACTTTTTTTTCTAATAGAACATATGTCTTTAATTGTCCTCTTGGTCTTAAATAAATTGAAGAACTTGAGAAACTGGCTTTCTAAAGCCACAGCTATAAAAAAACTAGGGTCAATAATTTCCTTACCTAAAAAAAGCCCTAAAAATTGATTAGGAAGAACTGTAATTTTTATACCAAACCCATATGCAAGGCAGGTGATGCTGTTTTGTAGTGATTTGTTTTGGTAATTATCTTTGTTTACGGTGAGTCAGACCCAGGGTATTTTGTTAGGGGGTAATGAATCAATAAAGAGAAGCACACTTTCAGTAAACATGGACAGGCCAGAGAAGGTAGTTGGTCATTTTCTTCAAGGTGGGAGGACATTTTTGTAGCTGTGGTAGAGGATGCTGGCAATAGTGTGATATGAGAAATGCCCAATGAGCTTATATCTTACAGTAAATGGTTTTTAAACTGATGCAACAGTTCTAATAAACATCTTCAGTCCTGCCCCTTTATTGACTGCTGTTCCAAGAGATTCAAAAGGAACCTAGTAAAGCCTGTGTTTCAGCTGTTTGTCATTTTAACTTTCCACTCACTGACCTAATTTATCTCTCCTTTCCATTTTTAGTTATTTTTTCCAAAAGTCTCTGCTATGACTTCTGTCTCATTGCTTTAATGGTGTAGTTTCCTGATTCTGATCCTTCCTTGTCTGATTTTTCATAAGTAAGCATGAAAAACAAGGGAACATTCAGATTTTTTTTCTGAATTTTGAATGACAGCAGAAATGCACAGTCCTTTTCATACATTTAGATAATGAATTTGTGTCCAGCTTGTGAGTAAAAGTTAATTGTCTTAAAGTCTTCACTTTTGGAAAAATGTTAGAGTGATTTGAGTTGAACTATTTACATTATCAGTGGCTTTGTACCTCATTATCATTTAAATTCTTTCTATAATATGGGTATGAGACCGTGGACAATTTTTTGAAATGTCAGGTTCTGATATGGTATATGATAAATTTCAAACTCAGTTGGCAGAGTTTCAGCCCTTTCAAAACTCAAAAAACAACTTACATAAATTTAGGAATAAGAATATTTGTAGCAAGTTCAGGGGGAGGCTTTTGTCATCATTAGTTCTAATGTAACTAATCACAAGTATTAGTTACACAGCATTGGTTTTGGAGGAAAACTGGCAGGAGAATTGCCCAGGCACTGAGTATGCCTCTGTAAGCCTAAGCTAGGTCATAGTATAAATCACCCAATCTGAAAACTGAAAGAAGGTAGTGCCATGTCTTACACATTGCTGAAGATTTCTACTAACTTAAAGGAAATTTTGGTGGTAACAGCTGGGAAAGAAGTCTGTTGGAAGTTTTTCCACGGCACGCTTTTAGTAAGAGCTGATGACATCTCACCAAAGGCTTTCTGTCAGTGATGATTAAATGCTTACACCATTTTCATACATTATGTGCCGGCAAGACCTCAACTCAAACACAACTCTGAGTTATGTGGCAATTCATCTGAAAACCTTTAATTTTGCGTTATTCCAACTTAATTCTGACCTTAGGTTTGACAGCTGTGTCTTAGGATAGCTGCAGACACAGTGAATGGAATCTCTTTGTGTGGCACTGTATTTTCCACAGATGAAGTAGGGGAATTTGAACAATTGATCTTCTGCCATAATGCAGACATTAAATGCTTGCTATGAATAAACCAACCACTTCTTTTTATTAAATCCAGCTGTAGAGAGGAACGTCATCAAGCTAGACAAGCACATACCCCTCAGTTATTTCACCCAAGAGAGAGCTCAGATATATTTTCCATGTACTTTGACTTTTATTTATGTTGTAAATGTATAAAGCCAGTATTATTCTTGTATTTGAGCTTGCAAGTTTCTATGTTTCTAATAAAATCCTTAGTTTGAGCTGAAGGAAAAATACTTTGAACAATTCAAATCCCATTGAACCTTGGAAAAGCACCTCTCCAAAATGAGGACAGGCTGAAAGTTGTTTTCCTTTTCTAATAAATTCTGAATATTTAGAAAAGTTTACAGCTCAGCTGTGTGAGAAAGGCTAACTAGAAATTCAATATCCATTTTTTGACTTTATTTACTTTCTTGTAACTTAAAAGTTGAAAATGACTGAGTTTCATTTGTAAAATAATGAAAGTAAAATATCTCAGCAGTTAATAATCTTTTTTCTGTAAAATAAGAAATCGTCTTGCCTAGTTGTCACAAATTTTACAATCAGCTTTTGATGAAATTTGTCTTTAGATTTTCTAAAATTTTCTATTGATGGTTTTAAGTCAAAAGAATCATGAAATCATCAGGTTCTGCTGAAAAACATTCTGTTGCACAATTTTCATCCACCCATACTAAATCCAATAATAACAAAATACTTTTAACTTGTGCCATAATTTATTTCAAAGAAATTTTCCTTGTTCTTACTGAGGTGCCATTTCCCTTGACTTTAGGGAAACAATAGCAAAACTGCAGTTGACAGCTTAAAAAAATATAGTATTTAAAATCACAAACAAAACTACTTAGGACATTTATAGAAAATTGCAATAGTTCATTTTTTATAGTTTTATACATGTATTCTCCTGCATTGTAGAGCTCAAGAGAAGAGTTTATACTATTCAGCTGTTTAAGAACATTGGCATAGAATGTATCTTAATTTTTTGTTTTTGCATGTACTGTTTCCAAGGGTATCAGTCTGTTTTTCTCAGCTTTCTGGAATTTCTCTTTTCTTGACTCAATTTTCTGAACTCAAGAATTACTTGTCTATGCAATCATTATTATGTGATTGTAAACTGTATTGACTCTCAACAAATTAACATTGGAATTTCTGTTCAGATACTACCAGAACAGACTTATGATGAGCATGCTGTACCTGAGAACTCGTGCTGTTTTAGAGAATTTTTGTAACGTATGTGGCCATATAATCTATACTCAGTTAAGGGTCAGAATTATGCAACCAGTGGGGATAATGCAGCTTCTGGGGATAAGGCAGGAGTTAGAGCCAGAGAAGATGAATTCATGGTTTTAAAATAAATGTTGTTCTTTATTTCTTCCTTTTCCCTCCAGCATCCACATTTAATCCTAGGTTCTATAAAGAATAATGATGTGAGATTGTCCATCAAGTAGTCCCAATTTCTGATCTCTCTCTTCAGATCTATCGATTTTCAGTCTCCAGCTCCTTCCCTTTGTCAGACATTATATTCATTCAGCATACTGGTTTTCCGCTTAAATTTATTTCAGCCTCTTTCAAGATTTCTCATACTTTTGTGAACGATTTTATAGTACAAAGTGACTTGGTTTTCTGTTGTCTTCAAAGATTTAAAGTGTTGGATTTTCCCAAAATTTCTGATTTTAACAGTAAGTCAGCTTTGTTAAAGTGTTGTTTCATATCTCTAACAAACACCTTACTCAACATTATGTTGAATTTTATAAGAAAAAAGTCAATATTAAACTTTCTGAATCTTATATCTCAAATTCCGGATTTATATGTTTCATTTAATCAAACCTTAAAAATTTCATTAGGCTTCTTACGGATAAAAAAAAGCAATAAAACTGACATTAATATCCGTCATTCATTTTTGACTTAACATTGCAAATCTTAATTTTTTTTTCCTCATGATGGATAAGAGATGGGGTGGAGAAAGAAGTTGGCATTTTATGAGGAAAGGACATTTTGATTTTAACCTTCACAGAAAAACAAGTTATGACCATTTACATTGAGGACAGTGTACTAATTTGGAAAGAAAAAAAATGTTTATTCAATTTTGAAAATTTACAATGGTGTATTATCTCATTCAAAAAAATAGTGACCACCTTTTGTAACTACTTGTTTGTTCAGGATACACTTAGCAACACACAAACCCCCTCAAAGCTCTGTAGTCATTTGCCATACAGAAAAAAACACTTTGTCCAAATGTTTCAGAGCAGAATATGCTGAGTGGGACATTTTAGTCTGCCGGTTGAAGACTACAACTTAGGTCTTGTGGAAGGGAAAAAAAAGAAAAGAAAAAGAAGTCATGATCCCAGAATAAACACTCTATCAGAAATAGAGCAAAGGACCCAGTACAGTCATTGCAGTGAGATCCTTGAATCAATCTGGTGTTTTGTCAATAAGACAATCCAGAATGACACCTAAGGAGAAAGGTGTTTTACCTGCTTAATACTTGAGAGTTAACAATATCTAACAATAATGCCATAATAAAACATACTAACAATTAGTGCATGTCATATTGAAATCATATAAACCTGTGGAGCTACAAATTTAAAATAAACAGAAGAAATGCCAGCTGGCCATTTGCTGTTTAGTCTCAAAACTAAATTTACAGTTCATAATGTCCCAGTGCATGTTCTTGTTTCTCAACAAAGTGAGATCAAATGCTTCCCAGAAGTGCATTAGCACTGGCAGTACAGGGATCTGTGGATGAGCTGAGAGAGTGTTGGGTTGTCATACCAGTGCCCAGCCCTTGGTTCTGTAAATTATTTAGGGCTGGAAATAGTCAGGCTTTGTTGCATTCTTTGCTAGTGTGTGAGAGAGATAGGTGGACCTTTCAGTTCTTGGCTATCCATATGTGTCATCTTTGTGTATCACTTTTCAGAGTGGTAGGGACATGAAAGCATTTCTCTACATCCCATTTATTTCATTGAAATTTGCATGGTATACTTATTAGAATTCCAAAACTCCATAATGTGAATGAGGAGTATTTTTTTTTCGTCATGATGTCTAGGCCTTCCCTTCCAGCATGAAGGCTAGCCTTCCAAGATCTAATCTGTCTTGTTATATGATGAGAACAATAATGCTGCTATCTAAGTTTGCACATCTAATCTTAAATTTCTTAGTCTGTTCTTCTAGATTTAAAGGGGAAAAAAAAGTTTTTTCAAAGTTCTCAGTGCATATAAACCTTACTGTAAGTATTGCACATAGCTTGTTCTAAACACTTTGAATAGTTAACGTGCGCCATTTCATATAGTCACATAAAGAAGCGTTGTCAGCATTTAGGAATCAGTTTTGGGGACTTTGCATTGAACAAGTCTTCCTAAATGTTTTCAATTCTTCAGCCTGTACAAAAGGATTACTCTGACTCTCTTGATACTTAACTAAAAAAGTTTCTCCTGAATGTTGTGATAATTGGGCAACATTTGCTTTTCAATGTCAGATGAGTCACAGATTAAAGAATTACCTGGGTTATGGCCTATATATCCTAACAGGATGCCCAGATTACTAGAAAAGCCCTTTTTCTGTATGAGGCTTTACTGTAGTGACCTGCTTTGTTACCTTCAGGGATGATTATTTACTTTGCAAGAGAAACCATCAAAGTAGGAGGAATAGTAACACTGATGCAGCTTAATGTTCAACAGGATTGTTCTAAAACCAGCTGCACATTAATGGCATGAAAGTTTGAAATCTACAAAGTTGCATTATGGAGGCACTGTGATATTTTTCTGCATCTCTCTGAAGTTGCTACATTCTGTGTTTTCTCTAATTCCTTTAAAGCTTTGTACGTAACCTCGTCTTCTTTCTCCCATCTCTTTTATTAGCACAAAATTTCATTTACCCAGTTACTTCAGCTGACTAGAGCATGGCTTTTCCTATTACTGTGCAAGCTGTTGTGGTAGGCTTTGACCATGAACCCAGGAGTGACTGTCACATAGCTATTAAAATGGGATCCATTAATTATATTTTGCTTGACTGTCTTTGTGTCAGAGAAACAAAGCAGTACCTTCCAGGTGTTTGCTCTTCAGAGCCATCAGCTCCTGCCCAAGGAGGCCAAAGGACTGGCTTGTCTCCCACAAGGTTACTGATCCAACATGAGTAAAGCACAAAATAACGAAGATACTTCACATTTTAGAAGCGAAAATAAAACTTAAGTATTGAAACTCTTAGAAATAAAAAAAAGTATATAAGAAAACTGCTGGTGGCCCTATATAAGCTACTGCTAAGGGTTAGAAGTTTAATTCTTAGCCTTCCTAAGGTTTTCTTTACAGAAATGTAGAATAAACCAAATCAGAGTTAAGTACTGTTCCAATTAAGATTGAGCTGTTAGCACAGCATCACAGTGCTCCTAAAAAGAAGTATTTAAAACTATACCATTTTTTTTGAAAAATTTGGAGGTTCTGTTTCTGTGTCTCTGACTGTCTCATATAGTCATTCAGTACTCATATTTGTTGGTTTTCATTTTGGATTAACCATAATTTTATGACACAGAAGTTAAATTTGGAGCAGCTTTATTCTCTTTTCTGGTTTTTTTTCTATATTTCTGTATTTTCTATATTTCTACTCAGGAACTGTGAGTTTAATGAATGAAGAGAGTTTTTTAGCATTTCTTAGAAAATCAAAATTCCCATTAATTTCCCCTACATAAAAACAGGGACTAGAATTCATAATGAAGTTATTTTCTTTCATGGGAGGCATTGTTGGCAGAAATTCAGTAGTATTTTGGATAAGCTGAAGAGTCTTTGGTCCCTTTACCTCTATTTACTGCAGTTTGCTTATAATAGTAATTAAACATTTATTGCCTGACCACAGTATTCAGCACTTCCTCTGGATGACAGAAATGTTTCAGAGAAGTAAAATTGTTCCATGTGTTTTATTACAGTTCCTTGGTACTTTTCTTACTTTTCCGGTGCAATTTTTCAGTGAAATCAGATTTTTAAAGTATTATACTGGTTATGTAGGTAGGTAAACAAAAGCAGCATAAAAATGCCTAATAATGTTCACAACAGCAACCAATTAATCAATGTATTCTCTGAAAAATCCAAAGTATTTTCAAGCATTACTAAGAAAATATGTTACTAAATCAGATCACAGTTCCCATCCTGTACTTTTTTCTTGTCCCCAGGCTGTACAGAGTTAGTAATTCATCTCTGCCATGGAATAATGATGCAGAAAAACATTCTGATTCCTCTAGAGGAATTTTCTCAGATTTTGTGTTTATTTTACAAAAATGACTCTGTTTTTCAGAATTCGTTTTTATTGAATATGGCTTTAAGGGAATGCTCTGTATGCAGTTTGGGGTGGGTTTTTTGTGGTTATCTTAGAAAAATTTCACTCAATTTCATTTCAGCCCTCAGATTTTACAAAAAACTCAAAATTTGTGAAACTTATCAATAATTTTCTAATTAGTAATCAAGATTCAGATTCCACTAGACTCAAATGCTCTGCTAAGCTGAAATAGAAGAATGATCTGTAAATAATATTTATCTAAAACATGTATGACATTAAGCAGGAAAACTTGGCCATTTAAGTATTGTATCTTTTACCTTTGTTCTGAAGAGATGCGTGAGCTTCCTCAGCAGGATCTATGAGCTTCTGATGACTTCTGTTATGTATGTGGCAAAATAAGTTGTGTTCTTATCTGAAATGCAAACCTATACTGGCTAACATTTGGTATAAAGGGCATAGTTACCCATAGATTTATATACAGAAGGAGTATTTTTCTCAGATGAGTGACTATCATTATTATTAGATAAGTACATCCATTAGATTTGCATCATGGATATTTCTACTACCTATAATTGTCTTGAAAGAAACTGAGTTCCCAGGGTCCCTGTGCTTCTGCTGTTTAGCAAGGGAGATGTAAAGAGCAAAGCAAAGGACAACCAAGTTTCTGTGCTCCCTATTATCACAAAACCCAGGCAAATGTCCCGTTTTAAAAACACTGTGAAGTTCACCAGGTACATATGCACACAGAAAAAGTAAATGAGTATTTATAAATCCTTGAAATTTTTCACAAGTAGAAATTAAAGTTTGAGTGTGTTGTCATATTATTATGCATCACATAGTGAAAAGGAACTGGCTTTAAAATATTCCTTTTTATTTTTATGAATAAAGTGTCAAAGCATAAAAGAGTTCTGATAATATTCTGAGATTTTTTTTCTTATACTACTTTTTTTTCAGTACTAAAGATTCAATTCAATTGCATTACATATTAAAAATCATTGACTTGCCATTTTATTGTCATTGCTCAGAGGGAAATATTTAAAAAGTCAAAAAAATAACATTGCAATTCAACAGACATAAGATATTTGGTGTTTGCTTTTGTTGTAAGAATAACATTATCCTTCAACTGTGTGCACTGTGTAATCAGAAATCAAAAAATCCTGTTTATACAAAGGATTACCTCTTTTCTAGCAGCTCAGTACCAGTCATATCAGAGATATGAGATTTATTATGGTATGTCCTTTGATAATAGCAATATCCACACTCATAAGATATTTTGTAACTGAAACACCAGAGCAGCCATTTGGAAGCTGTCCAAAATAATGTGGATTTTAGAAAGAAAATGAAACAATATACTTCTAATCCAGGAAAGCATGTAAGAACTGAGGTACTCATAGGAAAATTGCACTATTACCTTATGTCGGAAAACACTTGTCAGTTTAATCTGTTTGTGGCTATGCTGAAACTGAGACACAGAGAAGAGCTGGACAGGGTGGGCTTTGTCCTTCTTATAGAGGAACTTAGGCACACAGTGAAACTATCCTTTGGGAAAAGGCTGTGAGAGGTTGTGTTGCAAGAACCTGAAAGGAGATTGTAGCAATGGGTCTTGGTCTCTCTCCCAGATAACAAGTGATAGGCTAAGAGGAAATGGCCTTAGGGGAGGTTTAGATCAGATATTAGGAGAAATTTCTTCACCAAGAAGGTTACAGAGCACTGGAAAAGGCTGCCCAGGGAAGTGTGTGATTCATCACCCTGGAGGGATTTAAAAAACCTGCAGATGTAGTGATTAGGGATGTGGCTCAGTGGTGAAGATGGCAGTGCTAGGTTAATGGCTGAACCCCATGGTCTTAGAGGTCATTTCCATCCTAAATCAATTTATGATGATTCTTATTCTCATATGCTTTTATGATTTAAAAAGCACAAATTTTTTAGAATGCACATGTCACTTTGCATCCATATAGCAAACACAGCGAGAAAAACTTTCTTTTACTGATATCTGAATGTTTCTTGGTAATGAAAACTTGCCACTCACCAGGTACAGTATATCTGTAGTCTCTCAACAGTCTCTAAGAGATACATTTTTCCTCCAGTAGTAGTAGTCCAGTGTTTGATATACTTAATGTACTGTATTTCATTTTCATTTATGTCTTCATTGACATTTGTATTGTGGACTGTCAAATGGTGTGTGGTCATAAAAGGCTGGGAAAGAGACAAGCAGGAAAAACCCATTCTGATGTTCAATTTGTATATATACTTGAATGCTTCTGATACAAAATATTAGAGTTAGATACTGACTTCAGCAAAGAAAGTCATGCATATAATAAATCACCAAGCTATAAGGTATAAAAAATATTCACATTCTCAGGCTCCAGGTATTATCAGTTGGAGTCAGAACAAATATCAGCATGTTCTGTAGTGGCTTAAGAGCAAGAAAAATATAAGATTTTGAACAATAAGGCTAAAGATGCAATTTATAAACTATAGATTCAGTCAGAAAGTGTTGTACTAAGATCAATATATTCAAAAAATAATATATAAATTATAAGATTAATCTTGTCTAGTAGCTTAGTGTTGGTGGTGGTATTTATTTTCATGGAGATAAGGATGTTGGTTGGGTATAGACTAAACTACACAAAGGAGGAACTTAAGATAAGAAACAGACATAGAGAATGTGATTTTATTTTCAGCATGTTGCAGGATAAATCTCTTTTCATACTCAAATTATAATATCATCTACTATTTTGTTAAGAACCTTCTGTTGGTCATTAGAAAAGCAGAGAGAAGAACCACAGTATCCAGACTCTTGCTGAAGCATGATAAGAAATGGCACTTAAGACATGACAAGTACCTCCCATCTGTTTTCCTGAGTATCAATCTATCTCTAAATGCATATACATATATACACATATGTGTGTGTGTATGTGTATATATGTATATATATCTATATGCACACATATATACGCTGTTTCAGTCTGTTCCAAGGTGAACAGATATTTTTTTAAGAAATATGTTTGTGCAGAGGATTTTAAGAAGAGATACAACCCTGTTCATTCATACTTGCGAGCATTTATATTAGATATTCTACCCTTTTAGTTCATCTTGGTAAAGCTGCTGAAAATTATTTACCTAGGGTATAAATTTGACAGACATGGACTCACATGTTGAGATTATGTGGTATGAGCCATAACGGAGTAAGAGGGTCACAGGTCAGAGCTTTAGGCAGACTATCAAGAGTAGGTCTGGAAAGGAACAAAGAAAAGTAGATTGTATAAGACATGGTGAAAGCACTTCACAAGATGGAATGTTCCCTTCTTGAGAAGAAGAATTCTGCTCTGTTTTATGGCCAGACTTTCAGAAAATTCTTAAAGTACTAGTTTTCTTGTGTTTATTCTGACTGCTGTGCAATTAGTTTCTAATCAAGTCTGATTCTAAGAGAAATAATTTCCACCTAAATATCTATTTTTTCATTTGAATTTTGACTTCAATCCTCTGAAAAAATAACTATTAGATTTTTAACATGTGATAGCACATGAGGTTTTCTCAGAAAAAAATAGTTTCAGTATAAAACTGAAGGTTGTTTGGAGACTGTGGTAGGTGCGCCCACTCTGCCTTTTTCTGACTTCCTCCTTCTGCAAGAAGAGGAGAAAAATATAAGAACTGTGAAAACACTCATGCACTGAGATAATGACAGTTTAGTAAAATAGAAAAATCTGCACACCCAAGCAAAGCAAAAAGAGGACATATTTCACTATTTTTCATCAGCAGGAAGATGTCCAGCCTAGGAAACTGGCTTCAATATGCCCAATGGTTACTTGGGAAGACAAATGCCATGACCACAGATATCTACCCCTTCCATGTCCTTTCTCTAGGCCGTCATTGCTGAGCCTGATGTCATTTGTAATGGAATATCCCTCTGTTTGGGTCAGCTGTCTTGGCTATGTCCCCTCCCAACCCTTTATTTACCCCCAACCCACTGACATTTGGGGGTGGTGAGTGGTGGAGACAGGCTCAAGTGATAACTTTGGAAGATTTTGAGGATGCAGGTGCTTACTTCCCTCTGATTTTTCTTATTCTATTTACCTGATATTTACCCTGAACACATAATCAATGTAGTATTTAGTCAATGCAGTATGTAATCTAGTATTATGATGGACTTATCTATCATACCACTAGAGTGGAAAAACATAAGCGATGTAAATCAGAGTAAATTTATAATGCATTTATTAGTTTGCAATCTAATAATATAGTCTGTTCTAATAATGAATGTCTTGTTTGTCAGTCATCTATTTAGAATGGGGTTATAGGTTAGAATTCTTTTCCCTGCTGTCAGAACATATTTGTATAACACTGCAGAGTACATGCTGGTTTGTGAATCTTGCAGCATCAAAATACTCTGTGAACCTTAAAGCAAATATTCCATCAAGATTTTTTTTAATTATTTGAGAAATCAATAAACTTAATAGATAATTTAATGATGCTATAAAATAAAATATTTTAGGCGATTCATTTCCCTTGCATGTTGCAGTTGTTCTGAAATATTATTATAGGGCCTCCAGTCTTTGTACATTCATTTCTGAAGAGTACTCAGAGATAATAATCAGTACTATTTTGATACAAAATGTTAAAATGCATAAATGGAGACAAAATTTAGCTTTGTAGAGGATAGAGAATACTAATTAGGAGTTAGTGACTCAAATCATCTTTCCACTGTATATTCCATGGTGGGTTTTGAAACAAATAAAGATGTGTTCAACAATTTGAGACAGCTTTTTCTCTGATTGTGGAAGGCCTCATTGTCTTGTATTTCTGATTCTAAGGCATATCCTAATGTACATACCCAATATCCATAGAAAGAGTTTACACCTCTATGTACCCAGGCAAAATAAGAAACGGATGGTGCAGCTATGTGTGAGAAAAGTGGGAAAGGAAAATTACACCTCAGAGTCCTGAGGTGTGCCTGACGTCTGGGCAAAATGCTGGAACACAAGATAATTTTCTGTCATTCTTTGGAGCTTTGCTGGCAAACTGCTTCCCACTGTAAAACATTTGGGATGTGCCAAAATCCTGTGTATCAGCCTAACTGAGCTCCTGCCTACTAATATGGTATTTAGAATTGAACCAATGCCTCAAGGCATTCATGCAGTGCTGAAATTGCAATTGTGATTGGAATGGGCCAGGAAAAATTCACCTGCGCTGAGAAATTTTGTAGATTCTGGCAAAACTTACAGCTGTCAGTGAATGGAAGTAAATGTGCTAAATTTTGGAAATTTTAGTATAGTTCCCAGCATGAATAATCATGTTTTTTCTGCAGGACAAATGTTTTCTTCCTAGGAAAGTAACTTCCATGTAATATCTATGGAGAAGTTGTTCCAAGGCAATATTTATAGGATAACCATAAATAGGATAACTGTTCTAGATAAAATCAAAGAGGTGTGCAGAATAATGTCAGTGATTTTTCTGTTTCTATAAATGTGCTATACCCAAGGTGAGCTGTCTCTGTTAAAAATCACATCAGACTGAAAAGGACATAATTTTCCTCTAAAATTTGAGGCAAGGTGATTGGAGGCATTTTGTCATTTATTAGAGGAGTTGATGAGATCAATGTCTTTAATAGAAATAATTATTTTAGACTAAGTTAAACTGTTTGTTGTGGTTCTTGGAATTATTAACATCAGAGTACTTAGGGATATAGCTACAAGGCACACAGATGTCTAGAGATTCTTATTTTCTGAATCTTATAGATGGGAGTATCTCTTCCTAATTTTGAAAACCCTTCCAGCTGTCATTCTGGATTCTGCAGTACTACTAAATAATCTGGTCTTCAAATTAGGAATAAAAAGATATGTCTCTCCCCAGACCAATGCTAATTAGAACAACCTAGATCAATTTTTTTTTTCCAGGCTTCAGAAGCCTTACATGTCAGATATTTTGAAAAGTCATTTTTATCTTTTGTATTGATGTTATGTTTTAGATGTTTTTCCATAATAAGCTACATGCCACCCATGAAGATAGAAATTATGCTCAGTAAAACACATAATTTTTAGTTATGCAAGAAGCACTTTTGTTTCTCTAATCAGAACATGAGATGTGACATGAGTTAGAGCTGATTTTACTAGCCCACATTTTATCACAGTTAAAAATCAAAATAAAGTGTTCCATGAGTAATTACAAAATAAAAATAATTGCATTACCTTTTTTCTTTGTTTCTGTGAAATCAGGTGGTATATTTGGAATAATAGTTTGGATTTTACAGAGGGATGGGGGTCACTTTCATTTTATATAACTTTCCATTTCTTCACCTTAAAGTTTTAATGGTTTTTATCAAAAAATCATGCTTCAGAACCAATTCTGTAATTTAAAAAAAATACTCAGCTTTAAAAATAAAAGCTCTCTTAGTAGGAAGGAAGGCAAAAATAACTTATTGAAAGAATTATATAGAATTTATTAACATGTTACCAAAGCATAAACTACTGAAAATCAAGCAAGACTGTGGTGCCCGTTGTTTGCCATCTTATTTTTTCTCATCCAGCTGTTAGAAATTTCATCTAATTCATTAGCCAACTCTGTAAAAATGCTTGAAATAATATATAATCATCCATGAAAAATGTTTTTAGTTTTTATACTACTGGAAATAAAAATTCATGGCAATGATGAAATTGTATTTTAGGCCATGTTCTAGAATCATTAGTATTATTATTTTGTGCATGAAATGAATCTATTTGAGATAGAAGAAAAGCCACCTCTGAATGATGGAGAATAAAGAAGTATCGTGAAACACTTTGTTTCCAGTTAGTCAAGGTGTACTGATGTCCCATTTCCCAGCTCATCATGATAATGTATAATCTGATTTATTGAATGATTTAGCAGTTCCAAAGACTTATACCTAACTCTATAAACTGATATTACAAGAATACTGCATTTTGTTGATCCCATTTAATTTCTATGCTTGTCATATTCAAAGTGTAAGGTACCTCTAAGTTCTAGACATTTCATAGCTTTGGATGTCAAAAAGAACCTCTAGATATGATTCTAATTCCTGCACAAGAATATTAACAATATTAACAAAGGTACAAAATTGTTATTTGTGATATATGCAACAGCTTACAGAAAGAATCAGACTACTTAAATGGTTGCTTTCACTATTTAAAAATAGCAAAAAATAGGTTTATTTCAGTTTAAAATAAGAAATCCCTTATTTTTAATATCTAAATATAGAAAGTAAAATAATGTTATAAAATAATGTGTCCTGTGAATCTTCTGGTTAGTACAGCAGAAATTCTGCTGGTCATAGTAAATTAATTTTCAGTAATTTTGAGGTTAATATAAATTGCTTTCAGAGAAATTGCCTAGTGAGTCCTGAAAGTTGTGAGCACTACTAATCAATGGGATCTTAATTTATTTGCCGCACCACCAGCCTATCAACTTTCCTGGTGCCTGGGAGGCAACTGGTAAGAAGGCAACCAGAAAAATGAGTGGTAAATTCTGAAGGAAGCTTGGTTTGGCCAACAACTTTCACATTTCTTTTTCATATTTGTAGAGTGTTGTGAGGAAATACAAGACTTAGGACTTCAGTTTTTGCAAGTACATGCAGCCTGTTGAAGTATCTCTTTGAAGTGCCATTTTTGTATGACCTCACAAAAGTTAAAAATTAACTTTAAGGCACTTCACTGTGAAATGCCAACACATAAAAAGAGACATCCTTGTTGGTAAAATTGAGGAAAAAGAAGGGAAGAAAAAAGAAGGGACATGGCAGATACAGAGATGGAGAAGAGAAACAGCTCACTGGCAGGAATAAGAAATTTTTACAGGAAATAAACCACATCCTTCTTGACAAAAGCCTGAGAAGGTTGTGGGCATGGGTGGAAAAAGATGAGACGCTGACAAATGCATGAACATCACACATAACTAATTCAAGCAATAAATATTTCTGAGCCTCCCACCAGCCTTCTCCTCCTGCACTTCTTTGTAATTTCACTGACTTATCTCTGCAGTAAAAAAATCTAATTAGATTGCCAACTGTAGCACATTAATTAACAGATAAACTAACAGTATTAAACAGCAATAGTCTAGAAGCTGACTCTGGTCTTCCTAATTAGGCAGCTCTCTCAGCATGAAGTAGGAAAAGCAACTAACACAACAGTATAACATAAAGGGCAAGAGGGCCCATTATGCTGGTAGGCAGTGAAGAAAAATAAAAGAGACACAAGAAAAAAGAATCCCTTATGCTTAGTGATCTATAACTGCTCCATGAGTTGCAATGAGATTATGACTGATTTATATTCAGCATACTTGATAAGTTCTAATGTCATCTATTTTTCTTAGGAAAAATATCTCAGAGTTGATGGCAGAGATCAAAATGATGTCTTTGAGCTGTCTTAACTGAGATGAGAGAGTGTAATTATTTATTTAGGCATTGAGGTAAAATGCTTTTTCCTGTTCACTTTGTAAAACTGATCCAGGCTTGGTGGAACAATAGGTTTCTTTTTATTCCAAAGTATTTCAACTTTCAAGTTGTGTATTTTATATTGTTTTACTGATTCACTTTCGTATTTTACTGCTTAATGTTCAATGAAAAAAGATTGTGCCTGAAACCTTTTCTGTACATGAAGGACATTCAATAGCTGAGAAATTCCCATTAAGTTCAGTGAGATTTTTGCCATTAGTAGCTCAGGCAATGAGGAGCTAATGTTGTAAATATATTAACTCAAAAGCTGGATACCACACATCCCTTGAGCAAAAAACAGACAGCAGAACTGACCCATACAGCATGCTCTGAAGATATGTGTCACATCTAGAAGAAGCAAAAAGATCTGTTTTCCCTCACTGAGGTTAAAAAGTACATGGAAAATTCTGTCTTTGTTTTAAATTTAATTTACCTTGCGGTATGGACCAACTCTAAATCTGTTTGCCAAATCAGTGTATACAAAGCCTGTAAAAGAAAGAAAAGATAATTTGGACAATACTGGCTGAGGTAAATGAGACAATACATTTGTTGTCTCTCTGTAAAGGAATACTTAAATATCAGTATTATTAAGTGCTTTTTTTCATCTGGTAAAAAAATGCAGAGCTGTTGCTTAAAAGATGATTGAATAAAACTTGCCCATAGGAGTTGGAGACTAAGAATTGTTGTTTACAGTGAGGCTGTTTTACACTGAACAGAAAAAATTGCCATAACTTTGTAATATGATAGGATATCAGCAGATGTTCTTGAAAGTACTGCTTTTGCTGAGTGATCTACTCAGAAATTCAAAGCAATACTGATGCTACTGAAGCTGAAATAGCTTTGGTAGTGATGAGATTTTCTTGTAATAATTCTTCTGTGTAGACAAGGTCATCTAAAGCAGGTTAAGCACCTTTAAATGAAAAGAGTGTACAGTCCATTTGATCTCCCCTTGGCTTTAATTACATCTGCCTGCACAGCAGTGCCCTAAAGGATCAAGGATCTTCAGAAGAGAACATTTCCAAGGACTCAATAACTTACTACCAGAAGGACCCATCCTTATTAAAATAAATTAGGGGAAAGGATATGGATTGGGGTTTTTTGATTGGTGTTGGTTTTGCTTGTTTTAACTCTTATTATGTCTTTCTTTAAAACTAAAATGCTGAAAATACATTTACTTTAATATATTAGAAAATTCAGTGAAGAATTTTGTTGAGGGGAGTAGAGAAGGAGTAAGAATTAAAAGTCAATAGGAACTGGGAGTCTAAGATCTTGTAAGTTTATAATTTTCAGTATAGCTAGAGATTTTTTCCCCAAAGGCCATTGGATAATGGAGAGATGCCCTACTGTTGTAACATAGAGCTCAAAGACTATTGAAAATCTCTTAGAGGCCCAGGTATTTCTGTACAGTGTCTTCTTCCTACTTTTTGAAGTAAATGGAAGATTGCGCTGCACTGAAAGCATAATCCTTTGAGGAAGATTTAATCCCCAGAACTGTTCCAACAGGAGCCTGGTGTCTGCAAGGCTGAGAAGAAAAAATTTTGGTTGAGTTCCACATGGTGTGATATCTCAGGTTCAGCAGCAATAGTAGTCATTTGTAAACTCTTCAATTAACTTAGACTGGCAGTGTGGCAGTGGGTTTTTCTCTCTGCAAAATTCTTTCCTCATTATCATACACATCTTGCATAATCCTTAGAGCATCCTGAAAATAAGTTTAAAAAAAAAAACCCTGCATATATTTTACCTTTTATGTTTTGTTCTCCTGTCTTTATTGCTTGTTGCAAGTAAGCCTGATTTTCCACTGAAGCTCAGTTGTATGGAGGAGGAAATACTACTTTCATACAACAATAAGAGTAGTGTCTGATTTCTCTGGGAGTTTACAGCCATTCACCAAAAAACTAAACAAAAATATGCATATTTCATTCCAAAATGAAAGCTATCAATATGAACAGTTTTATATCCTTATTTTCCCTCTTCCTTCACAAACTCAGGATTTCTTCCTGAAGTGTTTTAGGATACGTAGTTTGGGTGTCTTCTCTCCTTGAGATTTGATTTCTGACCGCATACATCTCTATAACACACTGAGGACAATCTTCCTGTTATTTAATGCAGTGGCTCAAACGAGCACAAAAACAGAGAAAAAACCCACAATCCTGGCAAAGAACCCCACAGGCTTTAAAAAAGAAAAAAAAAGAAGCAGTATTAAACAGAGTATATCTGCTAGAAGGCACTGAACTGGTGCTTTTCAACAAAGTATAGAAATTACAAGACTGTTATTTTTAATCATTCTCCAAAGCCTGTTGATGTCCACCACTCTACTCAGTTTCAAGATACTAGTGATACAGAGCTACTTACCTAAAGCAATAATGTTGGACCAGAATAATTCCATATTTAGCGAGATGCAAACACGGACATGTACATCTACACCTGGGCAGCATTCCATGTGCAATTTTTATTGTTCATGAATACAATGTATACCATTTGTTGGCATTGTTTGAGTCTGTTTGCTTGTTCGACTTGAAAATGAAAATTAAAAGGCAGCTACAGATTGTATAAAAATGCCTTTAACTATTACTCATCAGAGCAAGTAGCTTTTTGATTTTGTTAGGAAAACTAGTGTGAGTAATTTGTTACAAGAGCTTAATTTTTAATCAGTAAGGATTTTCCCCCCTTATTTGTAATTATGTATAAATGTATCTCATCTTCACTTGCTACACATTAAATATTTTATGCATTTCTTGTATTTACAACACTGCCTTGATGATGCTAAATTTTCAATTAGCAATTCTTACATTTTGATTAAACCCCCCAGAAATGAATGGGGTGTGATCTATAGGTAAAAGTTAAGGTTAAAAATAATTTCAGTACTTCTGTATAAGTTAAGGGTATGATTTTTTGAGCAAATTCTTATATTTAGTGGCTTGTGAACAGAAATTGGAATTCTTTAAAATTAAATTATCTTATTGCAGTCAAATAGGAAACAATTAGTTTATCCAAGACTAGGATTTCATAAACAGAACAAAAAACAGTGAAACAGTGGAGATAGTCTAGGAGGGGCTTTTGTTTTGTTTTTGTGTTTTTTTTTTTTTTTTTTTTTTTTTTGTTGTTGTTTTTTGTTTTTTCTTTTAATATGCATGAGTCCTCCATTGATTCATAAGACAGCTCTTTGTAATGAACTTTATTTGTTATTAAAATATCTACTTGGATAACAGTAATTAGTCAGAAGTTCTCAAACTGATGTAAAAGCATAGGAACCTGATTACAATTTTAAATATTTACATAAAATGGCTTATTTTTCTCCCATTGATTTCTGACAGAGTAGATTGTTCTTAATGCTTTTGAACATCAAAGACATTTCTGTAAGTATTTATATGCTGACCTCCTAACCACTATTTCAGAAAATTTTTTTGCCTCATTAAAGGTGAAAAGCAAAATGTATGTTTAGATTTTCTTTCCTTAACAGAGAATTGATAGCACAGGACTTTGTCAGTTCTCTTTGTTAAATAGGTGGAAGTCTAATCCTTCACTGGCATTAGTGATGAAAAATATTGTTTCTGATGGAACATCTTTAGAAAGTCAGGAGTCTGGAAACTGACTTGAGATGATCTGCTGGTTCAGCAATACTCTCACTAGGGAAAATGTTAGGACAAGTGGAACAGCACCGACTGCACTAAAAGCTCTTGCATGCACAAACTAAATATGAATTGTCAGGTTAATAACCTCTTCATGGATTTCTTCTACTGAGGAGTTATATTTTAAAATATACTGACAATAGTATCTGCATTTATATTGGCATTGATTTTTTTTTTTGTTTGTTTTAGGATGCTGCCACATGAACAGAAAGAGTTCACAAAAGCTTATGTGTCCATTACTGATTACCTTACTTAGAATTCTTCTGTTATGATAAAGTCATCTCCTATATTTATAAAGTCTTTCTCCCATATACCTGTCACAATAACTTGTTAAACCCAAAAAGAAGCAATTTTCCTTTACAAAGCAAATCCATGTGTGGATAATCCAAGATGTACCTATCACATTACATATTAGGTTGTATTCCAGTATAGTAAGCCTAAACCATGTCTGCTATGTGCCCTACTTATTTCATTTATTCCCAACAAGGTTGTCTGGAAAAAGGGTGAAAAATAACTTTCAAACACCAGATTAATCACAGCCAAATCTGTAGGGAAAATTTCTCTGGATGCCCTGCTCCAACTTAAAGGAAGAGCACTTTAAAAAATGGAATGTGGCAGTTTTAAGCAATAAAATTTACTTATCCACACTGGAATTTTGAGAAAGCATCTTCCCCTTTTATTCATGTGGAGCATTCATTGCTTCATGATTGAATAGCAGCATCTTATGCAGCTGGAGTGAGTTGCCTGTACACACTTGCATGCATTTCTTACCCACTTGGAAATATCTTGAGTGTTATCCTCCTTTTTTTAGTTAAACATAATTAATTGTAGCCTAAGTAGGGGCTGTAAAATTTCATCCCTTGTGTGAATATGTGTATTTGCTGTAGTGACAGTCACTAACATACAGAGCTAGTTGAATTATTTTTAAGAATCAGATACAGGTTTTTGAAAATCACTGTTGAAAAATAATTTCATTAATTACACAGTCTCAAAAAATCTTGAAGACTGAAAGAAAATGTCTTTTCACATAATTTACAAACACAGTTTGGGTGTCTCTAATAACAGAAAAATGGTCTCAAAAAAGAAAAATGCTCCCATCTGAAAGAATAGCTATATGTATGCTCTTACTCAGAGTCCCTTTATTTTTTGAAAAAAAAAAATAGAATTTGATAGATATTGGTAAAATTTCTTTTGTGGGAGATTCATTCTTATGATATTTTGAACCTTCCAGACATTTCAAACTGATTGACCAAAAACGCAATTTTTTTCGTTACTTAATCTGACTCTTCTATTAAGCAACAGGTTTGACTTTTATTTCTCTCTCACGAGCCTGTAAATTTAGAGACAAACACTAGAAAATGTTGAAGAAATTAAAGAAAAGTCTTAGATTCTAGTATCAATATTTCATTTAGAGCTGGAAAACTTAAATGAAATTAACCCCTTAGCTCAGAAAAAATACATCAGTCATCATGGATCAAGAATTGCAATTATAAGAGTAATGGACTTTGTGATTGTAAATATTGAACCTGCTGCATGTTAATATGTGTTAACTGTATGTAAGCAGGTCCCTTACAGTCTTCCTGAGAAGAAACTCTCATCCTACTGCATTTTTTTTTATCTTTTAGTGATAGAGAATAATCAAAAGTTCAGGACACTGAATTGCTGGCACTGGCTGAGCAGGGAAACCTGAAATGCATGGTACAATTCCTAGGGGAGGACCAGCCAGTCACACAGTTGAGGTGCCATGAGCAAATTCCTGCTGGAGAGACTGTTGTGGCAAGTGGAGAATTTAGAGGTCTTAAGCTCTGCTACACCAGAAACTCTTGAACTGTAAACCCTGCTAGAAGTTACAGATAGATCATGTATGGCTGTAGGGAGGGAGACACAATATATCCCTGACCTTGGAAAGTGCAGCCTGAGAAACACAAGGAAAATCACTTGTCAATAAAGCAAATCTGTCTCCTTGTTCAGTTAAGGAAAAAAGGTGAAAACCCAGTTAAATGAAACTCAGTGCTTCTGGCAGAATTAAATGTACAAATAAACTCTGAGCATGTGGGTTGTACTAGATGAAATCTATAGGTCCCTTTGAACCTTCATGATTTTGTGACTAGGTGCTCTTTCCTGATGTACTTCTTGTCACGGTGAATATTTTTGCAAAAAAAATTATTTTTCCCTCTCAGGGAAGTAGCTCACTTTATATGTGTGATATAATACAAGTTAAGCTTTCATACTGCTGTATGTTGAATCCTTCTGGGATTTTCTTTCCCAGGGTATAAGCAGTGTTGCAAGTGATGCTGATGTAGTGCCACCAATCCTCACTTTTTTGCTATTTTTTATTCAAATACAGCATCCATGCACTTAATATTGGTAACTGTATGCTCTTTTACAGTAGCACCTTAATCCAGTAGCACTGGAGGCTGTTTACATGTTAAATTATTAGACTTTGACTGAACCAAGGCAGAACCTAATGAATGTAGATCATCTGAAAATAAAGCTTTGACTTCTAACCTTGAGTATGAGTGGGGCTTTTAAACTGAACACACTAAAATAAATACAAAGTATAGTAAACACTGGATTCAGCCACCCGGAAGTTCACACTTAATCTGTGCTTGGCAGAGTTTGGGGCTCAGATTTTATGGTTTACAAGTTTGGAATCCAAACACTTACATGACAATGTGCAAGACATCATTGAGTAAGGAGTACAGTATGCATGATATGTTGGATGTTAGGCAGGAGAGGAAAAAATTGTTGACTGAATTACTTATTTTTAATTATTTGACCACAATCAAGTTCCAGTGGTCTGCTTTTCCTAAGTTGTGCTAAACACAAGATATTAATCTCTGATTAATTTGAAAATAAAACAGTGAAACTGAACTGTATAAATATGCAAAGTTGTTCTGCTATCATTTATGCTAATGAATTTTTCTCTATTAACTCATAATCTTGAATTTAAATACATGAGCTAAAGGTAACAACTCACCTTCGTTTTTGTTACCATAAAATGAATTTGTACACCAAGATGGAATTAGCAGCAGCAGCAGACTCACAGCTGCAATAAAAGACTAGACATCTGTTAGAAATGGGGTTTAGAAACACATGTTTTTTGCCCTTAGGCAATAGTGAGGTTACTCACTATGATAAATGTGAGTGTTCCATGGCCAGGCCTGTCTCACTCTTCCACTCTTTGCTCTTTGCAGTCAACTGTAGAAGTTTGAATGACAATTATGAGATTTTTACTGTATCAGACTTAACTGAGCACAGGAGCTTGAAACAGTCCATGCTCCACACACCTTAATCATTGTCTGTGCAGCTCACTTTGAGCGTTCAATTTAAATACAAGATGCATGGTTGGAAGAAGTAAAGAATATATGTTTGAGAATGATTTTGTGAATAAAGTATATGGGACATGATTGAGAAAGAAGAATTTGGTCTTGAGTAATGGGTGCTCTGAGAGCATCCAGATATTAAAAGACATGAAAATATTGTATACCAGGAGATGATTGAACTGGGTGGCATCAGCTCAAAAAGAGAACTTCTAAAGCAGTATTTTGTGGGCCAACTGTGCGTCTTTCTGTTTTCATGTAGCTGTAAACATTAAAACCAAAGCTCTAGCTAGTCATCCATTTCCTTAATGTTTCAACAGATTGTCTTGTCCATTTTGTAGATAATTTATTCACTGAGTAAACTGAGTGTGAATGTTGTAAGACATGGTACAAACTTTTTATTTGCTGTAGTTCTTTTATTAAGTAATGAGTAAGTTCACCAGTGTAATAAGGATTGAGACCTGTTTTGGCCATTTACTGTGTGAGAGTCAGAGCTGTCTTCTTTTATTGACCTGGAGCTCTTGTGATTTACCTTTTTAATAAACAGTGAAAACATTAGTAGAGGCTAGCTGTTTTCAAGTAAATTAAGTACTGTACCTGGGTTTAGAGTTTAATGATGTACTTTAATGTTCCCATTGAGATCCAATGTCAAATGATGGGTTTCAAAATGAAGAACAGAATGAAACATATTTACAATTGCAAGGAATGCTTCTGGCTTGTAAACCAGCATGATAAGATACAAAAAGCACACTTTCTTCAGAGTATTTGAATTGTACTTTTATTTTTACCAGATTTATTTTAAAGTACCATAGCTAAAGAATAGTAGATCATAGAGAATATTTTGTTGCGTATAGTTCACAGTTGCAAGGTGCCTGAATTTTAATTTTCGCAGTCATAAATGAACCACGTAAAGGTATACATATGAAAACTTTTCAAAGTGTAAAAACTCATGTACAGCTATCAAAGAAGTGTTTTAATTGATGCTGAATCTCTTTTCTTCCTTAGGAACAGACTACTTTAAATAGACTGTATCTCTTAGCATCCATTGTAATTGTCCTTCTGGAGTCATAAGGCAGAATAGATTCTGGAAAGAATAGCTCTTGTCTGAGATGAAGATTATCTTGGCTTACAGTCTTAGTTCTCTCTGGCACTGGTAGTAGTCCACTATAGGAGACTACTATGTACTGTTCAGTATTATTTATTTTGCAACCTGTGGTTAGAATGAGTAAGCTTAAAAGGGAATTGCAAAGTATACTATGAATATGTTCATTTTCTCATTTCTCCATCTTATAGTAAAAATGTAGCATATATAAAAATATTCCCATTTAATTTTTTAAATTAATTATATTTTGAAATTAATTATATTTTTGAAATTTGAAGAACCAATGAAAGAAAATTTTCTTGAAAATCTTCAACCAAAAAAATAATTAACTTAACATTAAGTTCTTGAAATATCATCCTATTTAAACACATCCTTAAGAAAATAATTTTGAAGTATATTCTGAAGCCTCATCTAAGTTCATAAAATTTTCAAATGCTTTAGTGTTTTCTCCTGTGTATATAACAGTAACTAATTCGAGTTAGTTGAAACTGCACAGAACTTCACTTGTCACAAAATTATTGTCTCAAGGAACAATTAGCATGTATAAAAATTTAGTTTAATATTGTCAGAAAGAACCCAATTTTCCTACTAAAAAAAAAAGCAGGAGGACATACATATACATACACTTGGGGACAGAGGAAAACTTTAGCCATGGTCATTATGTTAATATCTTTGCATATATTCTATATTCTTTTGGTTTTCTTTCTTCTTTAATTTTGCTTCTTCTTCTTTTTCATTTCACTTGTTGCATTTGTTTCTTATTAGATAGAAATTATGACAAAGTCACATGTTTATAAACATTTTCACAGGAGTTAGAAAAATTAATTGTAAATACCACCATTACAGTAACTACAACTTTTTTTTTATCAGGAATATTATATTAGGATAAAAATAGGGGAAACTGTTTGTGCTTTGAAATTCAGGAAAAAAAAAATTAAAGTACCAAGTGTTTTTTATATATCTTAAGTGGATATTGCCCTCAGAACTTGGCAAAGCATTCCCACTACCTTTAGGAAGTATTTTCTCACAGATTTATTTGGAGAGTTTCTGGCAGGCGTATAAAAAGTGAGAGTAAAGTTTGTGTCATTTACCCAAGTATTGAGTTAAAAATACACCTTGACAAAACTCTTACTACTTTCATACTGCATTGCCATATGTACACTGTATGTAATGTAAAGAAAGGAGAGGAAAAATTCCACACCTCCTTGTAAAGGTATTTTTTCTCTTTCAAACACTGACATCACTTGACAGATAACAACAGAATTCAGGCTCAGTGCATTGGAAACTAAGCAGGCAAGAGAAGCGTAAGATTGATTTTCTTTCACCATGTGCTTCCAGAATATGAAAAAGTGCACATTATTGTAAATGCAACATACATCTGTATCTGTGTTAGTTTTTTGGTCCTTTGTGGCAGGTGCCTTGACTTTTGAAAAAGGGAGTAGAGGCTGTGTCAATTTGGCTGCAGCAGACTTGAGGCCAGAGCTGCCCGTGTCCTTACAGCTGGCTGTAGTGCCTGAAGGCAGTGCTCAAACACGGAACCTTTGGCTCTCTGCCTCACTGCAAGAAAACATAAAAGAGGAGGTAATCTTTTGACTGCTGTGCTGGGCCATGGCTTTTTTTTTGTTTTTGTTTTTGGGTTTTTTTTTGGTGAAATGATGTGTAGCAGTGCATCTCTAACGTGAGCTCAGCGAACTTAATTCTGCTGAGGCTCAAGATGCAAAGACCCCAGTGGCAAATTCAGCACGCTATCAAGTTGACAGCATATGGAACTCCTGAAAAAGTACATTAGGATTTTCTGAAGAAATTTCTGTAAATGTAATTTTTTTGTGAATATTAACAAAATGAGGCTTTATTCTTGGTATAATTTTGAGCCTTATCCCTTGCTTTGTTAGAAGAAAATATTATTTTTTTGCTGTTAAACTATTTACCAATACACTGTTTATGTGCTATTTCCCACAATGATATTTTAGAACCCGTGACTAATAGCTACAAATGAAGCTACATATGTGGAATAGTTTGGGCCAGGCAAAGATGCTTTGATGTATCTCTGATATTTTTAGATGGTAGATGCTCAGTGTATGGCTATTACCATCTATTACTATATTACTAGACCATCACATGTAGGGTTCAAACTATAGGGTAAGAAAAGAATGGTAAAAGTGAGGATGTTTTCCCTAAAGCTCATTTAGTCTAAACAGACAATTTAAGCAGATGAAAAAATGGATGAGAGATAACAGAGTGGGAAAATTTCACTGAAGGTCGCTGTCAGTCAGTGGTACAGAACTTTTATATCTTTAATCCCACTGAAATATTCTGTAAAGGCTTTGAAGAGTCAATCATTCAGAGATCAGTAGCAATTTAAAAATATGTGTACATGTTAAATTTGTAATTTAGGAGGAGAAACATATTGCCATGGTTTTTGTTCACGGTATGGTAAACATTTTTCTGGAAAACACTTTGCTTTTCTGCTTTGTTTTGATCACTGTAATTTTACTGTGTCACAAAGCAGGGATTTTTTAGTAACTCCAGGCAGTACCTTGATCAAAGCAGCTAAGTAGTTGTGAAGAAGTATCTCATGAGTCTTTGTGAATGAACACTTCTTCATTCTTAAAATGCTTGCATTGAAGATAGTTATATTTCTTTCACAAGAAATGGAGTAAATAGTGAAGTTCTGAAGCTTGAGTCTGATTTGGGGGCTCTTTCTTTTTAATTAGTTGATAAATTGAAAGATTTGATGCCCTGGTCAAATTTTGCCAAATCCTGCATGTAGCCAAAAGTACAGGAAAAAGCATAGGTAGGAAGACCTGTGGCTGGGGATTTAGCTTCCTTGGAGATTTGGGAATAGGGTCACATTTGTCACCCAATATCCTGTTAATCTTTGCAAGGCTTTCTGTGATATTTTTAGAGGAAAATTGATGATGCATTAACTAATGAAAGGACTTTAATGTGGTTCCAAGTATTTACTGTGATAAGGCCTAACACATCTAAGTAGCCACAGGAAAGTGGTGTAATATTTTTACTGTTTTAACACTGTTTTCCAATCTAACTATATAACAGGAAATCCACTAGGGCAGAAATCAAATTGCAAGTAATCAGATTTGTACTTCCTATTTCCATGTAATTTAAAAAAAAATTCTCAGGTTTTCTTTCTTCCTTCTTTCTTCATTTTCTTCTTCTTTCTTCTCTTTCTCTCTCTTTTTTAAATTTTATCTTTTCTTATGAAGGTTTTCCCTGTTGCATTAGTAGCCTCTGACAACAGTCACCGACTGCAGGTGTACATACTTCATGTGATGGTTTAGGTCTTTTTCCTACTAATGCTGATAGATGAGTGGCTAAGGAGGAGAAAAATTATATATTTACATTGCAATTATAGGAATTATATGGTTTACTCTCTGGGCAGCATTCTGCACTACGTTAATTTTCATGATATTAAATATCTGAGTGCCATCATAGAAAGAACACAAGTCATTACTACAGTCTACATATGATAACTCAAACATAATTGCTGTGTAATCTTCAGGCGATTGAATTATCATTCAGACCCATGCGGACAGTACAGCCATGCCTAAAAAAAATCTGTTTAATCAAAGATTACTGCAGCTTCTTTTTTTGATTGAATTATTTTCAAAACATGGAAATTCAGGGACAGATTCTGGAAAAAATATAGCCCTTTTACTCAGCTTTGTTAAAGTGTGTAATATAAATTTTCTTCAAAAAATGAGTATACCTATGGAACTCTAACAATGATGTAGGAACAGAAGGGATACTTGCCTTGTCATGGACATCTTGTGAATCCACAAAACTGCGTGGTCCTGACCAGCTCTGGGTCAGATCCCTGACTATTAAGCCAACTTTTTCAGATGTTACAAAGTGGTACCTGCTGGCCTTAGTGGAAAACTTATATATCCCATAGAGAAGTTTCTGTGACCATCAGAAAGTAAATTTAAGAAATTTTATGAAAGACAGTCTCAGACATTGCATGTGGAATCATCTTTTTATGATGTATATTTGATATGAAGGTTACTTAAGGTGTAATATTCATCAATTTTCTTTCATATTATTCAACACTTGTGCCAGGCAGTTGTATGTAGATTCAAAAGAGCAGGATCTCTATAGCAAATTTACTTTACATAAAGGTAAGATTTTTGTGATAAAAGGGTGACTTTCATACTGCATTTTTTTCTATAAACAGATTTCATGTTTTTCTAAAAGTTGCTTTTGTTTTTGTTTTTTCCGTAAACTATATACAAAAATCTCAAGAATTAATTTCTCAGATCTCTTGACAGCTTGGAAGGCAAACAAAACCAACTGGTTCATATAATCTTTGTTACATTATTTTTCTAACAATTTACTTTGTTTCTTAAAAAAAAGTAATCATTCCAGAAGTAATGGATTTACTCGAGCCATGATAACCCCACTTCTGAAATTCAATTTGTTGCTTCTGAATACTTCTTCATCTATGCCCAAGTAAATGTGCCCTCTTTCATGCTGGTAACTTCTAAATGGAGTTATTACACAACAAATACAACATACCATTTTGATATTTTACTTAGAGCGGAGTCCCATGGTTGGAATTTGTCATTTGGAAGAACCAGATCAGGCTGAGAGTTCTAGTTGTACTTAAAGCTTAATGCATATCTATTATTGAAACTTGTAATTTAAGAGGTGTTTCATAAAGAAAAGTGATATTTCTATTATATATTGCTGAATTCTGACAAAAATGAGATGTATGGCGATAATTATGGGATATCACAGTCATTTCTAAGGCTCGTATTTTATGCACCAAATAAAATTCTTCACAATTTAGTTGGCATAAACAATAAGGGGATCACAATTTATGAATTCTTCAGAAGTCTTTGCAGATTTAGGAAGACTTGGTCATGTAAATTCAAATTGAAATATATGCATTTAGGCATAGTGTTTTAATGGAGATTTGAAACAGGCTTTTGTGTTAATTATACAACATATATGTGTTTGTCTCTGTGTTTTTGAGAGGGGATGGAAGTTTTGAATTAATTCTCACAATAACAACAAAAACAAGTTAGGAACTGGAAAAAGTTGCAAGGAGTCACTGAAGAGCAGACCACAGAAGAAGGCAAAAATTAGATGTGGTTGAATAATAGATGATAAAATGCCATGCTTCTTTCCATTCAGAGCATGAACAAATATGGTCTGTCAATCAGGAGTTCAAATGCTTTTGAAAAACAGGAAGAATTTTACTTAACAACTATTCAAATTGTTAGTTGTCAACAGTGAGGATGAAATGTTCTTACAAATAGTTGCTAAGACACTGGTGATTGGGTTATTAGCAACTTACAAAGGGGATTTTTTAAATATGTGTAAAATTTTATAGATAAATATCTGTTTGAAATCTTTTACAGAACTTACCTTAAGTGATGAGATTCAATATTCAGCATAAATGCATCTGTTGAATGGAATCCAGCTCTACAGCTATTTTTACTGGGATCTAGCATCCAGAAAATTGTGGAAAATTTGTGTTCATTATTTAAAGTAGAGATTGCATCATGAAAATAAGACAAAATAAAATTTTGAAGTGTTATTTTGCTATATATATATATATATATATATATATATGAATATTGGATTGACCTTAAATGTTTGCATCCCTCAGTTTCCACATATTTTGAACAAAACCAAACATGAAAACATGAAAAAAATTGCTTCAAATGACAGAGGTTTGTTTTTTTCTTTACAAAATTAGTTGAGGTCATAACTTACTTGTCATTTCATTAAATATACAAGGCTTATGTCTGCTTTATATAAAGTCTAAAACTACCAAGCAGTTACTCTGGGCTCATTTTTATTGTTTACAGTCCTTGCAGATACCTATAGTGAATTTTAAAGACCTATTAAATGATTTATTAATGACCAGTCTGATGTTTACTTTTCATTTTGAGCTATAATTAGGTAAATGTACATGGCAGCAACTCTATTTGAGAGAAACTGAAAGTCATTGAGTACAGTTGTAGCCTTTTTCCTCCAAAATCTGATTTGTTTCTGTTTTTACTTTATGTGGATTAAATTTATATTCTGCCTGCTTCTTACTTTTTTTGGCAATAAATTGTGGACAAAAGAAAATGTATTTACAGTGTATTCACATTTGCACGTTTTTTATTCTGTTAAGGTACAATCTGCATAGGGCATGTCTCTTTTTCCAGTGGCCATAGAAATGTATAACTGCTCATCAATGATTTTATTTTTTTTTTCCTTTAGGGGCTGATGTTATCAATTTTGATGGCCATGTAGTGTTACCATACAGATTCAGGAACAAGAAAATGAAAACACTGAAAGATGTCATCTCTCTGAAATTTAAGACCTCTGAAAGTGAAGGTGTAATCTTCCACGGAGAAGGACAGCAGGGAGATTATATCACCTTGGAACTGAAGAAAGCCAAACTTGTTCTAAATTTAAATTTAGGTATGTTTTGATTATTTAGTTTTTTAGTAGTTTTTTAGCTCTCCCACAGAAATTTTAGGTAATTTAGTAAGCTGCATCATTTAATCAGACACTTTGTTGAAAATGTTGTTAATTCCCTTCCTGCATGTTGGGGGAGTGTGTGTGTGTGTGTGTGTGTATGTGCATGTGTGTTTTGTTCCATCCTGTCCCTTTTGCTCTGTGTGAGATACTCTGAAAAGAAGATCATACAGGAAAGCAAGATCAGCAATATATTGTCATTACTGCAAACAAAAAAGAAAAAAAAAATAGTTTTCCAGAATTATATTTGATCTCAGCCACGGCTTTGTGTGAGGGAAGGACTCTGTTGTCGCTTCCGAAGGAATAAAGGTCACACTAAGGAACCTTGCAGAAAAAAAATAATATCAGTCTACTAAGCTACAGGCCATATGAAGTTGGCAGCAGCAGCTTTCCTAGAGTCTGAGGAGGGCTAGGAAAGGAAAATAAATAGATTGTTTAATCAGGCAATCTTATGATGAAATCCTGTACACATTACTCTAGTTCCAGTCCTCCCAGTAGAGGACTACAGGCTCATAAGTGACTGGATTTATAAAGTACACTTATTATGAAAAAGACCCATACTTACCTGGTTTGAGGTATTTTTCCATTCAAACAAAAGAACCTTAGAAAAAGATTTCATGCAATTTTCCTTAGTTCTCTTATAGACACATGAAGAGTAAATTGTTCCATTTGTTATTTACATTGAATAATACTTATTTCCACTAGCATTTTCTACTGTTATTTTTCTAACAATCAACATGAACAGATGATGAGATAACTAAAGCAGTTACCTATTTTTAAGAATTTTAATTGCAGTAGTAACCCTTTCATTTCCTGTTCCTCTATAATCTTCAGCACAAACTATCTTTATAAGCTACTATAATTTCCATATATGAGTTTGGTGAGGATGCTCTTAAATCATTAGGCTGATAAATGGGACTGGGCCCTGTGACCCACACTAAATAAACAGATGTAACGCTTTATGGTGTTATTATTCCTCTGCCTGAGAGTATTGTCTTTGCATCAGACACAGTAGAAAAGCATGCTCATCTTGCCTGGTGGGATCCAGTGACTTAGTTTCAAACACCAGGGACTGGGAAAGGATGGGGAGACAGAAGTGAATTTAGTTTTCACTTTGCACTGTGTTTGAGTTTGCATTGAAGAAACTGAGGCTCAATGACACGCATGCAATTCTATTTTATTTTTTAACCAACAGGACCATTGGCCTTCAGCATAAGGGCAGGGTGGTCATTTGTAGGAAGTAATGTCTTAAGCCATGGAAATGGGATTTGCCAGAATGTGTTTTTGGCACGCACAAACTTTATTGTCTCAGTTGCAGGCATTCTTAAGGGTAAGAAATTCTCAGCCTCAGAAATGCTTCAAGTCCTCATGTATTCAGAACATGGAAGATTGCATTGAGTTATTGAGCAGTGCAGCAATTTTTTACACTTACTGCTGAATTAGTCATTTGCTGCTTCAGTTGGGATCCATGCTATCAACCTTTGCTGGCTTAGCTATGTCAGTCAGATGGCAATGAGATGTGATCTCTGACTAGCACAGCTACACTGGCAAAACCCCCAGGATAACACAGCAGAGAATTGCAAAACTGTACTCTTGCTAGTAGTTTGACTTCCAGAATAGGAAGATTGCTTCAGGATAACATAGCAAAATAAGCTGTATTAACAGAAGATGGTTTTTGCTGTTGTTAGCACAGTCTGCACTGAGCCTTTTCCCCTCTGCTTGCTGGTATAATGATACTCTGGTAAAGGCCACAAAGCATAAAACTCAAGAGTGAGATTTTGGCTGTTTTTGCCAAAATCTGTCATCAGACTCCATGTCCTCCCCAACATTCATAAATCAGTACAGTTCCAATGCAGCTCAGGATCTGGCCCAGAGGTGACAGCTTTTCTTTTCTGCGGAGTAGGAGCAAAAGCAGAAAACCCTTGATGAAAACATCTTTACAACTGGAAATTGGTATTGCTTCTCAGGTTAATTTACAAATAACTGCTGCTATGAATTTATACATATATTTAGACAATTCAGTGATCAGATGCTTGCTGTTTTGTATTGGTGGCAGCAGCTCTCCACTGGGCAGGTCCCAACTTCATAGCACACTGACTTCTTCCAGTTAATTGCACGTCTGGTATGATTCGGGTGAAACATCGACAAAGAAAGAGGAAAATGTTTGCCCAATTGTATGAGGTGAGAAATGCTATTGTTTCTGTCCTCAGGCAGCAACCAGCTTGGCTCTATTTTTGGCCACACATCTGTGACAACAGGCAGCCTCTTGGATGATCACCACTGGCACTCCATCATCATAGAGCGCCACGGGAGGAACATCAATCTCACCCTCGACAGACACATGCAGCACTTCAGAACAAATGGAGAATTTGATTATCTGGACCTGGACTATGAGGTAGACAGTGAAACTTCTTTCTTCTTATTCAAATTGCTTTTATAAAGTTCAATAAGAAAGCTAACATAATTTGTTTTCTTAATTTTTCATACATTTGTTTTGATTACTTATTCCTTTATATTTCGTGAAACTTTGTTTCCAACAGGATTCTCTTTTCATTGTAAATTATGTTCCTCTTAATTAGCCTACCAAGTCCCATCTGGTGTAACAATCATCTCAGCCCTTTGTTTTAAAGTGGGAGATGTGTGTTATTCAGCAAGATAGGCATACATGATATTAAAAATCTCTAAAAGCAGCTGCTCTAAGCAGGAAGTATATTTTAAAAAGTATAGTGCAGTCTGTTGTTTCACTCAGGTGAATTTTGCTCTTGAATCAGAAAGCCTTAATCTGAAGAGTTAGAGTTTATTTTTAGCAAAGGAAGCAGGTTAGAACCTTTTTATTAATACACATCTTGATCTGCCCTGTCTTAGGTAGGTAGATACTTCCTTGTATTTTCACAAATATGGCATCAGTAACTTCATTTGTGAAAGAAGCAATGAGGAGTTAGGAAAGTTGTAAGAAAACTTGTTTAATCAATCAGGTTAATGCAGACAAGTGCTGGTAGTAATTAAATGTGGATTTATTGTTTGATTACACTACAGCTTCAGCTATTACGAACTTGTTGAGCTCCTCTAATCTGTACATGAAGTTCAACACATTAGTTATTGCAATCTTTGTATAATATTTTCTTACACTCTTTACTGTTTCTGATGAGAATTAATTTGGTTGACTGCACCAGATATGTAATTTCCACCCTTACAACTCTTTAAGATGTAAGAGTGAATATAAATGGTGTAATGGAAAAAATTTGAATTAACTTGTGGGGTTTTTTTTATTTTGATCAACTGTGTTTTTTAATTTTTCCAACTTGTGGGGTTTTTTATTTTTACTTTTGACCAAGAATATATGAAATGTTTGAAAAAAGTAATTATAAATGTTTCTGAGTCAAATATTTGATTATATTCTGAAAAAATGTTTGTGGATACATTATTTACTGTAACTCTAATAAGAAAATAACAAGTAAATTTTCCTGTACCTCTATTAATTATTGAGCACTGAAGATCTGAACTGAGCTACTTAAAACTCATATAAATAGATTTTATTACAGGCTTTTAAGTGAATGAGGAAAAGGCTGAATGCCATAAGCCACGGTTGTGCAATTTGTGCACATGTGTGTATATATGTATACATACATATATAAAATATTTACATAACAAACATATTGCATATAAAAAGTGTATCCCCATTAAGAGCTGAATTCAGTGCATTCACTTTCCCATCCTCTCTGCATAAAGAGACCTCACTATCAGTTCTCAAAGATACATTTCATTTTCCATATACGTGGATCTCCTTGTGTTTAATTGAACTTCTTCAAGTGTGCGTGTGTATGTGTGTCTGTAGTTCATATAAACTCAAGAGAATTAATCTCCTTCCTTTCCTCACTGTTATCTCACTGATTTTGGAGCTAGACACCACAGACTAAATTTAAAGGTATTGTCTTTGGGATTTACAAGGACTAAAGCCAAAAGAATCAAAACTATTTTTCATAGACAAAGTAGTTTCTAGGTTAATCTCTTTCAGAAGAGTTAGGTAAACACAAAAAAAGGAAAAAAATATTAGTTCTGATTGCATTTTTGAGATCAAAAATAGTCTTGTAAGTTGCTCTTAACTCACTGTCACATTATATGTTTTTTGCTTTTTCTTCTTTTCTTCAAAATTCTTTCTTTTTTATTTAATTGTTATATTTAATTTAATCCAAACACATGCATAAAATATTTGACAACTATTAAACTATTACAGTTCCAATCTCCATATGAAGAGCTGTATATTCTCTAAAGTCAAGCCATGTCAATTTACAGTACCTGAGGATGTCCCCACAAGATTTGTACACACCAAAAGCTGGTGTGTGGGGTTTATAAAGGTCTTAGATTTCAGCTGTATTGTTTTAGTTCTTCGTATATGCCAAGTGGAAGCTTCCTCTTTGGGATAGAAACTGATATCTTACCTGCATTTAAAACTGAAAATGTCAGCCTAGAGCTCTGTTTTCCTTCTGTTGGTAATAACAAATGGAATGGACAATGAATAATGGTTAATAGCCTAATTCTGCCAAATCTTAGCACTAGACTACAAATTGATATTTTTCTGAACATTTGTGAGGCAGGAAAACAAGTTGTTATTACTATTTACGGCATCATCTAATGGATATAATTACCTAACACTGATTGCAGGGACTAATCTCATGAGACCCTTATTCTTGGCATTTGAGCTGCAAAATATTAATGAAAACATGTAACATTATCCACTTCTAATAATTTCCATAAAGACCATTATATGGCAGAGACCTGTATCATCTCTATGGAGTGACAGAGATGTCACTCTTTGAAGATAAACACTTTTAGTTTGTAAATATTTGAGTTTCTAAGTTTTTAGCACTATAGATTATGGATAACCCAGAATTAATTAGCCAGGGTAATGAAGTTCATCTGTAAGACAAAAACCAATTCCTATTTGAGTTTGATGACTGACTCATGCAGGGGTTGTCTTGATCTTCTCTAAGGAGATAATTTGACCAGATAAATCAAGGGGTAACTCCTCATTGACTATAACTACATGACAAAAGCATGTTCTTGGTAGTGAAAGGTCCTTCTGTCTACCAGGGGATTGCATCTTTAATTGTGTGACTCTGTAAATTCTTCTGGATGAAGTAGACATATGAGCATTACAGAAGAATTACATGCCACATTGGAGCCCACCACTGCTGTGCTGTAGTCTGAGCTCTGGCGCACAGTTAGAGCTGAGTGAATTATTTGAATCAGATTATCTGGCTAATTTCATGTCTACGTTTTTAGAAAAATACTGTGATGGAAATTTGTCCCAATGTCCTTGTTTGAAATGCTTATTTTCCAATATCAATCAGAACTGTTCACATGTGATGTGTGTCTGTTCACTGTTTGGACAATTGGAATAATATTTGGGTTTGGCTACCATAAATAATTTGAATTAATTACAATTCTTATTTCTGCTTTTGCAGTATTTATTTTGATACATCCTTTTTCTGTAAAGAGTGCTGCCAGCTCTCTACTTTGCCATGCTTGAGTGTTCAAAGAAAGCAATGTGTACAACAAAATTCTTTAACAGTCTTTGCCTTCCAGTAACTATCTACCATTTTTCTGTTTCATTTAAGATAACCTTTGGAGGCATGCCTTTTTCTGGCAAGCCAAGTTCTAACAGTAGGAAAAATTTCAAAGGCTGCATGGAGAGCATCAACTACAATGGCAATAATATCACCGACCTTGCCAGGAGGAAGAAATTGGAACCTTCAAATGTGGTAAGATCATAATTTCATGGCCATCTACCCTTCTGTTTCTACTTCTAAAGCAGACTAGAAGGTACTTGTGGTTGTGTAGCTGATATTTTTGTGATATACTACAATAATATAAAACACAAAGCAAATTTTACCACAAATCCAAAGATCTTATTGTATGTACATTTGTGACTTTAAAAAAAAAATATTTTCATGTATGAACATTTTATTTCTGGAGTCTTGTTTCATCTTTCAAAAATTAACCTTTAGTGTAAGTCAGATAGTTGTTTGTGGTTTTTTTTTTTTTTTTTAAAGAAAATCAACTGAAGTAGTAAGTGCTTTTTCCCTTTCTTCTCAAATTATAGTAGTCTAAAACCAGTGCAGACAAAATTTATTGTTAAATGAATTGCAGCTTTCTTGTGGCTTTTAAATCCTGGTAATATTCCATCCCTGCTGAGCTAGTTGGATGGTTTTAGTGCAAAAGTCTTTGGATGAGAATGCTTGTACAGTCTTTTCTTATCCATCTGAAAACCTCAAGATATTACACTTGAAAATCATTATTTGCTTATTAACATTACAGAGGTTATTAGCATTTTAGTCTATTTTTGCAGCAGCTTAAGTGTTCATAGTTGCTTTCATGTGCAGACTTGTGGCTTTATGGGCAGGGTGATTAAGAAAGAATGTACTTTAATTTCTCTGGTTTTTAAGTTCTAAGTGTTACTGAAAATGCTTGCTGGCATATAGAGGTAAGAAATAAATGTATTATTGCCATGAGTTTGAGATGGTTTGAATAACTTTTCAAGGCTTTCTTCTGTACAAGCTTACACACTTCACAAATTCCTGCTAACAGTATGGAGGTTTACACAATTTCATTATCCTTTATGTAATAAAGTGTTAAGTTGTGCAAATGCAGTGATAATGCCATGCAAAGGATTGATTATCCTTGGATAGTAAAATTGAAGCTCCATGTCATTGCATGACTAAACAGTCAAGGAAATCCAAGGGATAATCATGAGTGTGTGATGTTTGCCTGTACAAACTCAGTAATACAGCCTGACACCTATAACCTTTTCTACACATAAATTTCATCAGTATTGTCAAAGTCAAAGAATACAATATACATTCCTTTCATTAAGATTCCAGTTTTAAAATTTTTTCAACCCAATCTAATGAACTCCTAAAACTTTAACCTTTTTTATTTTTTTCATAATTACAAGAGATTTCTTTTCTGCAGGGCATTTTCAGCTTTAATGTAAGCATGATTTTGAAAGATTAATGCCTGAATTTAAAAAGAATCTTTATGCAGGAGCAATCTTTCCATTTTGCTCAATCAAGTCCACTGCAAGTTAGTAGGACATATTCTTAAATCCTCTTTCTGAACAGAAATGTTGCTTAGGAAGTTCCTATAGTGCAAATCCTGTCCTTCAAAGTCCTAGCATCTCAAAAGTGTGGCATAGCTAGGAGACATGTAAAGTCTCTGAAAAATCATATTTTGGATTGTTTCTCTCTTTGTTCAGTTCTTTACTTTTAAAATTCTTTTACCCATAACATGAAAATAAAATCCACACAAGCAGCTCTGGCAGTATTAGTGCCACATCAAGAGGTGATATGCCAGTTTAATTTGATGCTTCTGTTGATTTCCAATTCTGAGAATGACTAGAAAAATAGAAGCGACCTTTGTTTTCAGTAGAAATACTTAAATTGCTACAGCTCTTAAAAGGCAAAATCAATTTTACTCTAACTAAATCAACATGGATTTTTATGTTTTTTACAAAAACATTTTTCTCCTAGTTTTTAGCCTGATTAAGCAAGAGAAATAGACTTTCTTGAACTTATTGTTGTTGTTAAGCGTGTTTATGATGATGGCACTCCAACAGGGATCCAAGCAATCCAACAGGGATCAAAGCTCCATTGTAGGAGATTCTGTACAATGACACACCTTCCCCTTAAAAGGCATGACACAATATAATGTGACTGAATACAAGCAAAGTCATCGGTCTGGTCATGAGAAGTATTACAAAGAAAGGATAACTTCAGGATAAAAGAAGGATTTTAAAGGGGTGTGAAAAAAAGAAAATAATGTTCCTAGATGAAGGCAGTTGAATTTCAGAAGTCACACATTGAAAGGGACTTGACACACTGATTATAAAAAATGAGAAGGCCCAGAAAATCAGAGATGATAAAAAGATGATGATCTTGATTTTTTTCTGAACAAAATTAATTTTTTTTTAAAAAAGTGTCTTATATACATACATTTTTATGAACAGAAAAGCACCATCAAGCACCTTTTGCTTTCTTGAAGAGTAAGGATAAAAAGACAAATTAGAAGTATTTTAAATTTAAATAAAGTCCAATGCTGACTTTAGTAACATATTTCATTTAGATTCAGAAGGTAAAGAGGAAAAGTTATTTTGATTCTTTTGTGATATTTAAGGTGGCATTAGTGTATAGTGCATTGCCCATACTATATGATCCATCCTGATTTAGCAGTTAGTATAGTCTTAATAAACTTATTACCTGTCTTTTGGGAGCTTCCTATTCAGCCAGTAGGTCTTTTAATTGGGAAAGATATTTACTGTAGTATTTTACACAAGGGATTATATTTGAATGTGGATAGGCAAAATTCATTTATAAGCAAACATGAATCTAATTTGCCATATAGATGAAAGATCACGGTGCACAGCTCAGGCTGCACAAATTAAGTTGTTTTTACCTTTTCCCTGCCAATGTAGTATGAAAAAGTCTCTAATAAGACCAAGAGCTTCAATATAAATGCACAGTATATATTTGACTTCCAGATGTCATTGCCCAGAAAACTATTCAGCAAGTCACTCTGAATCTACAGAAAATGAACTCATTCTCTTTGAAAAATGAAGAGGCTATTACAGAGACAAGCTGCAGATTAACTTGAAACCTTGACCTAGAACTAGTGAGCAATCTATATAAAATGGGCTGTACTTAAAAGAGGAGTCATTTTGTGAACTAGAGTCCTAGAAGGGATCAATAATCCAGTTCATATTAATCTACATAGCTCAGTAGGGAAAATGCTAACTAGCAGGGAAATTAGAATTATGTGTTGCTTTCTCAAGAAATGTTTAATGCAGCTAGGCTTTTCATGGGAAATGCATTCATTGATGTGAAAAAGGATTTTAATGCATTCTGTGCCATTAACATTAATAGGTGTTATGCATGCAAGTATCCAAAACATCAGGATGACAGGAGAGTGTCAATTGGATATAAAAGCCTTCTTGTAACAAGGAAATTGTTAGTTCCTCTTGGTTACAAGGCATCAAAAGGAACTCTTAAAAAGTCTAACAGAATGCTCTCTGAGCACTTCTTAATTTAGATCTGCGACTGAACCATGAGATGTCTCTCAAAACATGATGTAGCCTTCTGTGTTTATGCAGGACTGCCTTAACTCTGTAAGAGAAGTTGTGTCTATGCACAAAGTGACAATTACACTGAGAATGACAGCCAAGGCTTACAGAGAGTATTTCAGACACTCTCCACCTTTTTTTTTACTGTATGTAAAATTTGTGGTTTAAGCAAAAGTATTCTGTAACAAATTTGCAAAGGTTTAAATTATAACTACTCAAACAAATGAGTTAACTATTTTGATTTCATGTCTTGCTGGTTAAAAGTGTAAAATTAAAAATCTCCAGGCAACTTTTAAACCTCACCGCCCCAAAGTAAACAAAACAAAAAGCAAAGCAAAACCACAAAAAACCATCCCAGAATTGACAAGTAGCTTAGCAGGGAAATCTTTACTCTTTATTCATAAAGTAGCTGTAATTTCTCTTATCACATAGTTATCTAAAAGTTATCTTTAGTTGTGTCAGCTAGTTTTTTCCTAGTTCCTTGGATTTGTTTTTTTTTTTTAATCCATGGGATTTGGGCACAGGAAAAGAATGTGACTTGTAATGCTGAGATTTTATCATAAAATTTAAAAACAAATCTAGGAGATCACTTTAAATTAATCTCTAATCCCAGATTACTGGAAATATCAATGTTCCTTAATTGATCATGGAGGCTGCCAACTTGATAGTATAGTTACTACTAATTCTACTGGCCTTTAGAGGTAGACTCTGTACAATTCTTGCTGTTCTGCAGGAAAAAAAAAAAAAGAAGTTTCTACCCAAAATAGTCAAAGTATTTATCCTAGTGGTCAAGAAAATATTTTTATTCATTTGGGTTTTTTTACATGGAAATCCATTACAGGAAGCTGAGTCTGCCAGACCAGTTGTATCTTGCTATTATACACATAACTGTTCTCTGATGTGATGTTCTTTTAAAAAGTGATGGGTTTGGACATTGGAAAATGAGTGCTAAAACTTGCTTATTGATGTCATCCATCATCTCCAACTGAATATAATTACTTCTTAAAAAAAATTTACTTAGGTCTTTCCTGACACACATTTTCAGACACAAAGTTCCTATCTTGCTTCCAAATTCTCTACTTTCCCTCAAGATGAACTGTCAGATGCATTTATGCACTATGAATACAAAAATATTACATAACAGTCTAGATCAGGAAGTCAGTAATATAGAATTTAAAAATAATTATGCAAAAAATATGATGACTGACTTCTACTGGGATTCTGAACACTGCTTAGGTAGACCACATCTCTAAACACCTGTATACCTCCAAAAATGTTTTTAAAGTCTTATTTTAATTTTAAATGTAAAAATAAATATCAGAGGAATTGCTGCCTTTATATTAGTAACAGTTTCTGTATAGGATGAGAGAAAATTATTTCTTCACAAATAGAAAAAAATTGCCACATAATTTCCACCTGCAACAGTGCATGAGAAAGCCTAACCATAGGACTTTATCCACTTTGCCACATATTGTAGGAATACTTCAGCAGAGGAAGTTTTCCTGTTGTATTTCCATTTATGCAGTAATAAATTAATTCTGGACCGAGATCATTACAAAGTATGATTTTTAAGGAAAAATGTAATACCCTACAAATATTACCAAATGGTAATATCCTACCAATTTGGTCTTTTGTTGTGAGAAAGTGCATGAGAACAAGAGAGAAAAATTTGTGTCTCTAATTCTGGTCTTTTTTACAGATACATTTTAAAGCTTGTAGATCAACAATTGACTGGATCTTTTTTCAATTTCCTGAAGAATAATATTTTACAGAGTAGAAACTGCAGTTTTCTTTACAGTGAAAATTATTTACTATCCAAAAATATTGGTGTTGTTCATGATCAGCTACTCCAAATCCTTCTGTGTCATGAATTGAAATATTAGCATATATAGTATCATGTAGTTGAAAGCATAACAGAGAGGTTGACTGCTCAGGTATTATATATCATTATTTTGGAACATCATGTATTGTACTGATTGACACACTGACATCAGGGTATTTGGAAATCTGCACTCATTGTTTATGCTGTTCTGTTATAGGTTTCTATGGGGACCACAGACAAGCCCAAGTTTATCTGTGATTAATTTCTTTATCTGTTAACTTGAAATAATAATGCTTTCATCTAAGCTTGAGAGACTACAACTCTTCAGGGCCAGCTGCCTGGTTTTTTGTGATTGTACTGTACAGTACAAAATATAATGGGGCCACTGCTAGAAAAAAAAAATAAAACAGAAAAATCAGCAACTATTATAGTAGCAACAATAAAGATAACATTAATGGCACATCCTTAGTGCCATTAATGTGTGCATACATCACAGAAGTCTCTAGGTTGAATGAAATCTAGAATACTTTTCTAGAGGTAGCTATGAATTTAGTGAAATCTTACAATTTTTCTTTTTTTCTTTTTTTTTCTTTTTTTGTGTTTTACTTAGGGAAATTTAAGTTTCTCTTGTGTGGAGCCACACACAGTGCCTGTCTTTTTCAATGCCACCAGTTACCTTGAGGTTCCTGGTCGTCCAAGCCAAGATGTGTTTTCAGTCAGTTTCCTCTTCCGGACCTGGAACCCAAATGGACTTCTTCTCTTCAGCCACTTCTCAGATGACCTGGGGAACGTTGAGATTGACATAAATGAGGGCAAAGTCAGTGTCCATATCAATGTCTCCCAAGTGAAGAAGAACCGGATAGACATCTCATCAGGTAAGTGTGTTTTGTGTTTTTTTAAATTTGATATGATTTTGGTTTGTGTTGTTTAAAATCATTATGTACCTAAAGACTGGGAAAATTTTTTTACAAAATTTAAAATTTATATTGCAACTATGTTAAATCCTTTACTGTTTCATTGAGTAAGAGGTACAAGAATGTTGAAATAGTTATTTCTTTTTTCTTCCTTCCTTCTGTCTTACAGTTTGCTCTGTGAAAATATTTGGTTTCAAAATGGGTGTGTACTCCCTTTCTAGGTGTAGTCAAATAATTAGACTGTTCCTAATATTTTCCAATAACTAGGGAATCTCATAAAAATAAATCCATCCATACCATAATTATTTGTATGAAATTTTTAGATCTGCATAGCTATCCTGCAAACCTTAGATTCATTTCAATGCCTTATTGTTATTTTGTGGCAACAGGCATTTCAGTGCCTGTGAAATTAATTGTGTATGTGAACATAGAAAAGGAAAATATGACATCTGCCAGGTAAGGCTGCAGAAAGAATGCTGTTGTTGTACAGTAAATATCACAGCAAACTTCTTTTTCCCTTCTTGTGCAGGGAATTAACAAATGCCATGATATAAACCTACTGGGTTTTCTAGAAGCCAAAATGATCTGCTTTTGGCACAAAGATTTCTGACCCTTGTGGTCCTATTGATAAAAGGTTTTTTACATTGGCTATTTTTAACAGCTGAAAAAGGAGAATTTCCCATAGTCAAGTGTGCAGCCTTCTGCATGTGTAGGGTATGAATAATTCTATAGGGTATTAATAGACTCTGCTGGGAGGAATGCAGCCTGGCTATCACAAAACATTAGACTAACTAAAACCGCAGCCTCGATGCATGTCTGTTTTGGGTTTCATATCTGCTGTATTTCTGCCTGTCGCCTGTAATAGCAAATTAAAGTCTCTTAGTATTTCCTCTATATGCTTCTCATAATTTGCAAACTTGCTTACATTAGCACCTTTAATGTCAGTTTTTGAGTTGGCATGGCGACATCAGTACTTCATTCTGGGTCACAGTGTAATGCTGGTTATGGTGGCAGTAGTTGTACTGGCTGGTAGGACTCACGTGAGAGAGCTGGCAGTAGATGTGCACGTGGCAGAGTCTTGTTCCTTCACAGCTCGGCAGTTAAGGTGCTTATATGGAACAGAGTTCTGGTTTGTCTGGTTTAATTGTCACAGTTTCCCTTGAATACCCTAAAGTTGTATGCACTGACTCAGGGTGCTCTAACTTAGCAGGTACTGATTTCAGATAAACAGGAGAGTCTAGAGTCCAATTTTTCAAATGCAGTTGAATTCCCACTTTTCTCTCTGGTAGCTGGGCACTGCTAATCTCCTTACCTGCCTACTGCTTTATGAAGTGCTTCTTGATGACTAGGAGGGATCAGAGAGTAGGAGAAAAAGGTTTTCTTGTTGGCTTGACAGAACTTTCATACCTAATTCATGTATGCATTTTGTTTAAGGAGAGAAAGGCAGCTACAACTTTATATAGTTTGATGACACTTTTTGCAAAAGTAAAAATGAAATAATGCATGGAAGTGCAATGAATGAAGAGATACAATACTCTAAAATGACCAAATTAAAAGCTGTAATGCAAAATGTTTAACTTCTGTTTAAATACAGTGATCATGAGAAGTTACATAGCATGCTGTGGGAAAACATTTCGATAATAGTAGGTAATTCATTGGAATCATAAAGCAGGCATTGCTTTGCATTTAAAATCAGAGAAATGGAGAGCTGCCATCGGGCAGTCTGTTCTTAGCAGTTTTCTTTGTCTCCCTTCCTTCCCTGCTGTCTGTTCAGTTTTTGTCAGGGATCATTTTTCCATGGTGTTAGTGGATCCCAGCTAGAGTCTCATGTCATGTTATCCTTTGGTCTTCAAAAAGGCACTTAATTGTTCCTTCATTTATTTAACTGTGTGTCCTACCTGCAGGAGATTTCGCTGTATTCAATTCTTCATTAAATTCTCTGTCTCTTGATCAATTTTATTCATCTTTATTGGCAGGATAAGTCATCCCGCTGCTTTATTCTTGGAAGATGTAAAAGAAAAATAATGTTGGTATAATTATTAAAATGGTCTTGTGTGCCTGAAGCTTTTTTCTCATTGTTTGGGGTTCAAACTTGTCTTTAGTATGAGACATTCCTACTGTCTGTCATGCTTTAGTTACCTCTCTCATTCTGTTGTTACTGGTTTTTTAAAGAAACCACAGTTTATATTTGCATCAGAAGTTTCTAGAAAATTTTCTGTAGATCACTTCTGGTTTTAGCAAAATACATTTTATTTTCTTCTTTGGTTAGGTTATATATATATATATATATATATATATATATATATATATATATATATATATATAACATATATATATATATGTTTACCTTGCTGTCCCTTTCATACCTTGAGTCACTTTCAAACCATAACCTCAACTCTATACATCGGATAACTAAATCTATCCAATTATGAACATTTCATATTTATTTTACATGGACTGAAAACAATTGGGGATGGTAGTATATATTGCAGTATATAGTATGTATGATCTTTGTGTTACACCTAAAAAGCAACTGACTTTTGTGTTGACCTGGCAAACCAGAATTTCAGGTTTTAATTGACCTGTCTGTAAGTTTTTTAAGAGTGATGGAATGATTAGTCCATGACCTGTCCTGGGCTTCAGAGAGGTAAATGCTAGAGGCAATAAAGAGCTGATAAAAAACAGTAATAAATCTTTTACTGTGTTAGTAAAGTGTACTCTGATGCCCATAACAAAATGCTGAGTGTAACGGAGTCTTTTACATTCAGATGCATATGAACTTTCAGTTTGTATTACATATGAGAAGGACAAGGATGATTAGCCCTTGTAGTTAGACTTACTGCCTGATTTTCTTCCTGAGCAAATTATTATTTTTTTTCATCATCTTGCAAATTGTACTTTCAAAACAGGTTTCTAAACAGTAAAAAATGCATGTCTTGCCCAGCATTCTGTTAAGCATCCAGTAAGCACTGCTTAGCTGTGAACAGACTGGCAAAACTCTTGCGCAAAGTCAATAACTTTGATTTTGCTTTTTTCTTACATTAATCTCATTAAAATGCTACCACCATTTGATTGATGAGAGTTATATTAATAAACTTGCTGTTAGTAAGAGGAAAATCAGGCCCACTGAGAGCTGAAATAAAGATTTAATTAGAAGAAATAAGCTACTGACTGTGCATAATTACACAGGTGAAATACTTAAAGCTTGTGTATAAATCAAGAGTTAAACATCCTATTGACTTTTTCTCTGCAAAGTAAACTTTGATTAATATCTTTACAATTGTGTATGCCCCAGCATGGGGATTATTAATAGGAAAGAATCTCAGAAAACAGTCAAGAGATTTATCTTTACTGCTCTGTATAGTTTTGGACTAAATTCTTGGTTTTGTCATTGTGATATTCAGGCAAACTTTCTAGAAATTGACACAAGGGATTGATGGAAGTAATGCCAGGCTGACAAGATGGAAGAAAGATGTGATCTTGTTTTTGGAACATTTTGAAAGCAGATTTCCATTGTAGTTTTGCATATTAAAGGATCCTGATATTCTGCTGCAGTTCAAAAGTAATTTAGTTTGAATACATACTAAGAGCCTACTCAGTATTTGTAATCTTGCAATTAGAATAAGTTGTTGATGAAGTTATTTTTATTTATAAGCTCCAACAAGCTGATGTCTTCTTTCTTGAGTACAGAAAAATAAGCAACTGGAAAATGTCATACTCCCAAGTGTCTCCTGGCTATAAAAACTTTTAATGGAACTTTACCAAAGCCATATGCAAATACAGTTCAGTGCAAGGTTAAGCCACAGCCTGTGTCCCAGTTACCTCCTTTTCTTCCACTTAGTTTTATCTACCTGCTTCAGCAACTTAACCCAAATTCCTTCCTAATGAAGCCAAAGTTTTCTGAAGCTTTCAACATGGGAAAAAATGGGTAACATTAAAAAACACAGAGAGTATTACTTTGTTCAAAGAAACAATAGTAACCTTCAAAACAACACTCCAGAGGCATCATCTAATGGCTTTGCAATGCGTTTTTAAAACAAACCTCAAATCCCTCTTTCAGTATAGAATAGAATGTTCTCTGCCTCTTGAGAAAAGGCAGGGTTTTCATGATGGCAGATTCTAAAATAATCTCTTGATTTATCCTCTGTTTATTTTCTCACCCATCTTTTCATAGGCAGTTTTGACCTTTCATATGTAAGCATTCTCTGCTCTACTTAAATATTAGATGGTCTATGAAGATCTCTGGGACTGTACTTTACAGTACAGATGATAAGTCATTGCAAAAAGGACATAATCTCCTTCAGCCCAAAAGAAACAGAAAAATTTTCGGTGTCCAAAATTTTCTGCCTTTCACTTGAATTCATCTGCTTGAAGCTTCTTTTTTCCTCCACCAACTCTATTAGTTAACATATTATATTAGCTACTGCTCTAGACTTCTGTTCTTCCTGTCAAGCATAAACTTATTAAAACTTGGGATATGAATATCTTTTTGTCATATTTATCTGTATTAAATAAATCAACCTTCTCCCTGTGGAATCCCTGGGAAGCTTTCCACCTTTCTGTCTTTCTGCTAGGTCTCAAGTCATCTGAATTGCAGTTCATTTATATTTTAGACCTTGGGTTAAGATAGCATCCTTCAGGTAATAAAATGTCTCTCTCTGACAGATCTAAAGTGGTACTCTTCCAGTGACAATTCCCTGGGGCACTTTATGTGGGAATCAAGAAGTATTTTTGCCTTGGTGGTTAAATGAAGGCTTAAATAGGGAATGTGTACACACAGAGCACAAGTGCACTTCTGGTGGGAAGATAAAATTTCCCACTAGGTCTTTCTCACATTACTGGTAGTAGATTATACAATGAATGTTATTAAGTGGAGGCAGATACCCCTGAGGAACTTGTCAGCATGATCAAGATGAGAGACAGAAATTCTGTCCATGAAAGACAGAATGATGACTTAGCATCAGACAAGTCTGAATATTAGAAACTTAGAATGTTCACAGATAGCCAGGTTTGTCCCTCTGTTTCTCTCTGTATATTTTTGGCTACTGACCTTAAGCAGTGGAAGCAGCTACACGAATAGGCATTTGTGAGTCTGAATTTCACAGAACTGAGACACTGGAATACTTGTAGTAGTTATAGCTATTTTTACGACACATTTTTAGTGTAGACTGGTTTAGCATCTCCATAGAAGACTCAAACCAATCAGATCAAGAAGTAGAGTTCCTGATTGCAGGCTTTCTTTGTCTAAAAAAACTGATGAGTTTAGTTCAGCAGTTTGTGAATTCTGCTTCATCAGTCACTGATTTTCACTGGAGAGTTGCCTAAAAATGCAATGCACAAGCTCTGCATTCTAAAGCATAGATGGTACCTTTTTCAGATATTTCCCTGAGAACAATGGAACTCTCTATTGGTTGCACTGACATTTTGCAAGGATGGAAGAACCCAAGAATCAATAAACCAGGCTGTCGTCCTTGATAACCTTTCTCAATTTATACAGGAGGCTCAAGTCCAGTTTACTTGTTTTGGTCTCATTTCCTCTGGGCTGTTGAAGAGAGCTAGATGGGACCTTGATGATCACTATTTTGGCATGAAAGATGAGATAAGGCTTTTTGCAACTATTATGTGAAGACTCATTGTGTTGCACTGAATTTCTTTCAGGACAAAACCCCTGAAATAGTCTGCGGTTAAATGATAATCCTAACTTGCTGCTAGAAGAAACATACTTTATGTGAGTAGATCTGAACAGAACTAGCTGGAAACATTCCCTTCTAATTTTTTTTTACTTCAGTAAGTTTGACAGGAAGTCAGCTCAATTTTTGTTGCTTTCCTTGTTGCCTTTTCTTACTACACCTGCATCAGCTATTGATAGTCTGGTTCTAGTCAAGTCTGAGAAAATTTTGGTTTTGACTTTGATGAATGGAAGATAAGTCCCTTAGTTCTGAATGCTACAGAGGTATCCAATATTTTGCAGTTACCTTAAGAACATAGATTTTTACTTTGGTGGATTCTCTGTTCATATATTTTTGTTGAATGCAAAAGAGCATGAAAAGACTTGTCTCTAAAAATTGGTTTACCAAGCCAAGGATGCTTATTTAAAACCAGCATTACCTCTTGGATCAGAAAGATAGGGTTGTTGGAACAGACGTTATAAAATATACTTAAATTTACATTTTAAACTCTTCCAGTATTTACATATATTACTGATTGAAGTGAATATGTGGGAGTTTGTTTTTTTTTTCCATTATTACTTTCCTTTTTGATTAGAATAATGAAATAATCAAAAGGATACAATAGAGAGTGGAGCTATAGTTATATTTGTTGTGTTTATGTACAACCCAACAACAATATTCCCAGGACACCACACATATTCATATATTATAAAGGGAAATTAAAGGAACATTTTCTAATATCAGAAATACTGCATATCCAAAATATTATATTCTTTCCCCCAACATGCTAGTTTGCCATCTCTGCCACTTCTTCCATACAGGTGGTTCTTGGAGAAAGCCCATTTCCAGGATTCCCACACCTATGTTCACCAAGATGGCAACATGATGGCAACAACACAATAAGGTTAGCCAGGTTTTTCAGCAATGACACAAATATCTTCCAGCACAATTTAAACTTCCTAATTGTGGAAAAACATGGATTGCTGTTAATAACAGAGTGTAGGGGTTCCTGTAAACTTTTCTGTAGGTGTTAGTATTACTGGAGAAATGTGATTGGACTCAGCGCTGTCTTAGCTCTTTAGTTTACTTTGTGCCAGATTTAATTTCTACTGCAAACGAGTGAGAAAAAGTACAGAATCTATTTGAAGTGTGTTTTTCACTTTGCTTCTATTTGAGAAAGAAGTAGTTGACTAAGCACATCTCGTGATAACCCAGCATGTGATTAACCATTTCTAATAACTCAAAGAAATACTGCTTCTGCCTGTTTAATTTGGAAATTATGGTGTTCTGTAAGTGACTGTGAGTAAGTGGAGTAGCAGAAGGTAAAAGGAATGCAGTCACTTTTTAATCGATAGTAGAAGTTGCAGTCACTGTACATATGCATATGTACCATTGTGCATATAGCCATTTGTCAGACAGTTTATTCAGCTAATTTGCCAACTGCAATGAGCAGGAAGTTCACAGACCATTATTTGGTAAAAAAAGTAAAACCATTTGAATGGATTCAGGAGACCCAGGGTGCTCCTTGTTTCATCTCAAGGTCCTGTTGCTGTAACTGTCCCCTTGGACACAGGCTGCATCATTTCTAGGATATCATCTTCCTGCAGGATCAATAGTTTCTCCACAATCAGCACTGAGATCCAGGAATAGTTCAGTACTTAGACTGTTCTGGAGTCCATTACAACAGACAGTATAGAGAAAACAGTTCTTACTCTGCCAGCCTGGCTTGCCCTCCAACATATCTCTGCAAGAGTTTGTCCTCTTACAGATTCTTATGCCCCTTTCTTCCACCTCTACTGCCCCTCCTCCTTCTGCACACACCACAAATTCCAGATGTAATAGCTTAAAATGTAAAAGCAATCACAGGCTATGAGGTAACCTTATTATTATTTACCACTTTTTGAAGAGATGCCCATTTTTAGAGTCGTAATAATCCAAGGTGTCTGTGACCCAACGAAGGACATGCAGGGTCTGGGGGAGACCCAAGCTGTTGTGACAAGGCTGCTGTAGCTGTGGCCATGTAATGCCAATGACATGACAGGCAGGAGCTGTCAGTGGTGCACAGGGCTTACACAGTGTGGGCACCCTGGTGAAGCCCCAGGGTGAGGATCCTGGTCCAGAGACACCTCCACATGCTGAATAGTGGGGTCAGAAATGGATCATCCCTTGGGCCTGGCTGCAAAGATGGTAGAGACACATCCTGCCCCATTTCAGAAGCAGGAAACCACAGCACAGGGGGTGAAGAACAGGAGGTGGCTTACAGATGTAGAAACAAAGGGAAAGTTCTCAGATTTGGAAAAATGGTCTGCCATCATCACCTCATTTAGTCAAAGTTTGTTGTTTTAGAAAAATCTGTGGTGGGCATAAAACCTTGCTGATGGAGAAAAGCAATTTTTATGATTTAAAAAAAAAAGAGAGAAGGAAAAATATTTTCAGTCTCCAGTTAGAACATAGGATATTCAGTTTCTGTAAAGTTACAAAAATATTTACAGACAGATTGGGAGATCAAAGGTCTTGAACATATACTATCTAACAGTGTTTCAAAAAAATGGTACAGAATCTTCAAGCAGTGTGTACAACACTGTGGTGTGAAGCTATCAACTATGTAAATTAAGCCAGCCAGTGCCCTTTTCACCTTTTCATCTTACCCAAATGCAAGGGAAAGAAAGGAGAATTTTCTTTACTTTTAAAGTCAGCATTTGCAGCACTTGCAATTTGAATAAAACCAGTAGTAATAGTCTTTCAAGAGCAAATGTCCTTGCAAGTAATTTGAGTTTTTTGAAATTTTTAATTTTTAATCTTATTTATCACTAATCCTCGACTAGGTGTTCCACAACATCTCTAGCCTATTACTTACAAGAAAATAATTAAAATTTGTTGTAATATTAAACACAATTCTTTTTCAGGGGGAAACATGACCTAATTACAGGCACGGAACTTTAATTTATGTGCTGGGAACTGACACTCAATATCTTCTTTTTCATTGCTATTCAGGAACCTGGAAAATAGATTATTATCTGTGACAGGTTTCTGGCAGTCCCTCTTGGTTTGACAGTGTTATTTTAGAGAGAAGAGAAAGTCACTTTTGTATATAATGAAAGGAAAAGTTGTCAAGCATTCATACATATTTTATGCTGCATAAAACTTAAGTGCTAGAGGAAAGATTCTGTTTTCAGTCATGCCATTGTAAATTCATGTAGCTTCTGCTGACCTCCAGGCTTGCTTCAATGACACAGGATGGCATCTAGCCCAAAGGATTAATTCCATTTTTTACAGAAGCAATGCAACTCTTGTAAGTCAGCTGGGCCCTTACTGGGTTTTTTTGGTTAGCACAGTCATGCATAACTGTGATGTGTATTTTGGCGTTTTGGCATTTTCTACTGACATTGACAGAACTAAAAGCAATTTCTATCAAAGTACTTTCTTGAAATGGCATCAGGCATAGATTGTATTGTCTATTTTTTTTTTGATGGAAGTGGTAAAAAATTGACTTGGGGAGAAAAACATTTTCTGGTTGTGTGTTGCTAGCTCTGCCTTTAGCCTGTTCTTGTAAAAGATGGTGACTCCCTTCAGGCATTTTCACACGTTGTTTGTTTTCATTTCCCAATGTTGCTGAAGCAGCATCACATGAGCACTGAGGTGAAACAGAGCAACCAAAGTAGTTTGGTTTCTGCAAGCTGAATGGAAGATGATATTGTCTTTAAAAAGCTTACTCATTAAGTTTATATATTTGATAGGGAGAAAAAGAATCTCAATTCTCTTGCTGTGAGGCAGCTACTGTAAAATACATAGTTTATATTAGCAGTAACCAGTGTCCACATAGACACTGTTTCACTGAGGAGAAAAGCAAAGTTCCACACATATCCTTCCCAGAGTACTTCCTTACCAAAGAAAAACATGTTTAGAGTCATGGCTTCACCTCTGTTTTTTCCAAGAAATGTATGAATGTACAATGAATTTGAGGGATTCATTATTTTAAAACACAAGAATAACTTTCCTTTTTTTGTTTTGTAGATTCAAAGTAGTGGAACGTGAGATTGCATGCCCTCAAGTATAAGGTTTTCATTGGTTCACCTTTTGTAGCTTTTTTAACAGCTCATTTTCATAATTAGCACACACATTAAAACAAACTGCCAAGTGGAATTAACTTTTCCAGATCACTAGCAGGAGGAAATAACATTCTTAACATTCTGGTGTTGGTACTTAGATAATTACCTGTGAAAACAGTAATAGCTCTTGCCATGTCTCTTGGTTCTGGAATTTATAACACAGGGCTGATATTCCTGACTGTGATGAATCTGGGAAAGAATAATGTGGTGCAGAGGAATCTTTGGGAGGCTTAGGCTTGCTTCAATAGCATTGGAAACAAGTAATAGTTCATCAAATTTGCTGTGTCATAAAGATTTGTTGTATGCTAAACAAAAATATCTGATGCAAGGCAAATTACCTTCACATTTTAAAGCATCTTCCAAAAGGCACATATGCATATATATATATATATGCACATACATATCTATACAGAGAGAGAAAGAGAGAGAGAAATAGAGAAATATGATGTTTTATTAGCAGCCCCTTGTAAAAACAAGCAAACAAAAAACCACAAAGAAATTACTAGAACATTTATTTAATTTTTCTTTGGCAGGATGACCCTGAGTTACATTTCTGTTGAATAAACATGGAGCACTAAGAATGCACTTACCTCTTCAATCATTTTCTTTTTCTTTCTAGCTTTGAGCAGTACAGTATGAAGTGTTCTTTTCTGGTTTTGTTAGCAGGAAAATGCTATGTTATGAATGTGATGTTTGTTTCATCTTTCTTTTAATATAATATTTCCTGCAGCAGGCTGCTATCTTTGGGAAACCTTTTTTTAGCTTCATAATTGTGGCATTTTAGATTTCCATTTCTTACTGCAAGAAAGGATTATAACAACATTATGTTAATACTATTAGCTAATTTTGCTACTCATAATAAATAATTATATTACTAGAGCCATTATAGTCCAGCCTGTTCCATGTACCATTCAGCTGCATTAGCATTTAAGTGTTATTTCTTCCCCATGTCAGAAATCTCTGATCAGTGTTATAGGTTATTAGTTTCCAGAAGGCTATTTTATAGTTAGAACAAGGTTTTGTGCTTTTAAACAATGACAAAAAAAGCCCATACAGAAGCAGTAAATATCTGAAATATGATCATCCAACAAGAAAATCTGCTTATATCATCCAAAGCAGACACGGCTCTCACCTGTTGCTTCAGGTGCTCTGCAGCTGGATACAACATCTTAAGTTTTTCTTTGGCAGAAAGACTGAGTGTCCATTACATTTTTGAAGGTTTCATCAGGCATTTTCAATATTAGGTCTCCCTGCCATTCCTATCATCATGAATCAGAGCCAATGCAACCAGGATTTTTTTTTTGGTGGTGAGCCATTGAACAGTCATATGATAGGGGAATGCAGCAGGTCTCTGGAAAAATTTGGGTTTTCCCCAGCAGGATTTTTCCCCAAGATCTTCATGTCTTACTTTGTGCTACTGGTGTTCCATCATTATTTCTAAAAGTGAGCAGAAAAGGGTTGTACCAAGGAAAGAGATGTTAGATGTATCATATAACTGTACACTGAGGCAGATAAAGGTTGGGAGATGACTTAAGTTAATGCTGGATAAAGATTTTTGGCAAACATGCCTTCATATATATATAAACAATATTACATATTTTTTTTTATCTTATATTGGTAGCTCTGCAAGAAGTTAGAAAGAAATGTGCCACTTTACTACTTCCTGGTTTTACTGATACTTTATGGAATCTTTTGTTCTGCTTTGGTTTGTTAACACAGATATCCTACTTATTCTTCACTTACTACAGCTTCCTTAGAAGTTTCCTAGCATATGGTGTTAAATTCCCATTGAAAAATATGCAGAGAAATAAGCTTTGCTAATGTACAGGGATTTCCCACATACAAACAAGTGAAGAATATTGCTTAGCTGTTTTTTCCTTTTAAAGCAAGTGTTATTTTTATGGAAATAGTCTGAGGTCCAAAATGATGTCCTCAGAATATTTCCTCAGAACAATTTCAGCATCAACATTGAATATAAATGTACAAGTGGGAAAAAGAATTATGCAGTTCTAAGTAAAGGCTCAATAGCAGTGGATTTTTTCTTTTTTTTCTTTTTCAAAAACTGTTATATTAAACATGTAGCCCTGTAGTTTGTTTCTTAAAGTAAATTCAAATTCTACGGAACATTTTTAAACCATAAGGATATATCCTCATCAAATTCTAATGAAAGACAACTTAAAAAGCTTGAAAGAATTCAGTAATATTTTGGAAATCTCTTTAAAATTATAAGCAGAATAACATTCAGTACTGATATTGCTTTTATATTAATAGTACATTTAATAGATCTTTCTTGTGTCATATTTTACATGCACAAGAGGAACTTTTCCTTTCATTTTAATTATCTATGGAAAAGACATTTGTATGTTCAGTTATGTCACCCAAGTGTTGCTAAGTAGGATTATTTTTTAATACTATTAATAGTTTCTGGGAAATTCATTTTCATTTATTAAAAAAAAAGGATATGCACTTTCATGTCATAAAAGTGATGAGCAAACTGTAGTAGGTGTAAAATTAAAGAACATACCCTTGCATTATTCATAATTTTAAAGAAATTGTATTCTTAAATAACATTCTTAATTTTCTGGGTATCATTGACATCTCTATAACAGAGATGAGTAGAAAGAAAGCATCATATTCAATAGCTCAAGTTTAGTTTGAATCAAAACTTGCAACTCAGATCTGGTTTTGTCGTTCATTAAGTTTGATCAGGAATTTAAATATCCATAATCTTAAGCAAACATGAAAATTTGTTGACTTGAAATTCTGATTACACTGATACCCTGAACTAGCAATGGGATATGAAACATTGCAGTAGATCATTTTTTTGACCATTGTATGTAATGGATAATACACTTAGCATAGAGAAGCCCAAAATAACATCTTGTCTCCACTCAGAAGCAGTATAGTCTCATAGGAAAAGTGGTATTATGTTATTTTGAGTTGTTGAGATCTTTGATAGCTGCCATGTATCCTCAGTTCACACTGGAAACAGTAGAAATTTGTGCATTGTAGTTAAGAGCCCAGAAAGGCTATGACGCTGACACTTCCAGCCCTGAAGTCAAAATCAGTCAAAATCTCAGGCCAAATTTATTCCAATGAGAATTTGAATCTGTCTGCTTCTGGGAAAGGCTCTGCCATACACCTTTTTTTGAAAACCCAGTTATTTGAAAGTTACTCTTCAGATTATCTAAGCAGAGCAGCAAAAGGTCCAGGAATGTGCAAGGTCCTTTCCTCTGAGTATTCACAGCAGCTCACACCATGTCAATGATGCCTGTCTGGTGCTTGTCAGCACTGTCAGCACTCACTGCCTGCCTCTGGAAGTTCTATTTTCAGTTCATTCCATATTCATTTAATGTAAAAGGCAGGTGAGGAGGAGTGACAACAGGGATCAGAAAGCCCTTCTCCAGAACCTTACTTGTTATCATTTGATCCTTTGAGATTTAGCCTGTCAACTTAAAAACTTTATATCACAGTATTTGAAGTTTTTACATTACAAAGAGCTGACTGGGGGTATAAAATCTGACTAATATCTGCAGTGACATTCTTTTTTAGAATCTGATTATTTTTATTATAGAAGTTAATTTGGAACTCTTAAGTACTGCTACCTCGAGAAGGAATACAGTATATTTTTTCTGCGTGTAAATGAGTGATATTCAGTAGAAAAATATGTGCATGGCATATAGAAACATTCATAAGACTGGTTGAGTCTTATGAATGTTTCTGTAGCCAAGCAGAAAAAATAGAAATGTTTATTTATTCATTTCAGATTAAACAGGATAAAAAGATAAAATATTTTATCTTTTTTATCTTTTTATTTAGAGTGTTACAGATTCATTAAACTAATCCTTTTCATCCTTTTTTTTTTTTTTTTTTTTTTTTTTTTTGTGCTATGAATTCTTTGACTAGGACATTTTTGCAAAGGCTGTCTCTGCCCAGGGTAGATGACTAGTAGATGAAATCTAGCAGAGTTCTACCACCTATACTCATGAGAGACTGTCTGAAAGGTTACAAGGAAATGCCACACGTCACTCATCTCATGTATCAGGACTCTCACCTGTCCCACTCCAAAAAGGAGGGGGAGCAGATTTTAGGACTTGCAGGAAAAGGTATCATTTGCACTAAACTGTCAGGCCTGCAAGGGCCTTTGAGGATATTATAAAAATTTTACTGGAATAAATATCTTGGTTTCTATAGATATAAATGTTCTTATGTTAAAATAAAATTGCCGTTTTCCCTCATTCCCAATCTGTTCAAGCCCTCCAAGTGCTGCATCTCCATGAGGGCACCCAGGCATGGACATGGATGCTGTCCTTACCATGTGCACCACACTTACTTTAAAATCAATATCAAAGTAGGACCTCTTGATACCTTTTTGCCATTCAAGCTCCTGAAACACACAGTGTGGAAGAGTTGTAGCTCTGCAGAAGGTTTATAAGAATCTGTTCAGTCTTTACCTCTTTCCCTTTCTCCTCTTGTTTGAGGCAAGGAAAAAAAATTACAGCTCAGAGATCTGGCAATTTTATTCCTTATGGCTCAATGAATAGATGACTTCAAATTCTGTTGTACGAATAAAATTACTGTGGGAATAATGCATGATAACGCCATCCTGCTTGCAAACGGGACATGGTTCTGGGTAAGTGCTTAGCTCATCCTCATGTATTTCAGCATTGGTAAACTGTTTTGTGCTGTCTAAGGACATTAAAAAGATGTGCTGAGTTTGTTGGTTTTGATTTTTTTTTTTAAATTAGGAATGACCTTAATCAAATTTTAATGTTGTAAAAGCAAACATTAAGAAGTTGTTTTCTCATTGAAAATATGCTGAGTTACACTTCTTGTCCCATGCCACCATAATCCATCTTTAAAATTATTTTTTGGGACAGTAACTATGATGGAAAAAGCCACATACCATATGCATAATGTAGCCAAATCTGATGGGTTTTACTATATATATCTCCTCAAGCAGACAGAATATTTTTAGGATTTTACTAGATTTTGTCCATTAGAATCAAATATTTAGTATAAATAAATAAATTAAACAGAGAGGTTCATCGTAATTACTTATCATTATGAGAAACATATTGTACTTTGAAAAATAATCCTAAGAGAATAGTTAATTTGCTTTTCACAAATTGATCATTGTTATATATGATTGTGTTGTAATTAACTAATATTTCAAAAAGCTCTAGCATAATCAAATGCTTCTTATTTTGACATGCAGACTCTTGCAATGTACAAACACGGAGACAGATGGGAAATACATCAATTGAAAACCTGTCCTATGAATGTGAATATCTGGAAAAACCTTTCAGATTTTAGAGGACTTTTAAACAAAATATTTACTGTTTAGCATCTTTTTCTGCATTTCTACTTCATCCATCATCTGAAGCCTGACATAGTATCATTCTCCTGAGTCAGTTTGGCAACAAATCAGGAAGACCCAAGTGATTACTCAAGCAAAGCATATGCAGAAGGTGGGGGAATATGAAAGGAGCAAAACCAAAGTCTAATAAATTGTGTTTAAAATTTCAGCTCTCTCCTAGTTAGTTTGTGAAGGTATCAGATGAGTTTATTCACAAGCTGGCAACCCTTCAGGCTCAATATTCCAGCTGCCTGTGAGGCAGGGAAATTATCTAGATTCTCAGAATTTTTATGAAGCTGACAGGAAGGAAAAGTCACAGAGTGTTTCTGTGCAAAAATCATGAATGTAAAGATATTAAGAGAATCCATTCTACAATGATAAAAATCTGTGCCCGAGTACACTAAGCATCCTATGAAATAAAATTAAGAGGAGTAGCACAAAAAGATATATTTTAAAAATTCATGAGCTAGCCCTTGCACATTGTGAAATGGCCTTTTAGGTTGAAACTGGTTTTAAGACTTTTCATGTCCTTTGAGCTTCTGAGAACTCAACAGCGTACAATGATTTTTTTTCAGTGCATTTTGTTTTAGTAGTGGCTGAGATCCTCTTGTAATCACTTTTCTCCAGAAATTTTCTCCTTCAGTAAAGCCTAAGATACATTAAGGTGTGATAAAAGCACAAGTTAGTGGCATGAATTGCTGTCTGTTGTGAGAGCTGGGAGGAATAAGCCCTACGTGTCTCTGCTGCTAAGTTTCCAGAGAAACCTACATTTTCCACTGCTGATTCCTTTTTCTTCAAAAGGAAAAGCAGGTGACAAGAAACTCATGCCTCAGAAAACACGAAGAGAAGGATCATTCAGGCAACTAGCTGTGGGTAGCAGAGGCCAGATAATGTAGCCAGCCACTTCCAGCATTCTGCAAGAGCTGTGTATTACAGACCTGAGATATCAGGAGGGAGTTTCCTTTGGAAGGCACAGCTGAAAGGAAGCCTATTTCCTTCAGCAGCAGGGAACAGCATAAAAAAAAATGTTTGTGGAGAGCAGTGCAGGAAGATGGAATAAGGAAAATCAGAATATATCTGTGTAGATAAGAGTGAAGTTGTGTGTTCTTACAAATAGGCTGAGGTGAAATGTTTTATTTCTGTTTGCCGGTACTTGATAATGACAACTTTCCTTACCCAAAGTAAGGGGTACATTGCATTATTACTTGTGAGCTTCTATCAGTGTATTATGGGAATACTGGAATGATATAGGAATGCTACATTAAGTATAAGCAAATGGCCTGCGTGTATTCCTTACCAAAGCTGAGGGATCTTTTTTGTATTCCACACTGAGCTTCATGATGTATTACACTGCAGAGTAGTAATCTAGCAGTACTCTTCATGTCATTTCTGTATGAATGTATGACATACAAAAGCACCTTTGGCTGAAGTGCAGCCATGCCTTCAGTGTCTAAAGCAAGGATGCACTGGTCCAAAACTGCTAGATGTTCTTCTGAGTCTGATTCAAATGTATTATAGAAGCTGTCTATATTTTTTTTTTGGAAGCTATGAGAAGGGAAACTGCTTACAATTGTCAGACAGATTTGACAAAGATTGAAAAGAAAAATTAGTTTCATGCAAGTATAAGAAACCTGTTATTTTAAAAACATGCATGAAGTCGTTGATAACACTCCCTAAATTTACAAGCTTTCTCTTCATCATGGTTTTCGGTGTCATACTTCTTGCAGATTCAGATGCTAGAATATTTGGAACATCCTTGGTTCAGTACGTGCTCTGTGGCAGTCATACATTGCTGAATTTTTTTGTAATCTGTGTTTAGTGTGGGTACTCAGACTGGGGACACAATGTTCAGCATAGTTATGACAAACATATAGTGCAGTGATTTTAATACATCACCAATAGTGGGTAAATTTACAAAATTTTCAATTTCCAAGCCATAAAAAATAAACCTTTTAAATATTTTATCTTTATGGTACAATTTTGATGACTCAATTGCTCACTTCCCCCTAAGAAAAATCTTGTATGTCATTACTTGTATCTAATTCCTTACTTACACGGATCTATTTTTGCATCAATTTGTGGACCACATCTTATTCTAACATTCAGTTCTCCATGTTTTTTTCCATTCATAGTATTTTGCTTTTCATCTTCTTCATTTTCTTTATGTAAAGGAGAGTAAAACCAAGCAAAACAGTGTTATGGGAACTAAGGGAGAAGAGTTCTGAAAATAGAAACACACATACTAATTTTGACAACATGGATGGTTTTACAAATATAAATAAATTTGGAAAAGTATATTAATTTTCTGAAAGCAATTCAGTAGCGTAGCCATCAGGGAGGTATAACAGCATTTTAAGAGTAAGGAAAATTATTGGGATAATAATAAGGGGATATAAACTGGCCATGGATCACTTCAGACTGTATTCAGAATAGAACAGAACAAGTAGAACAATAATGTTCTGGTGAGTCCAGATTGTAGCAGCTAGAAGGCATCCCATGAAATCCTGAATGTAAAATGTGCATTCCTGCAGAACTGAATTCACAACTGTAATATAAAAAAAAAAAAAAAAAAAAAAAAAAAAAAAAAAAAAAAGTTGGTTCTTAATATCCTTTCTCTTCTTGGCAAACTCATCTTGCAGCATCACTGCTTGGGTTTAATTTTACAGTGCAGAGTTAAACTTAGAGTCAAATTCTGTTGACTCTAACAGTCAACAGAACTGTTAGAGTTCTGTCTAACTCTAACAGTTAGAGTTAGACAGAACCCACTTGCTCATAGTGCATTAGTGTCTCAGTTTTTGTTCACTGATGTACTTGCGGGAAAAAAATATGAAAACAACAAAACAACCCCAACCCCAAACAAAGCCTACTATAATTACTTAAGCACATTTCCTTAAAAATACTCTTTGCACCTCAGCAAGCAATATGCTGCTATGTGCTGCTTACAGACCTTTTCACTAGCCTCAATTTTCTTGCCAGGTTGGGCTTCCTATCTTTTGGGCCAGATTTCCCATCCCTTGCATAAATTCTTTTATCTCTCCTACCCAGTCCAGTTAGCAAGGTCTTAAAATATGAACAACCATTGATCTTTTGTCACATACTGTATCTTTTTGCCTCTGCGGGCATATGGGTCATTAAAATCCATATTTTTATCTACTCTATGTATTTAAGGTTTTTTACCATTACTACTTTTATTTTCTGCCCAGAAATTGTAACTCTTTCTCTGTCTGTAATCTTCAGTATATTTTTGCTTCTTTGCTCCTTTTAATTTCGTTTTTATTTCTAACAAGTGTATTTAAAATACTAAAATTTATGTTTGTCCAGTTTATATTCATTTTCTTGAGCTTTTACAATAAGTTAAAAGTTAAGCAGGATATCTTTCTAATAACTCAGTACTGTAAATGATGTGGGATTTTTTCCTAGGTAAGAAATAGAACACTGGACTTTTTCACCCACATTTACTACATTGGACTACACATTTATTATCTGGAAGGCAGTGATGGGTGAAGATAGGACTGAAATTATCTTAGATGCCACAGGTAGCTGAAAAACAGCTATATAGGTTAAGCTCTACTGGGTTGAAAATACCTGTAATAGATATAGCACACTTCTATAAAAAGCAGTGTCAATTAAATGTTATCTGACAATAGTAGATCTATCATGTTCCCATCAATAGTGGTGTATTATTAATGTTGTTAACATCACATAATTTTTGATGCCTAGTCATCATAAGAACATTAAGAAGCAGCTTTTCCTTAGGGAGCAGCAGATCCATTCCACAGAGTACAGCACAGTGCAGCCAGCTGCTGGATGATGGGGTTATCATGGAGAGGTGGGTCATGATTCCTATTGCTTCTAAATTTTCTAATACTTGCTGTGTCTTAGGGAAATTATTTTTTCTTTTAATTCATGTTCAAGTGTCTTTTTGTATCTCACAACATGGTTCCCCTTTAGAAACTCTTTGTAATTACCTTTGAATTTGGTTTTCACTGTTCCTGAAAAATTCTCCTGTTCTCACAGTAGACTGATTCATTAGATTGGATTTCACTCACAGGCACAATACAGCATATACTCACCTATGTCCTCTCTGAAAAGAACTGCTATGAACAAGCATGGGCTTGCACAGACTCCTAAGAGGCTTGCAAAAACCAAATGGAAATTCTTCCATTACCTCAGACTTGTTTCACTTCTTTTTAACTACAAAATACATGTTGGGGATTACTATCTCACTCAACGTATTCCTAGGAGTAAACATCTCAAATATAAGTATACTAGTTCTCAACAGCTCATTAAAAACTAATCCATTAACATATTTTTACATACATCTTCACAATATAAATTATTTATATATTCTAAAAAAAGTTTAAGCAAAAGGATATTAAAATCCAGTGCTTGGAAAAATTAGAGTTTATATTTTTTTTTTGCCTAAATAAAAATTATAATTTGCATTTCTTATCATTATTTAGAGTTAGAACAAAATTTTTAATCAGCTTTTCACCTATGAATTATTTTTTTATTTTTAAACACAGATATTATTTTTTTAGCATAGAAAGTGTTCCATTGTCAATGTAATATTTAACTCCTGTTTTCTGCTGAAAATTACACATGTAAGGCAAAATTAGAAACCTGCAGCCAAATAGCCAACAATTTCATCCCACTTTTAGGAAAATAAAATATTATTTATCATCTGAATGAATTGTGGCTTTGACTAAAATGTGTCATTTATGTTGAGTGTGCTAATAATGATACACTTGCAAGCAAAGGGCTATTTATTAAAGTGATAGAATATCTATCTAAGTGATAGATAATTCTATAATCCTCCATTCTGAACTCCACACTTCTATATACCCTGTTACAAAATAATGAGGTCTAAACGACCTTTGAACAGAACTGTGTTGTAGATCTGAGGAAATCTCTGATTGTGTAGAAACTTCACTAAATAAATCAGCTAAATAAATAGTCCTGTTTAATTATCTATCCCATCACATTGGGCAGAGAGAGTAGGTTTGCCACAAGAGAAATCCAGCTCAGTTAGTGACAGAGATGAGATCAGAGATTGCTTGGATGATCTGCTGTTCTCTTCTTTAGCAGACTCGAGGAATAGGAACTTTAGGGTTAGTACCAGGGACTTGCTCTGATAATACCAGAAAGAGTCTTCTTGACAAAGCAGGAACATCCTTCACTTTACTTGTTTATATGTGCATATTTCAAATTAGAACATCTGGTTCATTTGGGAAAAACAAACAAACAAAAACCGGAAACCTTCAAGATGAGTCCATTCTTCAAGCTCCAAGCCTGAAATTGTGTCCAGTTCACCAATTATATCACTTTATGAAAATTGTTATTTTTGCCTATGGATTTTGTTGTCCTTAAATCCTTTAATCACCACAGCTGTTCCACTACTGCAAATGCTGAAGGGAAGTAAGCTTCTTAATTATCACTGGTGCTTATACTTACATGTTTGCAAGGTACAGTCTGTATTCATATATTTTTTCATGGTGCATTTATATCCTTCAGTTTTGTTCTACTTCCATCAGAGCAGATGTTTTGCAATGTCCCTGCCAGAGTAGGAAAAAAATTGCTCCCTATTCAATTCATGTATGTGCAGATGTTTCCTTGCATGCTGCATTCCTCCTGTGTTTTGCTGATAACTTTTACAGTGGGAAAAAAATGTTGTCATTTGCAGCCTGTGCTACAGCAATGAGGATTCTCTTGATTCCAGAGTTTGCATGACTAAAAACAGTTCAGTAAGACTGTCTTTCCTTTTAGTTATTTTTGGTTTTTTGTTTTTCTTGAATACAGAAGATGGAACTCTGTTTTTGGCGTATATCTGCTTTTTAGAAAGATAGACAATATCTAAAGTTGTTACTATATGATTATTAGAAGATTCAGCAGTGTCAAAAGCGATAAGCAATTCCCCTGCCAGAAAAGAAGCACGTTTCTAAATGCATCATATCCCACTCTTTACTGGTGATTATCCCAGTATGTCAGCAGTTCTAATCTAACCCTGCACTTTTGAAAATAAGGAATAACTTTTGAGAGTCCCTTTGGGCTAAGATTGGCCCAAGATTGGTTGATCAACAAGTTAAGGCTTTAAAAAAGAGGGGAAAAATCCTAAACCCTAGTATAACTAACTCTAAGGTTTATGCTTAGAGGAAGAAGAGATGCAAAGATGAGATTTGATAAACTGAACCCAGACACTGGAATTTAATTGCTCTTAAGAGCAAAAGATAGAAACTTTGAAAAGAGGCTGTAGTGTTATCATATTATTTGAGAAGTACATCAGAGTTTCTGCATCATGTGTTGTTATCATAGAATAATCTCCCCATTCTGCTCTCTTTGTGATTCTATAAGGAAAATACCACTAGTGAGTTAAAGAAGAGCATACTTGGTCATTTCAATGTAAAAAGAGATTAAACAATTGGCATCCAAAGGGTAACAAGGATGGTGAAGGGCCTTGAGAGGAGGCCACTGAGGAGCAGCTGAGGTCACTTGGTCTGTTCAGCCTGGAGGAGACTGAGAGGAGACCTCACTGCACTTACAACTTCTTCATGAGGGGAACAGGAGGGCAGACACTGATCTCTTCTCTGTGGTGAGCAGTCACAGGACCTGAGGAAATGGCCTAGAGCTGTATCAGGGGAGGTTTAGGTTGAATATTAAAAAAAAAGTTTTTCCACCAGAGGGTGTTTGGGCACTGAACAGGCTCCCCAGGGAAGTGGTCACAACCTGGGCCTGACAGAGCTCAAGAAGTGTTTGGACAATGCTCTCAGGCACATGGTGTGACTCTTGGGGTGTCCTGTGCAGGGCCAGGATCTGGACTTGCTGATCCTTGTGGATCCCTTCCAACTCAGCATATTCTGTGATATCTAAACCATGTCCCTCTAATGGAAAGGATGGTGCTCATACAATTGTGCTGCATATCAGGGTAGGGTTGTATTGCTTCCCCCATTGCTGTATTGTTGTGAAATCAATGTAACTGAAGAGATGAATCAGCTTTTGCTAATCCAGACATACCCTCTAATATCTCTGTTCTGCATTCTGTGCTTTGCCTTCAAAAACTTCTTTTTAAGCCTAGAAGAAATTCTCTGAGTTTAATTTGAAGAGATATTTTCCTTTGGATGCATTAATTTTATTGATGTGAAATTGGATAGTCTATAAATTATTAGGTCTTGTATGTTCAGTAACCATTCCATTATGCCTATCATGAGCAGACCAAAGTTGTCTTGACTGTTTTTTGTGTGTGATAAAAGCTTAACATTAATGAAATTTTTGCTTGTTTTGATTTCCTTTTGACATAATCTAAAAATTATATTATGTGTGTTTGAAAGAAAAAGCAATACTTTCCACAATTGAGAAATTAAATGTTTCAATTCACCTAAATCAAAGCAGCAGTAACAAAGTCACCTCATTGCCTTGGTGATGTGTGAACTTGAAATATAATTCTGGGTCTTTTAAATGCTGTATGAAGGACTAGAGCATCTTATTTTTCAGTGTTTTATTAAAAAGAGAGAATCAATAAAATAAAATTAAAACCAAAGAAAGTTTACTTTTTCAGTCACCTTTTAAATTAAAAGCAACTCATGAAATGTGCCTCTGCAATAAAAAGGAATAATAAAATTTTGCTTACAGATGCCACGCATCTTTTCTAATCATGTCACTTAAATAGTGTTGTCTGTTGTATAAAAATGGCTGATATTGGTGTTAAAAATATGAAAAAACCTCACTCTGATGATTGTCCTGAAATTTAGAAACTTGGCTGAAATTTAGAGGCTTACAGCCTGTTGCCATTCAAAGCAGAGATGGTTGTTGCTTTTTACTGATTCAGTCTGGTGTTTCTGCAGTGCAGTCCTGACTTTTTGTTTGTTCTGACTGGCCAGAGTCCCATTGCCCTGGCCCAGTGGGAACCAGGCAAGAGAGGCGATTTCTTTCCTTATGTTCTCAAGTTCATTTCAATCACAAAAGCTTACTTCCCTTTGACTTTTTACCACTGTCATCTTAAAAGTGTTTTCTGACTGCCTCAGTGTGATCCTCCCTGCCTTTTTAGTGAATTTTATCACTTTCTGCAGGCACACGAAAATATATTTGTGCAACTGTACCTATGTCCATCTCTCCTAGGCCTAATCTCATGGATGGAAGAAAGTAGACTACAAGCATTGTGCATTGTCCAGACCTGCACGCTGCCTGATTTCCCACTGGCATAGTAGTCAGTAAATTAGTGAATATATGTGTGCTTTCCTATGTTATTTAGGGAAAAGTAGTGCAATTTTTATGATTGCAAAGGCAGATGTCTCCATTCATTTCTAGGTCATGTTCATGATTTTAACAATGGAGCTGTTTGTGGAACCATCTTCTATGTGGGTCACAGACATGAATGATAATCTGGATTTTTTTTAACCTGCTATTGTTCATCTGATTTAGAGCACAGCCTCATGAGTGGTTTCAAGGACCTGACTGAAAATGCATTAACCATAGAGTAGGAAATACAAAGAAGAGAGGAGAAGGCCACCCTTGAAGGTCAACCAGGTGTGCTTATGAAGAAAGAGTAACCTATGATTCTAATGTGAAAAGAGCTCTCCATGAGACTGAACAATTCTGTGGCTTGTTAGAGAAAGGGCATTCTGCATTTCTATTATCATTGTTGTGGCATTGTGGCAAGAAGATTCAGTCCACGATTTTAGAGCGCAAAAACATTCTGTAGCAGTTTTGTTGCATTCAAGTTGCAGATTTAAAAAGAGACCTATGAAAAAATTGTTTTATTCTAAAATTCCTCTATGATCAGGTTCTCAGAGGTGGTTTCCGAAGCAGATGTTTCAGCCCAATGGATGAGTTAGTATTTTGTAGCACAGAAGAAAAAAAAATGAGAGACAAGAAAAAATACTAAAATAATAACCTTAATTGATACAGATTTAAACAATTTGTCATTGGATTGTGGCTTAGAAGCTCGTTATAATGAACTAGGAAATAGTCATACCTCAAAAATTGCATCTAAATATTTACTTTTATAAATAAAACAAAATCCTGAAGTGAATCTTAGCGGCCTAGTCCACTGTGCACTGAATATTGCAAAAGGCCAATTTCCTTCCAGTGCTCTGGGTATGTTTTGAGAAAGACAATTGTCCTTATCTAAATCACTGGTTCCTACTGTTAGAAATTAAAAAAATGCTTCGTTGTTATCTTTCATATCAGGTGATTGAGAGGGGTTCTTTTCATAGGAAGAATAAGATTCAAAAAGGCAACAAAAACCTATTTTTTAAAAATCTCATTTTACGGTAAAGGTCCGCTATTGTCTAATGTATCAATATTACAATATAAATATTTTCTAGACCATAGTCTTTTTTATATGTGTGTGTGTTCTTTGACTTCCTGCTGTGCATTATTCTTTTCTTGGACATTCACCAAAGTTTAACCTGCTCCTGCTCTGAAATATCACACACTTTGGTCAAAATAATAGTCCTCAGGGTATTACTGAGCAGCTTGTATTTCGCAGAGCAACTGATATTCTCTCCTTGACAGTGATTTCAAGTGAGTACAAGAGAGCATTTTATGTACTTTTATTATTTTTGGTTTAAAGGGACCTATTTTTTTCAGTTAGGAATTTGCTGTGGTTTGACTGAAGTCTGTCTGGGGGAATCTTTGTTCTTTTTTAACCCATTAACTGCTGGAATTGTTTATGTGTCTTGAAGAGATTAGAAATTTCAAATGGCTTTCTCAAGAAGTGACAGAAGAGCTCAGTCTAGGAAAAAAACCACTGAGGCTGCACTCTCTGTCCTGTAAGGCTATCAGCACAATGCACTACCACTGTTGTATTTCCAGTTGTGATTACGCTTTATGTTTTTATTAGGCATTTAAAGCCCTGCTATGACCACAAAGTCAAACATTAGGAAATCTCAGGCATCTAAGGCTTTTGCAAATTTAGCTTGCCACTGTTTAATATATGCAGTAAGAAGCTCTCTAATTAAATAATGGTTCTCCCCTTACACCCTGAAAGAATTCATTTAGTGTGCAAAATGGTCTACAGATACCTAAAAAGTGGTTACTCAGTGGTTCTTTTTGTCTGAGTGATAAGAATAAAAGGTTTTTTCCTTGTCCCTCAGAAATGTAGCCATAAGCTTAATTGATTGCTGTAAGTACAGAATTGCCCACTTACATGTGACCATCCATATGGTGCCTATGGGGCTGCCTTAGGAAGATTTCTCCATTTCTTTTCACATCTGCAGTCCCCTTCTTCTGCTTCTGCAAATGCCATGCTGGAGCACATAAGTAAAATGTAAAAATGTCCACTAATGTGAGCTGCCTTTTTTGTGATGTGGCATTTTGTATCTTGATTTGCATCTCTTGGCACCATTTTGTATTAAATCCCTGGCATATCAAGCCTCTCTGAAAATAAGGATTTATTTTTGTGTGTTTTCTGGTAGTAGGTATCATCAAATAAAAGAAAAAAAAATCTGTGGTAGAAGTAGGAGGAAAAGTATCCATTTTTGTAAGGCAGCATTTTTTCACTTCCAGAGCTTACTTTTCCTGCATATGCCTTCCCACTTCTGTAAAAAATGAAGTAGAAAATTCTATGTGCAACTTCTGAAGCTGGGCCATGACATCATTCTGGACACAAATGGGAAAAACCATGAAATGGGATCACTGTGATACTCCTTCAGAAGGGTCAATAAACAGAAATAAATAGAAATTTTGCATCCAACCTACAGAACAAAACTGAGCAAATCTTGTATATATTCAGTTTGTGTACAGACAAATCTCAGAGAGAAATCAGAAGTCATTGGTTGTTCTGGGATTCTGGTGGTATATCCTATTTAGGTAATCATTTTAGTTGTTCCCTTCTTTGAATTGTCCAGCTATTTTTCTTGTGTTTCTGTTGCTGCCTGAGTTTTTTGTCTGCTACCCTATTTGCTAAACAGATCTTTAATTCTGATTTTTGTCCATTTGACTGTAGCTTCCTGCCTAGCCAGGCTGAATTCTTTCCTAGATTGCTGTTTCTCCAGCTAGGTCTGTGGTTTTTGACACTTCCTGGGCACATTATCCATCTGTGACTTGTTCTTCTCCATGGCTTTGCAGTTCCTTCCTACATCTGTTGCTATTACCTACTCTCAATCAATTCTTCTCTTCTTGTTTCTCCCCCAGGGTTTTACCTTTTTGGTTTTATTTACTTGATGCCATTCTCCTGGCACTACAGATTCTTTTCTTACTTGTCCTGTATCCATCTCCCTCACCTTCAGTCCTGGTATGGCTTCATCAAGAGAATCCTTCCAAAATTTCAGCCTTCACTTGGCCAGATGCTGAGACTTTTCCCTTCCCCAACACCAGTTGCTTCTTGGTCTCCCCTGATGTACTTAGCTCTCATTTTTTGTCCTTTTTAATCAGTTCTAGCTTTCCTTCCACATTCACACTTTTGCTCTTACCATCAATAAGCTCAACTGAATAATGGTTTAACTTTATGCTTTATTTTTCATTCTCCTTCCAAAGTGTTTGCCCAATTCCTTCCTTTTTGCACATGAATAAGTTGGTTTGCCTTTCTGGAAAAAGTAGACAGCAGATGGTAGATGGACTCTATTTCTTGCAGCAAACAAAATGAAAAAAAAAAAAGAAAAGCCTTCATCCTCATAAATGTGATCATCAGTTTGCCTTCTAGGGATGTCTTTATTCTTTCTTATTATAGTTTATAGTGAGTTCTGGGTTTACCAGGTATACTAGCACAATTTTTTCTGAAATCTTAGCATTAATAATGAACAAGTCTTGTTGGTTATGCACAAATTCTGTTTTTTTTCAGAATAGTTTGCAAGTAAAAGTAGGAAAAATGTTTAAAGAACAAATTGTATATAGGTATTATTAAAGTAATTTCCTTTCTAATTTTAATTTTATCCAGAAGTTTCCAAATCACTACAACTCCTCTCTCCCCTATTGTAGCAGAGAAGATTTGTATTTATTTTTTTTCTTCCTCCTAAAAATCTTAATTTTTTGCCCTGAAACCTTTTTAAGAGAAAAATACTAAATTGAAGTAAACAATTATCACAAAGCATTTTTGAGAAAATAATTGCATACTTGTAATGGTCCAAGCAATTGAAAATGGAATTTTAATATATCAAGGATTTTATAATGAGGAAACCCCTTAACTGACCTTCTATTCAAAATTCTCATGTGTTCCTTATATTTGGATCTTACTGAAGGAATAGCTGATAAGGAACTTGTGTTCTTATCACATACCTACGTATGAAAGTAAATACTATTTTCAATGAAAAACCCAGTGTGCATTCCAAATGCACCAGTGTAGCCTTTCTGCAGAATACGAAACAGCTGTAGTCCTTAGGGCATGCTAACTTCCAAAAATGAGAACAGGCAACATTTTAATAGGCAATCTTAAGGGAAAGGATAGTCTCTCTTCCTGCAGAAAGACTACCATGAAAATTCTTTCTATAAATACTTGACCTTTACAAAAACAAACTGGTCAGAATTGTTCTTTTTCCACAGGTTGTATGCTAGTGTGGAAGAAACTGAATAGCATGGGAAAAATACAGAAGTCTTCCTGCATCTGATAAATAAAAAAAAAAGGGATTGGGCTTGCATATCTGCACAAAGGAGAAAGTTGGAGAATGTAGACCATACGAATAGGCTGTATCCAAGGGTGAAAAGTAAAATTAGTACCCTCAGTCTCACAGCAACCAGTTTTTGCCTTTCTCCAGACACATGATTAGTGAATGGCAAGAGACGTGTTTCAGTATCCCAGTGTAGCCCCAGCTATATCTGTACTGATAAATAACCATTCCTATTTTTAATATTCCAGGAAAGGAGAAAACAATGTCAGCTGTAGTTACAGTTACTTCACTAAGCACTTTCTGACCACCTTCTCTCTCCTATTCCCTACCTTAGCTTAGAAGAAGTTCAACATTTAAGTAGTCTAAGCTTTTCTACGTCTCCTAATTACAGTAAAGAATGATCTGGTTATAGGGTGCAGATTTCATGAATGACATGAGCATCAATTATAGACTTAGTTCTTCATTATATATTTTTATGCTAAATGGTGAAAGAGTGTAGGACTATTAAAAATGAAAGATGTACAGTAAATGGCATTTTAAATGCATTTATTCTAAGGCTTTCCAAAATGTTAATTCTGTGGAAAGCTAGGTGTTTACAGGACACAAGCTCTCCTTACAAGCTGTAAAGAAAAGAAAATAAATATATGTACACTCTTTTAATGTTGTTTCTATGATCTGTCTGCTAATGGGATTTTATGCGTATTGTACATGCAGAGAATGAAAGAGAAGTTGTCTTTTTTAAAACTAATGTGATACCTTTGTTAAAGTAGAATCTTTTTTAGGAAAAAACACACTTAAAACAGTATCCATCTTCTGAATAATGACACTATTGAGCTGTTGACAAAGAAGGAATAATAGATTTTGCATGAATGACCTCTTGAATTACATTAGTTATGCACTTATTTTAGAATTATTTGTGTAAATTAAGTGTGTGTCTAGTTAGGTCATATTTTATATGTTTATATGCTGATTTGCATTATGGTTTCATTAAAAGCTGTCCCCAAGTCTTAACCCTGCCTTTATACTACTTCAGCCAAAATTAATTTTCATTTACATGGTCTCAGTTTTGTCCGTAATGTGTTTATGTTTCATAAGGGCATAAATTAATTTTAAAAATTAGCAAGTGATTCCATTTATGCCTCTCTCTTTTACTTGAAAATTATCTATGTGATAAGTAATATTAGCATCACACTGCCTGCTTCTGCAATTGTTTTTATCCCATTATGGTCTCACAGGCAATTAATATCCTGGCCAGAAGATTTTGAAGAAGGCTATTATACTTGCATTTAACAGGCTGTTGCCTGCTCTTTACCTTGAAATTAGTCTTTATTTACACGATTTTTAAAAACTCAGTATTTATTTATTTATTTATTTTATGGGAGGATTTGGGGGGGGTTGGTTTGGAGTTCTCTTCTGCTGCAGTATAGGGGTATATGTATTTGACTTCCTTAGATGACCTTTGCCTTACACTCAAAATACAGAGACTGTATTTTGAAATGCACTGTGAGTCACATTATGAGGCACTAGTCAGTGTAATTCAATTGGAAACTGAATATAAATTGGGTTTTGTTAAAATAACTGTCCACTTTTGTTCATGAGTAGATGCTCAATCTATATTTCCCTCTCCTAAATAATGTATTTTGTTGCTACATGCTTTCTCAGTTTCTTCAGTGGTGTTCCAAAACAGACAGAATTTGTTACAGAGGAGCAACAAAACCATCCTGATGAGACCCCCTGCCCTCCCTTGTCACAGACATTAAAGGTTGTAAGAATGACTGGTAGAAATAGCATTTAGATGTGAGTGGTGATTAATCTTTTTCTCTCAGTGATTTTTGCAAATTTTGGAGATGGTCTGTGCTCTTAAGGAACATTAAGGAATAGATAGTAAGGAAGAAAAACATGTCACTTCACTGTATGTGTCTGGACTGGTTAAGGCTGTTACATTTGGCTTCCTACCAACTCAGAAAGAAGTGGTCAGTTCTGCCTTTGTCTTGCTGAAAAATCTTATCATAAGATTAAGATAAGAGGTGGTTTTTTAATATGAACAAAGATTTCCCTGTACCTCAAAAGTTTTCTGTACTTCCATTTCCTGGCATATAGTTGGGTTCCTTAAGGATATCCTTAAAGGATAAGTATCTCATGTTTATACTTCCTGGAGATAGGAAATGTACAACAGATTCCAGTGAGGAAATACCTCAATAAGTCTAATGAACCATCACGTCCTTAGACAAGAATGTTACTCTATGACATTATATGTAAGAATGCTGTTTAGGGATCCTGTTGATCACCAAGCCTTATAATACAGTTTTTGAAAGCACAGTGTCACAGACATGTTTTATGAAAAAGCCTTTCCTCAGGATTTTTTCTCCTGAGAAGTTGAGAGGCCTCAGGAACAAAATGTAAACAATGATTATTTGCTGCTGTGGAATGCAACAGGTGGATCTGTGATTGGTCTCATGTGGTTGTTTCTAATTAATGGCCAATCACAGTCTGCCTGTCTGGACTGTCTCGGTCAGTCACAAGCTTTTATTATCATTCTTTTTCTTGTTAGCCTTCTGATTAAATCCTTTCTTCTCTTCTTTTAGTATAGTTTTAATATAATATATATCATAAAATAATAAATCAAGCCTTCTGAAACATGGAGTCAGACTCTCATCTCTTCCCTGGTCCTGAGACGCCTGCGAACACCACTACAACACAGAACTACTCTGATGCCTGAAATTTTCTTGTGAATACATAGATTTTAGATGCTGATGCTATCAAGCCTGCCACAGGCACCAACAGCAATACCATTATGTTCAATCTGTTTGTCTGTGAGCCTTCCTGCTGACTGTGGACCCTTCTCAGCAACTTCTTGCTTCACCTGCTGGATGGGGAAGCAAGTTTGACCTGTGTAATATGGTCAGAACATGGGTAGCTTTATTGTCCTTATTGAGACTGCACAGAGTTCTCCAGAAAGTACCCCTAAACAGCACTAATCACATGGTTTGCATTTCTAATTAATCCTTTTCCTGACTCTCCCTTTTTGCCACCTTTCTACCTGCCACTTTCTGCCCTGCTCTCCTGTCAGGTAAACAATGTTCTAGTAACTACTTTCTTCCCCTATCTCCCCTTTTTGATACATCTACACCCATATTTGATATTTCTGATATTGTGACCTAGATAATTTTTGTTTATGTAGTATTACTGACAGAGTTACCAAGATTCTGCTGGCCATGCACAACTTCACTCCCCAAAGGCACCCAGTGCTTCCCATCACAGGTCTGTGAAGCCTGACCATTTCTCACTTTACTCCACCTATGCCCTGATGAAATTCTGCCATCCTTCTTGGCACTATCGGTAGATTTTGTCAGCTTCTCATTTCATACATAACACATCTGACAATTTCTTTTCTTATGTCCTATCCAGCACTTTTCTATGTCCTATCTAGTTAGCCTAACCTCAGTGAGTACCAAATTTGTTTTTTCATTTTCTTACACCCCTAGCAGCACAGAGGTGCAATCAAGTCTGAGGGATGTTTTGAAAGCTAAAAGGTATTCTAAGTCCCCTGAATAGACACTAAAATATGAACTGCAAAAGGAGACATACCAATAAATCTAAAACTTCTCTTTGACACTGCTAGTCAGCTGTGTTTTATATTGTTCATTTAAAATTTAACACAAGGATTGTGCCTGGAAGAGACAGAATTTGAAATTATTTAGCAACTGTCTATTAATATTGAACAGCAACTTGTGAACAATAAAATACCTTGATCATTGCATATATTCTTGATTCAGCATATTGAACACTTATTTCAGTTGAAACTGAATAGATGCAGAAAATGAAGTCCAATATTGTAAGTTTTGATATAGAAATGCAGAATGCATTGCATTCAGAGGAAGCAAGAGAACTTTCAAGAGCTCAAAGAGAATTTATACAGGCCTATAGTCTTTTGAAAATTGTAGTACGATTTTGTAACGATGGCGAGGGATTTAAACCTGTTCTCTATTTCTTAAAACTGTTCCTTTATATTTTCGTGAGATATAAAGTTTTAGTAGTTGCTCTGGGGGAAGAATGGCATCTCTCGTCATCTTCAGTAATGAATGGTAAAGGTCAAAGCAAAGTAGGCAAACACTGGAGCACTCAGGAGACAAAGTCTCTCCCCACACAATTCTGAAATCCGAGGAAAGGTAATCCTAGCACAGAGAAAAAACTTCAAGAAAGGGACATACAGGTCATGATGGTCTGAAAGGTGAAGCTTTTGGCAATTATATAAGAATAATAATTTCAACATGTCCTTTTGTTTAAGCTTCAGTTTCTTGGGTTAACATTGCTCATATAATAGTAACTACAAGAATTTCTCAGAATCCTAAGTAGAAAATATAATATTTGTATATATCTTTTGTTACCGAGGAAAGTCTAGCTTAGAAGGCCCCTTTTCTCATAATTTTCTTTGTGTCATTTTAACTGACAAACTACTTTCTTGTTCTATGTCTTCCTTAATTAAGTAATCAGAATTTGGCTAGTTTTTTTTTTTTTTGATTGTGTTCTCAGATAATCTTTCTTTTGTTCCTTCAAATCTATGTTAAGCCTACTTCTCAATGCACAAGAATGAGTCAACATCATTGTTAGTGCTCTGTGGCTCACACCTTAGAAATTTTGTCATTCATTTGAAATTGCAACACCATCATGGTGGATTATTTTGGTTGAGCTATGTGGATGTGATCAGTGATCTCATATTAAGCTGCACAAAACTGGTATCTCAATACAAAACACTTTCCTAAATTGCTCTCCTTCTGATGTATGTACTTCTGATGTATGCCTAGATGGCACTGGGTGGTAGATCCTTCTAGTTACTCTGGGTTCATAGTGATGTTTTCATATGAAAAATCATATGACCAGGAATACAATATACATAACAAGCCAGCAGTGAGTTGAAAATTTATAGATGAAAAGGTAGGTAACGTAGATTTAAATTTATCTTTTTAATATTGGAAATAGAGCCCACCAGCTTTATACAAATTAAAAACTTGAAAGAAAGCTGAATTCTAAGGCTGAAGTGGAATCTTTGGTATTTAAGAGATAGTAAACCCCATTTTCTTGCTGGTTTCATGAAGCCAAAACTATTTCTATTCTGTTTCCTTGCTTGTTTTTAGGGGGCTAGAATTTAAGAAAATAAAGATAGTATAGTAACTTTACTATATCTTACCCCTAAGGAGTTGCAGCTGGGCCAATTATCAAAGATTAGGAGCAGGCCTGACTTTAACAGGCCACAGCTGTAACCAATGAGAAGCAGAGTGCTATAAAAGAGTGGGGTGGCTGGTTGAGAAGGGAACTGCAGTTAGTTGGTTACTTTATGAAGAAGAAAGAGTCAGTGCTCTGAGGAGATGCCCACGAGAAACACCAAGAAGGTATGAAATTTTTGTGATAACGAGGGAAGAGTATGCGACCCCTGCAATAAGATGGCAACACTTGGTGTCTGCCTTTTAGCAGGAGCTGGAGATAAGAGAGTCTGTAAAAAAAGAAGAAAAAAAAAAGGAGTAAAGGGAGCTTATTTAGAGAATCCACAGAGTATTTGTCTTGACTTAGAGAAAAAACCACACAGATCCTAAAATGTTTTTAAAACAGGAAAAAACTGTAATAAAACGGAGGGCATAGGAGAAGAATGCTTCTTCTGGAAGCATTGAATCTAAATGAAATGGATTCAGTAGTGGAACTCAACTAAGATGGATGGCTGTAAATATGTTGATTTCAAATTTATGATTGTATGATCAGAGGTAGCCAGAGACCATAATGCAGGGAATAGTTGTCAGTGACAGTGGGGACCTGAACTTGATTCTGTGGGAGATTCCTTTCACTCCTGCATAGACTCAGAAGGCATACTCTGATATAAAATAAATATAAAATAAATAGTAAATAAATTTATAAATAGAAGTTTGTTTTGAAGAATGTTTTCAATAAAGAAAAACATCTACAATTCTGTTTTTCTTTAGTACCTTCTGCTTTTGAGTGTTAACCTAGAATTCTCTTTACCATTTACCAAAAAAAAAAGAACAAAATTTTCCATGAAAAACTTGTGGGTTTATGGAAGCAAAAATAGATGGGCATGACATTTAGCCGCTTGTGATTTGGTAGGTTCATAATCTCATTCTGGAATTTTTGTAACGCTTCATGTAGAAATAATGATTACCCACATATTTTTTCATTTAAAAATGGGGAAAGTAAATACAAGTTTACATTTTTCAAAGATAAAAACCACACTTATTTTAAAGTCATACAATTGATTTGATACTCTTGACAGTCTCATTAGTAATTCATATAAAAAATCGATGCCTATTGAGTCACAAACATGCAGTTTTGCTTTGAAAAATCATTTTCATTCCTTCCCTGTCCCTTTCATAAAGTATACAGTAGGCTGAATGTTAATCCTCATTACATCTGTATATTAATTGTCAACTGTTTTCTCTAAACATATTACTCTGTTAAAAATGAACGAAGATTATTGTTATCAAGAGAGAAAAACAATACAAAAACCTTGCTAACAATCTCCTGTTCTGCAAATTTCTCCTAATAGAATATTTTTGCTTTGTGAAAGAAACTCAGAAACAATCAATCATTATAATCTAGGCCACATAGACATAAAAAAATAATTCTCATTTCATTTTTCCCTGAAGTCTTAAAAATCTTGGAAGGATATTCTCTGAAAAGGGAATTTTCTATGTTAAAGGGATGCAGTCATATTTAGAAAAACTTTTACTGTTACCTGGGCAGATCAAAATTATGCTAATCCTTTGTGAAACAACAAAAGGGTCTCTATCACATCCAAGAGAACTGGAATGGAAGTTTTAGCATGAAGAAACTTGGCATATTTTGACTGTTCTTTGAAAAATTTCAGATATTTGATTGTCCTGACTGATTGTTTATCTACTGAAAATCAGTGTCCAAAAGGTCTGTCTCAGATTAAGTCTTTCTATGCATCTTCAAATTCTTTAGTATCCTTTGAGAAAGGCTTTTGCTTAAAATATATAAATATATGGATGTTATGCAAGGTACAGTGTATACCCTTACTATTCACTTCTTTTTTTCAACAAAACATAAAATCCCCAAAAAAATTCACTGTGACAGATTTTTTTTTTTAAAGAAATATGGCTTTTTTGCTTTTTTTTGTTGGCCACCTTTTTTATTTCTTTGCATGTCTTTGTTACACTTACCTAAGATTGTCATCATCATGAGGAGTGGAAAAATCCAGGAATTTTGAAAAGCTTTTGTGAAAGGAACTAGGGAAACACCCCAGTGCAGGTAGAGTGGGAAAAATAAATGTGGCTTTTTGTTTTACTAGGTATGTCATATTACTGCTCCAAAAACACATTTGAAAATTTGCACAGATAACCATATTGTTCATTCCTGCTATTCCTCTGCTCTCCTACCTTATTAAAGCATAAGAAACAGGATTTTAAGAAATGTAGGCAAATACAGATTGTGATCTTAAAACTCCCATAATTTTCTCTGTTGACATGATAGAAATTGCAGTTGTATCTGCCAATGTTGGCAGTTTGCCAACATGGAAACTTAGCATGTGGTTCAGTCTTTTATCTCTTAAATTCAGCTGTCAGTATACAGCTGGTTTAAAGGTCTCATTGTGAGGTAGAGTATATTCCCAGCCTGTTTTCAGAGCAGAGGCTTTCCAGCCCCCAGTCATCCTCATGGCCCTCCTCTGGACCCACTCAAGCAGGTCCATATCTTTCTCACACTGGAAGACCTAGAGCTGAATGGCTTAAGCCTAATAAAAAAGCCAACACAAAAAAAAAAAAAAAAACAAACAAAAACCACAAAAAAAAAAGGTTCTTGTGGTTGTATGGGGCTTCTTTCCATCTTCCAAAGTTTAGAATCCTGAAGACTGTAAATAAGAAGTGTGTAAGTTCAATGTAGCAGGAAAACTGTAAGACAAACCCACTGTTATTCATGTTGCTATGGTTCAAAACTTCTAGTGGTTTCTTTTAGCTTTTTAATAGCTTGTAACCAGGTGTATTTTTAAAATTGATTTTTCCTGATCTCCCTTAAGGTTGTGTCATGCAAATGAGGATTTATAATGTTTCCAAAAGATTTATTTTGTGCCTATATTTAATTTACATTTTTCTGTTGATTTCAAGTCATCTGGAATAACTGCAAATTGAAAGCTTGCTATAATCACCCATTAAGCTTTTATTTGTTAAGAGTAGAACTTTGAACTCAGAAGGAAACTAAAGTCTGTGGAGGTCACAGAAGACATTTGTATGTCTTCTGCAGCTAATCACATTTACAAGTTCCAATTTCTGAAGCTAAGTTTTTTTTCTGATCTCTTGGAAGGGGATTTATTTTGTACCATTCTAAGGTGATCATAGCAGTCAGTCATATACCTGAGAGATCCAGAAGATGAGTGAGCCACAGATCTCTTGAGATCTCTGCTGTTGATAGCAGTAATGGAAAGTTTAAAAAATCCTCCTCCCAAACTGCAGAAGTACGTAGTGGTCACACCCGATTATAACGTAGATTATAGTATTTGAAAGGGAGGTGGGTTCTGCATGCTTCCTCAAAATGTCATGTAGTTTCTGGGAACAGGATTCTCCATGGAGCAGAGTGATGAGGTGAGCTAGAGACAGCCAGCATCTCTGCAGATTCCCCATTATTTGGATTATTTCTGCAGAGCAGAATTTTCCTGCATCCCTGATGTATATGTCCTCTGTAGGATTATGGACACAGAGGGAAATGCTTTCTCTCCTGGTAATACTGCACTCTTTTGATCCTTCTTTTACCAGCTTTTGGGTGGACAAGCATACTCTATAGCATTTCTGTAACTCTGTGTTCTTTTTTTTCCTTTACATATGATAAAGATTAATTCTCTGGAGGGTACTTTTAAACCTTGAGGCCAAGAAGCTTTGTTCTTATATCATGGCAAATTTACATGTAAATGTAGTCAGGATTAAATTAGAACCTCCAAGTAAAGAATTAATTTGGTGCTTGTTGACTGCTTTAATTCCCTTCCTTGCAAATAATACTTTTCCTCTGGTTTCAGTGTTCATGAAATACTTAAATGTTTAAAAGGCTTTAAGAAAACAGTATTAATATTTTGTTGTATATGCAGCCAGTATGCATTTGCCAAGGCACAGTCAGGGAGAATGGTGATTATTTTCTCTATATGAGGCCATCAATTATCATCAGCAAGGTGATCATCATCAAAGGTGCCTGAAAGCACACATTGTTCAAAACACATTTCTGTGGGACAGTGTGGCTGGTGATGCCTGATTCTACAATTGTGCAGGTAAAATCAGAGCTTGCTGCTACATCCTATCAATGTGGTCAGTCTTCAGAAGGTTTTTTGATTTAGCTCAGTGAAAGGAATAGAGACTGGATTTCTTTATTTCTTTGTTTTGTCAAATAGGGAGCCAAGAGTGGAAAGATTTGTCTTTCATTTTACTAGCAATTGTTTTTATAAATCCCAGGCTCACTGCTATGCATGGTGATGTGCATCATCAAAAACACAGGCCAATAAATAAACAATAAGCAATTGTTGCAATCCATCAATGTTCACTGTTCCTCTCACTAAAAAGTCACTTTGGAGTTCAACCATGTCTCAGGGGCGTATCAGATGTCATGTCTGATTTTTAATCTTGGGCTACTGCTTATAAATTCATACAGACTTATGCTTTCCATGAGGAGTACTAGCTTGGCAAGAATTACTGATGTTTAATCTTCTGCTTTTGAAGATCAGAATGGAATACAGAAAACTGTTTCCAAAGTTCCCTAAAAATGAGTCTGTATGAATCTGTGACATATGGCATAAATGTGTTCAATAATCTTTGACTTTTTAACTGTTAATTCTTCATGCTTGTCAAAAAATCCTCTGAAATGTAATTTACAAACCTCAGCATCAGAGTACAATTATAGAATTGGATTATGTTGGCTGAACTGCACTCCAGCTAGGGAACAAAATGATAGCAGTCAGATCTTTGGATTACTATCCCATCAACTTCTGTGGAAGGGAGACTCTCTCAGTATTTATAGAGACATTTTTTCAGCCATACCAACTCCTTGGCTTGCAGAATAAACAGGCTTTTGGGACAAAATATAACCAGGCTGCATGACATTAGAGATGTGGGTATCCAGCAACCTTGCTCATAATTGAGGTTTTGCTGTTGCTATGCTTTTTTTAATATTTAGAAGACTCAGCTGAGCTAACACTTTTAGAAGGGAAAATTTTGTCTTTATTCTTTCTTTTTCTTAACCCTTGAATGTGAACTATGTTAAGCCAACAGACTGCCTGATAGTCAGAAATGGGGTCTCACAGGTAAACAAGAAACAAAAACGAAAAGCTTCTGTTGAAATATGCCAATATCAGTCTGAAGATGGAATAACAACCACTCTCAAGCAGAGATGGTCTGAATGCGAGGGAGGTAAGGAGCAGAAGTCATTTTGTAATTACCCTTTCACCTAAATGAGGACTAAATTTATCTGGCCATGCTGCTCTGTGAATGTTTTGGTGTTTATTTTTTTTGTCTCCAAAACAGAAATCTAATTTTAGAAAGACATTTGTAGTTTTCTAGTCTTCTTGAGGAAAAACAGGCACTTGGGATGGTGGGTTATTGTTTGGGTGGTGTAGATTGTATTTTTTTACATGTTCTGAGCTAACTAAAATCCTGCCTGGTATTTGCTATAAACAAAAAGAAAATAAACCAACCAAAACAAGAGAAAAAAAACCAACAACAACCAAAAAACTACAGCAACAAACCAAACCCAAATGAAAAACCGCTTTCCTTCTGCCATTCTTTCTTAAAATTCCTACAGAATTACATCCTGAAAGTAATATGCTCATGGCTGGGAATATTTTTCCATGCTTTTTGTAGCATTTGTGAGTGGTATATGCTTCCCAATAAATGTTATTTGGTCCACAGTGGGGCAGAGTTTTGACAACAACATGAATTTTTCATATCTTTTTCTAAGCAGAAGAGGCAAAAAAACCTCAAACTTCTACATCTTTCAGATTTGTTGTTAACTGTACCTGCAGTTATACCAACATATGCAAAAATAGATACAGGTAGAAATATGAAGTGACACTTCTGAGCAGTTCTGTTCATATTTTGCACATGAAAGTCTGATACCCTAACACTTCTGTCATCTCTAAAATACAGCTCAAGTTTGAAGTCTGCTAAAAGTGGTTCCATTCTCAGTGTTTCTCAGGTCATAATTATTCATTCCACTTATGTATTTATGTTTATTTCCATGTATTTTACATAGCATCTTGTTTCATTTCACATCCTAAAAACTGTCAACTGCTAAGAAAAGCTGCTTAGAAACTCGCCAGGAAAAAAAATAATCCTATAGACAAGTAAGGTCTTGTAAAATGATACTGGATTTACCTGCTTTCCTATTTAACCTAATTTAATAAAAATACAGAGGGGATTTTTTATTCATGCCGATTACAATAGTTGTTTTTATTTTTTGAAACCTAGGTTCTGGACATGTGAGGAGTTTTTGAAAATCCACCCCTTTTTTGTTGACTTGTATCTTCCATAACCACTGGTGCGCATTATGACTGTTGGATTCTCCTACTGTATTTTAAACCATGATTTGACCTTGTGGAGGATTGCACAGCTTCACTATTTTGAGGATTGAGCAAGGTGAAGAAAGCTGATTGAATTTTATTTCTCTTATCCCTGGGAGTTTTCTTTCTGGAACCTCCACTTTTAGCATTTGTTTTAAAAGGACCCTTCCTTTTTTTTCCAAGCCCCATTGTATCAACAGAAAAATTTTGGTTGAGCTGGTTGACTACAGAATTGTGTCTCTATATCGTACTTCAAATTTCAGCTGAGTTACAGGAAGAAGCAACTTTCTATCAAAGTAAGCAAACTTTGTCAACTGCTGTCACCAAAGTCTGTTTAAGCAAAAGAAAATTCAAACCCTGATTGTAAAATACCCCTTTATATGAGTTTCTTACAAATACCTCAGCTAGCAGTTATAACAAAGACTCTGCCATTTTACTGTTGAAAGATCACATTTTTAGATGAGAAGCCTTAAGTTTCAAACTCATCTCAGCTAACATAAATGTTTTGAAGTGAAAGGTATTGGTATAAAACATCAAGGAAACTGTCTTGAACTCCAAATTTAATTTCTATAAATTTTCAATGTTTCCTTGGGTTTAAATAGCAGGCAGCATATAGTGGATATGCTTCAATTTAAATTGCAATTTGCAAAGGTGTTATAAAACATTCTTTGAATGTGGTCACATATTGTATGTCTGATATGCAAATTTCAGACATTGGGAGCTCTATGATTGCAATAAGCACCTTTCAACTTACTTAAACCTGTAATTAACTATGATACCCAATGAGTGTTCCTTAATGCCTCTGTCAAACCTTTATAAATTCTACATGAACTCATACATTTTCTCCAAAATATTAATAAATTGGTGTCAGTATACTTAAAACTGTTTTCATGTATGAACAAATACAGTTCTTGTTGACTTATAAAGCAGTCTGCTTAATGATATTTTAATCTTTAAAAGTTATATTAACAAAATTGTCTTAAACTAACTTCATGATGGAGGCTCTTTCTTGCTTTTGGCAGAAGAATTTTTGATTTTATTATTCCAGCATCTACACTGCTCTCCTTCAGACACGAATCTTCCTTTATTTGCCACCTGTTACATTTTTCAGTGAAGTGAAACTCCTATTATTGTTATAGAACAGGAAACACGTGAGCTGAGCCTGCTCACAGAAACAGAAAACCAGGACAGCACCATGCACCAGGTCAGAGACAGGCATCCTGGGGCAATGAATCCCTAATCACTGCTGGCAACAAGCTGACTATGTGTACTTTGAATATAGAGCTTTTGTTCAAGGCACATCCCCTTTTTACTTTTCTATTCTTTTGATACCTTCCCAAGAGCTCCAGATCCCCAAAAGGTAACAAGATGGCATCTGTGAATTCTGAGCCACAGTGTAAAGCAGACTTCAATATTTACTTTTTCCTCTTTGGACTATCAGCACCTCCTGTGTGTTGCTTGTTACTGTGTCAGTAGAAAGATAAAATCAAATTAGTATCGCTCTGAAGCTTGAGGGCTGATGGCATGTTGCTATGCATGATGGCCATGGAGGAATATAATTACAAACCTTCAGCATAAATCACCCTGAGCAATGATGTACAGATCACCTTGTCAGATATGCTTCCTGTGTCTGGTTGTCTGGCAAATTGAAGAATTTATGTAGCATTAAACTATGTCAGTCTTAGCTGGATTTAACATACAGCAACATTATGATCACATAAAGTTCTTTGTGAATTAGATTTGAAAAATGTTAACGGCACCAGTCTCAAAGGATCAGAGCAATGAATATGATGGTCTGTCTGTGATGGCTATGTCTACTTAGCTACCTAAATGTATTAGAGTAACTAAAAGACTAAATTCAAATGTAGAAAAGGAATGTTAGGTAGTATCAGAAAATAAAGCTCCCTGGACAAATTAAATGCCATTTAATGATATACATCATAAAGAGATTTTGTTTTAATCCATAGATAGTGGTCTAGTGTAGGAAGTGTGGATTTTTGAATTCTAGTATTTTTCTTTCATTTTTCTTTTAACAGGTAAAACCTAATTTTTTAAATGAAATCTTATGTATTAACAGGATGCATTATCTTACAACATCAAATTTGTAAGGATAAGCATTAGCACACATGCAACCTATATGTCAGGGAAGAAGAGCCCATGGTCTCTCCAGCCATGCCTTGTATACTCCCTTTTACTTCAGGACAGCAACTAAGCACCTTGGAATTAAAAAGAGAAAAACAGTTAGGAAGGATAATAGGAATTCACTGCAGCTCTCAATAGCTATATTAACCTTCCCAGTTAAGCTCTCTGTTAGCCCAACTTATTTAATCTAAATTCATGTGAATCTTATTTACCCAAATGTGATAATGAAAATTAATTAGACTTTTAGCGTAATCCTATACTTATATATCCTTATATCAGGATATCCTTACTTATATATCCTTACTATCCTGCCTTTTCCCTATATAACATTTCCTATATATAGTCTACTACCTGTTCTGCTGAGCACTTCAATACTTCCTTTAGTCAAGATGGATCTCCTGCCACTTGTTTTTCCTTTGCTATACATTATGCCTTATCACTGCTATGGAGGAATGTGGTCTTTCTGAAGTAAGATCTCATGAAATATGAGGACACAGAACTTGCTTAACTGCCTCTAGGAGCTGATTGAGGGTCCATCACAGTTCCAGGCTGTGCAGTGCTAAACTTTGAGGGGTAGCAAAAACCTCAGAAGCTAAGGCTGCAGTGAAGTGGTTCAAGAAACAGTAAAGCGAGTAAGGTCTGTAGAGAAAGAAATTTTGGTAAGGTACTCCCCTCCATTCATGCCTCCAGTATTTTCTTAGAGTTCATTTTTCTAAGGTCACGTTAGCAATTTAATCCTATATTCACATGAATTCTTGTGAATTGTTTAATTTTCATTGGCTTTGTTTCTTCATAATTAACTCAAAAAATATTATTCTTTTCACAGCTGGCTACTAATGTTTAGTGTTAGTGTCTGGTCTTTTTAGATGGTTTATTCTTTGTTATTACCTGGCGTATTTTCAGTGCCTATCGACAAGATATGGATTTTGTTTCCATATCACAGCAGAGCCCAAGTTGGGAGAAACAGATATCACCTGCCAATAATCAAAGCCTTGGTGTCAATACTGAAACAGGCAGTGTGCTCTCATCTGAACTAAACCTGTACCCTGGTGTACCAGAATTAAACAAATAACCACAAATAGGTAATACCCCCTAGTTAAAAAGGTTCAGTTTGAGCCTATGCGTCCATGGCAGTAGTGGAAGACAGGGTAGTTCCTACAGGATGAATTAAAATGTCAGCTTTAATGGGCACTAATAGTGGATTGTCAAGAAGAGGTCCTAAAGTGGAGATGTTTAGAAATTTATGTGCCTGGTGTTTTAAAACACACTTCAGTGGCTACTTCAATTGAAGTAAATATATAATATGTGCCTCTGATTAATGCGTGTCTTAACCTGGGACACAGACACTAAACTCAGTGAAGCCAACTAATAGATGATAAAATCTTATCTTTCCAGTGCAATTACCTTTTAAAATGAGGAGAACCTTTCACAGAAAAGATAAACCTGTCCATAGCAGGGCTTTAAAATCTTGAAAGATGATGTACATGGACAGGTCATTGACTAAGACTAATACTAGGCTAAGAGTAAGGTATCTCTTAGTTTTTGTAATAAATCCAAAGTAAGGTTATAGCATCATTAGGAAACAGTTTCTTAATTAGAGGTTATCATTCAAGGCACTCACAATGTCTTATCAGTGCTTCTTTTATCTTAAAGGTAGTTTTGATAGCAGCTTACTGCTGTGATCAAGCTATCTATTTGATAATCAGCATCCATTTTCTGGTCATCCTGTTCTTGCTTTGAAGATATTCTTCCTTTTCAATCAATAATATTTTTAAATTGAGGTTTATGTGATTAAAATAAAATCAGTGTTAATTTTAAAGGCAGTATATTGATATTGAATTGTGTTTTTATGTGAGGTGACCTTTCATATGGGAGATAATTCTCCCTCCCTAGTCTGCCCTTGTGAGACTCCACCTGGAGTACTGTGTGCACCTCTGGGGCCCTCAACACAACGGAGACATGGATCCATTGGAGCTAGCCCAGAGGAGAGCCACTGAGCTAGTCAGAGGCCTGGAGCACCTGCTGCAAAGAGAGGCTGAAAGACCTGGGGCTATACACCCTGGATAAGGGAAGGCTCCATGGAGACTCCATTGTGGCCTTCCAGTACCCAAAGGGAATCTCCAAGAGTCCCTGGAGGGGGCCTTTTCCTTGTTGTTCTAGGACAAGGGAGATGGCATTATGTTGAAAGAGGTTAGCTTTAGATTAGATATCAGGAAGGAAGTCTTGACAAGGAGGGTGGTAAGGAACTGGCACAGGTTGCACAGAGAGATTATGGATTTCTCATCCCTGAAAGTGTTCAAGGCCAGGCTGGATGGGGTTCTGAGTAACCTGGTCTAGTGGAAGGAGTCCCTGCCTATGAAAGGGGAGGTGAAACTAGATGATCCTTAAGGTCCCTTCCAATCAAAACCATTCTATCATTCCATCTAATTTGTGCTATTCAAGAGCCTAAAGTGGACATGTGTCCTGGTGTCAGCTAGGATAGAGCCAATTTGTTCTCAGTAGCTGTTCCAGTGCTGCGTTCTCAATTCAGAATGAGAACAGTGTTGATAACATGCTGATGTTTTGGCTTTGGCTAAATTTATCCCAAGTTAAGGACTTTTTTTTTTTCTTGTGACATGCTTTGGCAGTGAGGAAGTGAGCAAAAGAAACTGGGAGAAAGCGTAGCTGGGACAGGTGACCTGAATTGTCCCAACAGATATTCCGCATCGGAGAACATCATCCCCAGCATGTAAACAGGGAATATTTCCTGGCAGGAAAGCTGGTCTGTGTTTGGGAAGAGGAAATACAGCATTGGTCAGCAGGTGGTGATTATCATTATTATTGTTTTAACTATTACTGTTATTATTGTATTTTACTTTGTTTTAGTTATTAAATTGTTCATACCTCAACATAGAAGTTTTACTTCAATTCTCCACCCCATTCCACTGGGTGGGTGGGGAAGAAAGAGGTGGTTGACCAAGTGGCTGCATTGTGCTTTATTTCTGTCTGGGCTTAAACCACCACAATATAGTAGATATCTTTTGGCTTATGGGGTATTTCATTGTTAGAGTTTTATTTTGATTATTTTATGACATCAAAAATCCTTTAGCCTTTACTATGAATTCAATCTTTAAGTTTTTTTTTTTTTCTCCAAACCTTTCTTTCTCTCCATGTCTCCACAGTACAGATGTATTGTCATTATTTTGATCCATTGTAAAGTTCAATCTTTACTGGCAACTCAGAATTAATCTTCTTATTGGCTACTTGTCAAGGTTATGAAATAATTTCAGAGCTGTCTCTTTTCCTTCAATGATGTTTTCTATTAAGAATTAGTAAGATCCTATCTTTGTATTGCAAAGAGTAATTGTCTTCAGCTCTGAACAAATCTCTAGCATTACCCAATTCCATCCTTTACTCTTCAGGTCTAATATTGATCATTTTAGGTGGTTTGTGGTCCTTCCTTAAGCTTTTTTTTTTATTTTATTAATAAAGCTGCCATATATTTCCATTAAAACAAGGCCATGAATATATGTTACTATAGTAACATATGTTATCTAAAAATGAGGATGATTTGAGCTGTTCTAGATTACTTATCCCGCAGCATATCAGTGTCCTGAATTCAGTTCCAAAATATATTACAAAATTCAGAGTTAGTTTTAAGATGTTTAACTATCATCTAATAAACTGAACATGGTTCAGAAATCTATTTAATTTCACTCATTTCAAATCCCTTTTCTTCAGCATTTTACAGTAAATGCCTTCATTTTCACACTTTACTTCTTCTATAATCATTCTACCTCTTCTAAAATTTCCTGTTTTGTTGAAGAAACACTTTTCCCCCTTAATTAATTATAGCATGATTTTACTGTAAAGTTGAAAGCTCACATTGTTTCTAAATTCATATTGAAGTTATGGTTTTTTTAAGTTCTTTATCTATCCAAAAAGATTTAAATTGTATTTTTCCATTCTTAGATAGGACTGTAATTAAAATCATGCATAAGTTTGTTTTATTCTTATTTATAGGAGTCTGGCCTACACCACCTATCCTATGTCTAACCAAAAAGCAGAAGAATTTTGTTGATAAAATTTGCCTAGGCAAAGATGGTATTTTTGATTGCATTATTGAATTATGGACAGTAATGTACTACACATAAATGTCTGCCTTTACCAGATACATAATTAGCAATGATAAGTAAGTTTTTTACATGAGATTATATTTCTCTGGTCTAGACACATTTTTCTTTACCAGTTTCATATGTGTTGCATCTGTCTAGCAAGGCAGAATGACTGCCTCAAGAGTTTGTGACTGGATTTTTGATGAGTAGGTGGCATTACACAAACAAAGATTAATATTCAAGAAACAGCTAGTGATGTTTGCAGATAGTGAAATGTGTGTTTAATGAATAACTCCCAAGAAAATGAAAATTGAAGTCCTAATGTCCTAATGATACTTACAACTGCTGGAAATTTTCAGTGGGCAAAGAAGCTGCCCAGATTAAATGAAACCTGTGAAATTGCTGTTGTGTAAAGTCTGTCATAAATACTCAAATACATATGTGTATGTATGTCTGGGCATACTGGTAAAACACAGGACTTGCAATCAAGGGTACAAGGGGACTCTAAAATGTGTGTAAGTTACTCAGTAGAGACTTCTGTTATTGGTGCCTTGGTGTCACAGAACTCTGGAAACGTGGCTCTAAAATAGGAAAACTTTTCCTTACCTCAAGGTTAGTGGCTGAATTTTTAAAATGTACAATCTCCACACTCTTTTCATATATCAGTAGTCCCTAACATGTCCATGTGAATACATAGACTGATCTAAAGGTGCACCACCTAGCTCCATTTGAAAATGTGATTTGAAAAAGAGATTAAGATAAATGCTATTAAAGATAAAAGGTAAATTAATGCACATTCTAATATTGGACTCAAGGTTGGGATTTTTTAAAATTTGTTTCATCTTGTAGTTCAAAAACATTTTTCTGAATACTAAACATAACTTTTGCACAAATGATCAAGGCAATCCATAACTGTCTTTCATGACACGTTTACAAAGCTTTCATGTTTATGCATGATTCTGGTAAAGAGGTTTGAACAGGAGGAGAAGGGAATTTTCAAACATTGGTGAGCTTCAGATAAATTTTTTCATTGATTTCCTTGTTCATGTAGCAAATTATTAAAATGGACTTTGAACAACATTGATATTTATCTTCCTATATTTAATTTATTAGATAAATGTAGTCAATATCAGCAAGAATCTGCTATCTTTCATAAACTTTCTCATAGACATCTATTATTTAAGAGGACAATTCTGCATTCATTGATCATATTGAATGGTATTTTTCTTTATTTTCAAGATTTCTGTTTATGTTTTAAAAAGAAATTTATTTACAGTTATGTGGAGTAAATAGCAGTCAAGAAATAGAAATGGATTATATGAAGACTACATCAATGTCAAACTTATGTTTTACTTCCCAGTCCTTTAGTGTGGCATGTTTATTAAAAAAAAAGGCTTTTTTTTTCTTCAAGAGTAAAGGTGTTTGACATGTTAGGTGACTAATTTCACCTGCTGCAAAATCTCTTGGTTCTCATATCATTCTTCAGATGATACAAAAATTCTCACAAATATTCCTGTAGCCTGAGAACTCACACTTCAGCTGGGCTACCAGGCAGCTATAAATCTTGGGTAAACACAGAGAATCGAGAATCCTTAAACACTGCTTAGAAAATATTTATTTGGGAAAAACAGGAAAACCTGACATACTTCTGTGTAGTCTTCTGCAGTCTGCCTGTGAGGTCAGCACATACAAGTATTGCTGAACTAGGATAGAAAGTGTGTCGGAAAATTAATCTCTTTTTCTTCTTATTAGCCGTAAATATGCCCTCCTACTTTAACAATCAGATTTATAATGCTAGAGTACAACACAAAGAAATTTACTATTTCTAGGATAATAACTGCTTAAGCCATATAGAACCTCATTGATGATGCACTACTTTAGCTTCAACCTAATAGATGCTTAAAGAGAGCTCTGAATTAGGATAATTCAATGCATGAAAGATTTCCCATGTCATGGAATATATAGGGTAGGGTAAGGCAAATATATCCATAGTTAAAATCAGGAGTAATGCCCAAGGAATACAGGACTTGTGGACTGACACTTCCAACTTAATAATATTCTCTAGGATAATTGTAAGAAATGACAGATTTTTCTTTTTTTCTTGCAGTATATGGAGATTGGTAGGCTGAAGTTCTCTCATTTGCCAAGTTTAACAGTTAAACACCTCAGCCTTCTCCTCATCCTTGGTGACAATGTTCCCCTCTGCATCCAGTAAAAATGAAGTTTTTCCTTGGCCCTCCTTTTGTTGTTAATGTATTTATAAAAATACTTTTTATTATCTTTCACAGCAGTGGCCAGATTGAGTTCTAGCTGAGCTTTTGCCTTTCTAATTTTCTCTCTACATGACCTAAGGACATTCTTGTACTCTCTCAAAGTTGCCTGTCCCTTGTCCCAGAGGTCATAAACTTTTTTCCCTGAATTATTGCCAAAGCTCCTTGTTCATCCAGGCTGGTCTTCATCTCTGCTGGCTTGTCTTTCAGCACAAGGACAGCCTGTTCCTCCACCTTTAAGGTGTCCTTCTTAAATTGTGTTCAGCTGTCCTGGTCCCCTGTGTTGTTAAGCACTGTTTCCCAGATGACTCTCTGAATCAGTGTCCAAAACAGGTCAAAGCTCACCCCGCAGAAGTCCAAAGTAGAGGTTTGGTTGATCCATTCCTTATTTCACCAACTGAGACTGAAAACTCTGCCATGTCATGGTCACTGCACCCCAGATGCCCTCTGGCCATCCACACCTCCACATCAGCCTTTTGTAAGCAGAAGGTCTAACAGGGCACCAGCCCTTGCTAGGCTCTCTTCCCAGCTGTGGAAGGAAGTTCTCTCTTCCACATACTCCAGGAACCTCCTAGACTGACTCCTCTCTGTTATGTTGAGTTTCCAGCCGACATACAGCAGCTTGAAGTCTCTCACAAGAACAAGGGCTAGGCAGAAGGAATAGGCAATGTGATTATAAAAGTCAGGAAGCATTATAGTATTTGAGAATAGCATAGTTATGTATTGATAAAAGAGACAGAGTTAGAGACAGAGTTATGTGTTGATGTCTAGAGACAGAAGATGCTTTATTAATTCATGTCTGCCGTTTCTTAATACTGCACTAATTGAATGTACTCTTAGGAGATCAGTGACGTGTCTAGATGTTGTTGCATTTGTAGGCTATTGAGCTCTGGACAGGCCATGAATGCTTTTTTCCTACTGGAATAATTCCAAAATGCAGTCCTGTCATCCTTTTAAAATACTGAAAATACCAAAAATTATGAAGAGCCATTCTTATGAAATCTGGGAAAAATAAAATAACTGTCATCTCTCTGGTTGCAGCACAAGTGCTTGTACTTGAGAATCCTTCTGATTTATGTCTTATTTACAGTATCCTTAGTGAAAGTGGATTACATATATGAAATTAGTCCTCAAGTAGAGTGGGATTTCTGACTGGGTACTTTCCAGAAAATCCTGTGACAATCTGAAATTCAGTCTTGCAAATCAAGATTTCATTATTTAATCTAACACCTAAGGCACTTAAATGAAATGAGGAAACTTCAAAAAAAAGCCTATTAAAATTGTCAAAAATATGTCCTAGAATATGAAGAGGAATAATTAAGGACCTAATTTGGTTTCTCAGGATATGTGTCAATATGGAAATATGACCTGACTGTAATCACTGATGCAGTTGCTGGTGGGTCGATGCCTGAAACAAAATTGTTAAGCAACAGTGGCTCTATTAATCTGCTGATAGCTTGTAAATGGGTGCAGAGAAGTTGGTATGATAGGACAGCAGGACTGATCCTCTTGCTGAATTCTTGTGACATTGAGCAAATAGAGATTTTTCTCAAGTGTTACCCACCAAAAAGCAATCTGTTGTAAATTTTCTGGCTTTGTTGGCTACTTTTGGAAGGTTGATCACACACAAGACCAGTTGGTATTGACCTATTTTGTGGCTACTGTAAAATTAAAACAGGTTAATAGAGTCTATGATTGCTTCTTATTTAAAAATTATTTTAATTGCTATTGCAAAATATTATTTTAAAGTTGGGGTTTTTTCAGGATAAAATTTTATGGGCTTGGTTTTTTTGAAAGGCTGAGAATTGTAATGAAAAAGATACATTAATATACAGGATAGCAGGCTTGCAAAGATATTAAATGACATGTTTTCATAAACCCACACAAATTACAGGTATAGAAGGTCTATTAATTTTCAGTTAGCTGAATTCCCTATGTATGGCAGCATTGTTCCCCTGTCGTGTATTTTTCTGAGCTTTGTTAGGCTCCATTTTAAAAGACCCCTGCAACTAGACTTTTACAGCTGCCTTGGGAGATTTCCAAGGTCATGAGATGGGAAATTTCAGGACACTGTGTTTATCTATAGCAATGTTAATGGAACTAATGATGTATCCAGTATGTTCTTTAAGGTTAGTTATTCAATTGTTGACATATTCATAAGAACTAAAGTAGGCAGTTATTCTGGATACACTTGAGGTTTATACAAGAGAGGGGCAAAAGATCAAGATATTCATGGGATCTTGCAATCTTTTTAATTTTTCGTAATAATTATTTTTTGCTCATATTTTAAAATATCTAGTCTTTCTAATACAGCTACTATAGGCATAACATTAGCATATCACTTCTTTTTTTCCTCCAGGAAAATTGATGATTCTGCCCAGTGCATACAGAAATAGAAATGGGCTGTGTCAATAGTTAGGGCAGTCCTCAGTAACTGGGGACAATAAGTTTAAATATCTCACATATCTGGTATTATTTTAGCAATCTACTTTTCTCATCAATCACCCAGGTGTGTCTAAACTGTTGTAAAATTGACATTTACCTATGTATTTACCAAGGTATTTACCTTGGCTGGATAATTCCTCCTGAGCTATTCTCATTCATTTGGCAGCCCACAAACAGCCTGAGTTGGAAAATTTAGAAGTTGTTCATACAGAATTCCTGACATCCAACATCTTTATTCAGTATGCAGAAGTACAGTTAGTTACTGTGTATAGGCTGTGGACAGGCTGGACCTGAGTCTCAAAGACACAGTAAAAGCCTGAAAATTGCCAGTGTCTGAAACAGAATTGCAAAAGAACCTGGATTGCTATTAGATACCAATTAATAAATAGTTTGTGGAAGTTCAGGACACAAGGTAGAGTGCTGGGCTTGGCTGAGTGTATTTTAGGGAGCCTGCAAGACCAGGGTTTGGTTGGATCACTGGTATTACTGGAGAAACTCAGATTTGTGCAAGTGTCACTGGTTTCTTTACTGTGCTTGAGGCTTTTCCCATTTGGCAATTCTGTTTACCAGTCCCCTGGAGAAAGAAACTTCACCCCAGGTTATCAACAGAAGGTTCAGTCATCTAAATCAATGTTTAAAACTTTGCATTGTTAGGAAATGTGAATCAGTTTTGGACTGCTATATATACAATATATTTCATGATAATGGAGCATGGGTTTCATGATAAGTATGAGAAAAAACAGCCACATAAAACTCTCATTTTTCTGCTTGCTAACTAATTATTTTCATTCAATATATACAGAACTTACGTACTTAATTGCAAAATGACAAAAGAATGAAGTTATTGAATTTAATTTATCCTGATTAAACCAGAGACATTGTAAGCTTTAAGTAACTTGTTTACAATAAATTTCATTTGTTTTGTAAAAAAGTTAATTTAAATACTCAAAAGACCTGGGTTTTTTTCCCATAAAGATTTTGAACATTGGGGTAGGAAAAAGAAAATAATCAGGAAAGTAAATAGTCTTGCAGAAGAGGTATTAGTTAGATTTTTTTTTTTTTTTTATTCCTACACATCAGTGAAACAGAGCAAATTATTTAATCTTGTGTCACAGAGCTTCTTTGTAAGACAGGGATAATGTTTCATTCTTTTTTCTCACATTTTTGGGCTTTTTTTCATCGTATACATTTGTATTACAAACATATAGAAACAAATGTACATGTAATACAGTACATTTGTATTACATTACCTTGGGACAACATTATCTCTTGTTATATATATGTGGATTAAGAAATGGAGAAAAAAATTGATTTTGTCTGGGGCAGGTGGTGCCTACATCAGTATTGAAAAGCAAAGGCAAATTACCATGAAGAATGTTTTGCATATAAGGCATTGAGTATAAAAGTTAAAAATCTGTAGACAACCCTACAAAAGAAGTTTTGAAGAAGAAGCCCTTGCCCTTCTTTGTTGAATTTCTGCCTGAGATGGTGCCTTTGAAACAAAAAAAATATTTTTCACAAGGATCGCTTTCTTTCACTGAGTTTTGTATAGAGTTGAGATTAAAAATTCTGCTTTTTTTAAGAGCAATTTCACTTATGTTATATCTGATGTTCAAACATCTCTGTTTGTGTGCCAGAATTATTAAAGATACTGGCTTAGATCTGGAGGTTTTGTATTTGGTACAAAACATTTTGTTTTACAGAAAGTATCGCAAGTTTCTTTTTTTTTTTTAACTAATACCTCAGTGAAAGAGCTGGAAATCTCTGTTTTTCATCCTGATCTGAGTGGAGGAGGGGTTTGATTATTTTTTGAAGTAGGAATGTATACTACGGCCCAACCAAATTTCTCAAATAAGTCAAGTATTTTACTAGAAGATAAAGTATTTGTATTAACTGATACTTAGGAAAAACTGTAGGAGGGGTGACTATGAGGTGAAGAAAAAGAAGATAACTGATTTTTTATGAGAGCTTTGCCTTTTGTTTATGTTAGTTTAGAGATAGCTCTTATACACACATATACTCCTTCTCTGCATTGTCTTTTGTTTGCTGTCTGTTTAACTGAATTAACTAATTCTTCAGGATTTACCATGAGTTGCTGCTGAGGTGGCAGATTATTTGGTATTGCCACATGCTGTAAGGCTCATGCATGACCAAGTCTAGCAAAAGGAGGAGGGGGAGACCTTTCTGACAACTGTGGCTCCTTCACAACCTAAATACACAGATGTTGCAAAGTCTCCTCAGCAGCCATGTCATCATTACCAATGTTTATTATTTGAATAAGAGCACTGACATTCATTTTGAAATTCCCAACTTATTTTAGATACATTACAACACCACAGCTCTGCCTGGAGCTGATTTGTGTTTCTGTGCAGTGCTGTGAAACAATTTTTGGTAAAGGAAGGAGAAGACTTTGAAAATGTGAAGAATGTGACAATTTAAATTCTTGAAAAATTCCATTTCCTTGATCACAGAGGAGGAGAAAAAGCAAACTGCCAGTAATTTAAATATGATAATTTCTGTCATAAGTTGACAGCAGATGTGAACAAAAGAGACAGGAAATAGATGAAGACAGAGGAAAATAGAGAGCACAGAAGCCAGTGTATGCAGAGCTGGATAATGTCTGTTGAAACAATGTGACTTTGCCTGTTTTCTATAAATGCTCTTCAGCTAAATTAATCTATGTCAGATTTTTTTGGCAGACAATGCTCTTTTTAACTTGGCTTATGAATGAACACTGGATCAGAAAAGATTTTTTTTCTCATCCCCAAAGTAAGATTTAATCATTTTTCTCCTTAAACATACATATTTCTACAAACGTGTGCTACAAAAACTAGTTAAAGAGAGGCAAAAAGAAGGAAATTGCTGAGGGAAACAGCAACACTAAGCTTGCTAGGCCAAATACTCTTTATTTCCTACTTAGGATGCCAGGTATAAAGTACCATGGGCTATAACAAAGATACATCTGTAAGTGGATGTGTGTCGGCATATCCTTGCAGTATACAATTAAGTTCCTAAAAAACCCTGCATGCTTTGGTGAAGACAACTTTTAATCTCTTTTATATAAACAAAAAGTCAGAGGGAACTGGCAGGTTTTTATTGTTATTCTTGTTAAGTATTATCATTATTTTATAGCAAAGTGGCGGGGGAGAGCCGTAGTTATAACTAGTACTTGTTTATTAAAGCATTAATCATAAAAAAATTACTCCTTCTGTCATTTGGTCCTGGTTTAAATTCTGAACTCATGTTTCTAATGCAGCAAATCCTATAATAGTCTGCGATAAAGGCTTGGTATATTCTCCTCCCTCGGAAAATACAGACGTTCATTTTTAAACAAGTTACCGTGCAAGTTACACCTACGGAGCAAATCATGTTTGTTTTTGAGGAAGAGAGGGGGCAGGAGAGAATTTGTGCCTAACTTTGTAGAGCATTAATGCATGTGATTAACACTTCCATTTTTCTCCTGGTCTTTCACTTCCTGCATTTCCATGGCCTCTTCCTCACATCTCCAGTCTGCACTGGTCTTAGCAGCTGTTTCTACTGCTGCTGGCAACAGCTGCCAGCGTCAGACGAGTCTCACTTCTGGGTGCCTTTGGAGGGGAGCTTACGAAAGGAACAACCTTCAGACCTCTTGGCCAACTGTTTGATCAGCAAAGACGAAAACAAAGAAAAGACAACCAAAGTTCCTTTTTTGTAATTGACATTGAATTGGCCAAAGTTATTAGAGAAAAGGCCCATTTTATGGAATGTATGGCTATTCTGATCTCAGCACTGCCATTAATCTAGTCTTTTACTGTCAGAAAATTTCCATGGATCATACATATGTTTCTGTCATGATTTAATCCCGGAGAGTAGCCAAGCTCCACACAGCCACTTGCTCTCTTCCCCACCAATGGGACTGAGGAGAGAGTTTGAAATGTAAAACCCAGAAAACTCATGGGTTAAGATAAAAAGAGTTTATTAAGGAAAGAAGAAGCAAAGTGAAAACAAGGGGTTAATTCAGTGCTTCCCAGGCTCTTGCAGGTGTTCAGCCATCTCCAGCAGAGCAGGGCCTCATGACATATAACAGTGACTTTGAAAGACAAACACCATCACTCCAAACATCCCCCTCTTCCTCATTCTTCCCCCCAGTGTGTATACTGAGCGTGATGTCACACAGTCTGGAATGTCCCTCTGGTCAGTTTGGGTCACCTGTCCTGGCTGTGTCTCCTCCCAATCTCCCATGCATCCCCAGCTTCCTGTCCAGCATGCAAAAAACATTTCTGTATTATCAAACCTGTGTTCAGCACAAGTACAAAACACCAGCCCCACACTAGCTACTGTGAAGAAAATTAACTCTACTCCAGCCCAAACCAGCACAGTTTTGAAATAATTTATTTTGAAAATCCAAACAAAGCACATGTACCACTGGCGTGAAAGCCAGCTCATGGATGTAAAGCAGCTGGAAATTTCTGCTGTAAGTAAGGGTCATACTTCATTTTCAAATAAGAATGTCTCACTGGAGATTTTATTTCAACATGTTTCTGATGACAATATCGGAACAGGCTGTAGACTTACAAGAAGACTTAGCTGCCACTGAAAAATAGATTCAAAGTAAACTGTTTGCAACTGTACATGTTTTGCACTTGTCTAGACCCCAGCCAGTTGAAACTTTTTTATGAGTATCAGTGGGTCTTGTGTTAAAAGTATACTCTGCACTTACTGCCATATTTTCTAATTTCCTAGGTGTTTTATAGTCATGTCCAATAGTAGGATATTTAAAGTGGAAAATAAATGGTTTTTTAAGGTATTCTCATTTTGACTCATTAGTAATATCTATAATTCTGTCGTTTCAAGATTATACACACCAAATATTTCCAGAGGACAGACTTCCCTGTATTTTTGCTTTATAATTCTGAAATTTACTTATATGATCATTTTGGAAGATGCTAAGAAGCTCGCTTAAAAGCACTGGGCCTGTAGAACATGTGTATATTTTAGGTTCTTTCTATTCCCCTGCCTTTACCTTCCCATAGAGCTACCAGAGCTATCCACTATTTGAATTATAGTCACAACTGTCATAAATGTTTAGAAACAAACTGTAACACATTATAATGAATCAATCTTGTCCACGGTGTTTATAAAAGTAAATTTTGTATGGTTTTAGATGTAACTCCAAGTACTCATTTTCTGCTGGAATAGCTGTGCTTAGATGACAAGTATATAAATGCAAAACCATAGGAGAAAGAAAATCCAGAATTCCCCCAACATTGCTGTGTCATACTCAACCCATTGAAAATTGGCAAAACAGGCCAAGAGTTATTGACTAACAAACTATCCTTCGTGCTGCTAGCATGGATCGTCTGTTTTTAACTCAGAAGTGTACTTTTTCATTTTAGTTTAAAAAAAAATAAACAAAACTCTGGAAATGGGGAAAGGTTTGAAGCTGAATCAAGATCTTCAAATCTCCTGACAGGAGATTATCTCCCACATTCACATTAAGGAATTGCACATTCTTAGAAGTGTAATGACTAAGGATGTTTAATTTGCTGTTAGCAGTGCCAGGAGTACATGTGCATGTTCCATATGACTGCAGTCAGAAAAAGAAGAGCATCAGAATTCAAACTGTTATCCAGATTAAATTCTTTTTACTTTTCATTTGAGTCAAGATCCAGATTTTCCATCAAAATGCAAGGTTCATTGCACTTTCTCAATGCTAGACCTGAGTAGCTTTATCATAACCAACCTCATTAATTCAGCAGGAGCAACTTCTCCCAAAGCATGATATTTCTATGGAAACCTGGAGCAAGTTCCTCCTTCTGGCTTAGACGTGCTTTTCTGAAGCCCTGAGTGAACTGGTGATTTCTAGGGCGCAGTAACAATAAGAACAAATGTAACATTGCAAAGATATAAACTACATGAAGAGTGACTGAGCATGATCCAGACTGTAAGCCTGACATTAGTATGTGAAACTGAAATGGTTTCCCAATTACCATGTCTTAAGAGAATGAAATTAAGCAATGAGGACTTTGGTTGGTTCCTGATTTTCTATACTGCAAAGTAGATCATAAGTCCTTAGCAAATGAGCTACAATAATTGCCAGCCTTCTGTAATAAATCAACATTTAATTACCAGTTGGACAGGTCATAGTTTAAAAAGAAGTTGGCAGATTCAGAACAAGAAGGTTTACCAAGCTAACCTTGTTTTCTGTGTTGTTTAATCTAATCTAAACAATGTAGCATGTCAAGTTTTTCTAAACAGCTGGCTAAATTATCATGCACTGAACAACTTAAAAAAGCAATGTATAGAAATTATTTCAGTAAAAGTATTATTTAATGTTTTTTACTTCTACCAGTATTGATGTCAGTAAGAGTATTTGATTTCTATTTACATGCTTTGGAATCTGAGATGGGGCTTTATTATGTTTTTTTCATCAAACCAAAACAACATTAGTTACACCATCAAATTTTCAGAAAGGTTTTGTTTAAAAATCCATTTCCAGATGGTCTCTGTGATATGAAGGCAATCATGCATGAAACAACAGATTTACTATGGTAAATATGTTTATTTGCTTATTTATTTACTGTGGAATTTTAGGACAGATGCAAAGTTGTTGTTATTTTATAGTGTATTTTATTGTTGCAGTCGCTTTGTATCAGTGGTGAACAAGTAGAATATAAGGAATAAAATCATCATGTTCACATTTTTAGTAGGTCAGAAAATAAGTGTATCTCAAATTGTCTCTTTCAAAGGGATATTTTAGGGAATTTGGGAAAACACAGTAAGTCCTCAATAGAATTAATTTCATATTCAAATTACTTAGCTTTTTATTTATTAATTTTCGCATCAAATCCTTTGTGGTAATTATATTTAAAATAGATTTGTTTTAGATCATAATTTAGGTTTCTGGGTTTTGTTTTCCTCGTTTCTCACTAGAACAATAAATGATAGTTCTGTGGAGTGCTAATTTTAAAAGGTAGCATCCATTCACAGAGGCATTTCTTGACATGCTGGCCTTTCAAGAATTACAGCAGAGCAAATAGTTCTGGCAACTTTTCTTTAATGTGGACATGTTCTGTAAAACTAGTGTGCTCTATAAAATTAGTGTTTAGAATAAAACACTCAAAAAAAGATTTTTTTTTTTTTTGAGGGGGGTAGAGGAGGGGGTTTATCAGCAGATGTTGAATGGCCAACTGAAATTATGGATCCTCTGAATGAGAATAGGCTGTCTGAGGTGGCTTGGCCCCATCAGTCCCTAAGCAGAGCCCAGGCCACCAGCAGGGGTGCAGGTGTCAGCAGCTGCTCCTGTCACAGGCAGAACAGGGTGCTCAGCAGTGTTAAACTGACACTGTCACAAGGCCTTTAGCGGGAGTGAGCTGAGTGATTTATCACAATTCAGCTTATGAGTTGCATAGTTCAATCATCTATCTTCATAAAATGCTGGTGACAGCCTCCACTGTGCATCAGAATGTTGCTAACCCACGTATGATGCAAAGATAATACGCTTGCATGATTTATTGCCTGTGGGTCCTGTAATTACTAATTATGCATATGACAGACCACCTAATGCATAAAATGCAGCAGAAAACCTGCAATGAAAAATTATAATAGCAGTGCAGATCAAGTTCTTATTGAAAATAAACTTTACGGTAAGGAGGGAGATGAGATTTTCTGACCCCAAAAAACCCATATTTGCATTAGGAATTTTTAAAAAAACTGCAGAAAAGGAAAAAATCTACTAGATTTTAACCTCTCTATTTTCCATTGTGGTCTCACTTCTTATTTAAAAACTAATGGACTTATTAATAGGGGAGTGGACAGAAAATAAAAATTGCAAAAGACACCATAATTAAATATGATTCATGAAGTGTCACCTTATTCCTAAGTATCACAGACAGACTAAACTATTAATTTCCTGATCTTTTCAGATCAGACAAAATTTCTGGTAAAATTTATTTCTTCCTTTGCCTACTAGAACAAAGACAAAATTAAACAAATATAAAGACATGGGTGAAGTAAAAAGCAATAATAAAGTGGTTATTACAATTGTGTGGTCAGCAAAGAGATTAAAAAGCTTTTGAAGTGTGTGTTAGTACTGTAAGAAAACTGTTGAACTGTTAGAATCAATCGTTTTTCCCCTTAACAGAATGCCTGAAGGAAAAAGAAACAAATAAAAACAAAATTGTAATCTATGTACAACCTTCATACTTGAGTTAGAATCTTTGGCTTGAGTGCCTTCTTTAGAAATTTTTTAAAAATAAATTCTATTAAAAATTTACCTACTCTACAAACTGCTGGTTCTTCTATTCACACAAAGATCGATGCAGGAGTAGGGCTGAATTTCAGGGCAGAAGTTTGTTCTAACAACCTACTTGATACTCAGGAGTTACTAATTTAGGTTGATTCCCTCACTCTCAGAACAGATTCAGGAATTATGAGTGGGTACAGTACATGTAACCTGAGTTAGAAGCAATTTTTTTATCATGAAATCTAGTAGTAATGGTGACCAGGAAAAGTGAGGGCCTCTCCATTACAAGCATTTGGATTATCGCACGCTGGTAGGTGTGAAGGATACTGCAGATCATCTAATCCAGCTCCGTGAAAACTTAGGGTTTTCTGTATGTTGGCCTAAATGCTCATCTGGTACAGATAACTGGAAGTTCAGGTCTTCAGCAGAGGCATTTTTAATTAGCTCACCATTGTGATTTCCTCATCAGTGGCATTAACCCCAGCTGAACTCCCTGTACCAAAAGGAAAAAGACGTATTTGTTTGGCTCTTTACTCTTCTTATTATTATTTCTGAGACATATGATTTTAGAGTTGCAATTATAACATCACAGCTTGAGATCTCTCAATCCCTCTGATCCTGACTAGCAGATATTGTATCATGTGCATGTGGGTATGCATCAGTGTATTTCCCATGTCAGCTCTCCCAGTGTCCTATGAATTACATTGACAGGGCTGCTCTATTCCTGGCTCTCCTCTCTTACAGCCAGTGGATTCATTCTGCATTTCAAAGGTAGCTCCTCTAGGACCCAGCACTGTAACTGCTTAGCTCTGTTCTCGCTGCTGTGCTGAAAGATCCACTGCTGTGGCTATGTTTGAAAGAACTGCTTTTTCTCTCTTACTGGGTGGGAAGTTATTCCTCATTTTCCATGAGTCTGGGGAAACTCCACTGACATTCACAGTTCATCTAATGCTATATTAAGGAGCAGCAAAATAGGGCACTGTTTATTTGAAGAATAGGTGGTCTGATACCTTTTCAAAGGTGTGGGGTTGTAATTTAAACAATGTATTCCTCTTCAACAACCCCTTGTGAAAAATGCATGTGAGAAGGAATGCTGCCATATCAAACTGGCAGGGAAGCAGAGGAGCTGGAGGCATTTTCAAGTTTCTTCACTTCTTAGAATTTCTTTTATGCTGAAAGGCTGCTTTTATTAGATACTTTCTCATACATGAACACAGGAAATACACTCTTAAAGCCTAGGACAGAGTAATGGACAGAGTCAGAGTACAGGCTATCTTGGCACTAAGATCTAGCTTACATTTCCAACAGCAGTCTGTGAAAGGCAATATTCAGTAAATGTAAAGCAGTCATAAAATGCTAGCATTTTAAATTGCTTTATGGTTTTCTTGGAAGAGCACTCCCTAAGATCCAAATACTTTCATTGTGTCTGCCTTTGAGACAGAATATATTTTATGTTTACCTGCTACTGTGCTCTTAACAAAGAAGACAGAATGTACAATAATAATATTGTCCTGTACAGACAGGACAAGAGGACGTAGCCTCAACCTGTGCCAGGGGAGGTTCAGACTGTCTATCAGAAAGAATGTTTCCACTGAAACTGTGTTTAAACATTGGAACAGGCTGCCCAGGGAAATGGTGGTGTCATCATCTCTGGAAGCGTTCAAGGAACTGGAAATTGTACTTGATGCTTTGGTTTAATTGCTATGATGCTGCTCAGTTCAAGGCTGAACTCAGTGATCTTGGAGGCCTTTACCAGTTTTAATGATTCTATTATTCTATTAAAAAATTACTGGAGTTAAAAAAGTGGATCATTTGAAATTATCATTATTTTAAGACTTTATTGTTGTGCAATAATGTCAGAAACAAGTGCTCACTTTGAAAAATTAAAAAGGTTATTAAACCTTAACAAAAATACAGCAAAGGACTACATAAGGAAAAAGCTGCAGCACTGGGAACTGCCCGTGTGATACCACATGGCTGGTTCATCTTCAAGATGGATGCTCAGACTTTTATACCCCTGGGGGCTGCATCAGCCAGCCCTGGCCCCTCCCAGAGTCTGTCAGTCAGCTCTTCTTTGCCATTTATCAGTGGAGACTGCTTTCTTGTAACTGGATTGGAGATCAGGCGTTGCCAGGCTGCACCCCCTAAGCACCAAGCTTTTCCATTCCCGCCTGTCCCAGGTAAGGGACACCTGTGCAGCCTTCTCTCTACCTGTCCTGGGCACCCCAGCTGTCTGATGGCAACAATACCAGGGGGAAAGGGAACTATGAGGAGAACAGAGGGCATCTAAACTACAGTAACATAACTGTACGTCACTAAAGCTTTTCTTACTATTCACACAATATTCATTCCTTAATTGCAACAGCCAATCATTTCATTATCCATCTATAACAGCTAAGAACTTTATTGTTTATTTTTGTGTCTCAGCTTTCTGTTTTTGAAGAAACACCTACTTAACACAACAGAAACAGGTATCTGTGACAGCAAATACATGCAAATTATGGAGAAAATATTTTCTTCTTGGAGCAAGGAGCATATTGTACTTCTTCCTTGCAGAGTGCTATGGCAGGGTTTTATCACTTTTTCCTTAGGGGTCCTGATAGAAGGGAACAGGCTGTTTTCCCTTTGAATCAAGATCCCAATGTGTAAAGCAAATGCTTTCAACATTTTAGACCTGGCTCTGTCTTCAGTAGCAAGCAGTGCAGCACAATAGGAGTGAGCAACAGAGCAGAACAGTTCATGCTGAGACCTCAAAGTCCATGCAAAGTCATTTGCACATGAGTGGGAGTTTGTGCGTCTGGCCTTAGTTTCATGTGAAGAAAATACAGCCCTCAGGCATGGAGAATTAAACTAATACAAAAAAAGTCCACTATGAGGGGAGAAGTGCAAGATTTGCTCTATACACACACTTCAGCAACAAACTAAAACCACAATTCAGTTTGCATGTAAACCTTTACCTCCACCTCTGTAGGACCCTGGTTCATGCACAAAACTGTCTTCTGCTGTGCAGTTCTCTGCATTTGTTTTTTGGCTGCAGAACTGGTCTGCAGCAAGGTTAAGTCCAGCCTCAATGTGTCACTAACAGGATTTCAACCACCCTATGGAAAGTCATTCAAAGAAAATCAGTTTTCATATGTTTGGTTCTGGCAGTCGAATATTCCAGGTTAAAAAAAAAGGGCTTTAAATAAAATTTGTTTAATGTAGCTTGAGTTGAATTAAAAAGAGATCATGAAGAAACACTAATAAATTTGCTGTTGGTATTTGCTAGATAATGCCAACATTTATTAATTTGTTCTGGTAGGAGCAGTGGGTTTGATTTTCTACAGTTTATGCCTCTGGAATAGAGGCAGAGGTATGAGCAAATCCTTGTAAAAAGTGCTATATTTAATTTAGGAGAAAAAGTTGCAATGTTTCTCCTATTTGCTGCGAGGGACCTATGTACAATGAAGATAAAACTGTAAACAGAATTTTTGTATAATAGTATTAAGTTACAAAAGAGGGCTGCTATGCAAACTTCCTTTCAAAAACACTGGAGCCTAGAGCTTTCTGTATCTTCTAAGCAGGAGCATAATGAAAGTGTTGCAGGTGCTGATTTGAAAGTATTGCCAAATGAACAACATAAAAGCTGGTTTTGTGTACCTCAAGTTAAGTGATAAAGCTCAGTCACCTCTTCTCCCATCATATACTTCAAATTCTCAGTCATGCATTGATGACCATAAAACATGCATTGAAAAACTGTTTCAATATCTGAGACATATTTAGGCTTCACTTTGCCAGAGTATTTTAAGATGTGTACAACTTTTATACCCTTGAGTAATCTCCTACAAAAAAAATGTTTTTTAAATATTCTTGTTGATTCAGAGCCCAGGCTGGTAAGCTTGTCTCAAGCGTTTAAAATATCAAAACAATGTTACATTTGATTTTAGCTTTTGGTCAGGCAATGTCAATTTCCTTTTAGTTCAATGGAGTTTTTTCTGCTTTTTCTGTACCTGCTTTTTTCTTACCAACTAAACCCTCTGCACCAAGTTCTGTTCTGTTTGCAATTTAAGTATGCTGCTTACACCAAAGTGAAAGTGTTTAAGTTGGGAACTAGTGAAAAACTAGGGAAATACCAATAGTCTATGTTTCTAAATCTTCCCTGAATATTTCAGTAATGTGAAATTAAAAGTTACAGATTCACTTTCCTCCCTTGTCTGGAATATTTACTTATTTTAATTTTTTACATTGTTTAGCCAGCATGAATGTGCCAAAAATAAGAACTTTCTCTGTCATGGTTTTGTAGGCATCTGGACTTGATTAGTCCAAAGATAAGACAAAATACTGATGATTAGTTGCTCTATTATTTTCAAATTTAGGCCTTAAAATAATATATATACAATAAATATAAATTGTAATGATACAAAAGGGTTTCAAATTCAGAAAGCCCTTCTCAAATAAAGTTAAACAAAATATGACAGAATAATAGCCACAAACAAGTATCTTAGAGTTTCATAAGATGGAAAGTACTGGTTAGCTCACTTATCAAAATATTAAGATGCTTAGCATATAAAAATAATGATTCAGTGCAGTATGGTATCTGGTAGGTGATTAAAATTATAAAATGAAGTTAAAGATTTATAAGTATAATGATGTTTCTAAGGTGGTTTTCTTCTTATAACAGACAAGGGAAAGAAGAAAACAATTTACCAGAAAAAAAAAAAAAAAAAGGAGGTTTCTTTTGTAAAATGTGTATGTAGGATAAAGCAGAGTTAAATTGCCAGATTTGATTACAATTATTGACATTGCTTGACTCCTAATAATAGATCATATTTTGCATTAGTATGTTTCTAGTTTTAAGCAAAGAAAGTTGTTTTTATTCTAGGTGCTCTTAGATGTAGGTAAATGTCTTTAGGTCTCAATGATGATGATTGCCTGGGTATGGGGGATGATGTTGTAAGGTAATTATAGTGTTACCAGCTAAAAGGCAGATACAGCTAGATGCTGATCTGCAAATAGTTTTGGGGAGTTCAGAACAGTTAGCTAAATAATAAGTAATACCTAAGTTAACATTACAGTTATGCTAAATAATGACCATTTTGATTAGTAATGGTCAGTAACAGATAATGAGTGACCATTGCCTGTTTCTTAGTAAAGATCAATCCAGGAACCCTTCATGGAGGTGATTGCCATTGAGCAATGTCTTATGCAATTCCAGGGCCCAGACTGCATTTTGAAAACTAACATTTTCTGATGTGATATTGACTGGAATAGAGAAAGAGGACAGTGGCAAAAGTTGTGTTTGATCTCTAACAGCATTCTTTCTGCAAGCTGAAACAAATATCAATATTTTATTTTCCAAGTGTATGTATTTTCATGTCTAAGGCAAAATTTAACAATTTAATTTTATTTTTTAAATGAGAATAAAGAATGCGTGAAGAAGAGAGAGGAGAGAAAAATCCTGTGTTTGAAAAGCTAAATTTTTTTCAGAAGTTGCACAAGATTCTACAAGCATCTAAACTTAGAATTTGTATATGTCATTCAAGTGTAAACATTATTTCATCTGTTTTTATTAATTTTCAGGAAGAGAACAAAAAGAAATCTTTATGAATTTGACCATTATTTGCCAGGTTTATGTTTCATAACATTAAAATCACTAGTTGCCAAGCCTTTTATAAGGATATGTTTGAATATTATAAAGACTCTGCAGCACTGTAGATTTATGTATTTATTGTATTTTCTGTTTCCTGCACAGCAGTATTAACTCTGGAAACAAGAAAATTACCTGCTCTTTCAAAAATGTGTCCTGTACATAGAAGGCTAGAGATGCATACGAAGCTGTATTCTCATTTTTTCTCTTCTGGAGAATATTATTTTATGTTTAACTTTCAGAGCAAAACCAGTATAAATTAGATATCACCAACAGGCAAAACTGGAACATTTTTCCAACTACTCGCCTTAAAAAAGAACTCTGAGCTTAAACATGAGGACAAAATTTAAAATAGCTGTTTTGTTTCTGTTGGAGTACAAGGTTTTCTATCATCAAAATACCTTCAAGGACTGCATTTTACACTAGCTTATATTACTGCTCATTGGAATAGCCAAAAAAATGGATAAAAATTAAAATAAAAACATATTTTCTGAATCAAAAGTCCTAAAAAAAATTATATACTTAGATAGCTTATTGAAGAAACTATCTAAAATATTATTTTTGGAGGAGCTGTGATTTTGCTTTTCCAATTTAAAATTACAGTTAACTAAATACAAAAAAAGCACAGATCATGTAATTACATCTGGTGATTATATTTTATCTTTTTCTGATTGAATATTCATGGCATATACTGCTGTATATTTGAACACAGCTGAATGTTTCAAACCAAACATTGTTGGCTTTTTTTCTAATAGTCAGAAATACTAATGTAAAGATATACTGAGTTGGTGAGGGATTGGCCAGGAATAACAATTATGAGCATGCTGAAATGTGGTTCTGTCTGGCTAAAGTGAAAACAATAATAAACCTTTCCCTCTGTCTTCAGGCTGAGTATTGAGGGCTTCATCTCCTAGTAGAATATGCAAGAAATTACAATACAGGGTATTTACTACAGCAGTGGGAACTAACAACCCATATGCAGCTGCATAGCCTTGCATTGCTCCAGTGCTTCATGGAGATAATTATAATATTCTTTCCTTGTATTCTTCTTTACATTTAAACTAAATTTTGGATTGCAGTCCTATATCAAAATTAAGAAAAGGTTCTGATGGGGCAGATGTTCTGGTGTTAACTTCAGAAGAATTTTGTCCAGGTGCATCAGTAGATTGTATAAGCTAGCACTCATTGGTAGTCACTGCATGGGTCAGTACCTTTGAAAGGAAGATTTGATCACACAAGGCTACCCATAGAAGAATTTGAGACTTTTGCTGCTATAGTTTTCCCTGAGGCAAAACTCAACCAGATGTTATCTTTCTGAATTCTCCATTATGTATTAAACCCTTGTACTTTTTTAGTATTCGTTAATCTAGTTCTTCCTCCGTGTCTGTAATAAGCAAAACATCTGTTTCTTCTTGTTCAATCAAAGTGCCTAACTCAAGAGTCCTACTTTTTAAATAATGTCATTTAAATAGAAAACCTACATAGAGAGAATGCATTTCATTAAGATATTTAATCTGCATATGAAACCATCTTTTCCAGAGCTCAGTAGGGAATTTGTGGTGACAGCAATATGCATTTCTTTTTTTTTTTTTTCTCTCAACTTGCATACTAAAAAAAGAGTAAGAAGAAAAGGAATGCAAATAAATATATGTATCCGCTCAGATGAGGAAATTAAACTGCAATGAGAAGCTATCATTGTGCATTTGGGATGTAGGTCATCCTAAACTTTCCAGCTAAGAATTCTTTTATTGTAAGGAGACATGATCTACTCTTATTAATGAGTCTTAGTTTACAGAAAGATGTCAGCAAGCAAAAATAATCCTTATATACATGAGGTTTGTAATAAAATATTACAATAGAAACAGGTCATGCAGCTATGCAAATGTATCCCCATATATATATATATAATACATCATATATCCCAATAATAATTTAAGTTCCTGACACAAATCATAGTGCCATTTATAAAGGAGGGTTAACACTACTGCTGCTAATACACAGAAATAAAAAATCAGATAAAAACAGTGACAGAGATAAAAGATGCTTTTAGTGTTTTGACTGGGGAGCAAAATTCTGTAAAGAAAATAGTATTTGCTGAGTAGTAATGAGCAATCCTCCTTAGCACTCATCAGTAAACTCTGCAGGAAAAAAATGTACCAGTAAGTTTTCTAAGCAAACATAAAATTGTACAAGAATTTTTGAGACAACTTTGAGCCAGAACAGTTGGGAATATTACTGTCATACTGCAAAGCTCCATGAGGATGGGTAATACCTTTAGCTAAGTAAACAGCCTTAATTAATGATTATTTTGTATCAATACACTGAAGAGTTCATAAAGCAGAAACAGTGTCATCTTTCAGGGACTGACAGGAATGATGCTAACTTGTAGGGGCAGATATTTTTAATACATCAAAACAGCAATGCTCCTCCAAACATGCCTCTAGCAAGCAGCTTACAGACAGCAGTGTGTCCCCTTGCTAAATCTTGCTAAATGCTGTGCACACAGAGAGAATGCATGAAATCACTTTTGCTCTTAACCTGCAGCTCTCCTCATTCTCTCATTTCCTGATCTGCTCAGGAGAACCACCTGTCTGCTCATCCACCTTCCCTCCACCTGCTTTTTGCCTTGAGTCATTGGAATGTTCAGTTTCTCAGCGTGCTGCTGGTGAGCTTGGGGGGTTTTCCCTTCACTGCACATGGGGACTGAAGAGTACAAACACAAAATACAAAAGTACAGATTAAAATAACTGAAGTATTTTGCATCTCATGCCATATTTTAAAACTTTTCTCATTAGTACTTTCAGTTCATTCTTTTATGGAGGAGTATCATCAAGAGATGAGGATGGTGAGCTTAGCCTTATTATATGAAATACAGTGAATTTCCAACTTCATAGCGCAGTCATCTGTCTCTAGCTCCATCAGTTGTCATGGTGGGTTCTCTCACCCACTCCTCAACAGGGCAAGGACTGAGAAGTTCATGGACTGAGATACAGACAGGGAGATCATGTACCAATTACAGTCGCAAGCAAAACAGACTCAGCTTGTGAAAATTAATTTAATTCGTTGCCAATTAAAATAGATCTAGGTAGTGAGAAACAAAGGCAATCATTAAAACAACACTTTTCTTCCTTCTTCTTCTTGAAACTCAGCTTTATCAGTCAGAACTCTTCCACGTCCTGTTCCTGAGCAGCACAGGAGGGGATGCAGGGGTAAGACCAGGACTCTGCTTCTCCTGCTCTCCTGAGCTGTTGCTCTGCTCTGGTGCCCAGAGCCCCTCTCTTCCCTGCTCCCACTCTCCCTTGGAGCTGGCAGGGACATTTCTGTCCTGTTTTCCCTCACCTCCCCCTGCCTGGGGCTGAGGGGCTTGGCTGTGCTCAGCTGTGCACCTTCTTGTTCTCATACACCACTTGGTTCCTGCAATGTCTTCCTTTCTAGTGAGTGTTTTAGATAAACCTCCCTTTGTGATGAGCAGCTCATGCCGCTGCTTTTGTGCCCCATGTTTTATTAGGGGCCAACTCTTGCCAACTCATAATTTTTTTCCAGCAGTCCCTAGTCATTGTTATTCAGTTCAAGGTAATACTGAATACCTTGATAAAAATATAAAATAGATTTTTTTTAATATTAGGTCATCTCAGGCTGAAAAATTGGGGTTTTAAGTATGTTCCGATAAGCTTCAGTTGTAGTAGCACATGCTGTAACAAATTTGGTTTTGAAGTCCATAAATAACTGTGTATTTTTCTTTCTTCATTTATTATCAGTAAAGAATAATTTTATCTATGTTATAATTATATGTTTTTCAGTTTCTTCTTTTACAGGAGTAATGAAAATAGAGAAAGAGCTTACAAACAAAGAAAAAGTCCATCGTATTTGGTATATTAGGTCTTTCTTCTGTTCTTACTCTAGATTGAATAAGCTTACAAGCTTCAGTAGTAACATTTCTTACTGATACATATTCAAGAGGCTTCTGCCACTTTTATTCATAATAATAAATTTTCTGAGAATATTATGAGAAGAGCCCCCTATTTTATTTCACAACTTGATTTCATATTTTAAAGATGTGAAAATACTAAAGGAAAAAAATATTCATCCAATGTTTTGGTATATCTCTTTGCTGTGACTGTTGTTTGTTCGAAGAAGGTAACATTCTTTTGGATATTTTGAGAAGTTATGTTGCATTATACTTCTGCTGACATTTTCCACTTAATTTTAGAAGCAGCTTATTACATTGCATTGTGCTTTATTTTGGCAAATGACATTTTGCTAAGGTGACTTTATCTAGGTGGAGAAAATATTGCTTGTCAGAGGCGCCAAAACTTGCAGTTTGCTTTTACTTCAGCATTCGCTGCTCACTTGCTGACCCAGCATAACCTGTCTGCAGGTTAGTAGTTAAATTAGTAGAACAAACCAGCACCCTTTGGCAGTTCTTAATGTGCCAAGCAAACTGGCTTTCTGCCAGCTGCTGGAGACAACATTAGAAGTATACAACTTCTGTGGGTTTTAAAAGATCTGAATGAATTAACAATTTCATCTGCTTTACTGCTGCCAGTATTTGGAGGATGGTGCTCCCATAAGATTGTGAGGTTTTGAGACATTTCCTGGTTTTGAAGTTCCTCTGTGATAATGTCTTCCTCTTCTCTGAGTAGCCCTACATCCCAATTAGCTGTGAATTCACCACCTACGTGAGCCTTTTCCCCTCCTATTTTTACTTTCCTTTTTCTTGGAAATATCTATAACAATATCTGTCTAACATGAGCATAATGTGCCCTTTGGCACTCTTACTCACTATGGTTAAATGGATGAATCGATATCTTTTCCTTCTGAGCTTAATCATGGAAACAATTAAGACATATTCTTTATTAGTAAAATGCAGAATATGGCCTTTTGATAGGAAAGGTGAGTGATAACATCTGTAGTTAGATACTGTTATGCCTGTGAGCCTGGACACTTCAGTAATTCCAAGACTTGTATTTATGATATAATGTGGATTTCTTTGTAATTGTCACTTTAATAACAATACCTCATTATCCTACTAAAATTATTTCATTTCTGCAGTAACCTTTATGAAACCCTATATAATGAGCCTGTGAAAGAGACACACAAAACACTTAGAGATAATTAATATTGGAGTAAGTAAAATGTTGTAATGTTTTTTTGTTCTTCACAGGCTCTGGTCTCAATGATGGGCAGTGGCATGAAGTTCGGTTCCTGGCTAAGGAAAACTTTGCTGTCCTCACCATTGATGGTGATGAAGCTTCAGCTGTTCGAACCAACAGCCCTCTACAAGTCAAGACGGGAGAAAAATATTTCTTTGGAGGTAAAAAAATGTCAAATACATGCCTAAAGTGCTGTTGTCTTTTAATGTATATAACAGGTGAAATGGGGTTCAGGATGTAATTCATTTATGAGTATCTTAATATGGGGTAAAAGCCCATAGGTGTACAATACTAAACATAATTTCACTTTCACTCTAACTTGGAATGATTTCTCAGATCTCTGAATATTTCAGAGAAAGGGGACTCAATAATTTAAACAAAAGGCACCAAGTGGAGAAATAAAATTTTTAAGTTTGAAATCCTGAAGAGAAAAAAAGAAATCACTGTTCAGGACAGGCCCTGATGTTTTTGCTGGCTTTTAAGCTCTATCATGATTGTGGATAGTTGAGAGGCTCTCATAGTTTGAAGCCTTAGACTGTTCAGTATTTTTGTTTGTTGACAGTCCATGCATTAAAAAAGAAGTGCCTTTGATATTTATTGTGCCTTTGATATTTATTGTGCTTGGTTTTTTATGTTAGCATTATGAAAATCAGAAAAGGCCATCAGAACTCTTGGATTTTTAAAACTTTAAATTTCTATATTAAAAAGTGTCTTTTTGTGTTAAAAATATTTTTGATCAAAAAACCAGCAGGTTGCACTTTTGGGGTGTGCCACACATTTCAAAATCCATGGAACACAAATTCTTCAGACAGAGAGCATAAATTTTAAAAGCAGAATTTATCAGTGTTAAGAATTGATTTCTTTAAAACTTACAAGGCGCACATCTAATAAAAATAAAATATAAATGTGATACTATAAATAGTCATAATATTACCCAAGGAATGGAAAATTTTGTGTTACATGAAGTAACAAGAAAGGGAAAACAGTAATTTCAAGGTTGTTTGCATTTCATTGTTATCAAATTAAAGGTCTGTCACAAGAGTTAAACTTCCTGTTGCTGTAGCATGCCTATTTTCCAATATCCATAATTCAGCTAATGCTGTATTTTTAGCCTATTGCCTTAAATAAGAGTTCTAGTATAGCCAGTTTCCACATGCTAAAGTGTGAAAAATATTTTATTCTCAAAACACAGTATGCTCAATTTGTCAGAACAATCTGTGACGTTCTAATTAAATGAAGTTATTAAGCACACATGGGAGACAATGAGAAGAAAAGCTGTACATAATACATCAAGTGTTAAATTCTGTTAATTTTCATAGGTAAGATCCCCAGACCACTATTACATTTCTGAAGAGACTGACTGATTTCTTCTGAAATGTCTTTTACCTCTGTTTCTCTGTCTTTGAGGGACAGATTGACAAGAGTCTCCAGGTAGCTTTTGTACCCTTTCTTGGTCAAAAGTCAGGTTGATTTGTTGTCATTTCAGTTGACTATGAAATTTGCTTGATTTGTCATTGCTGACCTGTACTTTATAATTCCACCATTCTTCCATAAAAAAAACAAGCGTGCATGCAGATATTGTTCCAGTGGAATATGGAAGTCAATCATGAAATCCCTGAAGTCTCATTCCCACATCTGTTCATGCAAATACATCGTCCTGTTACACAAACTATGGGGTGTTTGTTTTTCCTTAGTATCTTTTGTCCTCTGAAAGGTCTTCTAAAGTTATGTCAAAAGAACAGTGGTGTCCTAACCTTCAGTAAACCCAATTTTATTTCAAAATCTGCATTTTCAACACTTTCTTCACTCACATAAACTCAGAAGCTGTGTATCTGAGGAAGCTTAACTTATAGAACCCATTTATAATATTATGTTCCCATATTAATATTTCCATATAAATGTATGTTATTTATTTATGTATATATAAATAATATATTAAAGACTGCAACTTAAAGAAAGTCTTTTGGATGCATGTTGGAAACCTAATCTTTATATTCATGACCTGCATCTCATAAGACAAAGGTATTTTTGTTCTGTTCCCTCCAAATGCACATGTGCCTCCTTACTTGTCTTTAGAAGCACTCCAAGTCATGGCTTTAAACAGATAACATTTGCAAGAGGATGTAGAGAAGGAGAATAATGGGGAACCACAAAAATTTGGGCCAGGTGTTAATCAAAGATATTTTCATTAATTTCCTTCGGAATAAGTAGGTATAAGAAAGCATCAAACACTTCTTTGCTGCTAATACACATGTTTTTTTAGGGAGTGATAGGTTATGGAATTCCAAGGGCAATAGCCATCTGCACAATGCTAGATGGCTAGCAGAAATAATTATCAGTTCTCTGGTGATGTTTTCAGTGTGAAATTGAATCTAGATTTCTTTGCTAAAGAATTTAATATGATAATTATAGATACTTACACTGTTAAACCTTTGTATTATGAAATACAAACATATATAACATCTGCAAAATATAAATTATGGGATTTAAAGATAGCATTGTTATGATATTCATGCAATCCTACTTCTATATTTCTTGACCTTTCAAAATACTGAGAAAACTCAGTCCATTGAATTTGTGTTTGGAGAGGTTGTAGAGCATTTCTAACATGCTCTGGACACTCTTTGATGGCCTGCTTCATCTTTGAAGGAGCTACTATATGTTTGCAAAGGTTTTGTTCTCCAAACTTTCCCTTTCTCTGTTTCCAAAATAAGTGAGCCTCTTTATTTTCCTGTTTCCTGGTGTCAATACAACAAATGTGTACTATAGGCAATGTTATTGTCTTTGCTGAAGAAAAGATTTAGAAGTTGCATTTCAGCACTGCCGTACAATATTTTCTCAAAAATACTTGTCAATGACCACCACAGCCAAAATTTTACAACACATGCAGTGACATTTGAGTAAAGGAGATGTGGAAACCAGAGTATTTTGTGACTTCTGCTTGTAGAACTAACTTTTCTAGTTCGTTTTGAAAAACTAGAAAAGTACCTAGTACAGTTACTAGTAAGTAAATTATAAGAGTATTATTCATTTCTCTGTCAGAGAATATTATGTTCAGTACTGCTAAAATCTTTTTCCCCTTTGCTTTGTGCCTCTCCAGTGCCATCTCCCAGGAATACTGAGATCCTCCCAAAGGACAGACAGTAGTGATGTTTTATTCAAGCCTAAAGAGTAAGGGGAAGCTGTGTAAGATGAGGCATTTCTGTAGATTGTGTAGATTGTGGGAGGGTGGGTCCTAATTGCCTATTACCCTTCTGTATAACTTATTTTCTGCCCACTGGTTTTATTTTCCTTCTATTTCTTCTTTTGAATTTGTGTTTTTGGAAAGAAGTGAACTTTCCTTCCCTACTAAGCTCTAGAGAATGATGTTTCTTTGTTGTTTCCAATTATCTGCCTAAAACAAAGAAATAGAACAGAGGAAGTGAATCACAGAGTGAAAATGAGTCCATTAACCTCATTTGCACAGTTGGAGATAAAGGGCTTTTGTGAAGCATCCTAAGCTTTCACCAAACCACCTAATAGCTTCCTGATGTCCATAGGAAATATTTGATTAGAGACATAATTTTAACTTGTTTCTATGGCATTTCTTTTTAATTATGTCTACTTTTCCTCTCCTTTTCACTGGCTCAAGGATAGGAGAGATTTTAGTATGAGGGCTAAATTTTCATTGAGATCAAAGGTATGCTGTGAGCATCAGTCAATCCACTCTGTGCTGCTTTTTCTGACAAGCTAAGATGAAGGGAATATGCAGTAAGTTTCCTATGGGACACCAGTCTGAGGTGTATAGAAAATCCTCCCCTTCTCTGCAAAACACATGAAGTCTTGTTCCTGGAGTAGAATTTGTTTTGAAAAGTTGTGTTGGTCTAGAAGTCCATAAAATCAGAGGTAATAGAAGGAAGACGGAATTTTAGGAGACAAATTGCCTTCCTATGTTTCATATTTCCTGGACTCTTCTGTGAACGTTCTCTTCTAAAAGATCTTTGTGTGGTGTGTCTAAATTTTTCATTGTTACCCATTTTTATAATTGTGTGGATTGTTTTCATTAACAGCCATTACAGTCACGGCCACAGTTCCTATGTAGTGTCACTGGCATTTGGAAAGCATCTGAAGTATCATAATTACAATTATTAACAGACAGGAAGGGGTCACTTTGTTGGGTTTTGTTTTTGTTTTTTATTTGAGTGGGGGGACATGTTTCTCTAGCTCGAATTCAAATTTGTTCAGCAAAACCAAAGTTGAGTTTTTAGGTGTCACAACAAATAAATGCATCCCAGCTAATGGCAATTCATGTTATAGGTTACCTAAAAAATAAAAAAGTCCCAGCTGACTTCATTCCTGCAAGTCTCAAAGTTCTCGCCTATAAATAAGAAAAAATATTTCGTTGAATTTGTATTTTTGCCGATCTTTCTGCAGATTTTTTGTATGTCATGACTTCAGTTTTGCTGCCCATTTGTTGTTTGTGGTGGTTTGGGTTTCCTTTTACATGTATGACCACAAGACAGGATGTTGAAATTTGTATTTCTAGTGGAAAGAGTCTTGAGTGTGTTTTGAAATCTTTCTTCTTATGATCATAACGCTACTGTAAACTCAAATACAAGTCCATTAGGAGAACACAGAGGAAATTCCAAGTAACTCAGGGTATAATGTGATTTTTGTGTGTCTTCAACATTCATCTTCAGGTATTCTCCCAAGTCAGACCTACAAAATAATGGTAAACACATGAAATGGAAATAAAAAACTTGGAATAGGTCGTATATTTTAACAGCCCTCATACCTTGGATTGTTAAATCTGGAATGTTTATAAGTCAATACACAAGCAAAGAATGCACATATGCAAAATTTATAAACATGAGCAAAGAAAGAAAGTGCTTGTAGCAAGTAAAAGAAAAAATTAGATGGCAGGCAATTATAAACCTCTCTCTGGTATTTAGTACATGATTGAAATTCTTTATTATTTCATCATCTCACTTGTACTATGAATGAGGAAACACAACTGAGTTCACATTCCCTTTATACAACTGACAGAAATGGAGTCGATCATCATTTCCCATTAACTCTTTGAGATTTATGCTTTTTTCATCATTTTAAATTTTTGTCTATTTCATTCAGATAATTTGAAGGTTAGAAAAATGAGACCAAGTAAAATAATAGTGACTTTCTGTGATTAATTAATTTTTCAGTAATGTCAGTGATGTCAATATGCCAATCCACCAACAGATTTTATAAACAGTACAAGCAGAAATACTGGAGATAGATTGATGTCCTGAAGAAAAACAGGTACAGGCAGAAAGCTGGTACAATGTGTAAGCAAATAAAAGATGAAATGCATGGTAATGGCAGTTTAGGAATGTATGTATGGGGGCATGAGTCTTGCTGGAATAACTTCAGCTTTTGAGTAAAAGTCTATTAAATATGAGAAATGTCTATCCACTGAAATATAAATGGATGAAGTCTTGAAAAGTGCTCTCCTTGTTACAACATGAATCTCTTGTTAAGCTGGAGATTTTAGCTGCAGAATATATATCTAGAAGTTTCTCAAAAAATAAAGCAGAGGAACTTCATCTCTTTTACTTCATTTTCTTTGAAGCACTAAAACAAATGTTTGTGTGCAGCAGAAAAGATAACATCAAAATTTTCAATACATTTTCTTTACTCTTACTGTCATTTAAAACCAAGAAGGGACAAAGAATGAGGCAGAATATATACCATAGAAAGCAAACCTGCATGGACAGGGGAAGGACTAAATTGACTTTATGGAGCTCTATTGTCTCTAACTCTGAATATATTTTTTATTTCCTTTTTTCCTAAGTATAGTCATTATACTGTTCCCTGAGTCTTAGTCTGAAGCAAATAGTTCCAGTCTCTAAATATATTCCAGAAATTAAACTGAAAATAGGAGAAATTCCCTATCTAATACAGATCTTGACTCCAAACAGAAGGGAAAAGTGCTTGTAAAAATTATCCACACTTCGTCTAAAGGAAACACTTTTGGAGAAGGAAATTTCTGTTGAGGACCCAGAAGAAAGGTATTGGAGGCACACTCAAAAGTGAAAATTATAGCTGTATTCTATATGGCCCTCCTTTACTAGCTTTATTAGCTCAAGCAACAAGGTTTTTGTTACCAGTAAGTGAAAAAAATACTGGTAGAAGGGGAAAGGCAGGCATTTCAAGAAGCAGTGAAATTTGGTAGGAATGTTAACCACTGCTAATCACTAGTCAGTAGTGATTAGAGCTCTATGGTTTTAGAACACTTAAAACAATGTAGTCTGTTGATGGCATTAGGAATCACAAGTATGTCTGTATGTGTGTCGTGAATTGTGATGTGAAAAATAAACACATATGCTGTGGGGGATAGAATATAAGAAAAGAAAAACAGTGCAGAAGGCAATCTCACCCCTGAGGAGTTGCAGCTTCACTAATTATCAAAGATTAGGAACAGGCCTGCCCTTATCAGGCCACAGCTGTGTCCAATGAGGATAAGTGTTTTATAAAAGAGTGGGTTAGCTGGTGGAGAAGAGAGTTGGACTTTGTTGGCTGTGCTGTGAGGAAGAAGTAGTCAGTGCTGTAAGGAGCTGCCCATGAGAAGTCATCGAGAAGGTGTGGGAGCTTTGCAATAAGATGTCAGCAATATGCTTTTCTGTTGTGTGAAAAAAATCATACTTTTAAGTAGTGGAGAATGCTAATTAATGCTGGAATGACACTTCTGCCAACTTTAACTATTTCTCAATGGTATCCTGGCTAGGTTTATACACGTGCTTATTGTCCATAGCCACAATTCAATGAACCTACAAAGGTAAAAATAATAGAAACAAGAAAAGGTAAATTCCTGGTGTTATCAATAAGCCATACTGTTTTCAGAGGCTTTCCTTTTTTTGGGGAGTTACTTACTGATGCGCCTCAGTGGATTTTCCATAGCAAAGTCTGTGACATTCCTCTTTAAGATCATAGGATCATAGAATCACAGAATGGCTTGGATTGGAAGGGAAGATCAATGTAGTTCCAACCCCTCTGTCTTGGGCAGTGGCATGTTCCACTATATCAGAGTGCTGAGAGCCCCATCCAACCTGGCCTTAAACACTTCCAGGGACAGGGCATCCACAACTTTTCTGGGCAACCTCTTACAGTGTCTCACCACGCTCACAGAAAGGAAATTCTTCTTAATATCTGATCTAAACCTCCTCTCTTTCAGCTTGAAGCCATTTCTCCCCTCTCTTGTAAAGGACCCCTCTCCATATTCCTTGTAGCCTCCCTTTAGTACTATAAAGCCAAAATTAGTTCACCTGTAAACCTCCTATTTCTAGGCAGAAAAATCCAGTGCTCTCAGCCTTTCCTCCTGCAAGAGGTGGTCAATCCCTATGATCACCTTGGTGACCTCCCTTTTTTTCCCCACATTTCTAAACACAAGATGAGTTTTCAGTCACATTTCAATGTTTTAAGTATGTAAATGAGCACCTGTTAATATTGTAAACAACCTTAGGCAAAAAGCTGCCTTAATGCCATTGATTCTGGTGATATTCTGACAACTGACTCACTTTTCAGAGAAATCTACTTATCTAGGTGATTGTGAACATTAATAACTTTTGAAATCCGATTTAATGAGTCATAAATGCATAACAGGAGAAAGAAAACCAGATATTAACAAATGTAGTATTTCTGAAAGTGGGAGACAGAACAAAAATATGTTATTTAGCAAAAGGCCTGCCTGACTCATATGGTCTGAGGGGAGAATGGTTCTCTGTGCTGATTGTAAATTCTGTCACATATATGAAACCTGATTGGAGCTCCAATTATAATTACTCTCTCCTGTTTCTACTATATAAGCAAGCTGCAGGTAGCCCTTTGTGTCTAGGGCTGCCAATTAAATCCTTGCATGCCTGCAGTCCCAGGTTGTTATCACCTTCTATTGAAGACAACAAATCTCATCATATAAAAGTGGCAGTCTACAGCTCTAACAAGAACACTTATTAGTGATGCTTTTGTAAATCATGAAGCAGATTTTGAAGGGTTATATCTTCCAAAGAAAAAACTTTATTGAATCTCACAGTCAGTGGTGTAGAGCTGATTTATCTGCATAAATTGGCAAAATGGAACCGTGAAGCTGAAAGAAAAGGCTTCAAGATTTTTTTTTTTTCCACTTACCAGCTAAACACTGAACTTACCTGTATAGTACTTTGCAGCAGGAAGTACTGAGTTAGAGATGCACAGTTCTCCAGTGTGGATTGCTGCTGGAAACTGGCTTACTTCCCAGTTTGCATTAAATTACCTTATAAGTGTCAAAGTATGTCTGCTTTGAGTTTAATTTGGGGTAGAGAAGGTTTGATAATGCAGTACCGAATATTTAATATTGGTGATATCTTTAGGGGGAGGTTGGTGGTTAACCAGTAAATTGCTAGACTATTTTGTGTTGTTAAGTCCTGTCAAAGACATTACCATTCAGTTTATTCACTGAATGGCCACAATCATTTGACCCTTTTTTTTTTGGGGGGGGGGCACGGGGAAGCGGGGGAAATTAGGTTTTTCCCTTAAGAAAGAGCAATTTCTCTGAGATAGAATTAGTATAAATAGTAACCATGAAGCTGTTAGAAACATCCTGTGTTTATGAATGAAGAAAAGAAATATGAGACTTTTGAGAAATGATGGTCATTGTCAAGGTTATATTGCAAACTGGAGGAAGGAGAAGCTAGATTTGTTTCCATGGCAATAAAGAATACCCTTAGTCTCTTTGAGTTCATTGCCTATCATACAAAATGCATGCATAACTCTACTGAGAGTCCTGAGAAGTGATTTTACAGGCTTTCTGACTGGAGTGAGACCTGCATGCTTATCATTTGATCTAGTCCAACAAATCTAAGTGAGATTAGATGCTGTGGCTAGTAATATACAATGACTGAAAATCCTTTGGTAAGCAAACTTCTGTTTATCAATAAAAACGCATCAAATAGCGATGCTGTGATATTTTTGTATTTGTGTAGGAAGTATTTTGCATTACTCTCTAACAGCAAAAATACTCTCTAGAGGGCACTAAGGATATTTCCTTGTGAATCTTTTTTTTTTTTCAAGTAGATGATGAAAAAAGAAGCAAGCTCTAATGGTGCTTGAAAATGCTTCATCTACTCTTCATACCTAAATTTTATTGTTCCCACTGACCGGACTTCCTGAAACTCTTTCCATACTTACTTGACCCTTTTTAGTCAGCTTTTTGAAACCAATTTTTAAATTTGGTTCTGTAAGTTTGGATATTTCTGTGGAGCTTCAGAGTAAATGGGGTTTTTTCGTAATTACTTAGGCCTTTTGTGGCTTCACTTGCATCAAAATAAAATGGAGTACAATTTCGGAATAGGATGTTCAGATCCCATATTCCCATGATTTTCATGGGAAAGAGTCAACCCTCTTGTATTTTTTTATACTCTTATTTATACTCATTGTCTTTGCAATTCATGTTCCCCATTGATTAGATAAGAGCTTTTCCATGTCTTTTTTTTTTTCTGATTGCACGTGAACTTATGCCTCTTATTAAGAATTTGGCAAAGTACAGGGGAAAACACAACTGTAAAGGAAGAGCCTTTTATTATTTGAATGTCTTAAAAATTATGGAGTGAGTAAACAGTACTCATGCTGATAATTACTCAGTTATTCTGTAGATGCTTGATGAAAAATCTTGAGATAGCACAAAGATAGAATACTGCATATCTTGGTGCATGTTGAAGAAAGGTCACTGAGGAATTATACAACTGGAATAATATATGAAGCTTAAATCTTTCTGAGAATAGTGGGGCTCTTTTTTGTCAGTTATATATTCCTATTTCATTTTAAAAGAGATTTTATTGTATTTATGATCTCAACAAAAGTCAAATAGGACAGGTCTTTATAAATGCAGTGAGTGATCTTTTCAAGAATCCTACAAATATTAGCAAAAAGATTATAGTCATATCTCATGTTAGTGGCCAGAAATATAAAAATATCAAATCCACCTATCATTTGGCAAAATGGAATTCTTGCTTAGTCAAAAATTGCTTTGGATATGTGCCATCAGTCACTAGGATGGTTCTACAAAATGACACAACCACATGTGCGTACATGTTCACTCGTTAAAAAATGTGTTCAACAGAACTAATATTATTTAGTGCTTTAGCATTTTGAAGTTTAAACAAAGATGCAAAATCCGTTGTTGGTACAGTTCACCTGCAGGAAAAAATTTCTGAATGTCATACAAGCACATGAAATTTGATGAGTTTTGTATTTGTCTCTGTTCCATACTTGAACCCATAGTAGGCAAGTAATTAGAAGATTATACCATGAGCAAGTTCTTTTTAGCTTTTCACTGATGACTTTCAGAGTTATACTCAGGCACTGTAGCTGACACTCAAAAAATTTATTTGGCTAGCATGCATGCTTCACATAATTAATATTATGGCATCTGAATGACCCAATAATTTAAAATTAATAAAGGCAGACCTTCAAAAGTCACATTTGACTGAGAAAGGAGAAAAATACTGCAACCAAGGATCTCCATGAAAATTTTGCAGTAAAACTTTGCTTAATTGGGTCAAAGAAGTTTGCCATGATTCTAATATCTTTTGAAAGTATTCATTATAACTGTGCTATTGCAAATGTATTAGCAGTTAGTGTAGATTACGTTTTATTTGAGAAAGACTCTGACTAATGAATGTATTCTCAGCACGTCATTACAGCGAGGCAGCTATCCAAGTCATTGTATTTCTCCTTTCAGATTTGTTTTCAGAGTCAGGAACAAATGTGTGTGCACTCTGATGGAATTTCAGAACTAACTCAGTTTTTACTGAGCTGAAAAAAAAAAGTAATCCTTTAAAGAGGGTGATACCAACATTCAGAGAGCATTCTTAGAGAAATTTGTTTGATCCAATGTCTTTTTTACTCCTTGGAGTGTGACATACAGAGCATTCTTCCTTACCCATAATTTTTCATGAAACTGCTCTGAAACTGGTCTCATTTTAAAAATTCACTCCATTTTCTGCCTTGTTATTTCAGGAGATGCAAGGGCAGGAAGAATTTGATTATTAGCAATTTCAGAAACAGCCTTAGAGTTTACTGCTCTACAGATCACAATGATTGGGACTCACATTTCTAATCCTATTGATCTGCAGTTTCATTAACTTTCAACATCTCAGAAGGTTGCAAACTGTATGTAAGATGCTCTTGCTTAGTGAAATGAATAGAAGTATTTTGTTTTCATCATAAGCTTAAGACTGTTTCAAAAATACTTTGCATATAATGAAAATAACAGAGGAATTCTACAAAGTGCATGGACCATTCAAAAATAAAATTAATTAGTAATTATATTGTTGTGTGTGGAGGGTTTACGCTAAAAATATGTATTAGAAAGAAAAAAAAATATGCCAAATTTTAAAAAGAGTTGCATGAGTGTATCCCATTCCCTTTTCCTGCATCCCATTGTCGGACCCACCAGAGGTGGATGCTTTAGTCTGCATGAACTTTATGATGGTATTTTGGTTTTCTGCTTCAGTCAAAGTTTTTGTTCTTCAATAACGCACCCTACTACTCTTAAATATGTTGTGTTACAGTGAGCCAACATTTATAATTTTTTAATTATTATATTTCATTGTTAAAATTCAAGTTCCTTAAGCATGCTTCTTTAACATAGTGGAATCACTTTGTATTTATTATCTCTGGGGGAAAATTATTATTCTTATATTAGTTAATAAGGTAATAAATGTTTATTTGACTTTTCTGATAACTTACTTTCTGGCCTAATTAAAAATTGAAAGATAAATGTGAATTTCCCTCTTATACTATTAAAAATCTACGCCAGTGGAAATAAAGCTGTAGAGATTTGGAGAGGGTCCAATGTATTGCAGTGTGTGACCCTTAGCAAGGTATTTAATATCTGCTGTTCAGTTCAGCTACCTACAAAATTGCATTCAAAGTACTAATTTGAGGGTGACTAATTAAAAATTTACTGTGGACGATGCAATTGACTCTATTCCCAGTACTAATGTATTACTTATCCTTGAATATTAAAGTCCTAGTTATTTATTACTACAAATAATTATTAAAAGTTCATTTTAAGCCCCAGTGACTATATATTTACTGGAAATGGTTTATGTTCTTTTATTGGTTTTGAAATTTTGTAAAAGTAATACTGCAGAAAAAAAAGTTCTTTGAAAAAGCATGCTGTTTGAAATGTAGTTTTGTTTGTTAGATTTAGAAAGACATTTAATGTTATTTCTACAGTTTCAGAAAGCTTATGTGCTTTCCAAGCATCATGAATTGCAAATGACATAAAAATATATACACTTATGTGCAAAAACATGTGTGTATATCTATATCAATCTAGATAGATAGATATGAGTATGTGTGTGGTATAAAAATATCATAATTTGATTTCCAGCTGTGTTGGAGATGAGTTAGTTGCAAAAATAGACCCAGATGTGTAAAGGACAATATGATGTGACTTGTGATTGAAAATAAAATAGAATGAACAGAGTTGCTGTTATATAATTGCAGAATATAAGTTCAGTTTGTGAAGTGAAAAGTTGTTACTGTTTACTTACTGATAAAATTCAAAAATAGTTCATTAATATAATGGGTAACTAAAAGAATTTTATAATTTCCTTTATGAATTATTTGCTATTTTTTTTTCTCCAAGGAAAACAGTTGTTGCATGCATGTCTTCTGATAAATTACTTAGGGTTCCACTTAAATAAATTACCATCTGAGAGACTTATTACTAGATTTGTTTAAAGGGTATTTGTGAGTCAGTTTAGATTTATGACATAATGCAAATCAAATTTTCAGTTATTGTTATTGATACTAGTGTTATTAAAAATTAATCATCTTATGCACAAGGGATAAAGATGACAAATCCAGGAATATGCTTTGAAGATGCACTGAAATTAATATTCTTGAAAGAGTAATGTGACTGAATCTTCTTGCTTATTAGTATGTTTTCACAAGCAGTATGGAGATTATTGAAGATTTGTATTAATAAAATATCTAATAATATAAAAAGGGTGCTGTGTTCAAGACTGAAATAATTTTAGGTAAATATAAAATAGAATGAATTTTTGTTTTACTAATAGACAATGACAACTTTATTTTAAATGAGAGAAGGCTTTTTTTTAACCTAAGTGAGTAAAACAATAGCAAATAGATACTTTATCATTTCCTGACAGATTTTTCTTTCTTTTACACAGCAGTTGTATACAGAGAGACTAATAGGAATATACTTCAGTATTTCATTTGCATTATTTCACAACCTATGAAGGCAGATAAAGAAAAACAAAGCTAATATTTTTTCTAAGGGGTTTTGTGTCACAGAGTTATATATTTTCATATCTCAAAATCATGTTTGCAAATTGATTGATGGTGGTATTAACAGCCATGAAGTACTTCAAACGTGCTGTATTTTGTATTTCAATAATGAAACAGATTTAACCTTAGCAGTTGCCAAGAGATACACCTTTATTTTACCATGAGGCTTAATGATGTACTGGTGCTGCCAAATTTCATAGAATCATTGCCAAAATATGAGAGATACATGATGAAATAATATTTGGGAGAAGAAAATAAGCATGAAATACTTACAGTATCGCTTTGAATTATATGAAAACTTACAGTCTTAAAATGTTCACTCTTGCAGCATAATAGGAATTTCATTAAATTGCTTAAAACTTACTGAAACATGCTTAGCTCTGTGATCAGAACACTGTCTAGATTGTAAAACAGAATAAATTCTGTGGAAATAAATGATAGCTTTCTTACGTATTGTCTCACCAGGTCAGTATGAGCAAATTCTGTGTTGATTGGAACAGTATGATTGAGGTGATACAAGCCACTTTCTATTGTCCTCTAACTTCATCCTAATGCCAGGATAAGACATTTTTAAAGAACTGGTTAGAGGGCCAGGTTTTTTTTGTTTGTTTGTTTTACTGCATGCTATGTATTTGCATTTCTTTTAAATAAAGTTATCTTCTGTAAGACCTGAAGACTGAAAGATAAAAATTATTTCAATTCTTAATCAGTCTGTATTTCAATCTGTCTTGAAAGCTGAAGGAAATGTGACTCAAAATATTTTGTGATATGTGAAGGAAGTTGATCTCTGCAGATGCTTGTATAGTATTTTTGTGCACATCTGAAATATGGATGACAAAGAAGAGTACGGACATGTCACATTTGGGAGTACATAAGATAATCAAGGCTGTCAGTAGTAAGTTGTTCATAATTTCCAGTGAAATCAGAGCTGGTGTCCAGGGTACCTGGTAATGGTGCCATACCATTACTCATTTGGCAGCTGTCAGTAGTATGGTTTGAATAATGATGAGTTAGATGAGTCCTTTCTCAGACTCATTTTTCAAACAATTCAGACATCTTTTTCTTACTTATATTTAAGCCTGGATGGTATGTGCTTATAAACCTACATATTCTAATTTCTTCCCCTTCATTATCTGGATTAATCTGTTTCTAGAAACATATTAAATTTTTAATTAATGGAAATGCATTTTCGAGAATGTGTCTTTAACTCTTATTTTGCCTCTGCACATTATCATGCTTTTTTTTACCTGGGGCTGGTTACAAGGCCCTGAATTCCTTAGTCAGTTCCTTGGGCAGAATCCTTTCTACTGTTCTTCTTCTCACTTGCCTTCCCTCCCTGTGATTTTCGACTCCATCCTCCTCCCCTGTTTCCCAACATGCTGCTCAGTATCGCTCAATCAAGGTGGAGAGATGGATGACTTCCTTGGCAGGAGGAGAGCACGAAGCCTGAGCACAGGGCACTCTAATTTGTCTTGTGTCGGAATGTAAAGCAGGCTCTATCACCCAGCCTGCCAGGAGAGGGTGAGGGATGGTGCCTCTGATAGGTTTATCATGTTTTCTCATCTCTAAGAAAGCTAAATGAAAATATAAAGTTCTCAGGGACTGTACAGGGGTATGTGCTGATAGCATATTACTTGTGGAACTAAAACTTAGGTCCACACTGTGCTCTCAGCCTGTCTTTATTTCAAAAGGGACAAAAACTTTGTACTTATAATCACGAAGAAAGCAATTTCCAGGCATGTGTCATATGTCAATATAATTTTAATTTAAAATGTAAAATATATTACTGAACTATTCATTTCTGTTTCAATGAAGGAAAAATAACTTCACTTCCAGGTAAGCATACCTATGCACACACAGCCTCACTGGGTTTTCAAATTACATTTTTGTGTATGTGTCAGAAGGACTGATGCTAATGATGACCCAGAATTAAAAGTTCACACATTTGTCATGACAGTCAGAGAAGTCTGTATGAGAATTAGATGAGAAAGTGTAACTAATTACTGCAAAAAAGTCTTGTCACCAAACTTCCTAAATTAACTTCTCTCATCTATCTTGTTTGGAGTTTTTTCCCCATGTTTCCTGTAACACATACTTTCCATGTAATTTTAGTCCATGTTATCCTCTGTCTGCCTTCATGCAGGAATACTTTTCAATCCAGACTGATTTTTTTACTCCTTCTAAAAATGTATTATAGCTCCACTTAGGAAAGATCCCTGAAAGATTTAAACTACAGTTGACCAGTTTGGCACTAGCAGGGTTCTTACTAACTTTACTGTAGTGAAAAATCGTGTGGGAAGTGTATTGGAAAGCAGAGGAATTGTTTAGAATCTAAATGGAGTAGTTTCTCCCTGTGTCTATTTCTATTGTACTTCCAAACAACTGGACCTAGACCGTTGAGTCATGATGGCTAATTGCACTATTTAGGGCTTGAATGACACCTGCAGTAGGGGCTATTTCCCTAAGAAATTCTGGACAGTTCTGAGGACCTCAGAAATAATTTCTGTACTGCACAATCACCTACCACAGAGATCCTTTAACATTATGGCAAGTACAACCTCAGCAAACATAAAAAGAAGAGAGCAAGAGATTTTGCATGTGGAAAGAATGTTTTCTCTGTAGAAAGCAGTCTTTTGTTAAGGGGTAATCTTAATAAATGTGAATTTCCTGTTTCCAACTCTTTTGTTTTCCTTAGTTTAGTCTGTCCCAGGAATACACAATGATTTGGCAGAAAGAAATGCAGATGCCAACAGTTCAAATGTAAAGATTTGAACTAGATTTGAACACCTCTAGACACTCCCTAGAGGTGAGGCTAAAAATACATTAGGGTGATATTTTTGAATTGAGAAGGATGTCATAGAAGGAGGAACTACATGGGCTGTGCTGTGCTTACATCATAATTTGGAATTTTGCTGTAGTTAAACTTTATTTTCCTCTGCATGTCTTAGAGAGTACACATTCCCTAGAATATATATTCTATACATTATTAAAATTATCAGGAAATTACAATTAAAATTAAGGAGATGTTCCTTCTGTAAATAATCTGTAAATGAATTGCCAAAAATTTCACAGAATGTGTCTTATTATTTCAATATCAGAATGACAGCTGACAGTTATTCTCTTCTTGAGTATATACCTTTAGGTATCCATTTTCATACTTCAATTTTTACTTAGAGGAGCATTATAGAGTGTAGCACTCCAATTCCTCCCTTGATCACAGTAGTTTTTATCAGATCTGATAGAGTTTGGGTTCCTGCAGCTTTCTCGTTGGAGGTAATACTAGTCGGTTATAAATTACATAATGTGAGGGTTTTTTCAGTAAAATAAAAAATTTGAGAAAGAGGAAGACCTTAAAAACCTTAGCAAAACAACACATTATGTGAATGTTTCTTTACTTTGTTTAGCTAAAATCATGTTCTCAGAGAGATGTGGCCTTCTTTCAGGGTAAAGGGAACTGCCTCTGTTTTCAGAGATTTATCACATTTCATCCTACCAGTTGTTCTTCTGTGTCCATGGGTTTTTCATGAGGTTAAAAGTTCTTTTATAGCTTGACTGGACAGAGGGCAAGGTCATCAAAGGTAATAATTTTGGTGTTGTTCCTTGATATCCATCAATTATTTGGTCAGAGGAGGCTTTTGCCAATTTATTCTTTCCTGTATTCCATAGGTAGCTTTCCTTTGCTTTAATGTACACAGTTCATACTTAGTAGTTGGAAAAATAAGACCTGTTTTATAAATTGCAGAGAAGCTACTCTAAATTCTTCATTCTGCAGTAATAGGGCTGAGAGATGCAAGTGTAGGTCCGTTGAAATCCCTCATCCTGCCTGCTTGGAATCTTTGTTTGGGCACACAGTAAACAGCCACGCTTACACAGCCTTAATATGTGTGTCTCCAGTAGATGAACAAGAGCTACATAATAGAAAATACACGTGGAATAAAGAGAGCAGTGATCTGTGGTGGGAATAAAGAATTTTCTTGGCAAAGTGAATTTGCTGTCATTTAATCTTACTGAAAAGGTTATATGTAATTAACTGCTTTCATTTTTAGAAAGCAGCTAATTAGGTGATTCATTGAAATGCAAATACATCATCCATTGATTTCTTGCTTAATCAGCATGGAGTAAAACTAGACTGTAGTTTGTGTAAACTGAATCAGGGAAAGTTCTTCTGGCTCTGAAAAAAATGATGATGAAATAAAAGTTGTGATATTAGTGAAGATGAGATGGTTCCTGTTCACATTATTAAATAGTACAGAGAAGATGGATGAGCACTCAACTTTTTAACAAAATAAGGGAGAAAAACTCCAGTGTAGGATTCAATAAATCAAGTAAGAAAGTCAGGGTCCTGCAGCTGTTTAAGTACTCATCTTTTGATATGCTTTTTAAGCTTGTATTTTATTCTTTTCTTTGTGAACTTATTCTTTTTCCTCTGTGCTCTGTTGAGAGCATTAGCTCATTTTTTAACTTTTCCAGTTAAATTTCTTGAGAAATATAATAAGGTATGATACAAACCAGGAAAAGACCAGATATCAGGATTTCACAAAACTGTTGCCAACGTTTTCTTTCATCCAGCACTTGGAAGTACAGTGCTCTGAAATACTAAATTAATAATTGTTTTTTACTGAGTGGGCTCTGCAGTTTCTTGGTTTGAGTTTGATGGAACATTTTCACAACTGCTCCCCTAAAATGTTTGCTTTTCTTCTCTATCCTACACAGCTCAGAAGTTAGGGCTACAAAAAGAGATGTGAAGAATTAGGCTCCTAAGTCTGAATATAGTGAGGATGACCCAAGAAACTTAAAATGTATTTGATTAATGAAAGGAGTTATTCCTAAGTGTGCTACCAGCTTAACTTGGATTTGATTAATTTAAATAGCCATTTGCATTATGTTTAATTGATTTTATGTTCATGTTTCTTAACAAAACATCCTGATGTTCTGACACTAGACTGTTTCAATATGGTAAAATTGTTCTTTGAAGAAAAGAAATATATTATTTAAAACTCCAGAAAGGATCAGATTCCCTGTGCTGTGACCGTATGTGAAAGAGGTGCTCCCTATGGGTAGCTAACAATAGCATAAACCAAGCCTCAGGCTCTTATCATTCTGTTCCAGAGTATTTACTTCATTTGAAGTCATGGAGAATATATTGTCAGTAAAGGTGCTTTTCATATCTCTCCTGGCTTAAAGGTTAGTCATGCAAAAGGGCGTTTTTAGTCATAGTTATGAAAAGATTTTTTTATTTTTTTGTGAAGGAGTTAATGTATTTCTATCTTCTGGTTAGACCTCAGTTGGGACCTTGGTCTAATGTTTCTTTAGCTCATGAATATTAGCCTTTTTTTGAATAGACCCAAGACATATGGAAAATCATCTCAGCTACATGTCTCTTGTGGGAAAAAGTCTAAATGTCAAGCAGTAGCACTGAAAGCCTTTAAAATTGGATCATGTTCTGCAAAGAAACATGTTTATGAGCACAGCAGTGGTTCTTTCCCAGAAGTGCTTTGTAGCCTGTATTGCTGAAATGAATGCAGATCTCTCAGCCTATGCTAGATCTGTTCAGCTACCAGTAACCTATTTCTTTGATCTCAGGTCTATTCCCAAAAAAGTGTGTCTTTTGGCACCACAATTTGCACTTGTATCAACTGCACAATTTGACACAGGCAATTTGGTATTCTTGAATCACTGTTTGCCTGGCAGCAAAACCAGGAATACATGGAGACACCACAGACAACTGTTGCTTCATCTCATGTAACAGAAGGTCTTGAAAATTAAACATACAGGAATGCAGCAAAATATTTTCATGCTATGAAGAGAATGTTGGTTTTTGTTGTCACTGTCTTGCCTTTCTTAAACTTCCAAAAATTCTGGGAAGGATCATATGGAAACCACATTTGATCCTTTCAGCAAGTAATGGGAAAAAAAAGAGTTGTTCCTTCATCATTGTCTATTTCACCCATCACTTGGCCTCACTCATTGTAGTTTCAGGGCCTTTCTTTTCACCATCCTATTCTCTGGAGCTGAAGACCAACCTCTGGGTTCTAAGGAAGTAGACTGAGTGCCCTTCTGAGCCCCACTCTTGGGCTGCATCAGTGTAAACTGCATGGCAGGAGGTCAGATGGACAAAGCTCTTCTCTATAAGTTTAATTTCTCTGAAGTCCCAGTTTCACTATAATTTTGCTCAATACATTGCTAGGTATCCACATGTTAAAGTAAAGAGTAGTAGATGGTTGAATTAGACAGGACATGGATGGCAGCAGCAAAACTTTTCTAAACCACTACCAACCTGGGATATTTCTGATGAATTGTGCAGAACAAAACAATCTGTTAAGATTACTGCTCTGCTTTACCATTTCTGTACTTTCTCTGTAAGTTAAATTCTTATGTTTCTAATGAATTTTTTTGGGGTGGGGGTGGTAATTTTGATCTGCTTTAAATTGTGTAAGTAGTTGAAGATGAAGGTGAATTTGTCAAAAAACTTTGGGAGTGATGTAGGAAGTATAAAGAAAGCAGAAAGCTCTTAGGTTGTGTTACTCTGATCTCATAACTGAAATAGCTCTTTGGTTTTGTTTCCTCCTGGTTTTTCCAGATCAGATATATCTTAGACTATAACTGTCCTGACAAATTAGACCACTCAAATTTAAAATTGCATTTCAGGAAAGTATATTGCCATCCCATGTAGGAGGGCATCTGCCCTACAGATCCTGTTCACATGTTTTATAGAGTTTTCCTCAAGAGCTGTTTCTTTTGTATATTTTAGATCACCATTAGCAGTTTTTAGTCTTTAGTGGAAAGAAGCTTGTAGACAATGTTTGTATATAGTGAAAGTGGGTTTGTATCATCTCTGAAATGAGTAGAAATTATGCTGATTTATCTTGACATTCTTTCATTTACAAGTTAAATGAAAAGTTCTTAACAATATCTGTAGTCTAACACAGACTACTAAAGGCCAAGTCCCAAATGAGCATTTATTTTTGCTGGAGACAATTACTTTGTATCAGGAATAAACTCAAGTATCATCTGGGAGGTGTCCATGAAAAATGGTCAATCTGTCTTAGTTTTATTTGAGAGTTAGATTAAGAAATCAGCTATAGTTACTTGTGCACACACGAAGTTTACCTTCATTACTCTGATTTGCAAGAAGAAAATACATTTACAGATTCCTGCTTCCTGAGTGCACTTTCTTGTAACCTACATGGTTACAAGTGGGTTTTCAGTGGTTATGACAACTTTCCATCTTTGTTTATGGATTCATTTTGGCAATTTTATTACAGTACTTAACAGGACATTGACTGTTTTGCTTAGTTTTTGGAGTACTGTTGGTAAAAAGGAAATACTCCAACTAGACTCAGGTGTCTCACAGAGAGGATAATGTTACACTGATTTTTAAAAGAAAAAGTAGTGTCTAAAGTTACATGTTTTACAATGGTATCAAGTTACTAATTTTCCCTTACTCATTCAATGGACAAAGAGCATCAAACTTAAAAATCTAGCGATTTCAGTAGCAAATAGTCTGTAAAACCAGAGCAAACACAAAAATTATCTTGACAGCTCTGATTTGGTTGCTTTGTTACTTTGACTGTCAGTTATCATGCTTTTAGAGGGTTAAGCTCCAAAGCATCTTTGACATATTTAGCCATGTGAAGTATTTGCAGTAAACCTCAAACCAGGTTTACCTAGCTGGTTTTCATTAAAACGTTTCCTTAAAACAACAGCACTAGGTCTGTTTGATTTCAAGGATTTGGGATTTCCACAGATCCTTTGTACTGAAGAAGGATGGTTACTATATAGTTTTTCCACGATTTTGCTGGGAAGAGTGAGATGCAGCTCAATACCTATGAATTTCACTGACATAGTAGTCTTCTTTGGAGAAGTCTTGTATGTGGACATGTGCAAACAGGAGTTTAAATAAAGATACTCCTACAGTCCAGGGTATATGAACCCATTGAATTTTAGGTAGGAACAGCTTGCCCCTTACAAACCTGGATAGGCCTAAAGTGTAACACAAGCAAGAGAGGGTGTTAGCTCAACTTACATGGTGGTGTGCTTGATGTCAGAATTGGAACAATAGCATTTTTAGGAATGGAAAACAAGAAGGAACCAAGTGGAAATTGCACCTACACTTTGCAAAAACTTTCAAGAGGAAAATATTTTTTGTAAATACATTTACTAGCTTTTCGTGACACAAGGTGCAGTCCTGCATAAAGTTTGGTGAAATGCACTGCCTTAGTTTCATTTAGTCTATCACCTTTATTGCCATGTGTATCATATTCTCTAACATCACAAGGTGCTAAATGATATCCCTCGTACCTGGGAGTGACAATATACATCTAGGGATCAAAATGCTCAAAACATTTAGCACAGCATATGCTTCCTGTGGAAATTTTCTATGCAAAAATACCCAATTTAGCTCTGAACAGAGCAGCAAAAGAAAAATCCACAGCTGGCAGCCTTCATCTCTGCTAATCCCAAGTGGCAGGCTAAACAAACAGGAAAAAAGCCCTTCTGTTCACTATTCTCCCCCTCCATTCAGTGTAAGAATTGTAATAAATACATGACAAGATGCAGGAATAGAATGCCAGTACTATTTCTTACTTATTCAAGACATCTAATTATATCCAAGAACACCAAAATAGTCTCAGCTCTATAGGCACTGGAAGGATTATGAACTGGGTGGCCTAGCTGAAGGCTTTACGGACTGAATGAACACACAGTTTTCATTTGCTGGCTATGCAGTGAAATCTTCATCATGCTACTTTGTGTTAGGGTTTCTAACTTTCCCAATCATGTTGGTTATACTTAATTTATTTTTCAATTTTCTAGGGACAGGTGATCTTTAATAGTATATGCAAGTGTTAACCTGGATTTTCCAAATCTGGAAAATCTCCTTAAGCTATTTTTATTCCTCTATGAATTTGTTGTTACCAAATGCTATTTTTTTTGTTATTTCTAATAGGAATAGTATTTATTATTTAACAGGATACTGCCCACTTCTGCTGTGTTCTGATGTACACAGCAGCTGGTATAATACATGTCACGACTGGGGGCCTCAGATGCTGCCAGCATGGCTTACAAGGCAGCGAGTACTAATGCAGAAAGTACTTGTGCAGGTAGCAGGAGAGACACAGTCAGAACAAGTGGTCATTGCTATGGTGGGGAGAGATTGCTAGTGTAGTTTCAGCAGAACTCTGTACAGAGAACTTTTATGTTTGCTAAAAAAAATAAATTGGCAAGTTGACTGAATAAAAGACCATGAATTTTGCCTTCAGTACTGTTACATTCTAAATAGAGAAGTCGTTCAAAAACTAACAGTGAAGAGTTTCAGAAGAATTGATGAAATTATAAAGGATTGCAGTTCAGTTTGGAGAAGAAGTTGCTCTTCTAGCAACCTCCCAGTACCTAAAGGACAAGTGGAAATGGATTTAAGTTGAAAAAGGGTGAATTTAGATTAGATATTAGGAAGAAATTCTTTACTGTGAGGAGTTTGTTGAGACACTGGAAGAGGTTGCCCAGAGACATTGTGGATACACCATCCTTGAAAGTGTTGAAGTGAAACCTGGTCTAGTGGAAGGTGTCCCTTCCCATGTCAAGGGGTTGGAACTACATAGTCTCTAAGGTGCTTTCCAATCCAAATCATTTTGTGTTGAAACACAGATAAAATTTGATGCAGAGGAAAGTTGAATGATGCACAAAAAAACCCAATCTGAAAATAAATTTACAAATTAATTCATGGGCTTTAAGTTGACTTGCCACTTAGGATCTAGTTATTGAGGTAACAGTAGAAAATGTCAAATCAGAATTCTGTAGCAGTTAAAGTATTTTACAGGATTATTCTGGAAAAACATACACAACAAATCAGAGAACATCATTACATAAATATATAAAATACCTGTATCTTCAAAACAGAATGTGATGCAGTCCTTTCTGCACAAGAAGAAATAAATAGGGACTAAAGCTGGAAAATGTGACTGATATGATAGATGTCTTTAAAATCCGAAGTGTCAGGGTAAAAATGAATTGATTTCGTTTACTTCCAGAACAAAAAAGTTAGAGACATCGCATGAGATTAGCAGGTTTTTGCCTCAAAACTCAGAAAAGGAGGTGATCATTCATACATTCTGTAGTGGAGCTATGGCATTCCATGCCATGAAACGCTAGGGATGGTGAAATGTGACCCAAAAAGCAATTTTACTTTTTTTCTTTTTATTCCCACTGAGAGCTATTAAAAAATAGGCAGCACTTCTACCTCAGGAATTCTCTAGCCAGCAACTTTCTGAAGGTCAAGGGAGGTTTATGGAGAGGTGTCATTGCACAGCTAAACACTTCCAAAGAAGGGGGTTTGGGATGGGGAGACCAATATGGAGTTCCTTGCCTATGTAGAAATTTCAGTGCAAAAAGCCAAGTATTTCTGTTTGTGAGCTTACTGGAAATGATGTGAAAGTGGTGTGCTCACAATCAGGAATGATCTAGCATGTCCTTCTCAGAGGCAAAATATTTTTTAGTCTAAACCACTGTATGCGCTAAGTGTCTTCATTTTTCACTCTAAAATATTAGCAGAGGAAAAATGCATGTTTTCAGACTGTTTTTAAATTATTTTAGTTCGAGAAGATTTTAAATGTGCTTACAGTCCTCTTCTGTAAGACTTCAGTGGATAATTATTTCCTTGTTCTAAAGAGAGAATCTGTCATGGTTCATTTCTGGTACATTGAAAATATCAGATTAATGTGTTTCCTATGACTGAGAAAGAAGGTCTGACAAAAGAAAAATAAACATATCCCCATGGTTTATGCTTTGTAGGAATAGCTAATATTGCCACTATTGTCAGCAGATTTAAGGATGCCAAGTATTTCATAATCTGAATTGCATGTGATAGACTCTACTTAAAACATATGAATGAAAGAGAAAGGTCTTGGTCACACCATCTGGCACATGGCATTTACCCGAGTGAGAAAGTTCCAAATCAATAGGAAATGAGGCCAACTCCAAGTGCTAAAAATATATTTTTGTCTAAATAAGCAGCATATCAAACACTGTGGTTTCTGTATACTTATGGAAATGCAGAAGGTGGAGTGAGAATGCACCATTCAGAGAGACCAGCTGTTGTGAAAGTCATGCTTTATAAGGACAGTGACTGGAGTCCTGGTATTCTTCCAGGGCTGTTTTTCTAGACAAAACCAAATAAATATAATGCTATTTAACCATTAGCCAGGTATCACAGTTGTTGTTTTCTACTTCATCAACACGTGGCCCTGTAGAACCTCAGCTCTGTCTCCCTGGCTGGCCTTGGATGTTCAGTGTGGTGTGGCTTTGTTACTTTATTTTTACTTTATTTTATTTTTACTTTTTTTTACTTTGTTACTTTATACACTTTGTTACTGTGCCTGTGTACTGCTCTGGAGTCTGTCAGGTTTTTGAGCTTTTCTGTTCATCTGTGAAGACTATGACCTCTAGGAATAAAATTATTGGATTGGACTGAGTATGGGTGCTCCAGAATTTCTGTAGTGTTTTTACTAGTATGTTGTTGCCTATCTGCCCCCATACTTCTAAGTGAGTGCTCTTCATCGGAATTTGTGGATTACAGGTGAGAGTTTGGGAGTCAACTATAAATTTGACATTTAGGTAGGCCTTTTTTTTTTTTTTTTTTTTCAACCCACACAGCAACCTTACCTTGATTTCCAGGGCATATGTGTATATTGTCTGAAAAAGCACAAGCTGTTTACTTTTTATTCTTCCATCTCACATTCAGCTCCACATCTCTTACTTAAAAAAAAAATACGACAGGGGAATCATTTAAAAAAGCAAGAAATCTGTTTTCACACTACCTGGCAAAGCATTAGCCATCAGCTACATGGGGTCGGGATTGATCCACATATTTTGCCCAGCTTTTGTACTATGAGAGTTTGCCTCTTCAGTTTTAGCAAAGCAGCAGATGAGCTACCCAGCAAGTAATCAGGTTGGGGAACTAGCCCAGCATGGCCTAAGCATTTGCTTGTTTATGCAAGAGAAAAAGGCAGATGTGGGGGCTTTGTGCTACAAGAACCTGACTTTTATGTTGTAGTTTGGCTGCTACTGTTAGAGGAGCTGACTTATTTATAGCAGTAATTGCAGTGTAGATTAGCTTTGTGCCTCTGGATATGCTTTGGTGATTCCAGAGGAAGGCCATCTCTTTGAACCTCCTCACTCTAGTTTTGATGGTTTCTCGCACAAACAAGCATTTTAAAATGTCCTTGGAGGGTTTCTGGGGAAGGATGTCTGTCAGACCTATTTACCTGATGTACCTGCCTTGCACTCAGACAGGCTTAGCAATAGAAGGAGAGGTGCAATCATTCTTTTGGAACCCTCTAACACACAGCAAATGTCAATTTAATTCTTTGCAGTGTCCATGCTTTTAAAGTCCTGCATCTGTCACACTACTGGAGACAGCTATTAGCTTTGGATACCAGATGCAAAATACTTGTCTGTAAAAAACCCTCTCTTACCACTGCTGTGCTCTGACTGATGTCTCCCTCTGCTCCCAGAATCATAAAAAAGCAAACCGTGTACATATTGTCATGTCAGCTTCCCAGTTTTGCTGCATAGGAAAGCCAGTGGAGGCAGGCTGAACAGAAACCCTTTGGTGTGTGCACTTCTCTGGGCTTAAAAGTGTTTCGCAATGCATGTTTTGAAGGCAAAATAAAATAGTTCGATGCCCAGATTTAAAAAAAGTCTGATTGAGTAGAAAACATATGTGCATGTGTACTTCTTAATGGAAGAAACCTTGGTAATGAAGAATGAGCAGAATTTTATATGGTGTATGTAGTAATTGTTTTCCTCATATTGCAAAATTATGCCTTACATTTTGGAGAAATCGCACTTTTCTCCTTTATATTTTACATATAAAAAATGGAGCACAAAAATATAATTTAGACATGTGAGGCAGTTTCCTCACAGAAACTGAATTGCTTCTGTGTTTGCAGTTACCTCCACAATAATTGGGTCACAGATAATGTGATTCCTTAGATCACCCTTTGCAGACCATTATCCACAGGAATACAAAATAATGACCTTAGCAAATTATCTCCATTAAAGCCTTTTGGAGATGTGATATGCATTCCCAAAGTCTGGAAAATAGATTTCTCTCCTCAAATAGCAAGCTTGATGAAGGAAATTAATACTTTCCTTTTTTTTTTTTCCCAGACAGAAATAAAGAAATGCTGTAACATTCTCATCAAATGATTCATTTATAACAGATAAAAGTAGGGCTAAATTCTGCCTTTTAAAGTGTTTAGATGTTACTTCACAAGTAATTAGGAGTAGCTAGCTATTTTTTTAAATATTAGCTTTGACAACAAACAACTTAGTGATTAGATCTGAAATAAAATAAACCCTTCCATCATGGGTGACAAAAGCAAGTAAATATATAAATAAGAACACAAGTTCCTAGATATCCCTGTCACTTGTTTCCATGTGGATTGCTGGCTTCTCTGTGTTGCTCTGGCCAATCCTTTGGCTGTTAAGACTTGTTCGTGTGGAAGCCTATCCCATCATACTGGCCACTGACCTATGAAGGTGCATAACATTAAGAATCAGTGCAAATTTTTTTTCAATTCCCTGTTTTAATCACTTTGCTCTGCAAAGTTTAGTCAGCTGTGTGTTGTTACCCCAGATGTGGTACCATGTGTCTCTGGATATAAGGACTTGTTAGTAAAATATCTCTGTGCAGGATCTGGGTTTCTTGGCAAGGATATTTTTTTTAATCTCTGATTCAAAAAGCTATTTGAAAATGAATGCCTAAAAGGAGCCTCATTTGTGTTGCAAATTTTTTGACATTTCTGGATAAATGCCACATCAGAGGCATTTTAGAAATCTAAGAACCCTGTAAGATAACCAGAGCTAAGAGAACACTGTTCTGCTTTTCTTGGAAAACGCATCCTCTTCCTTTCCTTTAACTTCTCTCTTCTTTTTCCTTAAAACTCCCTCTTTGCTTACCAGAAGTAGTCTTTTTTCTGTCCCTTCGTGGGAATTCTGGAATTCTAGGCAAAGAACAAGACTTAAATATCTGTCTGATGGGTAAAAAGCACTTTATATGAAATACATCAGGATCAGTTGTATTTATTTTGGGTTTCGAGGTTAACATCCTGCATTTCTCATGCAGCAGTAAGGTTTGTTGGAACTTGATATTTTGTTGTGAATGCACGGTAGCCTGGTCTTTCACTTGTTTATTAGCTTTGTAGCACATTCCTGTAAGGGACTATTATAACATTTAGAGTTCAAAGACAAGCTAGGTTATTCTGTATTGAAAAGTAAGTCAGCATCCCTAAACCTGTAAGTGTTATGGAATATATTTGTTAAAACCAGCATCTTTCCAGAGGCCTTAGTTGGAAAAGGTGTTATCACAGGAATTATACTTTTCTTTAATTCATTGAGTAACCAAATTATGAACATGGTGAAATTCAGGAACTACTTACACAATAACAGTAAATCTAAGTGAAGAAGCTTATACTGACATTTGAGGGATAAGGAACCTCATAAGACAAGTTCATAGAAAGACGTGTCACAAAATCAAGGTTTATTTTAAAATCTCTGTCTCTGCAAAAGGCTCACTCAATGTGAATTCCAGAGGGGCTTTTCACTTTAAAGTTACTGACTTTTTCTACTCCTGTTTTTGCTTAAATTCAATGGTCAATGTATCTTAATTATTTTTGTTTGTTTCCCTTTATGCTAACAGCAAGATAACAGGAAATATAAATAAATTAAACTGTCTCCAAAGCAGCTTTTTTGCATTCTAATAATGTGCAGAAATGCTATTGGAAATCCTGTGGTGCTTAAAACTAAAAATAAAAGAATATTATTTATTTTCCTTTATAAAATCCATAAAAGGATTGTATAACTGACTGAATAACAGTCTCCAATCCCTAAGCAGTCAGTTGGGCTTAAATTAATGTGTAAAAGTAATAATACAAAATAAAGTATTCTAAAACTAAGAGCTCAATTAGGAAAATAAAGCTATGTGCACATATATCAGTAGAGTATATTTCAGCATTTATCTAATACAGTGTAGAGCAAAATCTGTATCTGGAGGTAATCTGAAACCTTCCTTTCCTAGGAGATTTCTGAAAAGTAGCTCTGAAGCCTACAGTCTTTCACTTAAAGCTAAACTTGTGATCTGCCAACCATTTTGTGTATGAAATGCTCAAAGTAAGGAAAGTTCTATGGTCAGACTGAATCTAGAAGCCTCTGTTTGTGTAACTCTGTCCCTTAGATCACCTGTAATTAATTACAAATTAAAATTTGCAGGTCGAATTTTATCAGGTGGAGGTTTATCAGTCATACTGTTCTTAACATGAATTCAGGTTATTTACCTTTAATATGCAGAGAAATGTAAGAAAAGGGCTTGATTTTATTTGTAAACATCCCTTTTAAGCAGGGCTTAAGGGTAATCATGACAGACTACTAAATCAGCTTACTTTTGCAAAATTTTTATGCTCATTCTGATATTTTCAGTTCAGGTAAACATCATTATGAGAGGTAATCAGCCTAAATATCTCATGATTCATCTGTCTGTAAACTGAAAATCCATTGATTATGGCTTTTTAAAATAATCATTACCATTAAAATTATTGATGGTAAAATTCTGAAAGTTTGAATAAATGCTTGGCAATCTCAAACCTTATCAGGATTCATTAAACTAATTTAAATCAGATGAAAATCTAACCCAGAAAAGGGCTTTGTGCATGATTTCTCAGGGTTCTGAGAATGTTCTTCTGTTAGCTTCTGACCAATGCCAGTGGATTTATATGATTTTGAAGTAAAACCATTAAATTTATTTCTGTTAGCACAATATTGATCTTGATCTTACTTTAAAGGTTTCAGACTTGAAGCAGATCTTGCACTGGGCATGGACTGAGTTCATAATGAAATCCAAACCACAAAGAAGGCCTTGTGGTTTTGATTTTTGCTGCAGACATTAACAGAAAGCTAGCTGCAATCCCTGCAAACAAAGCAGATTGTTTCTTTTATTGTTGTTAGCCTCTTGATAAATTGTAACACCAAGACCAAGTTGCATATTAAAAAATTATAACAGTTTTAAACTGTTTGCTGATGATTGGTATCATTTAGCTGGTTAAAGCACTTTATTTATCAGGAAAATATTTCCTGATAAAATAATGACAATGGATTAAAAAATAGTGGGATTTTGAAGATTTTGTCACTTTGTCCTGCTGGTTGTTAGTATCTAATTCTATATTTGCTTTAGTTTGATCAAATTACAAGAGTTTCCAAAGAAGTCAGTCAGATTCTTTGGTCCAATACTTCAAATTCCTCCCTATTTGCAAGAGCTGGGAACAGTGGCAAACGTGCAGAAAGCAATGTGCACCCAGATAATTGGAGAGTAATGAATTCAGTTAGGTGCCTTGGCCTGTAAAAATAACTATTCCAAAAGGGCAGAAGGAATTTCTGTGTGAGAATATAATTTAAACCTGTCTGATTCTTTTAGATTGAATCCCAAGGTATGGTGACTTCATGTTTAGCACACATGGGAAAACAAAGGAGGCAGAAAGACCACACTGAAGTAGGATTTTGATCTCTCTCTAGGGCAAGAAGTATCTCCCTAAAGAATTAGGAGTACTTTGACATCCTGCTTTGTTGATAGGATATTTTTGTCAAACTTTTTGCGATATAATGATGCAAACGGTAGCAATGAGTATTAATTATGTATTTCTCAACCAAAGTTTTATTTCAAATACAGAACACTGGAGTTAGCTTCATAGCTAACATATAAGCTTGCTCCAATAGCAACAAATTTGGTCTTAGTATGTATGGATGTGATTAAGAATTCAATAAACATAAATCAAAATTAAACAAATAGAATATATTTAAATTTTCTATGCATATATAAATAGATGAATGGTCAGGCAGAGAAGAAAATAAGGTGATAAGTAAGTGGTTGAAGTATGTTTTCTAGTTTTTCAAAATTATTCTTGATGTAGCCAGCCAGTCAAAAATTTTAAAGTTTGGCTTCCAATGGTGTATTTCTTCAGCAAAGACAAGGGAGGGGGTTAAATTTGCCTGGCCTTCTATTATTATTGCTGTCACAAAAGTAATCTGGAATTTTGACTTAGGTGTTTTAGGGAAGAAACATATTCTGAGGCCTCAGTCCCAGAAGATGCACCTAGTTGCTGTTAACTAGTCAAACTGGAGATTGACTAAGCATTAAGGGCCTACTCATGATAAGTGACAGTAAAAGAATAAAGCAACTGACACCTGCATGTTTCCCGAAAAAAAGCAAAGTTAAAAGCTGATCATTCATTATTGAAAAATAATAAATAAGGATGTGTAGGCTTTTATAATGAGAAACATTTCAGTAAGTAGTGCTCCTCAAAGAATACAGAAATAATGGCATACTAATGTTTATTTCCAGATCTTTTTAGTAACTTGCAATAGAGTCTAATATTCAGTATTTTTTCCACTGCTGAATGCTGGATTTCAGGTTTTACTTTTCTGTTTGTCATTGCTGATTTATCCATTTCATCACCAGATTATGCTACCTTATATCATCTGAATCTGCATCTTCTCAGGCATTCCAAATTCAGAACTTGCATTATAAAGTTCGATTTGAGCTTAAAATCCCAGAATTATTTCATTGGAAGTGGCCTTTTGAGGTCATGTGGTCCTATCTTCCCTGCTGACATCTGTGCTAAATTCAAGTTAAATCAGTTGTGGGATTACAAGTTTATTTTTACAATATGATAGGTCTAAAGTCAGTGGAGGACTTGGTCTCAAAGACAGAAAATGCTATTACTGCATTTTTCATTGCTTATCTTTTGTGGCTTTTTTTCTGCACTGATGCTGTAGAATGAATGCTGTAATGGCAGTGAAATGCAAATAGTGATCCCTGAATGTCTGACTAAGACATTCTCCTAAGAGTGTTCCAAAATCAAACTGCACTGTATTTGCAGAAAGGCATTGTCAATATTAAACTGTTTCTTAGGTCCTTGGAGTCAGGAAAACCTTTACCTAATAAAAGATTTTATGTTTTGACTTCTATGTAAATCGTTGTTGGTGATAATTTAAAGACTTCACTGAAAACTGCATACTCAGAGTAACATCTCTAGATTTTTGCATTTAGTTTACTTGAATATGAAATAGTTCTGTTAAGTGAGTGGCTTGGCTTGGTCATTGCAACAGCAATTCCCTCCTCTGTCTCTAAAACAAGGAACATTCCCCTGCAGATTTTCAATTTTCAAAGTAATAGAACTTGTGAAGAAAACATTATAGATTCAATTAAATAGTATTCAGAAAAAATCTCCCTGTTGTATTCAAGAATAATGACAGGGAAGCATATGTTTATAGAAGATAAGGTGGTGGCTCAGGCTGTTGCACAGCCACTCAGTGGAAGCAATGGGTCCAGCCTCTTGTTAAGCCCAATGCCACTGGATATTTTTTCGTTTCCTTTCCCTTCCCCTGCTTTCTCATGCTATCAAGGTCACAGTTGCCAGTAGTAATGTTTCCTGCAATCTGTCCTTCTTTGCAACTTTGTCTGAATGCATTTAAAAGAATTGCCGACATTTCAAGGTCACAGAAGCGCCGCGAGTCTCTTGTTTAGTAGGAGTTTTGAGTGGCACAGTGCTACTAAGCTATTTCAAGTAGTCTGAAAATGTTTTCCACTCTCAGACTGACGAGGCAGATACCTGCATTAGTAAACTGCCTTCCAAAATCAAAGACTTGTGAAGAAGTACATTTAAGGTAACTATTAAACCTTCATGCTTCTTACAGTTATGAACTAGTCACTGGGTATGATGAACTCAGTTTATCTTTTACCTGTTCCCACTTGATAGAAGTTTTTTTAAGCTGTTATAATAGAACAAAATGCAAGCTAGTCAGCATTTGAGAAGTCCAACCCAGAAAGAGATCTCTACATTCAAGTACCTTCTAATGTATGATTCAACATCAACACAAATATTTTATTTACGAACTGTGCCAAGACTTTAAATAAAAGCCATATTACTTTTGGTGTCACTGAAGTACTATAAACATCAATGCCTTTTTGCTTTGCTCACTGGAAACAAACTTGAACACATACTGTATAAAATAAAATATGCATATTTAACAGATTAATATAGACAGGCCTTGTATAAAATATGCAGATTTAACAGGTTAATTAGAAAGAGAACTATTAACTTTTCCCCAAAATGTTATGATAATTGAACTATGTGCTCATTCTCTGAAATAATTTGCTATTATTTACAGCAAAATCTCAATGGTTCTGTATTATTTAGGTAAACAGACTCAAAGCCATTTCCAGGAAGATCTTACATTAAAGGCTCTTCCTTTAATGCATTAAGGGCAACTATAGAAAAGGGATTGAAGGGAAAATAGCAGTAATGCAGTTACAATTGTAATGACAGTTAATTTCCATTTGAAATGACCTTGTTTTTTAAGACTAAGTCCAGTTGTCAAGGCTTCCAGATTGATGGCCTTGACTGTGACAGTTTTGCAAACTTAAAACCTTCAGCCACTGTTTGTGTCTCTCTCCTAGTTTCAGTTCAAAATTGATGTTATGATGTTCACGCTGATGGACACACATCACATGGCACAGGGCATACATTATCGCATTCTATTTATCTATCTGCATTTTAGTGGAGGCCAAAGCTTTGTTTCCCTCTGCCACTACAATACCATGAGCACCTACAGCACTGAGAGAAATTACAGAAATCTGGTTCCTTGGTGTATTTAGAAGACCCAAGTCTCTTTTTTCCAGGGCAGAAATAGAACTGAACCCTAAATGAGCTCTTGATTTTTGTCTTCACCCTGTAGATTAATATTAGACAATATAAAATGCAAGTTTGAATGAGATTAATAAGAAATTATAGTTGTTGTGTGCTTTTAAAGAAACCTAAATGCTTGCATAACAGAACAACCAGAGTCCTTATATAGCTAAAAGTCATTTTATCCGTACTTTAGTTTTATTTACCTGTGGCTTTCTTTTTTTCCTCTCTCATTCTTATCATAGACCTTAAGTTAAAAATACTGCTAAAATATAACTGCAAATTTGGCCATTATATGTTTTGTCTACTGTAAGGTTGTCTGATTAAAAAAATTCTAGTATTTTAAACATAAAACTCAAAGCAACATTATTTTATAGAACTTCTTTTGGACTGTACATTGTAAACTGGCTAAATATTTTCTTCTGGGGTATTTTTATAGTAAATGAATAAGAGACTATCCTCTTTTATCATCAAAGGGAATAAATTAAAGTTGGTAAGATAAGAAACTTTCATGTATTCTGATGCATCTCTGGCCTGGAGATACCTGGGACTCAGGAGACTTAGATAGCAGCTGGGCTAGCAGAACTCAGATTTCATCCTAGAATCTGTCAGATAACAAGCAAAAAGATGGAAGTGTGGATATGCATCAACCAGAAGGGTTGCGTTAAATCAGGGAGCAACTGAGAGATCCAGCAATACCCAATTGCTGCAGTGAAGGGGCATTTTGAGTACCTAAGTGAAGAAATGTTGACAGAACTAGATAGCCTTCACCAGAGAATTCTAAAGGCAGTCAAATATGAAAAATAAGTTACTATTAACTGATTACTTATCTCTCTTTTCAAACCAGATTCTAGAAGTATAGAAGCTGGGAAAAGTGACAACAACTATTAAAGGGTAACAGGAAGAGTCTGAGAATAAATCTGATTTCTGAAGTTAATAAAAATCTGATCAAGTGTGCAAGTAATTTATGCAAGAAAATAAAGCATCTATGTGGTTCTTGTAGAGGGCTCACAGCTGTTCATAGCAGTCAGTAAACATATGGATAAAGTGTGGGCCAGCTGATAAATCTGAATTTCAAAAAAAAGCTTAGGCTAATTTCCTTATCACAGGTTCTTAAAGAAATTGAGCTGATAAGGAATAAAAATAGCAGCTAGTACCTTTATATAAATGAGTGATGTCCCCCCCACCTTGTGAATGTTGTGTCCATTTTGATACGATCAACTCACCTCAGAAAGAAGTATTAGAAGTAGAAAAGACCTATGGAAAGTGTGATAAAGCGGATCAAGACTTCTGTATGAGAAGAGATTAAGAACAGAAAAGACTCCGCATCTTGCTCTTGGAGGAGGAAGGATGTGATCTGGTTTTGCAGTCATAAATGGCAAGGAAAATGTGCGTAGGAAATGACTATTCAGTGCTTCTCACAAGCCAAGCATTATTAGCACGTGTAAATGGAATGTGAGTATATTCAAATGCAAAACTCTGCTGCAGATGAGAAGAATGTAGCTGCCTTCAGAGAGCAGTTATCTCACTTCACAGAAGAAAAGTCCATCAACACTATTAAATAGAAAAAAAATGTAGGCTGGGCAAACTGGTTCAGGGTGGTCATTTTCTTGCACAGCACAAGAATTCAGGGGAGTTTATCACTGGATGCATCACCCTGTCGTTGCTGTCTTCATACATTTTTTTCCTGAGAATCTGCTCTGGTCTTAGAGACCATATGCTTGTTTTTATATGATACAGGAATATGAAAGTTGGGGGGAAAAAATAGTTGATATTACACAAAAAGGGAAGTAACAAACAGAAGGGAAAGTTATCAGTGATCCATGGGAATTAGATGCTTGATAAAGCAATGAAGAAAGATACAGATGGGTAGAAAGCAAGATTGTGGCAGCAAATGAAGTGAAAAACTAAAAGTGGAGAATTTGCAAAAAGGGGAAAGATTAAATATGCACAAAGGAAAGTGGGGGTTTCAAAGAATGGTGAATGAATACATGATGATGGAAATGGGAGAAAACCCTGTATATCTGATTCATAGTAGTGGGGAAAAGGTTTCATTACTTTTTCTTTTTAATAACACGCAGTGTCTTTGCAGGTGACCTGGGTATGGTAGCACATTATGCATGCCTTAATAAGAGACTATGACACTTTGGTGATTGCTTTCTCATGTGCTCAGGGCCTAAACTCCAGTCAGGGCTATTCATTTATATGCAGGGGACTCTGCTTGTAGCATGATGTCAATCAAACAGCTGTGTTTCTGCACAACTAGAGACACTTCTAAAGTTCAGATTCTGCCAAATTTAATAAGATAGTGTCAAATGTATTCAGATCAAAGCTGCTTACTTTTAATCTTTCTGTTCCTAGATTTAATGTGAGTCTCAGGACAGAGTAGCTCATCTGAAAACAAAAATTCTATCTCTTTTCATGGGGTAAATCCTTACAAAATTATCTGTAATAAAACCTTAAATGTTATATTTGAGAAGGACCTTTATTCTAAAATTCTTATTAATTCCTACATCACTTGCTATTCGCATTACCAAAGTGCATAAGGGAGTAGTTCTTATCACCATGTAAAGCTCTTCATAATTTAGTGTCAATTGCATTCAGAAGTCAACATAAGCTTTCTAACTTAGAGGAGAAAGAAGCAAGTTCTCACGTGGTAAATAGATATTCCTCTGCTAAAGTTAATGTACTAGGCCAATTAACTCTAACCAAAGGTGCAATGTCAGTATCCTTTTCCTTTTTGCAGATCAGATTTTGCCTTGATAGTGTACTCTTTATGCAAATATGTCAACATGATTGATTACTACAAATTATTTTTAAAAATCTTGAAAGACAAATTTTCCGCAAAATGTCTAAAGCAGACAAGAGATATGAAAATTGTTTCCAAGAACACAGAGTTCCATAAATTATACACAAAGTATATATGTATGTGTATATATATATATATATATATATATACACACACACAAAGTAATTATACACAAAATATGCTAGAGATGCATTTCTGACCCAGTGTGCAAATGCCCTTAAATGCAACTATGCACACACCTTGCCAGTAAAATTTGCCAGTGCTTATGCAGAAAATGCCACAGAAATTTAACAGGTTATGGAAAAGGTAAGTTGAGCAAAAAACTTTTGAAAAGCTAGAAGTTTTGATTTGGTCTTAACAATGCCCATGTTTGCTAACAGATATCAGAAGTTTCAAGACTTGCCTGTGTAAGGAAACAGGCACAGGTTCAATATTCATTCAGTGGTTTCTGCAGAGTCCACTCAGCAGACATCCCACAATGATGTCTGCTAGCACCATCCTGTGAAATATAGTGAAATAAAACAGTCCCGATAAAGCAGTGGATATTATTTGTCCTGAGAGTAATATTGCAATTTTTATTGGATTAATTATTTCAATTAACTGTTCATGTTGTGACTTTTCTTCCCTCCCCTGGACCTAATCGTTAAACAATATTTTAAATGACATTTTTAAATATAAAGTATTAGAATTCAATACTAGTGTCAAGTCAGAAGTCTGCATGCCTTATGAACTTTTCTAAATAATTTTACAGTAGTTGCAGTGTAGACTCCTGAGGGAAGGAACTCAATAAAAAGAGCAACCTAGAAAGGTGGCTAACACATTGGGTGTGCATGTTGACATTCTTTACACACTCAAGTTAATGGGCAGAAGTACACAATTTCCTGCAGGAAAGGACAGCAGAGTCAGTGCCAGTGTCAAATTCCCAGTGTTAATTGGGAAAAAAAATCTGGAGTTATTTGGAAATATAAGTGTTCAAACTTAATTATGAGAATTTATTTAAAATTAGACTTTTTGCATATTTTACCATGTTTTGCTCTATCAAAGAATTGCTAGTAAAATGCCAGAGAAGAAAAGGGATATAACTGGTTGTTTTTTGCAATCTAGCATCATCAGCAAAAATGTTAGGCATGTTTTCCTAGGTATTATGAGTTGCCAAGACACGGCTCCGAAGCTACAATGTTAAAATTCACCTTTAAAACCTCCCTCGTGTCTGCAAATTTTGCTAAAAAAATTAAAGTTCACAGAAGCATACATTTTAGCCTTTTTGATCTAAGTACTGTGATTCTGAATGGCAGGAAAAATTTAAGCCATTAAAAGGGTTTTTTTTTTTGTTGAATATTCCTTGCATTTTCAAATTTTATATCTGAGACACGGATTAGAAGTGTAAGGTTAAAAAGTTAGTGTCTTCTGTTTCCCTCAATCCATAAAGTAGCTAAACCAATGCATTTTGGGAAATTTTTTCTACATACACTTTCCAATCACAAGCACCCTAAGCCTGACTTTTAAACACTGGGAAAATTAAAGAAAAGCCTCTGAATATTTGTAACTGCAGGAAAAGAATTGAAAAGTTCATGTGACAGCACCAATAGTCTAGTCCTGCAGGAGCCACTGTTATATTTGAAATTTCCTATGCATCCAGGTTAAAGGATCATATTCGCAGACCTTGAGCTTCTCCAGAAATATCTGCCACTTCAGTTAGCTGAGCATGCTAAATGAGCAGGTCAAGGGGAGTCACTCAAGAATTTAAAACCTCTGGGAGCACTGCCCTTCCTTGTGTCAGATTCAGTCTTGCTGTGGCAATTCAGCGCTTTACAAAAGGGTGAAAATATATCAAAAGACTATCGATACATCAAGAATTAAAAAAACCAAACCAAAATTAAACCAAATAAACAAATAAAAAACCTACCAAATATGCCCTTGCATGTTGCCAACAGAAGCCCTGAATCACTGTGTTAGTACAATAGAAGTATGGTACGAGCATGATGAACATACAGCAATCCTCCTTTTCAATTCTACGTAGAAATATCAAACATTTACACACCAAATCTCATACTGAAACCTTGGTTTATTACTTGAAAATCATACTAAGCTGCCATATGATTTCTTCCATTCATTTACCAAACAACATTTTAAAGCGCTGTAAATCCCTTTGCCCTGTTATCTGACTTGCTAAGTCCAGAGTCTAATTTTTCCCCTTGAAAGATTGAGAAGTATCATCTCTTTCTAATTTACTGGAAATAGAGAATGGAAGTGAGAAGGGACACAATAAATATGTGCAAATGTATATTGGGTGTACATCTGTGGCACTGAATTTAAAAGCAGCCCTTGTCAAAAAAGGAGTATGAATAATGTTTTGGGTGGCAGCATTGCCATAGAAATCTGTATTCAATAATTTGATTGAAAACTTTCAAGGTAAACATCACCTATAGCTTTTTCTGCCATGCAAATATTTGTGAAGGCAGTAGAGTTGGAAAAAAATGTAGGGAACATCTCTGCTCATTTTTCTCTAAAAGCTGATGCTTGTATTCTATAAATACAATTCTGATTTCACTATTGCATGAAAAGGCAATATTGTAGTAAATTTGATCTTTTTGAGGTTTTGCTGTAGTTACATATGTTTGTCAGAACACCTGGTTAAAATTACATTACTAAATTGGGGTAGTTGGTTTAGGTAAGTTTGTAGTTTTTAAATAATTATATTGTTTTATAGGGCTTTTCTTCTCTTGGGTAGTAGCTATCCTATTCTTTTAATGCATTTTCTGCTGTCTGTGGAAAATCTAGCTCTAACTCTGCAGCCAAGTGTTCCTCATGTTGTGTGTACCAGAATATTTGTGAGTTAAGTGACAGAATTGGAGTGACTTCTTACCTCATGATAACATGAGTCAAGATTGTAGTGATGCAGGGAAAAGGCAGGTTCTGCTTATAAATCATCAGTGGTAGCTTTGATAGCTCTGGTGGGCTTACAGATGAGCAGGTTGTACCTCTCCATCCATATCACTGTGTGTATTGTTCTCATAATCAAATTTGATCTTTATTTGGGATCATTGCTATCCAGTATTTTGCCTATAATGCCTTATTTGATGGACTTCAATGTCTATCAAAATTATGTAAGTAGCTGCTTTTTATGATTACCAATCAGATCAATTCAGTGCAATCTAGTTGACATGACTTATAAAAATGCATCCTGACAAAGCTCTCTTCTCTTTCCTGAAGACTGATGCTGCCATAATTTTGTACATATTTTCAGCATTTTCCAGTTATGAGCACCTGTCTGCATTCTAAAATGGATATTTGAAAGATCTTTGACAATAAATGAACTTTTTGGGTGCAGTTTCCCCATGCTATGTGAGGATATATGCATGTGTGTATGTCTGGTTAGGAAGCTTTCAGTTTTTACAAAGCTCTGAGTGCCTGTGAATCACAGAAGCCTTCACTGTCTTCATGGCTTAAGTGGAAGCACTTAAATTAATTCTAACAAAAACCCTAACTTTCCAAAATATGTTAACTTCTCTTTAAACATAAGGTAAGTTGACTCTTTTGGAAGAGTTCATAAGTCTGTTCTCTGGATAACAGGAAGCCAAGTCATTTAAACATTATGATCTGATCATTGTAAACTGGATACCAGGTCAAGAAATTTCTTACTTTCTGTTCCTAAAAGTGCTATCAATTATTGCCTTTTTCTCTCCCTGTTGTCTTAAACAAAGGCCTTTAGAGAGTGTTAAATTTGGATTTCAGTGTTAAACACTAAGGATTGGTTAATCAGATTTCTTTCTGGAGATGCATTTTGCTCAGATGTACTGCACAATCAAACTTAGAGAATCACCATCTTCTAATGATTGCTGTACATATAGTTGATTGATTCTAGCAATATCCTGCTTTATCTCACGTTGTCTCTCCTCTTTACTGCTGTCATGCATGTGTGTGAAGTCAAATGGAATGCATATATTCCCATGGGTGTCTCCCAGATTAGACCTGGACTTAATTTGATTCTTTTCTTTTGTGAATATTCCAGTGAGCATCAAAATTTACCAAAATATTTCTTCTTATTGAATGTGCCCCACACATTCTTACCCAAAAATCACAGCTTCGTGAGTGTTGACTTCTGCAGATTGCCAGCATGGAAATTAAATGTACCACACATGGACATACAGAAATAGGACCTGGCTGTGACTGATACTGTATAGAAGCACATTGATTTCTGGTGGTGAGAAAATGAAGAGTGAAATGCAAATAAATGTGTTTCTGTATATAGCAGCATTATATGGTTGTTGTCATTTCACACCTGATCTCTGACAACAATAAGAGAAAGCTTATTTTTGTTTCTCAGGAATACAGGGAAATGTATTATATTTCCAGTTTTTCACTTGCATTTCAAATTCTCCTTACAAAATATTTAAGTAAAAAGGCAAGATAGAAGCAAGAAAAAATTTTTAATTCAGGGTATATGATCTGACAGAGCCTAGAAATTATATGCATAGTCATTTGCCACCTGTCGGTGTAATTTATCTAAGTATTGTTTGAGTCATTATGTTCAAGGCTAGTTTTCAATCCCAAGTGCTACAAGGACTTCACTACTTAGCACCTTCTCAACACAGACAAAATTTGTTGATAACAAAGTTAGATAGGATGTAACAATGGGTCTCCTCTGCTCTGTTGCCTTGCTATTTAAAGCAAGGTATTATCAAGATAATGCTACCAACAAGATAAGATAACATAGATATTTTGGGAGAATAATTCTTTTTTATTAAACTTCTGTATACATGGACTGACATGATTTCTTGAAAAAGGAATTATGGACTTAAACTACAAATGTAAAACCACTCTTTTTCTTTTTTTTTTTTTTTTTTTTGAAGGGATATTTATAATTTTTATGCACATGTAACCGTGTATGAAGTCAGTAATGCAGTTCAGATTATCTAAGCATCTTTATTAGTTTACCAAGAGGAGCTAAGTGACGTTTTTGTTTCTCTTTTATCTTGTTTGATTGCATATACTTGCTGTTCTGGTCACTTTAGACACAAAATTCAGACGGCTGGTCTTTCACTTCTAGCAAATTCAGACAATCCAAGCCATAATCAGAGAAAATCCTTGTGGTTATCTCTCTCTTTTCTAAACCAAGTGAATCTTTAAGTGTTATTTCACTAAATACAAAATTATGAATTGGATGGGTGTGCACAATTAGTGAACAAGTTAGCAATACTTAATATCCTTGAAATACTCCTAGTTTCCTCTCAGCTCTATTTTGTTTTAGTATAAGAGCTTTCTGAAATGTTTGGTTCCTCTTCTCCTCCCTAGACATAAATTTGCTGGCTTATCCAATTCCAGCATCCCCATAATAACATTTATGGTTTTTGTCTTACCCTTATCTCCTCTGCAAAAACTCCTTTTGTTCCAAATCACAACATAATCACCCTGGTGTAACACAGCATAACTCTCCTGTAACTCCTGTGCCCTACCTTTTAGCAGAGTTCATCTAGAGTCAAATCCCTCATCTTTTTCAGAGCTTCCCCAGAATGCATATATTTCATAGAGCAAGAGCAAAAAATATAATCCACAGTTTTTGCATCCCCTGCTTCAATTTCCACAAAGATTTACCAAAGCAGTACTGTGAGGTGTTACTCTAACAGCCAGTAAAGAATGCAATAGGAAGGGAGTGGACAATAGGGCAATTTACATTATAATCGATTTTCCTGTTCTTTCCCAGGAAACAATAAAGAGTGTTTGTACATAAATAACTGGAACTTAATGCCATACATACAGCTCTGGGCTTTCTGCACAGTTAAACACATCTGTTTCAACAATTTGTATTGTTTGAAAGAAGCTATCAATAACTATAGAGAAAAAGAGAATACACAAAATAGTTCAAATGCAAGAAGGAAACAACACACAAGGCAGAAGCAGAGATTGGCTACCCAAGAGGAATATAGAGTCGTTGTCCATAGTTCAGAGCTGAAACTGGAAAAACCAAAGCACAGCTAGAGTTGAAGCTCCAAAAGTTTAGAGAAGGACCCAGTCTTTTCTTGGAAGAACATGATAAGAAAATGAAAGGTAACAGACACTGATTAAATTCAAGGACACATTTCTCAGCTATGAGAATGTTCTAGTCTATGTACAGTTTGTCCACAGAAGTTCTGAGATCTCCATCCTCACAGACAGTGAACTGGACGCATCCCTAAGCAACCTGCTCTAATTTGGTGTTTCCTGAAGAGCAATTTGAATCACCTAAAATGAAATTGGTTTGTGATTTTATAATTTTATTTTTCATAAATTTCTGTAATTTTGATCTTTATTTTAATGTTCTCTGAGGTCTCACTGAAGAAGCCAGTGTCCATAACAATGGAAGGTAACTGCCTGATGCCTGCTAAAGACTTTAGTTGAATTTCCAATGAAAATAAATATTTTTAATTTCATACATCATAACTTCTATGATTATTTTGAATATTTAAGAGTATAAATATTGCATTAATAGTTATACTCTTAAAACAACAGTTTTAAGGTTATAAATATTAGTGTAATATTTATACAATACAAAACCCCCCCAAAAAATCTTAAAAAGTTAAGATTTCTTTTATGCTTGGGTAGCTGTAATATTCTTTGCATATCTTTCCTCAATTCACGGCTTCAGTCATTTTGGTAGGAGTCATTCAGCATTACCGTAGGAGGAAATCCATCGTGGAGGCAGTATATCAATAACACTCTTTTCCCTGAGTACTTTATAGTGTATATTTCCAAGAAAAGAAAAGAAAAATCTTTCTTTCAAGAAAATAACATAATTCCTTTGCATGTCAGTCAATCAATATCATGCATCCTGAAGCACTTTCAAGAGAAGATTTAATAAGGCTAGGGCAATTTATCACAGTTAAGTCCTGTAACTTGCTATTCAAAAAAACTCTCATTGACTTTATGTTGAGTCACTACTCTATGAGGCTTTGCTGCTATGCCTGCTGTGCTTTTGAACAGTCATCCATGGTGTTTAAGAAATCTCCTTTGTGTCATTGGGCTTGATATTTCTCCTGGGAAGAAAAAAGAAGGATTATTTTGTGGTTTAATCTTGACGTTTCATTCAATTTCTTTGAAAACAAATTGCCTGATGGTTTTTTCATCATTATTAAAAAAGACAAGAGATTGAAGTTAAATTAATTTTTGTATTGTACAATCTAATGTGTACTGTATACATTCCTTGTTTTGAGTGAGCAGACTTGTAATAAAGTAGAGGTTGGATGAGCTGAAAAAGAAGAAATGCACCATAACTCAACAGCTGGAAACTTTTCATTAATTTCCTAACTGTACAAGATTAAAGATCAGTTTCTAATTTTTCCTTTTTTCTTTCTTTTTTTCTTGAGAGAGACAGAAATAGCAATTTAGGAAAAAATAGTTAAAGAAAATGTGACAATGTTAGTCCTTTCCAACATTCAAGTCCTAGGGGTAAGAAAGAAATACACTCTTGTTTCTTTCTGCTTAGTGAAATGTTCCCACTCCTATGAGCTTTAAAGAATTATGGAGATAACAGAAAATGAATTTTATTGTTATTATTTTTCCCAGAGTTCATTCTGATTAATTTTATGGATTTCTTCCAAATATTAAGTTGAAAATGCACTGCTATGTGAGTGGTTTCCATCTACAATACATGTACGAGTTGATAACTTTTCACTTGAAATAGTAACAAATTATGTGCTACAGATAAATCAGTTCCAATTCAGAAAGGAAACAATGTGTGTGTTTTCATTGTAGGGTTTCTCTGATATTTTTCTTTACATTTGGAAAGACAGTTGACTGCAATCTAATTCTATATATGCATTTCTAAATAGGAATAAGAAAGCTAAATATTTTTAGCTAATAATGAACACCTGAAAAGGAAACAAACAAGAAAAGCCAAAAACCAAAATTTAAAAAAAATACACAAAACACCAACGCAAAAAAAGACATGACCTCTCCCCCCAAAAATACCCCACAACAAAATACCCAGATATAAAGTTCTCTTCTACCATTGAATTAACACTGTATTAAGTTAAACCAATCAGTCTGCCTAAATGTGTCTATAATTTAAACAGTTTATAAGTAACTCATAATACAAGCAAATGACATAGCTAGTCTATTAAAAAGAGCAGTGACTAACAATGACTACTAATTGCTGTGTTTACATTTTAAGTGTCAAAATTATCATGCAATTTTCTCTCTTTGCCTTTCTTTGCTCTTGTCTTCATCTAATACATATAAAAAATGCAACTGATAAGAAAAAAAAACATTTTCACACTTTTGATTCATGTCTTTACAGTTATTCTAAGTCTTTAAAGCTATTATTAGCTGAAAATGTAGAAGAGCAAAAACTTGTTAATCAGTTCTATAGTTTGTAATGCTAAGATTTTAAATTTAATTGCTATATCTATTGTACAAGATTCTAATAAGCATAAGGACAGCCTTTACATTTAATTTGGTGACATTTTATAGAAGTTTCATTAAGCACCATGTAACTTAATGTACTTAATTGCTCAAATTATATAATTTTATGTGAATATGTGTAAAAAAATATGATTAATCAAGGAAAATCTAAGCTTAGCCCAAAAAAGTGGAAACTATCAGGATGACTTAAAATATTCCCTTTTTTAAAAACTTTTTTGGTTTTCCTCTTAAAAATCAACAATGTTGTTCTTCAGTATCACTTGGTATATTTAATGGACATCCTTAGTTTTGACTTATAGAGACCATCTATGGGGTGATATACCTAGGAGATGAATATGAAAGTACATAAATAAAGTATAAATTGATTGATATTCTTAATGTAGTTTTGGGAGTCTGATAAATTAAATTTAAGTCTGTAAATTAAAATGCTGTAAGATACTGTTAGCAGAAGTGTCAGAGCAGACATTTAAGAGGCACTGAATATCAGAATTCACTTCAAATCTGATCACTTTTCCAGTGATCAGAATTTATTAACAACCAAGCTCCAAGCAATTCTTTGGAGTCAAAAGATAATTCTATTCTCTTGGTAAATCTCTGGAGAGGTTGGTACTGTCTGTAGTTATGGCTGGCACAGGATAATAGGAGCTCAGTGAGAAAACTGGGAATACTGGAGAATGTTCAGTGGATGGCCTGAAACTAGAAATGGTGGCTAAGGTACCTAAACCAAATCTCAATTCTAAACTGGTGCAGTTCACCTCAAAATGACATACTGTGGTCATGCAAACTGTAGCTCAAAGGATTTGTCTTGGGTGGTTAGCTACTTACCACTAACTGCTTTTATTTTGACACCTTTGCTAACTGTACTGAAATAATAATTGTTAATTAAAATATAAATCTCTTAGGTGGAAGTAAATCATGTTAATCGGTTAGCTGAATTGCTTCGATGCCTTCTATAGCACTACTTTCATTTGAAGTAAATTCATGTTAGTGATATTGTAGCTACTACTTTGCAGTACGTAAAAAAACCAAATAAATTCTTGTAGCAGCAGCAAATAAGATTGCACAATTAATTCCAGCTGTGCAATACTCACACTCTTCAGCTATTAAAGGCACTAAATAGGGATAGAGTATTTTGTGCTGCTTCTATGTCCCTGACTGTAATTATCTCTGGCAATACCTAGATTTTTTTTTCCTCATTGCATATTTTTGGCATAAGTGAAGTAACAGTAACTTTGAAAATATAGTGTACATTTACTTTCTTTATTATACAATATAAAGCCTATGATAGATCTATTATATACGTAATGTACAAACTTTCTTCAATTTAACCATTATGTGGCTTTCTGTATTTTCTACCATATCATATCCTATAAAATGATACAGAAATTGCACATAAAGTGTTAGATTGACTTAAATTAGCCAAGACTGGTAATAGTGATCATTCTTACTTCTTCTCTGCAAGTCAGTAAGAGATAATTGAAACTTGCCATTACTCTTATTTGCAAGTTATTTGAAGAATTATCTAAAAAGGAATATCAGGAATATCTTCTGAGTTTAGTCCAAAACAGACCTCTTGCTGCTATCATGTTTTAAGTTTTCAGCAATGCATGCATATTTTTATTAATGGACACTGGCTTATAAAGATAATAAAACCTTTATCTTAAAACAACAGAATACGGTTTTATTGTTTTTAATTTTTCAGATCATATAAAAAACCTTTATTAATTTATTTAAATGTTACTCTGCTTCCTTAGAAACATTAAATGTTTCTAAAGAAACAGAGCTGGCTTTGTACTAAGAGCATAAAGCTGTGCTTTAATGCCTCATACTAAGTGAACTATTTCAAACAATATGGGCTGTTTTCCATTTGTCTTCCATTTAATGGTGTTATTTATATTAACTTTATTACTATCTCAGTGTCCTCATTTATTATTTTCACTGCCATTTTCCAAGTAAAGGATTAAATATATGTCAGATTTTCTCTTTTAACTTAGTTGTTTGTCTTTTTATTTTATTTTTCCTGAAAACTCTTTATTTATGTCTTTAGCAGCTGACTATTTTCAAACTCCATTGAAGTAGGCAGGAATTAGAGTTATTTCTGGAGAATAGGGAAAAAACCTAATGCAAGGGAAGTAGAACAGCAAGTAAAAAAAAAAAGCTGGAAAATTATCTGTGCATTGAATAGATAATATCTGATTTATTTCTGTTGTGATTTGAACAAGTATCGATTTTAACACCTATGTGTATTATTCATTCTATTTTACCTAATTCTTTACCTTTATGCTCTCCATTTTTAGATGCTACCATAACGTGATAGTAATTTATTTTTTTTCTCAGTAGACAAGAATGTTTTGTTTTAACTCTTAAATATCTGGGCAAAAGTGTAGCTTTCATCCAACCTACAGAAAACCAGAAAAATTTCAGAAACAATAATCAAGAGGGAGAAGTCATAAAATTTCTCACGGTCATGGAGCTGGGAGAGATAGGTTCATCTTATCCATTTCTAAAATCATTAAAATTAGTCTCATGCAATAAAAGACTGTATTTTTTCTCATCCACCACTGAGTGGTGGATCATCTTGTATTTTGGTGAATGTTGGTATATGCTTGTGTTTATAAGGTCTATGGCTCTGAGAGAAGAAAAGTGCACAGCAGCAATTTTCAAATAGACTGTAATCATACCTGGTTTGCATACCTGGTTTGCAGGTCTTTTTCCATTAAATATTTTTATGTAAGAACACTAATGGGTAGTTTCTTTTATGAATCTAGAAGTATTCTGGATTATCAGAAAATATTTCTTTTCCATGTCAGAGTTATTTGAACTAGCATATAAAGTTTTCCTACTTAAACAAACAGCAATTTAAGATGTCTTGGGGTATTTATTAAGACTGAAATTATTTCTCATGAATAAAAATCATGCCTGTGTTCTGCTAAATTATTTAAATTTTCTCCCAGTAACAATAAAGTGCATGGATGTTTTTAACATGTAGTCCAGTTTCCATGTGATCTTGGAACAGACCTATGCTTGGGTACAATCTTCCAGACAATCTCTTTATTTAGAAATTACATGATTTACACATTTTGCAGGAAACAGCTTTGAAAATAGGAGAGCCATTATATTTGTAGTTACCTAAGGTTAATAATGAAAGAATTTCTTTGGCACAGAAAAATAAATGAAAAGGAAAGAGATATCAAACTTAAAGGTGAGACATGCTTCAGTCCCCACTGCAGTTTATTTTCAACTGAAGTGGTGCCATTACCATGCAACCTGGGTTACAAGCTTGCTATTTTCCAACAGTATTTGGAAGTCCCAAACATATCTGAATATGAATTCTGTAGCGAACCATTTGGAAAATTGTCTCAAAACAGTTTTTCTTGAGAAGTCCACTGCTGTTCACGCTAAGGTCCACAGCAATCTGAAAGAAGCACAGGCTCAACAAAGCTGGTAAAAGAGACAGTTATAATGTATTCTTACCCTTCATTGTTACTGTCAGCAATTTTCCTGTTTGCTACCAAAGACAGTATGCCTGGCTTTTGTTTATGCTTTTGTCAGTGCTTTCAAAATTCTATTCCTCTATTTTTTTCTGGGCTGTCATTCTAGGCATTTAATATCTTGTAAAATAGTATTTCTGCAAGTTGTGTTGTGGCTTGAAGATAGTCTGTTCACAGCTGGTTGCTCAGCTGTTATCATCTGAGTATCTTATAGACTTTTTCTTATCTTTCTGTTTCTTTCTTCAATGACTGTTTATAAACAATACCAGTATAATTACATGTTCAGATAACCTCTTATTGCTCTGCATGACCTATATACACAGCTTGATCACATAACCCTAGAATTTCTCTGGCACACAAATAAAGGAAGTCTGTAGTGCTGTATTGGTATTCTTCATACCTCAAGTAGAGAGGTATTAGAAGCTTCTTTTTAAAAAATCTGTATCGAGAACTTGCAAGGAAATACAGCTGGGATTTAAGGAATGAAAAATGTCAGTACTTCTCCAGAACTGGCTCCAATTAATAAGCATAAAACTGATGATAAAATATTCTTAGAGAAGGAGGTATGGCTGAAGAGCAGGTTTCCAAGGGAGACAAAAAAATCAGGAATCACACCAGTGGTAGAAAATGCTGCCAATTCTTGTGAGATCAAGTTAAATTTTTCATCATACTACAAATGACATGTACAGAGAAGATTCTGGGAAGTCCACCAGAGACTTCATTAATGCTAGCTTGTTTTTACCAAGGGGCTCGTGTGTGCCCCAGGAGTGCTAGAAGCACATCATCTTCTTGTTCTAAACTGTAGCTTTAGTAAACTCTGTTTTTCTCTCTGTATAGTCATATTTGGGTTTCTTAGGTTAGTAGTTTAGATTATTTTGGGTTATTGCATTGCCTTATTGCAACCTCTGTATTTCCATACACAAAACAATGAGGGAAAAGTAAAGATTAATTTATTAGAAAATGACTTATTCAAGAAGTTGGTGACTTTCTAACACAGAGAGACAAATTGTAGTTCCTGTTCTCATTTGTCTTCCTACACTCCACCAAGCTGAAAGATGCTTAAGTAATTTTTTTTTCATCTTTATTTTCATGATTATATGATTCTATGATTATAACAACAGTTCTTACAGTTGCTAAATGTGGGATCCAAATGTCATTGCAAACTCCATCCTTAGTCCTTATAGTCCCTAATACAGAAAGACAACTGCAGTTTAAAAAAAAATTTCTAGAAATTGGAAAAAAATGTTCTATTTTAATTCATGCTGTTCATCCTGTCTGCAATGTGTGTGGTTTATTTCCTGCTCTTGGAGTAGGACTCTTCTAGTTTTCCAGAGTTACTGCCTGTATTACACATGACACTTAAAGCTCCATTCTGATCTGTCTGAAACAAGGATAACACAGAGTGAATCTGGATTGGTAGGTGGATCAAGCTTTTCTTTCGGTGTCTTCTCCTCTTTGTTAACATGTGAAACATCAGCTGTATCTTCAATGTAAGTACATTGTTAGGCACTGAGTTTGGGGGTTGTTCTGTGGATCAGAATAACATCTTTTAACTCTGTTTGATTTATATAGAAAATTTGATTACTTGACCCTTCAATAAGACTGTGCTGCTATTTATCCTGACAGATAAAGAGCTTTGTTTCCTATCTCTCATTCTACATAGCAGGAGTCCTGGGCATGTACTTGAAAACCCTACCAATAAAAATCACTGTCAGACTTGAAATCAGTCAATTTTTATTGATTATCCTCCAGCTACCCATGCAACTAGTTGAAGATAATATGGATTACAGGTTAGATATCAAAGATACTAGTTGCTATTTTTTAAATTAAGTGTATTTATTGTATAAAAGAAGTAAAATATCAAGTACCATCTGTATATAGTCATTGGCCCATCATTAACTTACAAATAATATAAAAGGGAAAAAAACCTATCATATACCATAAAGAAAAACTGCCTTCTTGTTACAATAGAACTTGCATTACATTTCAAAGAAAATCTGAGTGCTTAATACAGGGGTTCAAAATAATCTCTGATTTTACATCCAGAATCTAGTATGACATTTCATTCTTAGATGAAATCTCAGAAACAAGTATTGCATCAGGTATTATGACTATATATACATTCCTCTGTTATTATAACATAAACATGAATGTATTTTTCCTTCAACTTCCTGTTTTGGAATGCCTTTGGTAGAACCTTGCTCAGCTGTTTCAAAAAAATACATAATAGATCTTGACACTGGAAAAGGAATATGTTTTTTAACACTATAGGTGTTTTATTGCATTTGTTATAGTTCATTTAATCTGTTTATTTAATTATATTTAAGTGACTTAACAAAAGAAATAGCAATAAATTCTACCTTTTCTGTTTTTCTTGAAAGTTTGAACTAAAATCTGGAGCTATATCTAGAATTTGGCTGTTCTGTGTTTAGTACATCAGAATGAAGTTCTGGAAACAATTTTTCTTGAACACTGGAAAATTCAGATATAATCCATGTCTGACCTTTGCTGTGTAATTCCTCCCTTTGTGGTCTTTAAATATGAAAAATAAAATGGAAATTGAGAGATTCTTTACACCAGAAATTACAAGATAATGGAGTCTACCTGACTTAGACTTGTGTTTGTAAGCATAAGCATGAAAATTGTTTTGGACTATGCAAACTGAATTTTATGTGCATTTTTAAAATGTACATAGTTTCTTGTCAACAAGAAGATCAATGAAGCGCTGTCCAAATTGTTCATCCATTACTTAGCCCTCCTAGTGTCAGCATTACTGTCAGATTTAGTTAGAGAACTTCATTTATTTAAAATTTCATTCACTGTGGGAAGGATGAGGAAGTGAATCATGTCTCAATAATGGGAATCTGGAAGGGGAAGGCATTTTCTTGTGTATTGAGTTAAAACCACAAGGTACTAGGTCATTTTGAGGTTTGCATTTAAGGTAGAAGCTTTGCCCCAAATAATTCTGACCAGAATAATCTTAAATATCCAGGTCTCACCAAAATTAATGGACCTGTATACCTGGTAGTTAGAAAACAACGTGAGTAAGGCTTATCTAGTAGATTTTTTTTGTTTTATGGGAAGCATATGGTTGAAAAAAACACATTCTTCCCATCCCTGTGGAATGGGAATTATTTTCTTAAATTATCTCTTAGCATAACTACCTGTTAGAGCAAAGCATTACTGAAATGCTTTGACACCCAGTCAGCCCCACAGACTTATAATGAAATATGGTGTACTAGTGCATAAAACTCCTGCCTCCTCCAGTTTCTTACATGACTAGAAACAGCAAAGGGAGTAGCAGCAAGACAGGCAAAGAAAGACATTTACATGGGAAAATTATAGTCTTCATCTATTGATAGATACAGAAAAATTCAGAATCCTAAGCTGATTAACACTCAGGGTACACCACACTCTTGGATAATAGAGAGAATCTTGATTTATGTAGTTAGGTTAGGAGCAGCTGCCGCTTCCAGCCACTCCATCCCACAACTCCCTCCTGCTCCAGCCAGTAAACCCAAGGACATGGGGATTCCACCGAGGCTGAGGGACCCAGCTGCCCCTGTTCTGTACACAGGTTCAACCAGTAGCAAACTGCAGAATGTGTCAGAGAGCAGTAATAGCTGTGCACTAGTACAGTGCATACTTCAGATGCAATGAAGCAGAGAATCTTGTATTGAAATACCTCTGTGGTTAGTTCTGGAATGTTCTCAAATTGTTGAATCTAATAATACATTTTTCACTTAGATATTTGGTTCATATTCTTTTTGATGTGAATTGTGGCTCTCATTTTTTATCTTATTTTTCAGTTAGTGTTTGTTGAATGGTGGATAACTTTTCATTATATTAAGACATATCTGTATAATTTCCTTGGCTTTGAAGGGTTTACTCAAATATTAATGTTTACTCCAGTGCTGATAACCTTGAATTTAATATTTAAACCAAAGGAATGGTGGAGGTACTCTGAACCCAAAGGTGATATGCAGGTTTCCAGCCTTGCTCTGGTACTGCACTAAAGATCTAAATGAAAATATGCTTTATGTTATTTTGGGGATTCTTGCCTGGGAGGGGTTCTAGGGTTCAGTGACAGTTCAAAAACGTATAATTATACTGAAAGAGTAAGCTGTTAAAATATAACTGTGGAAAGAGCCTGGTAGGAACATGCAAATCTTGTGTTTACATCCACCAAACAATACAGAACCAGCCTGCACTTTTGTCTCTCTCTTCTGTTGTCTGTAAAGCCTCACATAAATCCCTTTAATCAGTCTCTAGAAAGAACAACTTAAAGAAAGTAGGAGGAAGGTTTCTGAAAGCCCTGTCCTCGTTTCATCAGATAAGTCACTAGCCAATGCCCTGCCGAAAGACAATATAGATCATGGCCCTACAGCTTGATTTTTCTGCCTGTCCAAAATAACAATTCCTACAGTCCATGATTAGCACTTTTTCTGTTGTTGGTTGGTTGGTTGAGGTTTTGTTTGGGGGGGTGGCATTTGATCTGATGAGAGTATTATGCACTAGTTAGGATTTGGGGCATTCCCAAGGAGCTTCTTCTTTTCCATCAAATGTGTGTTAGTGTGACGTGTGTCTCATAGCAGTTTGTGGCTTCCTGTACTAGCATCATAATTCTAGTCCAGAACTGATACAACCTCAAGGCAAGCACAGCTTCTTGAGATATCTGTCAGAATTTACTTTTAGCATTGTCCCAGCTTAATTACTATAGCATTTCTGATTAATTCTGCGTCACCACCAGTGAACTCTGAAGTGAATGCTTACTAGAGTGAGTCAGGGAAATTTAGAAGCTACCAAAAGCAAATTTAGCTGATGGGCGGGATCACTTTAGAAAATTTTTAAAAGTATTCATGATGATATGAACTCTCTGGCAAAGCCTTTTAGGTAAAATGTATCTTAATTAGATTTTGGCAAGATTTATGTGTAACTAGGTGTGAGGTTTTTTTATTATAGTTGCTGTATTAGGCATCATCTGACCTCAAGCACCGGTTGCTTGTTTTTCTACTTGTGGCCCTCTTTTTCAGACAATTTAACTATTTATGTGGCATATGAAAAACTGTATCCAGGAACAAAATTTAATATGAAGTTCATCACTTTTTTCTGTCACATTTTGAATAATGTCAGTTTGATAAACTTTTATTCTCCTGTCTCCAAAAATGCTATTGAAGAGGCCATAAGGCATTGGAGATTGGCAAAGTGGATAGAAAAGTGGGAGAAGGAATGGGAGCTGTAAAATCTGTCTTAGCCACCACAGCAAACGTGTATGCCATTTTACCCTTGTCAGAAAAGTACTGCATGGCTGGCCATCTACCTAGCTGAAATCTTCAACAACTTTATGAATTTTTGAGGATTTTTACCTTCTTTGCCTTCTTTTCCTTTTTCTTTTCAGTAAACTCTCCTTCCCCTTCCTTCCTGCTCCCATCTTAAATGAATTCTCTTTTTCTTACAAACCTTTAATTGTTGAAGGTTTATAAGTAGTGAATTAGTCTCTCCATCCACTGTCTTATCAAGGACGTTTTTCTCAAGTAAATTGACGTGTTCACTTTTGAAGGGCATTCAATCAAACAATGGCATACAAACATGCTCTGTCTCCCTGTCTTTTAGCCTGAGCAAGACACTAAGTCATTCTCATCTTTTGTAAACCACCTTCAAACACAAGAAAATGAATGTATTCAGAGCAAAAATGAAAATTCTACAGAATGTCCTCGGATTCCTCAGAAGTGATCAAGGGTGTTAGATTTTGGGACTATTTTCAAGTTTGCATAAAGATTCCAGCACAAGTCTTGCTGGAATCTTTGAAGTATTCTTTGTCCATGAACAAAAAGACAAAGTGACAAAGACTGGAAACCTAGCTGTAGAGAAGGCAGAACTGGAAATTCACTTCATGGCTGCATTTGTAGTCAGAGAAATCAGAGAAATTAGAATGGGAGTTCTAAAATATAGCAAAGAGATAAATCCTTTTCCTCCTATTCCAAGAATATTTGTATGAGAAAGAAGGAATGAGAATCAGCAGCAGAGAATACTGGAGGAAAAGGTAGCAGAAAACTTCCATCCTTTAGACAAAAATCATCAGTTGTACTGTATAAATTATTTCAGGTAGTTGACAATTACTTAAATCAATAACATTGCAATGTAAATTAATAACTTTATAATATTTCCTTACTACATTGCCTTTGTTCTACCCTCATCTAGGAAAACCTGTGTTTCTTTTCATTTGAAAATATCCTGGCTGAAGTCATAGTAGATGAGGTTAATAATGGTCTCTATTTTGCTTCTCTGCAGGGTTTCCTGTACAGATGAATGACTCAGATCACTCCCTATTTGAGCATTCTTTCCAAGGGTGCATGCAGAGCATTCATGTGGATGATCAGCTGGTGGATTTGCATGCAGTGGAGCAAGGAGAGCTGGGAAGCTTTGCCAATGTCACCATTGACATGTGTGCCATTATTGACAGGTAAGTTGTGGAGAGATCACCCATACTCTGATACACTAACATGTTCTTCACGTTCTGAAAATATACAGTGATCCAAAAGAGGTGGTTCTGACACTGCCAGTGAGCATGTCAAGGCTACTTTTTATCAGTGGGAACCTGTGCTTAGGTGGGTAGATGGAGATGATGCCTTTAAATTGTAGACTGTGTAGGGTGCAGTAGAAAGCAACTCTCAAATCTCTCCACCCACCAGCAGAGAAGGAAGTGAAAAGTTCCTCTAAGTCAGGCTCAGGCTATATGTCAATAATGTGGCTGCCTTGAATAGAGAAAACTCCTTACACATTTTGTCTGTTTCTTAGATGATTGTGAGGAGACCTTTTTTGCAACTAGAAGTTGTGGCTCCTGGCTTCAGCCCCTTCTGGCTTCTCTGTGTTTTCAGAGAAGTAAAGCAGGTCTGCATGCTTGCACATCAATGAATGTAATAAATGCTTGAACTTAATTAAAGTAATGCTTACTGGGTTTGGTTTTTTCCAGTCTGAGAAGAATGCAGCTTTGGCACCACCTTTTCAACCACTGAACTGTATTCATTTTTGTTGCTTCTGAGTGTTTCTTTGTTGGTGAAAAAAAGAAAATACCCGGAAAGACAGAAAGAACAAGTAGCCCGACTCCTGAATGGAGGCAGCTTGGCTTATCATTAAAATTACCTTACATTAAAGCCATTGCAAGCCTGCTGAAAGGCCGAAAATGGCATTTTCAAATAGTGCTCTGAAAGAAGCAAGGAGTACTAGATCAGAGAACCCTGGAATAATTCAGATAATAACCAACTACTGATGCTCATGACACCCTCTAAAAGCAGGGCCAACTTCAAAGCTACATCAGGTAACTCAGGACCAGTTGAGCTTTCTATGTCTCCAAGGATAGATATTCGACTGGCTCAATGATTTTGGATATCATCAACAAATATATGCATAGTTGTGGTAAAGAAATGCATTCTTTTAATTTCCTACTTTATTTTGAGAGCCTCTCAGACATAGATGCTACTGTGGAAAAAACAAAATATAGCATACTGCTTTGGTCTTGCAAAATGCCTTCTCTTCCTGAAATGTAGACATCCATTTGCACTAAATGAGTTGTGGTAGGTTGACCATGGCCAGCAGCCAAACACTGCCCCTACCTTTAACTCTCTCCCTTGTCCTGAGAGATGGGGAGAAAAACACATGGAAGGCAAAAATACTTGTGTATTAAGAAAACAATTTAATAAGAAAAAAAAAAGCTTCACATGCAAACAAAGAAAAAAGATAAATTTGTTCACTGCTTTGCATTGGCAAGCAAATGTCCAGCTGCTCCCTGGAAATCAGAGCCTCACCACAGCACATGTAGTGGTTGTGGTGGAAGAGAAACTCCATAACACTAAACACACTCCTTCTCTCTTCCATTCCCTGAGGTTTTATTGCTGGGCATGCTGTTGTGCAGTATTGAATTTCCCATGGGAAACTGCTTCCAAAGCCCCTGCTTCCAGAAGCTCTGTTTGGCTCAGCTACCCCAGCTGTCTTTGGCCAGCCTCTTATCCACCCTCTCCTCCTGGCCTTTAAGGGGAAGGGTGTGCAGAGAAGCTGTCCAGCAGCCAGAAGCCAGAAGAGTGATCTGGTACCGGCTTTGGTTTTATTTTTTTATGGTTTTAGCTACAGCTGGGGAACACAACACCCATGGACTGCTGGGAAAAGGTTAATTTAGCGACTCCATCTCAGCCAGACCCAGTGTACCCCTGCAGTAATCTCAGGGTTACAGGACATGCTTTGGGCAGTACCAGAGAGTTGCTCTGGCATGTCAGGCCACTTTATGTTGATTCTCCTATGGACCTGTTGAAGGTTGAAGTCATAATGAAAAGAGCATATGACAAGCTGGTGTTGTAGAGGTGAAGTTTGTTCCGTCTACTCACACATATCTGAAATTAAAAAGAATTTCGGTGGTCAGTACTTGTCAGTTTGACTTGGTTTTATTTTTAATATTTAGTTTTGGAAATGCAAACTGACTTGAAAGAAAGGACGTGAAGATACAGCTAATTAAATCTCTACTTTTCCTCCAGTGCATAAATTTAAGCTTATGCAACAATTTGTATTGATCTCAATGATTGAACCCATTTATGCCAGTTTCTATTAGAAAAAAAAAATCCATTATTAGAGCAAAGTTAACAAGAATTAGGGATTTGAAATATATTATAACATAATTACAAGTAACTTACAGTGTAAGTTAATTAGTATCAAAGCTTTATGATACATTTATGAAATACAAGACTTAAGGCTTCCTTTATGTTGAGCAGCTAATTTGGAAGTTGAGTTTTTGCAGAAGTTACTATTTAGAAGCTATTTCTTTGTATTACACAAAATATACATCCAAATATTTCAAATAATGCCATGTGCCACATGAAAGTCATGTATAGTGGTGTTTTATGATTTGAAAATATTATTATGTTTTCTATATTTTTGTGTATTATATATTTAGTTTATTACATATATATAAACACCTGTACTCATAATGGAGTTTGGCATAAATAGCAGTGTTTTATCTATGCTTATGTATATATGTATTTATATTTTCTTTATATAAGAGAATATATTCTCAGTCTGCTTCTCTCTTCTACCACCTTGGGGGCTGATATCATGCTCATAAAAGCTGAAACTCTATGACTTACATTTATGCTTTTTAAGCACAGGAAGATTGTGTTGCAAGCAGAGTAGCAGTTCTATAGTCCCAAGAAATTAGAATAATATCCAAAGAAGTTTCTTAGGGTTGGCTTTGATTTTTTCAATGATTGAGATGTAATCAAGTTTGTTGTTTTCCCCTTATATTTTATTTCTCATTAGTTTGCACTTTAGAACAAATCCTTTGGCTGAGAAGTAACAATGCCAAGCTTTAGATCTGACTGGATTTTCATGGCTGTCTTATGAACATCTGCAGATAAGACTTTACAAGCACTTCTACAATATGACATTATATATAACATTTTTATGCAGCTTTCTTTTAAGGAATGCCAGTACCATGTGTGCTGTATATCAACTCAATTTCTCTTCCTTTGAAAGTGGCTTGTCATAGTGGGACCCTCCTGTTTTTTTAAACTAGTTTGGATGTGAATCATAAAGGCTTCAGCCATCATCATCACCAACATGGAAATGGCTTTCATAGCCACACTTCAGTAAAGACCCCCACTGGGGGAAAAGATAAGCTATCACATTGAATTATTCTTCCTGCAGGCTTCTGCCATTTGGTTCAGGGGACAAAAGGTGAAGCTGGAAATGATGGCATTTTTCATCATTAGCCAGAGTGGTTAGTAAGGAGGGGAGAGTTTTCTCAGTAAGAAAATAACAAAAGTTACTGAGGGTTTGTTGAGTTTTAGGCTGCACCTACCTGAGGGTAACTGCTTCCAAAGTCCCAGGTTCTGCTGAGCTAAACTATGGCCTGGTATGGAAAAGGTTTCTGCATTTTATTTCCAGCAGTTTTGAAAAATGTGAGATGAATAGTGATGTTAGAGCATTCCACTTGTACTTGGGAAATACAAGTGTTGAACCAGTGTCTTTTTATTTTGTCTTCCTCTCCTCACATGAGCATTTTTTATTGCACAGATTGCAAGCTGAGATCTAATTACAGGGGAATACCAAAGCTAAGGAACATTCTCTTTTTACCAGTAGTTAAATAGTGTAAATGCATATAATTTCATGCAGGTATGTATAATTATAAGCAGTTAAAATGCTACTGAGGAAAAAAAATAATCATCCCTATTTCTGACTCTTAATTGCCTGTAATTACATTAGCAATGGAAGTTGCATTGTTGTCACAGTGATCCACATGTTTCGTTGCTTGTGACAGCACAGGTCCCTTTTCACTTCCTTTACTTAACATTAACAACCTATCGTGTTACAGTCCAGGTGGTACTGTTGTACTTTCAGATTTAAGCACAGGACACTGCACAAGAATAATTTATCACAGCAGTCTTGAAGAATTCCAAAGCTTTGCTGTCTTTATTATAGCTAGAATAATGGATTTTAATCACAAAATCACAATGATGGAATACTAAAGTGATTTCAAAATACAGTGTCAAATCTGCCATTGGAAATTATGCTGCATGTAAGCCAATTTTGATGAAAATTTCTGTGTTACATGTGAAAAAATGGAGGGGAAAATTAAAACTTTTCATGTGGCTGTTTCTGGTGTTTTATGAATGAGTAAACAGTGTGATTCTCTCTGTAACACAATGAGATGAATTAGATACCAGTTTTTGAGAATAATTTCACATTAAAGATTAATTTAAGTAATCAGATACGTGCAGCAGAACATTTCTGGGTGATTATCACTCACCTGCTGTGGGGATACACTCTGTATGACAGCTTTAATCCCATACAGCCACATTCTGTCAACTGATTTTTTGATTGCTAATCAAAGTTTGAAATAATTCATCCAAATAACAGAGCACAGCAAGAATATTGGTACATAAATATGGCCACAATGTAACTGGCAGCAAGACAAAGTTTCTTTGGAGTTAAAAATCGTCATGCCAAATAGTATTAAAGTTCTTAATTTCTGGATCTATACACAGGCTTAGGATCCTGCCCTTCCTTGCCGATCTTTCCCCACATGTGCCTTCTCCTTCTCCTCTTCTCCCCACATCTCTTTGTAACCATACAAAATTTTTAAGTGGAAATGGAGGTGAAAAATGCCTTTCAATGAGAGAGATTCATGTGCATTTACATAATAACCTATCTCAGTCCAGAAAGGTGACTTTGTAGGCAGATGTTTTACCTCAGATGACAAAGCTTTTAATGCTCTGTATTATGTCCATTGTGTTCATTATGTACTAGAATACGCAGTGACAACTGCTATGTTAACACAGATCACTAAATGGCTAGGAGGTTACAAATTCTACAGAACTAACCACAAAATACGAATAGTTGAATTACCTTTCTTTTTGAAGTATAACTTAGTTTTTTGCAATATTTTTTGCTATGAAAAACTTTCCATTCTTAAAAAAAGGGGATGGGGGGGGAATATTGTGAAAATCAGGAAAAACAAATGAGAAATATTTAAAATTGAATAAACTGGGCTTTTCTGTGTTTTAACAAAACTTGTCCCTTGCACACAGCTGGAAATATTTTAATAACTTGCAAAATTTAGATGAGTCTGTGCAGTACTTGGCTGGATCTTCCAGCTGTCATTAGTTAGAATGGGACTTACCAAGACAACAACAGAAAGACTGAATAAGATGATTATTAGATCATGGAAGTGTCAAAAAAAAAGAAAAAAGGACTTTTAAATACTGCAGTAGAGTAATCAGTAAGTCTTTAAACAGGTTGGAATGGTTTGAGATGCAGATTATATGAATGCTATTTTATTGCCTTTGCCTTGGATTTTTTAAATTTTATTTTATCCTATATTACAGAGGCTACAATAGTCAATAACATCTTACAAGACTCTTTCAAGTAACTGTGTAGGTTGAACATAATCCTGTAGCTGGATGCCTGAACATTTTGAAATCTCAGAAAATCCTCAGTAGCTCTTTGTCCTGTATTTAGTCCTATATAAGCTCAGCACAGAGAGGAAAAAAATAATCTTTCATTTTAACTCTACGGAATACTCTTTGTTTGTTATTGTTATTTAAAAATGTAGGCTACTGAAATAATTTTCATGAGAAAGTGGATTATTTGTTCATGAAAAACACTGGTTCGTGCTACAGCAAGAGCTAAGTCAGTAAACATTTAGGTATACTTCAGAGGAGGAGGAGTATGTAATGCTCAGCTCTGCATAACTTGACAGATAACAGAGGTAGCCTCTGAGCTGTAGGATTGTTTTTCTCCATGGTCTGACAGAAAGGTAACAGCACGGGGTTTGTTCTTGGGAGCAAAGTGGCAGAGAACGCATCATTGTCATCCAGCAGCTGTGCCAAGTGCTTAAGGATTTGAAAAGTTGGTATTAGTGTCAAACTTTCACCAAGGGCAGGGACAGCATGCTGGGCCCCCTGGCACAGGGACTGCCTTGGGGCCAGCATCCCATAGGTTCTCCTGTGAAGATGCTGGGAGGAGGATGAGGCTGTTGCAAGTGGAATTGGGAATGGAGCACACTATCACCCTCGTGGCACAGTGCCACCATTCTGCAGCACCACAGTCACAGTGCCCTGGAACAGGATAAATGGGAGCACCCTGCCATCTCCCACTTCTGCAGGTGGCCTTAAATCAGCTGGAATACATCAGAGAGAAGTCATTGAGGAGCTGCTGGAATCCCTTGAAGCTGAGGGAGGGGAAGTGGAAGCAGGACAGCTCTTCTGGAGGTGCTCCACCACAAAACCAGTTCCTAGCAGGATCCCTTCAAAGTTCATCTGAGGGATTGAAATCTTTTTAGTGGATAGCCATGGCAAAGCAAAGGGAGTGTACTTAAGGAGTACTCCAGAACTCTCTGTCCTCACACTCCATGTGGAGTCAGGGGCAGAAGTCATAAGAAAAGAGATGCAGAGTGTGATAGTGTTTGCAGGGGTCCTAGGATGGGGGAAGAGACAGCAATGTTGAGTCCATGTTTCAGAAGGCAGATTTATTATTTTATATATATATTATATTAAAACTATACTAAAAAAATAGAAGAAAGTATTTCATCAGAAGGCTAGCTAAGAATAGAAAAGGAATGATAACAAAAGCTTGTGACTGACCGAGACAGTCCGAAAGCTGGACTTTGATTGGCCATTAATTAGAAACAACCACATGAGACCAATCACAGATCCACCTGTTGTATTCTGCAGCATCAGATAATTATTGTTTACATTCTGTTCCTGAGGCCTCTTAGTCTTAGCTTCTAAGGAGAAAAAATCCTAAGGAAAGGATTTTTCATAAAACATGCCTGTGACAGCAAAGGAGTTGCATGGGATCCCAGTGCTTGGAGCAACACTGGAGCCCTGCCAGGTGCAGGAAGGATTCTTGCTCCCAAGGTGGATCAGGCCAAGGGCAGTTTCTCATTCTTGGAAGACCCTGCCATGGACTCAGGTGGAGCAGAATAGAAGTCAGGCTTCTCCTGGGAGGTATGCCTACTGTGTGGGGTGAGGAGGCAGGTCTTGTATAGTTCAGGGAATAGCTGATTACCACCTTTGGGGTCAGGAAGGAATTTTCCACTGGGGAAGACTGACTCTGGCCCTTGGCAGGTTTTACCTTCCTCTGAAGCATCAAGCACGTGCTGTTAAGGTTTCCTCTAGGCACTCTTGGCCAGGTTGCTGCCTACTGCTCATGACCAATGAGGATGGGCAGCCTCTTGTCTCCTGCAGCACCTTTTGCCTTCCTCTGCAGCACTGAGCACAGTCCTTGGCCTCTTTTGGGCCATTTTGACCTGCTGCCTGCTGCCCTTGTGCCTCCCATCCGGTGGGAGGAAGCTTTCCAAACTTCCAGGGTAGGCCCAGGGATGGCTCCCAGGGGTTGCTTCTTGTCCTTGGTGACATTGAGCACACCCCTTGTCAGGGCTCCTCAGCGTCCCTTGGGGCTCTGTTCCTGCCTAGTGCATTGCACCTCCAAGGCACCACTCATGCCCTGCATCTTTCTGGCTGTATTCCAGTCCCTTCACCATCTTTGATGTCCTTCTAGGGATGCATTCATGCAATTTAGCATGGTTTTTTTAAAAGATGAGGCCACAGTTACAGGGGTTCCTGCCACGAAGGCACACAGCTGCTAATGTTTACTAATCTGGTAAGACTAGCTGGGAAAGGATTTGAAGAAAAGTTAATAATAGTGGCAAACTTTTAAAATATTATTTAAATAATGTTGCAGATTGTTTTGGCAAAACCTTTGCTTTTTTTTTGCTGTCTGCTACAACATGACTAATATGGGAACAGCTTAATCAAGTGAAGTAATCTATAATTTATAAAAGTCGTGAGCAAAATCTTTGTGTGGAAATGAATTTCTTGTTTTTTCTTACATGCATTAGTTTGCTCAAGGGACTTGATTGAATGTGCAGCTTGTATTACATTCATACATAATTATTATTTTATTCTCATTCTCCTGTGGGGAAGATGAGAGAAGTGAGCAAACGTCTAGAAAGCTCTCTCTTGGACATGAAATTTATACTCTCCCACGATTAGATGCTAAATATTTACCTGATCCTATAATAAAACTGTTGAAACTAGCTCCCTGGTTACTCAACTGAGTTCTGAAGTCAAACTGCTTTGATGACTGTGTCAAGTTATTCATCACTTATTGCACATCAGTTCATAACTGAAAAAGTTAATATTTTATGCAGATTGCTTTTTTTTTGTGATTAAGATATCTTCTCCTGGATGAACAGTGTTGCTGTTCTTAATAAATCTGTCTCTACACATTCATTCTCCAAAATAAAGGAAGCCAGGTTGTTGTATCAATTTTAAAGTTTAAAAAACATTTAACCAATGCAAAGCAGTTTCAGGAACTGTCTGTATTCCTACTAGTCTTTAAATAAGACTAAAATTGTATCATCCTCTCATTTGCATTTGTTAACTATTTAATCTCTCAGATATGAATATCAGTATTTCCACTATTTTTTCCCATTAAAAGAAAGTGGATAATCATTATCCAAACAAGTAGGATTTCTGTCTACTACTGACTGTAATAGATTTGATTATATTCTATAATTAGTAGGCATGCTAATATTTGATATGTATGACATAATGTTGTAATAATTAATAATGCCATATGCTCTAAATATTTTCCTGACACTAGAAACAAATTCTTGTAGGCATTTTCTTTCTGTACAGTACAATTACAATTATAACCAGTTTTATGACTGTAGCACTGAATTTGTCATCAGGTATCAAGCTATGAGTAAACTTAACCCATTCATTAGAAGTATGTCCATCTGGAGGACAGCCAGTCCTGTTGGATTACTAGAATTTTTACTGGATATGTTATGAAGAATTTAAACCATAGAATAACCATTTCATAATCAGGCAATATCTTTCAGTAGTAATAATTTTGAACAAATGCCTGTCTTACTGAAATGTTGGGTCCATCTCTTGTTCATGCAGGCAAGCAATAAAGTCTCAAAAATAAGTAGTTTATCTTGCATAAAACACTGCTACAAATAAGTATATCTCTTTCTGATGCAGCTTGACTTTTAGCAGAAATTCCTTTGCTGTATAGTTCTTTCTGGATTTACATTCTTCCTTTTTTTTTTCAGCAATCATTATAATTTTAAAATTAGCATATTGAACTCATGCAGAATATTCACACTGGTGAGAGTTATAGTAAAAAATAGTTATAAGCCTAATAGATTAGAAGTGGTCTTGCAGTAGTTACAGGTTGCTCTTTAAAACATGAAAAACAAGCGATTACTATGCCATCATTGGAAATCATTAGTAATAGTAATAATGTCTAGATATGTGCATTAGGCTTAATACTGTCTCTGTATCTCTCCAGCTTCCTTTTCTCAAAATGAAGTGCATATTTCAGTATTTCTGCTGGTAGAGGGTGCTTGCTAGTGTTAGACTCTTTCAAAAAATGACTGTCTATCCATTGAGGAAGGTGTTATTTCCTGCTCAATACCATATTTCTCCCAGATACTGATTCCACAGACCTTTTGCAGAACAATACAGTGCCACCTAAAAGTAAATTAATGTGATCAAATTCATTTCTGCTACTAGCACATTGGACAGAACAGGTTCAACTTACTTGTTTTAAGCTCTTCTTCAGCCAGCAATATTGAATTCCTGAGAATCCCAGTATTTCTGTTGAGTTTCTCATGACCTCTTCCTTTAAAGAAGATGCAGCTAGAGAAAGGTTAAGGCCTATATTCTTTACAGTATTTCCATGTGCTAATGCTCCCTAAGTTTTTGGCAGCCTGTGTGACTGGCATGGAGGACCTTGAATTCTGTATAGCCTATATAAGCAGACATGAGCATCAAAGAATGGGATTAACCACAGACAAAATACTGAGCAAGGTACTGAGAAGAATGTAGGCAGAATTTTATGGCCTAGAAATGTCTCAAATGAGAAGATACATGTATGTCATAGTGAGGGGAGAATTTAACAAACTACCCTTGTACTGTACTTCAGCATGTGACATGATTAGTTGGAGGATACAGAAAGGTTTGACAGCAAAGAGAGGGAAGAGAGGTTTGGTTTTTCCCTTTCTTGTTATGTAAACTTTAGGTGGTGAAGCAGCCAGATGGTGTTTTCCTGCTTAAGTTTCTCTGTAGGCACATAAATGGTTTGGGGCCACATGGTGATTGACCAGGATGACAAATAAACATTGAGGCCGACCACAGATCTGAACTCTGCCTCTCCAGTTCCACATCAAACCTGTTTTCCAGTTAAATTTATCTTCCTCCCTGCATTATGTTGAATAGATTTAAAGCTAATTCACAAAAAGTTTATGATGCATTTTAGTATTTGTGAGTCTGCAGATTTTTGTTGTGCATCAAATTAAAAGCAGGTGGCAATTCTTGATGAGAAATTGAGTTAAAACCTAACCAGATTTCTTCTAAGAAATTGGAAAGAACAAAAGTCCTTGGAGGAATATGTGTCAGATGCTACTTGCTTAATCCTTGATATCTTCCTGGAAGGATAGTTTAAATAAACTAACTAATATAAGGTTTCAGTAAAGAGGTCTTCATTCATTCCCTGTAAATGTCACCAGCAGATTAGATTATATTAGCTGTTTTTAAAAAGGAGGTGCAGAAAGGAAATGAATATTGAATAGAGATTTAGATTAGGAGAGATATGAAGAGAACTGGGTTTCACCAGAAATAAAAAACTTAATCTGTGCAGTAACTGTGTTCTTTTTTCTTGTTATTATTTTTATAAAAAGATTAAAAATAACATAAGGTGGAGCTTTACCTGAGAGATCCCAAAAGTAATTTTTACAGGCCTGTTAATTTTGAGGAATGCTTAATGGTGCAATACTTAATTTATAATTGCAGAATAAATATGTTTTATATTTACCATTTCTAAGACTTTTTATCACCAAAAAAGAGAAAAAATCGTAGGTATAACATTTTTTCCAGAATTTTATACCAAGTCCATACTTGTACATTTGCAACAAAATGTTTCCTGGCACTTAGGTCTTTCAATTTCTGTTACAAAATATTCTCAATTTTGAAGAATAAGATTACATTCCTTGGAGCTTTTTTATAAAATAATACAGTAAAGCAATGAAAATAAAAAGATGGAAATATGCCCATTCCTACCCAAGCCATTCTGTAATGTAATTCTTTGGTTATTAGGCTATGGTTTTTGCTGTTTCATCAGAGCTCTAAAGTTTTTAATTAAGATAACATTCTGACACACCAGTAAAATTGGCCATTCTGTTATTATGAGAGACTAAGAAATATTTATGTTTTATGACAATTAAATCTACATTAAATAATGTATATAATGAGAGATATTAACAAGACACTTAATTATTAGAAGATCCTCAGTGAAATCAAAGCCAGTTTGATTGCTTGGCACCTCTGGAATTGCCTCAATGTGTGCTTATGTGTTCAAGGGAATGCCCCCCATCTGTGGTGGGTCCCAGTTTGGTGATCAATATTCAGACAGGCAGCAGAAGAAGCAGAGTAACATGCAAGGCTTCTCATGTCCTCCTTTCCATCTTAGTTGACTGTGGTAGGAGAAACAGGTTTGTTTCTGTCTCAGAGAATATATCCAGACGGAAATGCCTGCTTGGTCAAGCTCTATTAATTGGTTGTCCTTTGTTAGTTGCCTGATTACTGCTTACGAGAATGTAAAAGCCCTGCAGAAGTATCTTTCAGGCCAGCTTCAGCCACAGCCTGTAAGCTGGACTTAACATTGCTGAATTTAGGTACCCTAAACTAACTTGCACACCAATTTTGCAAAATTTTACATATTTATTCAAAACTATGTGTAAATTACCCAAAAAAAGAAGCCAAAGAAACCTATGCAGCTGGTTTGTTATTAGGTTTAAGGCAGGTGAGGGAGATAAACTATCATAGTCTACTTTCTGATTTGTGGAAAAAGCATAGAAATAATGCCTATGCATTTTACATTGGCAGGGTTTTATTTCAGTGGAATACTCATTATACATTTGTCTTATTAGAAACAATTCTGGTGAATAAGAAACTCAGTGTTCAGTGCCAATTAGTGCAGCACTTTTCCCCTGGGGGAGTTGAAGAAGAGATTTTAGTCCCATAGCATAAATAAGTGCTTAGATATGAAAAACATCATGTGTTTGTAATTGTACCTAGGATTCCACAGCCTTTGCAACTGCCTGTAAGGACCCTTGGATCAAGAATTTGAATCAAATTGACATGATATAACAATAGCAGACAATTTCCCTGGGGTATTATAGATGTCAGACCTATGGAGATAATTTTGTGCCTTGGAAAAAAATCTGATTCTTATTTCTTGGAAAAATAACTGTTGCTTGTACATTGGTTACATTTATCTGTTGCCATGCATTCTGCCAATAACATCTCTATTTTTCTGTCATTGCGGTAAGTTTCATTGTTAAGACAGACTAGATACAGAGCAGCAGTTAATTTGACTTCAGCTTTATATTTTGGCAAAAAAATAGTTACTCTATAAGCCAGAAGTTTTTTAATTTAAGCAGAAGCTTTCATTGGACCTTCTTACAATTTTTCATATCACAACATTGCGATTGTTGTTATTAATCTGTATGATCCTGTATGGATTTCACATAATCAGTGTTAGCTTTTGTAGATCATTGTTCAGAGATTGATTCAAACAAGTTTGTAGAAGGATTTATTTGGTTTATTTATATCTTCTCATCCTTATTTTCTCACAGATTTACATGGTCATTTCTAAGGCAACATTGTGAAATGTGATTCAGAAATATTGACTCAACTGTGATTAATAGATTAACTACTGCTTACTATACTGTAATTGCAGGGGAAATGCTTTCAGAGTTTTTTAGAAGAACTGGTGCATAATATGTAATATAATGTAGTTTGATTTTCAAGGTTTAATCATTAAATAGCCCATGAATTTAATGCATTATATGAAAGTTATCATCTAAAGGGAAGATTTATTCCACATTGAAATACCATGCAAATTTTTCTTTACTTTGTTCATTTCAGACAGTTAATGAACAAGCAAACAAAGGAAATTAATCTTAAATAAATATAGAACAAGTCACATGTGATGTGAGTCAAATAACAACGCTGTCTTACTCTCAGTGCTCATTTCCCTCAGCCTCCCTGTTTTTAAGGGCTTCTAATTTTTCCACTTAAGGTTTGCTTGCTGTGTAAGGATGTTACTGGTCCATCCTCTTGGATTTCTATTAAATTCTGGATTCCTTCCAGATCAAATTCCTAGAACTTTAGATACTGAAAAGTTTTCTAGACATTATAAAGCTGATCGTGCTAGTCAATTTGTACACAAGCACAAGGAGAGTCTTTGATACACCTTATCTATTAAATTCCTATTCTTCAAAAGGAAGCTGGAAATTCACTGTCAGTTTTAGTGAAGGCAGTTGTTATTTTCACCTGTCTTTTCATTTTTCTAGTAAAAAGAAGAATACCAACCTACAGAGAATTCTGGGGGAAAGAAAAAATCCAACTCCTATAATGTTTCTTTTCACTTCTACATGAAAGGCAATATGTGCTCTTTTTCTCTTTTATATCAAGGGGTTGATCTGCCTTTTCAATAGCACAATTTCTGCACTTTCTACAGTACTGTACACCTTTGTTCTGACTGTTCCTCTGTGGTTGCTCAATAAACTCCAGACAGACACTAACTTGGTGCTATTACACAAACTGACCCAAAATCATTAACTCAACAAACAAAATTACTCCTTTCTCAGATTCAACACTGTTCATTGTAGAATTTACTGATGTTTCTTTCTCCTTAATTCTCTCTAAAGGTCTAGTTACCTTTTAAAATTATATTTTGTACTAATACTATGATAAGATCTCTCCTGCATGGTATGGTGCCTACTGTATTAAATTGACTCATCTGAAGCATTGCTCAAGGGCCAGTAGTTACAATATTTGTTCTTTTATTAATATCTGATTCTTTGATCCAGGACCTCCGCAAACAGTAACAAGTTTTCAGCGTACTGGCTTTCCTCTGGTGATTTCTTATTTTCACTCAAGATCAATCATAGGATCAAAGGTTAACTACTCCAGCATTTAGTCAGATAACTCCCCTGACATTTATTTTGCATGTTTAGTATTGACAGCCCTTACTTGGACTTGTCTTGCCAATTTTTCATACTTTTACCTTGGTGGTTGTCAGCATGTTTCAACTTCCTTTCACTGACCATATGAACATTAGTCAGAAAATGGCAGAAAATAAATGATGACTTTAACTCTGCTGCTCACTCTCCTTCATCTGCTTACATGGTAGCAACCTTGTGAATCCCATTTATACAGCCTTACTTCTGCTGTTCTGAAAACCTTCATTTTATTGTTGTTGCCTCCTAGAAATGCCTTCATATCGGTCTTACTGACTCTATCTTCCTTTCAGATTTTGTAGAATATATTCTTCTCCATCTCTCTTAACTTAATGTTTTTCTCTCTGCTATTGTTTGTTCTTTGACTGTGTAACTCTTATTTATCTCTGTGGTACATTTTATAATGCAGTTTGTATGAAATGTGCTCTGCAAAGTATAGCTGCACTGTATCATTTCATAAAAGTACACAGTGGTTTCAGTAGTTTTCTTTGAACAGTATAATTATGTTTTTAAAGAAGTAAAGTTCCTGATTTAAGCATATAATGCTAGTATTTGATGTTAGAAATACATTTGAACACACAGTATTTTGTCCTTGAAAAATTTGCTTTCTCCTTTTTTTAATGCTACCAGTCTCTTTCATGTATTATTTAAACCTAACAGATGTATACCTATGGGCTCATTTATTTTATCCTACCAAAGTACAAGCAGTCACGGAAAATGCAGTTGCTAATCACTGTAGTGTGGAATACTTTATGAAAAGTCTGTGCCTCTGTTGAAATAGGTAATTTATTCTCCTAGAATATGACAGAAATGAAAAGAAAGGAAGAAAGAGAGAGAAAGAGAGATGAAGAGAGAGAGAAAGAAAGAAAGAAAGAGGGAGAGGAGAGGAGAGGAGAGGAGAGGAGAGGAGAGGAGAGGAGAGGAGAGGAGAGGAGAGGAGAGGAGAGGAGAGGAGAGGAGAGGAGAGGAGAGGAGAGGAGAGGAGAGGAGAGGAGAGGAGAGGAGAGGAGAGGAGAGGAGAGGAGAGGAGAGGAGAGGAGAGGAGAGGAGAGGAGAGGAGAGGAGAGGAGAGGAGAGGAGAGGAGAGGAGAGGAGAGGAGAGGAGAGGAGAGGAGAGGAGAGGAGAGGAGAGGAGAGATTTTTAGTGAAGGAGATGAGGAGTGTGTACAACTTTAAAAAATGAAGTGTTTGCAAGCTTAAAAAGCAGAATTGGAACCTGTAAGCATTGCTTTATACAAGTTTTGAAGGGCTTGAACAGTGCTTTATCTTGCCTTGGCAGAACTGCTACGTTTATTACAAAGTGTACTGGTTTTGCTGTAAAAAGTGACAGCGGGTTGTAGCTACAGAAATCTTAGGTCAGGATGAACAGTAAATTGACTTAAAAATAGGAAACTCGACTTTTAAACTGGAAAGACATATAAGCCACATAGCTGTTTAAATGGTTTAAGCACAGGCTAAATCCTTGGGGCAGAGGGCAATGAGTTGTACACAGAAAAAAAAGGGGCTTTCTGCATTAATGAATCCTATATGATCAATAACTGTTCTCTTTTAAGTGAGGAAAAATGACCCAGATACCAAAGCCAAATATTGCTCCTGGACCTCTACACAACTCCTAGGCTTTTAAAGGGAACAAGTTGATTTAGATTTGTGCATGTCTAAAATTGTCTATTCTGTAATTCCATGTTGTTTCTACTACAGTTTTAATAGGGTAGAGCTTATGGACAAATTGTGAGTGCTATATCAAAGAAGAAAGTACTTAGAGCTCCAGTGCTGATATCTGATGATAAGAAATCTTTTTTTATGAAGGGAACCTTTAGATCAACTTCTCCCTCCTTCAGGAGTAAATTGATTGGTGGCAGGGGCTACAAAGTGTTTTCTCTGTGTTGTTGAAATGCTAGCTGGTTATATGATCAGTGGTCATAGGGTATTCATTAGCCATTTTCAGCTCCTTTGGGAATGAATTCTAAATATTTTCATTTTATGGTAATTATGGACAAATAGTAGGCTTGGATCAGAAAGGTTTTAGAAGGAAGCCCCTTTACCCAGACAGAAAATGTAAAAGCCAAATACACTATGAAATATTTTTTTTTAATTATATCATATTTTTGCCTTCACAATGACTAGCAGGAATTGAAATAATGGAATAGTGATGTGTCAGAACTTCTACGTAATACATACTTGTCATGATTCTTGCCATGGGATAAAATAAAATACATGTTAATAGAAATACAGAAAAAAATGTATCTAGGCTATGCATCTACATTTTTTTAGGTCCCAGATACTCTATTGTATTATAAAACGGAAACACAAATTTCAGCTTCAGCTGGTTGATGTTAATTTCAAAGTTTGCTTCTATCCCGGTTTCAGTAGACAGAAAAAAACAACATTTTGGCACATAATCATGACATAGTCCAATCATCCTTTGGGTCATTATTTTTCTCATGTTCTGAGTTCTGAAATTCAGGCCATTTGCTCTAATTACTTTGAACTATAGTGGTGTAATTGATAAAGTAGCATAAAATTCTCCCTGCTAAAAGGTACTGATTATACCGCTAAATGGAAAAAAAGTTATGACAAAAGTCTGTCATAAGGATGTACACAAGTATCTTCATTGAGATTTTTGAATAAAACAAGAAATCTTGTAATAAGGTGAAAAATAACCTACCTGTCATTAGTAGTTTGTAGTGCATAGCATTTTGGCTTTTAGGGCAATTATTCTTTCTTGCAGGCTTTGAGAACTATGAATGGCTAATTATCAGAGCTATCCAGCAGTGCATTAGAATATTCAAGTTATAGTCCCTTCTCTTTGTGTTCCTAAGGTTTTCAGCCTGTACTTTAGAAATCCTGAGCAGGGATACTATTAATTGAAGACTTTGTTTTTGCTAAATTTTCCAAGACATCTCTGGTTAGAATTGTAGGCAAATTAAATCACTCTGTGAGAATCAAAGAAAAGATTGCCATGGCTTACAGTCAGAACAACCCAGTAAAACCACTTAGCTGAAGCATCTTGCATTACAGAAAACAATTTTACTACATGAATACTTCAAAAGTGGTATCATCTCCTATTTAGCTTTCCTCTTCTTGTTTTCCTTTTTTTTGAAGACAATTTTCATCTATTTATTTCAAGATATAGAAAGCTTCTACATCTTCAGATAATTGTTCATTATTGGTTTCCTTCTGAGTTAAAAATACGTATCTTTTTTCAATTCTGAATTTGTCTAGCTTCAACTTGGAGCTTTCAGTTCTCAGTACTGCTTTTCTATCTAAAGCAAACAAAAAGTGCTACTCAAAAATTTATTCACTGTGCATGCAAAAAGGTTCTGTGACTGTACAGGTGAATTTGCTAAACTCATATAGTTCTTTCTTTTGGAATTCATCAATGTTATTTTTTCTAAAAGTAAACTTGTAGCCCAGACACATGATTTTTGCCATTACTGGTGACAGAAATCACAGTAGAGGCTTTGTGTTGGCCTGAGATGCAGGGTCCCAGTGCACATCTGGGTTTATCTTGCCCTGACCTTGGATAACAATTTCCAGTGGCCATGTGGGGAGTGGTGCCCGCTCCAGATGGATTTCCTCTTGGTGAATCCCACAGATGAAGCCCCATGTAGCAAACAGTGGCCCTTTGTGTGTAAACCTGCAGCTATGGATGGCTGTTGTGCACCTTTCAACCTTCAGGCTGGGAATACAGAAAATGGACTGTGGTTGGAAATGTATAAATGTAGCCACAAGGGAATATAAATTTTATTCTTCATAGACTTTTTCTCTACTAATTAGACTGTTTGAATTATTATACTGTTAGTATTAGCTGGACTGACATGGAATTTTTACCTCCACTTGCCACATAGGTTCTTTTTGCTCATGGCAAGATTTTGAGTGTAGTAGACAGAACTAGGAGCAGGACTACTAGTAAAGGTCTCATTAATCCTCTATGCTTAAGTATGATTTTCTTTTTACAATCCTCTGTTATGTACACAGGACTCACATTGCTTTCCTTACACAAAGTATCAGTTCTCAAGTCTAGACTTCTCTGTTGCTGGATTCCACAGTGTTGTCCTTTTATCTAAAGATTTTATTCCAAGAACTTGCATTCAAGTGTATGAGAATGTAAATTGACAATCTTCTCAGCTAATCTTTCTGGTGTGCTCTTTAAAAAATTTACCTCACCCTAAAAAGTTTGGAAGATCACTACAATAGTTGCTACTTGACATCACTGAAGCTGTTACACAACAGAATATATTTTGTTATTGTTTTAGCATGAGTGATTCTCTATTGTATTTGCTGGGCGATGTCCCAACGAAGGCAGGATTGATGAGTCTGACTCCATGTTCTCAGAAGGTTACTTTATTACATTATAATACTATATTATATTAAAGAATACTATACTAACTGTACTAAAGAATACAGAAAGGATACTTACTTAGTGCTTAAAAGCTAATAATAAAAACTTGTGACTCTTTCCAGAGTCTCGACACAGGTTGGCCCTGATTGGCCAATGAGTCAAAACTACTCACACCTGTGAAACAATCTCCAAACACATTCCAAAGGAACAAAACACAGGAGAAGCAAATGAGATAAGAATTGTATTTCTTTTCTCTGAGGCTTCTCAGCTTCCCAGGAGAAAAATCCTGGACAAAAAGATTTTTTCAGAGAATGTGAATGCCACGATTCTCCTTCTGTATAAGTAGTGAATAACAATAATGCAATAATTCACATGTTTCTGTATTATAGTTTAGTTTTACCCTTCTAGTACGGTGCCAGATGTTCAATTTACCACACTATGTCTTCCTAAGTTTGTAAAGAAAAGCTTGTTTGTTTGTTTATAATTATGTCCTTAACTTCATATTAGTGCAGGTAATAAGTAACACAGCCCATGCTCCCACCCAATTATGCAAGTATTCCTAGACTTCCCAGCACCATTTTTCTGTATATATTGGGAGTGTCCTGTGATGCAAGCTGCAGACTCTCCTTTGCCTTTTACCTTAAATAATCTTGTAAATACTTTTTTGATACTTAGATGTGTTCATAATTTTCTTCCCAGTTTAGAATCAGAATTTTTTATGCCACAGTATGTATTTAGCTACACTGGTATTATATTACCAGTTGGCACTGTAAAATCTGCTAGAAGCTCATGAAATTGTGCTGTAATCACTCATGCTTATGAAAAATCATCAGTTTCAGCCCAGGGACCCATTTATCTTTCAACCTGCTGTCTTATGCAGGACTGCCTTAAGCAATGTGTTTCTGCTAGCAAGTTCTCATGTAGAATTCATAGGAACATTAAGGCTGTTTTACCAATGGCAGCTTTAGACCTCCAGCATATGTCTTACAGGTTGAAATACCACAAAATGACAGATTTTTTCCTACATATATATTATAGGTTTTGCAGCTTTGTATGGCACTACTTTTTCTGAAGCCTCAAGCAGTAGCTAAGCAAGATGCCTGTGGGTATTTTGAAACTGCCTGTGGGTAGATAATGACAATTTTAATATCCATAGAATTCTGCTGAAACATAAAGCAAAGAAAATGTACAATGGGATTTGTCCATATGAGTGAAATCAATGGATGATCATTGCACTCTACATAACCTCAGAGCAGTGAAAGCTATTAAGCCTGTAGGTTACTACACGTGTAATTTTTGAATGAAGTGATAATGTTCCTTACTCATAGTCCAAGGCAAAAAAGGCAAACAATGTGAAAACAATAGTGCCTTCCAATTTAATCTGTACCACTTTTCAACTATGTTTAAGAATTTTGATGTTATCAGTCATAAGATGTATTACATTATTTTGTATTACAAAAGAGTAGGAAGGAGGCCTAGCAAACTGCAAATTGCAGTAACAGAAAAAAATTAAATGCCATAAGCAAAGAACAGAGGAATAATTGAGAATTAATAGATTGTTTTGTCTCAACAAAGAGGTATAGTCAAGGAAACTGAGATATGCTCTGTGAAATTCTATCCTTTTTAACTTTGCTGTACTTATCAATGCTAGCCCTTCTCAGCATGTTACCTATTTTCTCTCTTAGTAATTATGTGTAAGTTTTTTTTTTTTTTTTTTTTTTTTGTTCTGTGAGAATTACATCCTGGTATTTGAAGGCAAAATTGGATCTAAAGTAGCATGTGTTATGCATAAGCAATTGTGATAAGATCCTTAAATTTTTCTTACTAAATGTGTCCATTTGAAGCAAAGTACATCCTTTAAAGGTTAGTGGATACAAAGCTATAGCTGTTAGCACATTTGCTTATGAAGCTTTTTTTCCCCTCTGCTTGGGAGCCTTTGTCAGCTTGCAGTGATCCTCAATAGCGTAGTTTCCAACATGGAAACATTTTGAAAAACCTGATGATTGTCTTTCAATACACAAGTGATGGCAAGAGTGTATATAACCACCACTGACAGATAATATACACTGACATCTCAGTAGCAGAATCACAGTTCTCTGTTATGCGAATGACTAAATCTCCTTACCAGAAATACTCTCATGGTATTCCCAGCCTATCTTGTGATCTGTAAAGACTCTCTGGGATCCAGTCCTCCTCTGGACTGCTTTTCCTCTCAGCCACCTCTTTCTTTGCCCTCAGATCTCCTTTTCTACAGATACGTTAACACTGACTAAACTGCTTCCCTGCAAAATGCTGGAGTGGCACACAGGGCACACAGAGACTCAGTCTGGTTCAGCAGGGAAGCAGTGAAGTCTTCTGAAGGAGGCCTTTCAGCTGGCAACAGCCCTGGGCACTCCAAGATCATGTCAGCACTTTATGTATCTCCTAAAGCATCCCTGCCTCCTTGCCCAGGCTCCATTTGGTGCTGGATTTAATCTCCAACCCATCCTGCAAGCCGAGCTGGTGGGACTGGGCAAGTTTCACGTGAGAGCTGAAGGTCTCTGAGGATCTTTTTTTGTATATGCAACACTCTCCAGCACCACTTTGCAGTTATCTCTGCAATGAGCCCCACAGGGGAAGATAATGATTTCTGTATCCATCTGTGTTGGAGCTATCAGTTGATAAACAGATCCTTAGGAATGTGGAAAACATTCTTGAAATCCAGCAGACCTTTTTCCCAAAAGGATTAGCAGTGTTTTCATTGGTCATGTGTTAGCATGAATGTCACAAAAGATTCAAACAAAATTGCCATAATTTATAGAAGTTGTCTTTCCAGTGTTTCTTCATATGAATCACTATTTTCCCAGAGTAAGGAATAAAGCCACAATAACGATGCAATAATGTTCAGTTCAGACTGTTAACTTAAGAAAACACTTCCTTTAGGCAAAAGAATTTTTCTGGTACTAGATTGGTGCATATCTAGATTCTTATTTGTTGATTACTGTAAAAAGGTGTTCCTTCTGTTACGTATTTCACATTCAATCAAAGTACTGTTGTTGATTTTGAGATTCCCAAAGACCTCATCACAGTTTTCATATGATCTCTATATAATTATTCTCATCTTCCATTAATTCCTATGAATTGCAGCATATCATGGTCTTTGCACAATAGAAAATTGGGTTATTGGATCCTAAATTTTATGAAAAAAATTGAAAAGTCCCATCCAGTCACTAGACAAGTGATGTTTTTTAATTTAACCTACAAAACTAATGTATTTGTAGCTTATAGATTGTATGTTGTAGGTATAGACAATATATTTGTAGCTTAATGTATTTGTCATTTTCTCACTACTTGTTGCAGGTGGTACTAGCAGGGAGAGTCTCCTTCTATGTGTTGCATCACTTTTGTTTCCCAAGGAATTTGTGGAGTACTGTGATGCAAATGGCCTCAGGTGTCAGAGTTGCTAGGGACTTACATTGATTTGATAGCATACTGTGAGGGTAGGAAACAGGCAAGGAGGATGTCTGTAATTCGTGAAAGATGTGTCAGAATGTATTTTTAAAGTAGACTGCAGTCTCTGTTATGTTTTTACCACTTTTTTTTAATCTGATTTCTGCTTACTTCAGAATCTGGAAAAAAAAACATCTATTGATACCCATACCTGAAAAGCTGGTTGGCAGAACTAAGTTGCTGAATTGTAATACTACAAAAAGCTTTAAAATCTTCCTCAAGAGAAAGACAATTAGTAGAACTAGCATCAATAACATTAAAAGCAAGAATTAGAGCTCAAAATTCAAAATGAGGGTTACTACTTTGTTATGCAAATAGAAACTAAACTACCCCACCTGAAGTTCAAAACAAGGTTGAATAGCAATAATTAATTTCTTGTAGTACTTAACAGTTTGCAAATGTCGAGAGGGAAATTAAAAATCAATCTTGACTTCATCTGACAGGAGAGTGTATGGCTTCCATAGAAAATTTACAAAAGTTGTGTGGTGATAACTGCATTATTTTGTACTTTACCCTTTGTGGTGCATTGCTTGAGTGGTTTATCATCCTTGCCCGTCACTTGCGGTTTCTATCAGCTTCATTTGTATTCATGGAAAAAGCTTGGGCAGGGGGTGGTAGACTCCTTTTTCGTTTCCTTTTTTGATTTCTTTTGATTTGTTTTGTTTTAATCACCTGTTCACAGAGCAATTCTTCTTGTTCCTATCTGACACAGTAAAGAAAATACAGCCAAAGGCAAGGGCATCAACCACCCTTTTGAAGGTCTCAGGTAAACTATTATTTATATGACTTCAGGGAGCCTGCTTCATATTTTAAAGGGCAGAATAACCAAGCTGAGAAACATGCTTATGAAAATACATCATCCATTAACCTTATCAGCTTTCCTGACATGGGGCTGAAAAGGTTTACTGAAACCTAAGGAAGTGCTGTAGTAGAGCAGTGCTTTGTGATCCTAAGTCAAGATTTTTGGCCTATATCATTTCACTTTGGGTGTATTTCCTCTTTGAAAAAAAAAAAAAGAATCATAAAATATTAAGATAACTATCTCAAATGAGGTAGCATTTTCAAAAATTCTTGCAACTTTGTCTGCCTAAGTTTTTATGTGTATACAGAAAGCTTCTTTACCTTCAGCCACAGTAGGTACTATTCCATTAGTACCTTTCCATCATAAACATATTTGCTGTCAGAAGCACATAATTAAAATTTTCCAATCTAATTGATTTTGTAATTCTGTCTTTCCTGAAGATTTTGTAATTCTGTCTTTCCTGAAGATAGTCATCAAAAGCATCCTTTTAACAAATAATTATTGTGAACACAGTACTATTTGGAAATGGAATTACAGCCTGATTTTTCTAAGGTATCTTTACACACTCTTTTTCACACTTACTACCACCAATCCTATTTAGAGGCCAGGTTGTAGTACCCTGGAAGTTAAACAATGTGTGCACTGGTTATTACAAACAGATAAAAAAGCAACCTGCAAAAGAATGGGTTGTTAACAACATTCGGAGGCCATTTGTTAGTCAAATCAAGCAGAAATAGTAACTCATTCAGTAATGTAGCCAGCTCATCTAATTAAATGTCTCTCAGCCCAACATCTGTCTTTATAATGATCTTGGTGCTTTTAGGCAATAACTGCATCCTGCTTTTATGTTTGAATTAATGCTGATAACCTGTGGATGACATTTGGAATGTTGACAATAAAATATCCAGATTTCACCACCTTCATATTTACTGAAATAAAGGTATGCAATCCCCTAGCCATTCTTCCTCTATGATTTAGAAATTACACATGCCAAATCTGTAATGTACAATCTCTCCTGTTGCATCCAGCCTAATCTGTGTTAGTAGAGGAGAAATATAGGATGTATATACTCTATTCCACTCAAATTATAAAAGTGGTAAAATCTACTTGATCTTGTGATGTACACAACTTCCCATAATTTATTTCTAAATCTGATTAAAATGGTAGCTATTCTTTTTGTGATGTGCCCTCAGGCTAGTATATATTGTCCATATAAAATGCCTATGATCACATTTAAAACTTTTAAAATGCTAAACCTTTCAGATGCAGGAACCATTTTTATCCCTGCTAATCCTGAGCTGACTGGTACTCACTAATTATTTTCAGTGACTGAAATTTCTGAGACTGATTTAAATGAGAGGAGAAAATACAAATTTCTTGTAAACAGTTGACCGCTTTCACAATTTGTCAGACAGGTGGTTTATAGTAATAGAGTGTATTTTCCTTTTTCAAGTCATTCATTATAACATTTTTGCCAAAAGGTACTTGCAATTCTCTCTCCACATTTCCTTTCTAATTTCTTTCCATTCTGGTCCAGTGAGATGTGTTTTCACACCAAATATGGTAATTTCTTTTAGATAACCAGATTTTCCAGCTAGTTTCCATAGACTTTTACAATAGTTCTGTCGATGAAGATGGCTAAGAAGGCGATTCAGAAACTGCTGCTCTAAATTGCCCTTGACTTATATTCTTCCATGAAGATGGGCCGATTGAGAATTGTGTAAGAGGCAACAAATGCTACAGGCTGAAGGATGTTACATATTACGTTGGCACTGTTCTCTTCAAGGCCTTTAGTTCTTTATCAAATGTGAATAGGTAGAACTTTATTCTCAACCTCTTTGATATGGCAGCTGTCTCCAACATAATGAACTCTAGTGGGTTGCTTTTCTTCCCTTCAGCCTTGTTGTTCCTGTGACTAAACTGTCTCCTCCATCGCTGTAGCACCTTCAGAGGGCTCTGTGCAGCTCTGCTCATTGTTTCACATTCCTGGGGTAAGAAGAACATACAGGGTCTTGTTAGATGTTTTTTTTTTTTTTCATGAGAAAAATCAAATCAGTGTGAAGATAGGTAAAGCTAAGGCACAAATAATACAGTTTACTCTGTTTCCAAAGGGAAGCCCTCACTGTACTTTTTAAAAAATGTGTCAAACACCAAATTGGGGTGTAGAACATATAAAGAATAAAGCAATTTTCACATTTTAAAACTAAGATGGCTGTTTTGTAAAGAACAGGAGATTCTGAAAATATTTTGGCACCATAAGAACTCAAGAAAATTTCTAAAAAATGTAAGTATTTAATGAACCATACATCTCTCAAACTCTAGTTCTATGGCTATCTTTGAAGAGGGGAGATGCTAATAGTAATAGACAGAGTTAATAATGAAATCTGGGTGTGAGAATGCTTTCCTGTTTTGAATCTGCCAACATGAATGTAATTGCACAGTAAAAGATTTGCTGAGGAAGCCATCATCTCAACAACATATCTGCTTCTAACAGCTTAAGATGTAATTAAAACAAAATATATCTCCCAGACAGGGGTAAAAAATAACGAACAACCTGTGTTTGTTGTTCTTGGATTGAACTAGCAATTAATTATATGTTTGACCAAAGAAAAATGTCATATATTGTGACCTAAATTTTGTTACGCTGAATTCTGGCAATTTTCTGAAAGGAATATGTTTCAAAGGTTACGCCAACCAACAGTAAAGAAGATTGTAATAATAGGCTACAAGTGATAAAAGGAAACACATCAGCCACTATCATAGTGTGCTCTTTCTAAATGAAGTGAAAAGTTCTACTGAAACCAATGTTATAATGAGAGTGGAGCAGAAATGTGTGCACTGAATACAAGGAAGTCTAGCCCTTAGGTAAATGGAGTTCAACCCTTAAAAATAAGTGATTTTTTTGTATTCTTGAAATGCATCTGAAAGCTTACATAGCACAGTCAAAGTATTGGTGGAGCAAGCAAACAAACAAATATCAGGGTTGAGTGCAACCTCTCACCTCTCACTGCCTTTGTGGTTTGGTTGCGTGGGCCAAGGGTCAGATTTTGGTACAGCTGTCTGTCTTTGTATCAGAGAGCATTGGAATAAAGAGTTATGAGAAGCTTCTTTGCTTTCATGTTTGTGTCTGAGCTACACTGTACCTTGGCCAGTGTCTGGCAATGTCCCTCACTAATTCAAGCCCTGAGCCACTGATTTCATCTTCTGGCTTGTTCTGCTACCTGCCTTATTGCCAGATTGGCTGACGATGCAGAGCAGCAGGTGGGCATGGCCAATCTTGCTTGGTATTGTGGGACTTATCAGTGAGATTCATGCCCTGCCTGCCTTGATTCACTCTAGCTTCCCAGGAAATCTTCCCTTACACAGCAGCCCATCTCGCTGCTCCCTGGCAATAGCTGTCTAAAAAGGGCACCATCAAAACCAGATGAGAACTGCGTTGGTCCTCAAGTTTCATGGCATCCATCAGATGCCTAGGGAAAAATATTCAAGAACAGGATAAGTACTTTTCTTGGTCTATTTTCCAAATATCAGTAGTTTAAGAAAGTCTTGACTGAGAGGGTGCAGTCATGTTTATCTTTCCTGCCATTTTTGCTGTCCTTTCCACTCTTTTTTGAAGTTTCTCCTGCTTTATATTCCCCTGTCTTGACCTAAAATGCAAAGGTAGTGATCACTATAGTGGAAAAGTGCAATGAAGAACGTCCTTTTGTTTTGGCCCTGTACCTCTGTACTGCAAGAACAATGCCTACTTATTGCTGCTGCCAGTTTACCACACCATTAAAACCTGGTATTTTACCAGCCTTTAGCTGTCCTCTTTGAAGGCCATGATAGCCTCTTCTTCTTTGAGATGAGATGGGAAGAAATACATGCTGTATTCAAATGTGGGGCAACATGCATATCTTTGGTGGCGACTGTTGCTTTCAAAATCTTTGATTCTTACTTCATTCTATCATAAGTCTTAGCATTCTTCTTGCCTTTTTTTGTCTGCTTTTGAACACTGAGCTGTTACCTACAGGAAGTTTTTCAAGACAACCTTCCAAGCAAGTAACTGATTTGTTGCCCTTTATTTTGTAGCCATAGAGCTGTGTTTTTTTAAGAAGCTTTTTAGCATTTGAATAACTTCTCCCACTTACAAAACATGTTCTTCCATTCTATGCAAATTCTACTTATAACATTCCAGCAAATCCACTTGACAGCATGTTGAAATTAGTTCTATTGCAGAGAAATAGCAAATGGCTTGCGGGGTTTAATATTAAAGGAGAAATGGGCCATTCAGGCATAAATCAGAGAAATCAGTTAAACTAGGACTCATGTCATTTCAAACTTCAGGAGAACAATGGCTTAGTCATTGCACTGAGTGTGAATTTCACTGATGAGGAGGTTTCCCATGTTCCCAACAGAATTCCAGTTTCTCCTTAAACGCTTCCACTGTTTTTTCATATGAAGACAATTTTTTTTGTTTGTTTCTCCCTAAGTTTCATCTCTTAGCTTCTGTATGTGTGCTGAAATCTGGGGAAGTTAGGGACTGTATTTATTAGAGACGATATAAAGGTAATTAGTTTGCGTTATCTCTTGTTCATTTGGTCATTAAAGAGGAGGATGACAGGAAACATCATAGAAAACACCTTAAGCTGGCAAAATGATCCTGTCCTCTAAAATGGAAGATACATATTTACATTAGTACTGGCCTCAAAATTTTGCTGTCAATTTTCAGGTGAGAGGTCAAGGTCTAGCTAAAATATGGTATGAAACAACTTTCAAGCAACATTCTGAAGATTTGAATGAAAGAGCATAAAATTTATCTAAAGGTAGTGCCATCTGTTGTTTTGGTATTGGTTCCTGCAGTAATAGTGAAATCCATTGGGATCTAATCATTATCCTTCCACCAAAGGAAAAGATAAATCCTTCATGATAAGAGAAGTGGGGCATCCATGAGGGCTATGTTATATTTTCTTCTGGGTAACTGGCTTCCTAAAGTTGGGGCCAGGTGAAGGATTCAGTGTATACTGGGAGCATGCCTGCCCAGTTTCACCCTGCAGAAAATCCCTTGCAGGTAGAGGTGAATTTTCACCACACCTGAGTCTATCTCAGGATCAATTGTTTGTCTCCTCTTCCTCCAACACAGATAAGATGGTAACAAGCCTATTGGTTTGGTTTTCCTTTTGCTTCCTTAATCTGTCCAATCTAATCAGCCTCCAGGAGAGAAGTTACTTGAGATTATTCCTCTGTTCAGGGTCTTTTATATGGTACAGTTTTAAAATATCGGTGAAAAAGCCCCACTACATAACTGTTTGCTTTAAGTTAAAAAAAAAAAAAACCAAACAATTAAGGAGGCAGTTTAATTTTCCCCACTAAGTAAAGCACTTAGCATGATCTCACTTGCTTAAGGTAACTAATTATAGGCATGGTGCCTATTCAGCTCCTTGCTTCTTTAGAAAGGATATAAATTAATGCAAAGAAAAAAATCAAAAATCTACTGCAGTTTCATATGATGGGCACTTAATGTAGAATCCTTTAGTAAATTTTTGCATTCTAGCTCTATGGCTAACTCTCAACTTTCCATTGCAACATCTTATCCTCTATCTAGCAAATATTGCAAAGGGGTCATGGTAACTGAAAATGCTCATAGCGTGATGTGGTCTTAGGATACTCATCTATTTCTGCTCACTATATTCTGTATGGTGTGCTCTAATGTAAGTCTCAATCTTTCTTCAAAGAAGAGGGTAGCCAAGTGACCTCTTTCTTTCTTCACTGAGGAGAGGAAAGAGACCTGATTTTTGGTGTGTGAAACTATCCTTATTGCTATGCACAAAAAAATGGCTCTGACTTACAGTAAGAGATAACCTGGTGAACTAGATTTATATATTGCTATTAAAAAGCTAACCATATCTGTAGTGTACCAAGATGTAAATGAAAATAAGGCAGGGGAAGGTAAAGGAGGAGGGAGGTGGAGGTGACAAAAAAAAAGGTTATTCTGGATCTACTAATTTCTCAAAGGTGAGTTTAACATTTTAGGCTTATACAAAAAGGTTGCCCCTTTTAGCTGCAGATTTTTCTATTTAAAATTCTATTGTTGGAATACAAATCAGGTTATATGTGAATGTTATATGCTAGGAACTGAAAACCAGAGAAAGCTCACCCTTTCACTTGTGGTGGGGAAGTGTTTGCACAGCCAGCCTCTAGAAAACATTGGGTACCTATATACAGGTTGCAGAACTTATTGCAGACTCCAGCTGTGGTCAGAGTCTGTAAGATGAGCTGAGTACTTGGTGTCACAGCTGTTCATCACTGCTGTCTTGCTCCAAGCCCTCCTTTGCCCTGCCAGTGCACCATGCCTACCATGTTATTCCAGCATGCTGCCATGCTGAAGTGAATGTCAGCTGACCACCTCAAAGTGCTGTGTTGCAGTGGGATGTCTCACACAAGGGAAGAATTACCCACTGGTTTGTTGGTTAAATGTGGTGACAGAGGAGGCCCTGTTTAAAGTGCAGCATTGGCACACCTTAGACAACAGTGGGGAATGGACCCATTTTAAATGCTTGGTTTGAATGCTTGCACCCAGGACACCTTCTTGGAGAGCCCCACAGCATGAGGCTACTGCAGCAGCAGCACCAGAATGGAGAGTGGGCATCCTTTGGCTCCTAATCCTGTTCCTAGCTGTAAGATAGGAATAAAACCCATGCCTATGCATCATGTTACAGTCCTAAATTTCATTAGAACAGCATGTTTGGAAGTTGATGTGAGAGGCTTTGACGCCATCTACACTTCATGATTTTGTGGCAAGTGTTGTGCTGTAGGAAATTTCCAGAAGATGGTAGAAATTAAAATGTATTAGGATATAAGAATAACAAATTATGACAGCTCAAGAAGAGGTCAGAATGAGACACTGACATTTTAAAGCATATGTTCACATATTTTGAATGTTTCTTGTGAGTAATAAAACTGAGATACTTATCCCTGCTGGCTGCTAATGATCTTGCTGTATTTTTTCATGAGGATAGCATAATGAAGCTCTGTGTCCTAACTTCAGTAACTCTTACCTATCATTCTTATTTCACCTTGTGCATTTTAGTCATCTGAAGCAGTTTTTGTATTTTTAGTTCTTTATCTGAATTTATCTTTGCAGGTAAAATTAATAATGCATCCTAGGCTTTACTGTGCAGTCAAAACTTGACAGCATGTGCTACATCGTTTTCATTCAATTGAATCCCACTGAGAGCCTTGGTGCTATGTGACCTCATGTTTCACTGTTGGATAACCCCAGAAGTCCCAAATGTGAGACCTTTCATAACCCTACCATACTCCTAATCTAGCAGGAATCCTGGCTCACATGAGACCCATATATTACAAAAGGCTCACAAATTTTGGTGACATGGATGCCCCTCACCTGAGTGTCTCCCAGTATTTAAAATTAAAGAAAAAACTTCCTTTTCCATGAGGAAAAGAACTACAGGTCTTAACAAGTTTTAAAAATCATGTGTAGATTTATTTCTGGATATAAACAGCAAGGGCAATGTGGATATAAACAGCAAAAGGAAGACTAGGGGAAATGTAGGCCTACTGCTGAAAGGGGCTGGAAAATGAGGGACAAGTAACATGGAACAGGCTGAGGTACTGAACACCTTTTTGCCTTAGTCTTGGACAGTAAAACTGGGCTTCAGGAGCCTGAAGCCCCTTGGACCAGGGACGTGGAGTAAGCAAGGCTTACTCTTTGTACTTCCAAGAGGATGGACGTACATAAGTCCATGGAGCCTGATGGGTTTGTACCCACAAAAGCTGAAGAAATGGGCTGAAACCTTTGTAAGGCCAGCATCAATCACCTTTGAAAAGTTGTGGTAACATTTTATGATGTTCCAGAAGACGAGAAGAGACCAAATTCCTCTCCTATCTTCAAGAAAAACAAGAAAAAAAGATCCATGGGAATACAGGCTGGTGAGCCTCATCTCAGTGCCTGGGAAGGAACCATTTCTAAGTACAGGAAGAACACAAGATTTACTGGGGGTAGCCAGCATGGATTTATGAAGAGAAAGTCATGAATAATCAGACTAAAGCCTCCTACAATAAGGTGATTGGCTTGGTGGGCAAAGGGGTGAGGACATTGGATGTTCTTTACCTTGCCTTCAATAAAGTATTTGAAAATGTCTCCCATGTCACCTTCACAGAGCAACTGAAAAAGTGCATTTGGTAAGTGGATAGTGAGGCAGGTTGAAAACCAGCTGGAGGGCTGGGCCCAGGTGTTGTTGTCAGTGGCACAAGGTCCAGTTGACATCACATGGCTACTGAGACTTGATTGATAACCCAGGTATCAATAATTAAGCCAATACATTAAAATATTTTCCTTAATGACCTGGATGCTGGAACAAAGTGCACTCTGAGCAACTTTGCAGATGATACATGTCTGGGAAGAGTGGTGACACATGACATATCAGAGTGTTCCACTGACATCAGGAGGAACACAAGAAGGCTGGAGAAAAGGGGCTGGCAGGATCCTCATGAAGTTCAACAAAGATGAATGAAAAGTCCTGAACCTGGGGTGAACTATCTCATGCACCACTACAAGCTGGAGGCTGACCAGCTGGAAATTAGGCTGGCAGAAAAGGCCCTCGTGTGTTGATGCATACCTAGCCAGCAATATCTTGGGGTGCATTAGGAAAAGCATTACCAGAAGGATGAGGGAGATGATCCTGTCCTTCTTTTCAACCTTAGTGAAGCCACAACTGGAGTGCTGTGTCCTTTTTTAGTTCCCAGTTGAAGTGACACAGAAATGGCCGTGTTGGAGAGAGTGCTGGAAAAGCACCACTAATGTGATTAAGGGACTGGAACATCTCTCCTGTGAGGAGATTCTGAGCGAGTTGGGACTGTTTCAGAAGAGAAAACTTGTAGAAGGTGGAATAAGAAACTTCTTTTAGAACAGAATTCACTTTGTCTTTTTCTAGATCACATATTCGCTAACATTCTTTCTCCTTCTCTTGTGTGACAAACTTCCTTTTACTACATCACAGATTTTTTTTTTAATTTGAAACCTATAAAACCTAATATTTTTTGATGATTTTATGACTTCAGAATTCTAGGAAACAAGTTCCTTCTGAGCTTCTGATTTTGATTGTTTTTTGTAGCCCACTAGGAACCATGTACTCTTCTGTTTGTGAGGACTGTCATTATCCTGTAAAGCACACTCAGTTTTGCACAGAAATTGGTAACATTTTGTCCTTTTCCACTATAATTCAGGGACAGCTTATTTGTATAGCACTCCTATTTATAATATATGGCTTAGAAATAATTTATCTTTGTAGCTGAGCAAATTGCAGTATAATTTCACTGCTCTTGCATAGACCTTTCCCTTGTTTATAACAGTGATTTCTGAGTTACAATCTCTCCAATATAAATAATGCATTAGTTCATAATTTAAATGTGACCTATCTTTGCAAGACTGGTGACTCACTATAAAAGATCTTTTTGAGTAGCTTCAAAACTTCAAGCAGATTTTGGTAGCTGATTTATCTCTTCTGATCTGTAACTTGTTGTGAAGGTTTAGCTTTTATACCTTTGACAGTGCTGTGAGGACCAAAACTGCTGAGTCCCTTGTACGAAAAAAAATTGGCTCACCAGAGAATCAGACTAACCTGGTCTCTGCTAGAATATCATGCTCTAAAATCAGGAGCCTAGCATTGTAGTTACAAGATAGGTTTTCTTTGGTGGAAAAGATGATTGACATAGTTCATTTCCACTTCTGTAGTCCTGGTGGTGTTGATTCTTACAGTTTGTAAAGTATCAAGATTTTAACCCCATTGTCAACATAAACATCTAAAAACATAGAATCAAAGCCATTGCAGGGGTAAAGGAAAAGAGCTGCACATTTCTTAAACTGTGTTTGTTATCACATAACACCAGTAAGGTCATCCTAATTCTCTGCTGTCACTAAATAAGTATTTTTCACAGAGACCATACTGCACAAAGAGACGAGTGAAAGTAAACTAAATCCACTGCATCCTGTTGATACCCCTTAAGAGCTCTAAATGAGGCAGTGAATCTATGTCTCCAGTAGCATTTTCAGGTTTGGAAGAAAGAACTTGCATTCACCTTTCCCCCAAACTGACAATAGTAAAAGAAAAGAGGAAGAAGACCAATGAAAAATGAGATAAATTCAGGATAGACCCTGATTTTTTGGAAGATATCTGGACCCTTATTTTTTTAGCACAGTGTAAATCCAGTAAATCCAGGGCATGTACTTGAGGGCTTTCAAATTACCCACATAAAGATATAGATTAGATATGTTATCTATCTATCTATCTGTATGTATGTATGTATGTATATAAATATATAAATTACCCCACAAACCCTTGTGAAGAACCAAAAGGCATTCCATGGGCTACATTGCATTTATTCTATATCAAATATTCACACTTCAAGTTTTAGCTATACGTCTATAGATGAAATGAAAAGAAAAAGAATGGTGTTTTTTACATAATGGCATTATTTCCAGTTGCATTTACTTTTTTGTTTATCAGACATACGTGAACTTTGTATTTGTGCAATAACTGTATATAGGTAGAATTTTCCCAAGACCTAAATAATACAAAACTTCTTCTTACTGCATAGTAAACATATTCTTCAGCATTTGTCTAGAAAAATGTCTCTTTGAATGAATCAAGTAGCACAAGTCATAGTGCAAGACCACATATGCAGTAGTATTCCTCAGTAAAATAAATACGCATCTAGCAATTTTGAATTTTCTCCCTTTTTAAATAATTCACATGGCTTTTTTTTAATTCTCAGTAAAACATTTATAATTATGCTTTAGACACCATCAAGAGCAGTAGAGTTATATTTTTCAAGTTTCCTAGGCTTAATGGCAATTTCAGTTTGACACTGTTGCCATTAAACATTACTATAGAATACTCTATGAGAGAACAATTATTCACTTTTCATATAACTTGAAGAAACACATTGTATATTTAAAGTAATAAGATGTAAATCACTAATCACAAATAAACAGCTAAGACTTTTAAGAGCCTTTCCATTTTTAGGGGAAAAGTCACAAAGGCTTTTAAATAATTAGAATAAGTTAATTGGGACTATCGCTAAAAGTATGTTGAGAATGTGATTGTATTGTTTGGTAAGTTGATGTGGCATCTGATAGGCTGAAAGAAAAAGTCACATAGGCTACCACTTTCACATCTGGTTCACTTCCATTGCTCCTTAATTTTTGGTTTTGAAGTATTAGAGAAATAAATATATCAAGTTATTAAATCTTAATTTATTGTATTTCTGAGCTGAAGGTTTAAATTTCTTATCCATTGGTGCTGAGCTCCATTAAACTATGACAAATTCTACTTAACTATGCTTACATAGCTTGGTCAAATTCCTGATTTCTAAGGTGAAGGGCCAAAAATCAGGATTTATGGAAGTCTAAGAATTAAGTGCAGACTGTTTATCAGATCTTAATTCATCTGATGCTATCTTAAATATAATTAATTTCATAATTTTATGTGGTAAATTGTAAAGAATGGCTGCACCCCAACACTGTATGCAATCACTTTGTATAGCCTTCATTCCAGTGCTCCTCATCTGAACACTGGAGAGAAAAAAAAATCTTTCCATGAAACACTGAAATGTACAATTTTTAGGAGAAAGAGAATTAGAATTTGTTTTTCAAAGTTGGAACATTTGCTTTGTTTTCTGAATTATCTTTAAGAAAAAAAAAAAACCACACACACACACACAAAAATCACCCAAAAAAAATTTCCCTATCTGTCTTTTTAGCTTAGCTTTGCAGAGCAGGATGCAGGTCCTTCTTTTTTAAAAAACAGGATTCATGGATGCCCCCCAGGGAACCTGACTCTTCTGGCAATGCTTTGCAGGGTGGTTATGGATCCCACTTGAGGCTTCCAAAGTTTATTGACTTATTCCTGTTGGAATAATTCACATAAACTCCAGTTTAATTTCTCCAGATCATATTTGTAAATTCTGATTCATAGGTTTTGCTTTATGTCATGATCCAGAAACACTTTTTCTAACTACAGCAGAGCATTAGTACAGAGGCTACAATCTAAGCATTAGCACTGTAAGGGTTACTTTCTCCTTTACTGCAAGGATGTAAGTAAATAATACATATCTGACAAGAGTATAATCTATGTATGACACCCTGTGGATGCAAACATTCAATGACATTAGAAAACTTTGGGTTCCATAAAAGCTTTTATGATATTATTCAGGATTCTTTTTCTGTCTAGAAATATTCATAGCAGTGAGAGGTAGAAAGAGATGTATATCTGAGAGCAAAGCAGACCTAAAGTAACATACCAAGTTGGTTGGTATTGTAGGTAAAGTGGGGAAAAAAGAGTCATGTCCTTGCCTGTGATTCCTGACCCGAGATTACTGCAACTGAGACTTTTTGTTACGGCTCACCATATTTATTATTTTGTAAGTACAGGTCAGCATAATCATGACTGGAATCTGGGATACTGTTTCTCTGCATCAATCACTCTTACATTATCTGTTAAAGGCAGATCTTCCAGAAAAGAGGGAAGAGCTTCAAAGCTCTTGATGTAGGCAATATTCAGTAAGAAAAGACTTGACCAGAGGAAAGTGTTACTTCAGCATTTCTTTCCGATCTGTCATATAACAGGGAGATGAAGCAGTCAGAATTTTTTGCATGTTTTTAACATGCTAAAGTTAAGGGACAAGGACTAACTAAACAAAGCAAAGTTTTAGAAGAAAAAAATATATATCATATACCTGGCATTTTGAAATAGTTAAACAATGAAAAAAATATATGATTTTTACAGCAGTGGCAATGGTTGCATACTTCTTTTGTACATATGGCACCACATCCCTTTGGATATAAGGTAAATTGAAGGCCTTAGCAGATTTCCATGAATCAGTCAAAATAGCTTGAGTTTAAAGAGAATAAGTATCAAAAATTAGATCTTTTTCAGTGCCAGTGTGCAAGTGCAAGTCTCTTGACATGATGAGTTGATTATATTGTTTCATGCTTCCCAAAACAGTAATTTTATTGGCACTTGAGGTTACAGTAGTTAATCTTTTTCCTGTCCTTGGAGTCTGTGTTGTTTCCTTATTTTCTTATTCTAAGCAGCTCTCCAATTTCTGTTTTTCAAGTAGTTTGAAATACTTCCACCAACAGTGCTCACACTTGGGATTAAACACTTTTTTCTCATCTTTTTTCTTCTCCTTCACTTTTGTCTTCTACATACAGTGTCTCTCTGTATCTCCTTTTTATTTTCCAGTTTAATTTCCTTTCTTAACATTGATGCAGCCAATGGTGCATAACCAGTTTAGATTACTCCTGTATCAGATCCGGTGAATTTCAGGCTAACTCTTATTCCCAGTTCAGCTGTCCGTGCAGCTATCAAAGCTGCAGAGGTTCTTTCAGTAGTTTTCTTGCATACTGCCCCACTTAATGGCTCCCAACCCATTTTTCCCTCAGGAAAATATTTGGAAGTATACTTTCAATTTGAAACAGAGGGTTGAATGTATTATTACTTGACTTGGTACAGTCCCATCCATATAATATAGTTTATATCACATTTAAAAATGAAAAAAAAAAATTTACACTCAAAAAGATACTCTTCATTTGGAACATGTCGAATGATATGTTTCAAGAACTTCAACGTGTTTTACAACATTTTTCAAGTTGAGATATTAATCAAATCTGGCCCTTTCCTCTGAAGAATCTGTTTCACAAAGTGTCAAAGATTTGATGACAAAATGTCTGGAAAGCTAAAGGAAAATATTGGGTAGGGATTTTTTTCTTATTTTCCTCTTCTATTTAGAGAAAAACCTCTAAAACTATCTACCAGCCTGTCCTACTCTCCTGGAATACTAAGTGCATGAACTACTTCAGACCCAGTCCTGGAAGTACGCTACTATTTTTTTCCACTCTGTCTTATGCTTTGTTTTCTGAATTTCTGGAGTAAAATTTATAACAGAAATATAAACCCTTGAGAAATCAAAGCTTATAATAAACTGAAATACTGACAGACCCTGAACTATGGCTCCCAAATTGCAGTGCTTGAAGTGCAGAAAAACAGAATCAAGGCCCTTTAAAGTACTCCAAATTATAGTCTATCAATTGTTCTGTAGGGCAATCACAAGCCTATTTTGGTAGAATAATAAAATCCCATCAGTAAGCTATTTGTAACTAAAATTAGGCATACCAGGGTCATGTCATTACATATTTTACAGTCAAGCACATGTTATCAGAACTGTCATATCCTCAGTTACATTTTCCATAAAAACAATTTTGCTTTAAACATGAATTGTTTTCTTGAAAGTACTTCCATTTTCAGAAGCTTGAAATTGCCATAATTCTTGGAAAAAGCATGTGTATATGTTTATGCATATTGAATGTAGGTGTGAGAACTGAAAAGCACCTGTGTGCGTGCACTTACACCTACTTATTACTTCAACAGGAAGCCTCCTGGCTCCAAAGCAGTATATTGCACAAGTTCAAGGTAATAAATGAATTGTTTATTACTTACAGTACATATCTGTTTCCAGCAAATTGGAAATGAATTGAATAATAGGTTGTGAGTAGAGCACTGTATTAGTATATTTATCACAGAGCTGTGACCGCACTGCAGCAGAGCTGCAAATTCATTGGCACATCCTTGCTTTTCATGTCTTCAGACTACAACATTCATTATACTGCAATTTATAAAATGTTTTAGGACTTCTATAAAAGAATAAAATACTGATGTGCACTAAGAACAGAGATGAAAGACAGGGGAATAAGTCAGTTTAACCTATATGCTTCATGTTTTATACATGATACTTTAGCTGAGCATATTGCTGTTTCTGGTAGATGGCAGAATTGCCAGAGTACAGGAGAAAAAGCAGATTGTGTAGATTTTAGAGTATGCTCTATGTTAATTTGGAGAAGAATAGAGCAGTGCAAAAAGATAAATCATTTCTGTGTTACTGTTTATTGCTGTTGTTGCTCATGATGACTGCAATGATAGAGAGGAGGAAATTCCATCGTGATAACATCGTATGCAAATATAAATTAAACCCTTTTTTCTGATCCAAACATATTGCAAAGTAAAAAGATGAGAAATGGGAATAGAGAAGGGGGAAAGGGTTACAAGTAAATATGCATATTACATTGCCTCTAACCAATGATGAAATATAATTAAGCTTTGTGACTCTATGGGTCAGCTCAGGGAGAGTGTTCCATGTGAAGTAAATAATGTGTGAATGCTGTCTACATCTGATTCATTCATGATTGATCCAAGTCAAATTTAAATTAATGACTCAGAGGACCTAGTCTATATGTCCTTGCCGATATTGAGCAAACTAGGAGTTGGCAAGGATGTACTGCAAGAAAAGCAGTACTGCAAGAAAAGCATGTTGACCTCAGCTCTTCCTCTATAGTAGAGAGGGATAACTAAAGGTGTTAGTTGTTTGGTTTTTTTTACTCTACCAATAAGGAAGATCTGACTTTCTCTCAGAGGAAGGAGAAATTAGTGTCCTTGACTTAGATGTTCTGCTTGGGACTTAATAATGAAACTGGCACTTATACCAATCATTAATAAATGCCTCAGAAAATGTTCACATTTGCTTCCATCTCACATTTGCTCTATTGCATAGACGGTGTGTTTGTTTTACCACCAAGACTATGTTTTTGTTTTGAAGGGGAAAACCTTCACTGCTCAGACAGAAAATGTTTTCTACAACACTTACAGAACAGACTCCTCTGGTTGGATGGTTGCTATAACAATCCACTGGAATTAACCATTTATCATCTGAATGCTAATGCAAGATCCATGGTTTCTGTCAAAACATTCAGACTTGTCTTAACTTTACCATCAAATTGGTATTTGTAAGATAAATGGTTCCTAGGAGAAGCTTCCAGGTTGTCTCCATTGCAGTAAAGAAAGTGGCCAGATTCCTAATTGTAATGATGGCAAATAGTAAAATAATAATAATTATAATAATTTTTAAAAGGTGGTTTACATGAATCAAATCAAAAGTTTGTCGTGCCAGGCAAGTAAAAAGACCACTTGCTGTAGTGATTTTCTTTTAGGACTATCCCTGTTTTTAGTACTTTTAAACAAAGTCATTAAGGCAATGTGCACTTTTCAAGATCAACATCATTTTAGTAGTACCAAATCATGTTTTACCTCAAGTTTCCTTTGAATCACAATGCCAAAGCAATTGAAATCACTGACTTTCAATATGTTAACTCAAAACCTACCAGTTAGAAATACAACTCCATCTCATCATATCACAGCCAGATTAGTAAATTAGAATGCTGAGCCAAGACTGTACTTATATCAATAGTAGCTGAAGGCATCTGATGGCTTCATGACCATCAAGGTGATTCATATGCTCTACATTTGCCAAGCAACTGATATTTAATGGGTTGTGCTTTTTGCATATGATGCAGCAAAATTTTGTCACCTATTTGAAGATCAACATGAGATCATTTTTGTCCCTCATTTAGAGGCAGGCAATCAAAACAAGTAATACAAAATGTAAGATCCTCTATGTTGTGCATCAAGGAGTGGAGAAGTGTCATAGCCAAAGGCTATGATAGTCCATATCCAGGTTTGATTGACAGAGAAGAGACTTTGAATACAAAATCATCTATCAGTATTATACTCATTTTTATTACTGAGTAATTCTTTACATTATGGGAAGAAACATAAACATTCCTAATTACCAGTTTATTTAGCCCCCAAAGTATAAATTTAGACATAATCTCATTTAAAACACAGCTCTATAAAATCTGCATGGTGATTCAGTGCATGATCAGTTGTGTTTATTAGCAGAGAATATTGTAGTCACTGTTCTGTATTACTTGGGCTGTTCACTGGTCCGCATGCTCTGATAATTATGATAAGAGCAACTTTTTTCAAATGTCTAACTTGGATTATAAAGTTGACACCATAAAATCTCAGGAGATGTAATTAATTAAAGCCAAAAAAAGAAGAAATAATAAAGAATTAACAAGATACCAAAGAATCTATTTTATGTTTTGTTCTCAAGCCCAGCCAGTATGTTCTACTTTAGCTATTTGAAATAGCAAAAGAGAGGTGATTAGATGAATACAAAACTAATCCAGTCAGATTTTGTACAGGGCAATACTTGGAAAGGTTTAAAAATTTCTTCAGAGACTTAGTAATTAAAACCCATGAGATTCTTCTCGAGAGTCTCAGTGCTTAACTCATATTCTCATATCCCCAAGAGATCTGAGCTGTGCCCACATGGCACAGTTAGGTTAGTGAACAACTGCCACTCCTGTGTGTTTGTTCAAACAATAAACTCAAACACATCAGTCCAAAAATAATTGTTATATATAGCAGCTTTCATCTGTTCTAGAAAGCCTTAACCTGGTTAACAACTAGGGAGAGGTCTTCAGAAGGTAGTAGAAAAGGTTAAAAACAAACCCTTAGGAGATAAATAATATTTCATAGCTGGACTTTTATAAAAGTTTATTCTTCCTTTTTTCAACTCATTTAACTGGCTTAAGATAGATGCAAATGTTCTTATTTACACCAGCTGAAGATCTAAGTCTCAGTTTTCTGACTAAAATATTGTGCAACAGATTGTCATTTTTATCTAGCCTGATTAGTTCATTTTATGAATTTCTGGGTTTATCATCTACCTCTACCTCTGTGTAAGATTGTCACAGCACACTCTAATTTGCAGCTTTTGGATTATATGCAGCCTATGGGCCATTTACACTCACTTTATCCTGATGTTCCCAACTCCCTCCCTGCCCTGCTCCAGAGAAGATAGACAACACCTGAGTAAGTGCTGCCAAATACACCATTTCCTCCAGCTTCAACTCCACACAGAGCTGGTTTCCTGTGGTCATGATACAATTGGTAGGAACTGACAGAATGGATTCCAGAGCTGTGAAATTCCCTCTTGTTAACTCCTGCTGTAGATTCATCCTCCCCTGCTTTGCTTCAGCAGAAGTGGCAACAGTTGGAGTTGGACATAAGTAATTTTCCAGCCATCAAGACACCGTAGAGCCTAGCTTATGCATAACGTACAGGTACAGAAAATTGTCTACGACAAATGCAGAAAAATGGCTTATCCAGCTCCTGCAATTGCTAAAGTGAAACCATCATGATTTAATTCTAAGGAACTAATTCATGAAGTGTCCTGAAAATTAAGAACCGTAGAAAAGAAAGGAGACATTAGTCTCTACATTTTTGTGCGCAAAATAAAAACTGCATAAATCCAAGAGGATAATTTAATCCATATGAGTTAACTGTTTCTCAATTAAATTCTCCATTAATCATTCTAATGCAAACAATTTAGAACCTTAGAGATCTGCAGACAACACCAAAAAAACTGTTTGACAGCCTTTACTGGGAATATGGCATAAAGGGACTTTTTAAAATCAAATGTAACTGCATATTTTAAAATTTATTTTTCCTTTGTAAATCACAGTCTTTAAAAGTGCCAAGCATTTCTTTTTGATCTCTTGACAGACTAAGTTTGATAATGTCCACCAAAGAAACATGAGGGCTTTGTATTGATGTAAGTGACAAAGAAAAGATAGGTACTTCTTTTTTCAGGTTTATTTAGTTCTGCCATTGTTGATTATGTGCATGTGTGCACAATTAGCTTAGAAGTCAGCAGCAAATTAAACTAGTTTGGGAATTATTGTGAATCTAAGTTAATTTTACAGTCTCTTCCATCTGCCCTTTGTGTTGCCTTGCGTAGGAGTTCCAAATCCTATTGCTGAAAATCTCAAGGTCAATTTAAGCACTTGTTACCTTGTAAGAAATGAGAAAAAATCTTACAGGCAGATCAGCTGGGTTTACTTTCATTTGGTATACTGTGAGAAACATGGACTCTCTATGGAATAGTTAATTTTAACCTAATATTGGTACAGTAGGACTCTGCAATAGCACTGTGTCCTTAATTGTGTTATCTTATTTTCAGTATGCCTTTACCATGATGAGTGCAATACCTCCTATTGCATTAAAGAGCAACATCACTGCAAACAGATATAGATGTTTAGAATGTTTTTGTGATTTGGTTACCAGTTTACAGATTGTCTTTTAAATAAACAAACAGACCTTCAGTGGTTCAAGATACCAGCTGAAAGCATTTATTGCTCCTAAAAATTATTTTCCTTACATGTTAATTTATAGATGTAATTTTTCATGGTCTTTTCGAGCAGTCAGGTAATCCTGAAGAGTAAAAAACTTCCAAATTTTCATAATGTTTTCATAGTCTTTTTGTGGGTGTGAATAAAGATAGATGGTGACATAACAACATGCTCAAAAGAACAGCAGCCTGCATTTTGAGGGACCTTTGCAAAAAATGGTGATAAAAAATACAGATCTGAAGGGTATGTTTGGAGGCGTTAAAAAGGGCAACTAGTGGGAAAATACTGGAAATCTACTCAAAACAAACTGATAGTGGTTAGTTCTGAGGCAGAGAAAAGGACAAAAAAGCAGAACAGAAGCAATTTGGCAGAGAAATGAGAGGTGAGGTGTGAGCATGAGGAAGATTAGATAGGGATTTGATGATGAGAAGGAAAAGATTGAATTTTATATTAAGCATAATTCATCCTGGGTTATTTTCCTTTGCAAAAAGCCTTTAACATTTTGTTCTGCTCAAAAGAAATTCTCATGGTGTCATTGTCATTGTAGCATTTGAGTTCTTTTCACTACAGCTGCAGGCAGTACATATTAAATATTTTGTGGAGTGTGTGTGTTCCTTTTGACCTCTCAGGTGGAGGAGCAGTTACACAAGTGAATGTTTTGTTTTGGTGATTTCTTGGCTTGATTGTTTTAAATGTGTATATAAAGAGCATTGGTTTAGGTTGTATCTAAACACAAGCTGTATTATGCACTTATGTGTGAAAGGGAAGCAGGAAGGGAAAAGACAGGGAAATTAAGGGAATTAAGGGAAGTTCTGTGTTTTACAGGAGAGAATTTTGAGATTTTTGATGGTTCTTCAGTACTGAGGGACTTTATTTAACAGTCTGCAAGTGGCTATGTGAACATTTGCCTTTCTGCAAAATAGAACTCTTTATCTTCTTACTCAAATGATCTCTACACCTAAAAATTGGACTCAAATACACTTTGGGCACAATATGTCTAGGCAAGCTAGTTAATGTTTTAAATAACCCTGTCCTGAGGGATATGGTCCTCTAAAAAGACTGAGGCAGTGACCTATTGACTTACAGAGGATAAATGGCACATTTACAGCATTAAGAAAACATAATGACATAATGAGCAAAAAGAGATTTAAATCAATGCTTTCTGTTTCTTATGGAATATGAAAATATCCAGATTAGAAAGGTGTCTGGAGAGATCTCAGCTCCTGCCTTCAGGCAGACCCAAGCATATGTAAGTGATTTCTGATGTATGTTGAGCTGCTTTCAAAAATACTTTCTACCGCTAATGAACCTCATTGCATCTTTGCCCTTCCCCTGTAGACATTTCTAACAGTTTGTAACTTTCCTGTTTTCAAGAACTTTTGTGCAATCAGCCATTGCTCATTTCTGCTGAATAGGCTGTGAGCACTTCTACATGGGTCTGATATCACTCTTCTTCTTACACTAACATTATGAGATACCTTTTCTTTGTCTTCTTTTTTTTCTTGCTGTCAATAGTATGTTAGGCTCATTAGGGTTCACATGTGGAATAAATCAAAGATAAAACCACAAAAAACCTCCAAATAAACAAAAGCAAAACAAAAACTAAAACAAACAAACTCAACAAACCACTCCAAACAAAACCAAACAAACAAAACCAACCAGCTGAAATGACCCTGAACAAATTTTTGTAAAGCTCATTATTCTGTATTATGAGGTGACAGAGTTAACCTGATGTAATTTAACAAATAGAGAAATCCAGATCACCGGACATCTATTAATCTGCCTTTAGTAGTTTTATTATGTTTTTGAGGAAAACAAGGAGTTATCCTGAAGTAAAAGCAAGGTAGAGTAGAATGCAGTGGATGTTTATCAACAGTGGATTGTTCAGGATTAATATCATCTCCTTCTCTGGTAAAGCACAGTACTTTTTGTCTCAGACAGGAGAAAAGTAATAGATCTACTTTACCAGATGTCTATAAAATATTTGATATATTGTAATGATGGAAATTATTAGCTAAACCAGGAAAGATGGAGTTTGAGAGAGGAATTGCAAAGTAAGTTGTGAACTGTCAAATGGAATTGCCTTTCAATTTATATTGATGAGCTAATGGCTGGCTGGGAGATGAGAGCTGCTCAGAGATCAGTGCCAGAGAAAATCCTATTTAATGCTTCAACCTTGGCTCAAAATTAGAAATATCTTGATGAAACATGCTGATGATCCAGATTCAGCCCAGAAAAATAACCTGAATGATTTGAATGACACAATGGAATTTACAGCACACAGTAATGCTGTTAAAAGCAGTAGCAAGATTTTCTGTATGTAATGGAAGTCATTGGCTGGAATGATGAAAAGAAGTAGGATGGGAATTTAGTGAAGGTTTTTATCATGTTGAGTAATCTCAGGATGATTTTAAGCCACTATTCTTTAATAGTCAGCAAAATGCTACATATTAAGTAAAATAATTTCTGTAAAGAAATCCAAAAGTTCTGATCAACTCTGAAATCACAAAACACTGGTAAGATCTCCTCTAGAACACTCAACAGAATGCAAGTGCAAAGAGGAGCAGAGCTACAAGGAAGAACTGTGGAAAATATATTTTCCAACAGGAGGCTTCATCTCACAAAACTACAGACTAAAAGAAGTTATCATTGCTCCCTGCAAAGTATTGAGATGTAAATCAGAAAGAAAAACAAACACTGATAAACAAATAAACAAATCAAAGTTTCCAAATAAAATACCAAATCAAACAGCATCTGTAAACTCTCTATGGATAAATTTTGGGGTGGAAATTAAAAGACAGTGTATCATATTTGAAGGGATGAAGCTCTAGACTTGCCTTTCAGAAGGAGCCGTAGAGCAAGAAAGTTCTCAAAATGGAGTCTGCAACATTTTGTAAGTTCTTGAAATATGGGTATCCACAATGGGAGGAGACACAATTTGGTAACAAGGAATTTACTTGCAGTTCTGTTTTGTGATGGTTTGTAACTTCAGAGCCTGGTTTAGGAGGGAAGTGCTGTTTTGAAGGTTTGTTTTGTTTTATGGGTTTTTTTATGTTATGAAGCCTTACTCCTAAAGGAGAAGAAAGAACTGAGTTGCTTAGAAACATGGTTTTTTAATAAAAATAATCTGTAAATCATGCATGCATTGAATTTTTTCAAGGTTTTAAGTGTATAAATTTTGAGTGTCTACTAAATGATGAGCATAAGGTAGATAAACGTAATGATTGTATCTGCTCAAAATACAAATTTCATGGCAAGATGTTTGTATGTTGAAAGTTGTAGATTGGTCTCATTCTATAGAAAGAAATGTGTTTGAAAAATAATGGTGTTTGCAGTGATAAATGTTATTCTTCATGATATTGTTTACTGAATTCAAACAGGTTTTTTTGGTTTTTTTGTAATTTCCATGTTCTGGATATCTAGCATTTCCTGTAAACTATATTATAGTAAGTAGGATTTGTCCAAAATGTGGACAGATAAGCACCAGATTATGTTACAGAAGTTTGCTAATGGACTGAATAGAAAATAAATCTTATCATCCTATCTGATAAAATAAACTAACAGAAAAGAAGGTGAAGGGAGAATGTCAGGAAATGATCCTATGGTCTGTTTTAAATTTCAGTGTGGGCAAATATAAAATATTGTTTACTCTATTTTTCTAAATGCATCATCTTTAGAACAGCAAAAATCAGATCAAAAAAGAAATTTTGCAAATGCAGATAGAACCATCTACTGGAAGCCATTACACTAATCCAACCATCATACTGGAAGCATAAAATTAACATCACGGAGTTTGCTGAATATCTCTATTTTTATGACTTAATATGCTCCATTAAATGATACAGATAAATATCTAGTTTTCATCTTTTTGAAGATTAAGTCATTTGCCTCAGTTATATAGTCAGTAATGCAGTCTCTTTGCTAGTTATGTTGCAATAAAAGTAAGTTATACTGCACTAAAATGTGAAACTGGTTGCGAGCATTACATATGAGAGTTCATATAAATATCTGGTAAAATTCACAAAGAAAAATGTTTGGTTTGGTCATTGGAAAATTACTTTTCAAGTCATGGATTTTCAAATGTAAATGAAGAAGAAAATACATAAAAAGAAGTTTTGAAAAGCTGGGAAAAATACAAAACCATAAACAGATTTAGGAACTTTTGCAGTTATTTACACCCTTGAATAAAAGTTACTTTTATAGGATTATTTTTGAAATGTCATTGCTCTTTGCTTTCCCTACTCTTGTACCCAGGAGCTATGGATTCATGTAAATTGTTAATTGTTTGTCTGTTTAGAAATGTGCTATTATAGGCTCTTGTTTTTCTTCTGCGGTGTTGAGAACACAACTGGATAGAGCAGTAATCAGCTCTATCTATTCATTTAGCCTGCCACACTTACAAAACTAAATTAATTCATTTAAACCATGCTGAAGACATAATTTATTGAACTGTGATAATTGCCTCAGGTATTTTCACTGCATTTTACCGTGAAAAGAAGATTTTTAAATAGTTTGTTTCTTGCTTTAGAAGAGCATTTCTTTCAGCACTATTTTTAACCAGGCCAGTATTTTCTGATCTTTTTGGAAAAGAATGGGTAGCCTGGAGTTCTAAAGGCTGATATAGGACATAAGAAATCTATATTCTGTATATTTTGAGGCACAAAACAAAAAATCATTTCTAAAAGAGAGTACACAATATTCAATTCTCAAATGCATATTGAAACAGAAATTATTCCTGGTTGTTGAGCCCTGAATGCCAATGTTCTTAACTGAAAATTGAGGAAATAAGAGACTGTAAGCTTATTGAGGAATGACCCAGATCCTTTCCGTTTCAATAAGTTTCTACATAGGAAAGCAAAGCTTTCCTTGGGTGTTATGAGAGTATCATTGACTGTCACAGGAATACGATAAACTTTAGATTTATCTTAGAGATAAGAACACTTATTCTTTAATGCATTACTGAAAAGATCTTTTTCATCTAATAGGGTGTCTCTTAGTTTTAGTTTTTAATTTCATTATAAAAAAATATAGATTTGGCCAAAAAAACATGAAAGGAAAACTCCTTTGTTTCTTGATCAAAAAGGCAGAGCCCATACTGAGTCTGATTGTAACTAATTTAATAAGGAGAAAAGCATTCTTTGAAATGATATTTCAAAGCCCTTTCAAGGAATAAAAGTTTAATAGTTTCAGAGGTGAAAGTAAATGGTAATTCCCATTTTTAACTATATTTGATAGAAAAGAACCTGGCCAAACTCAAATCTCTGAAATCACATTTAGATAATATTCCAAACAATAAATATATGTTTAGCTACAACTTTGGGGTTTGCTGTTCCACTTTTTCATTCCTTACACTGTCCAGCAACAGAGTAGCTGAAGGGAGGAAAAGCAGGCATGTGGGAGAAAGATGAACAAATCTTGCCACAAACCCCTGTGACAAGAAAAAATTACACAACTATCATAACAAAGCCTATAGTTATTTTTAATAATGCAGCTTTACTAATTTCCTTCCATCCTAGCCAGCAGACAACCTGTCTCCCTTAAATCCCATTGCTGGCAACAGAAAGATGAAGAGCAAGCCAGTGGCATTTTGTTTTTAACGTCCAGTCAGCTGTGGGACTGGGCTCCTTGAGGCGTGACACCACCTGCACAGCAGGAGGAGGTGTGACATGTGATGTTCTTTTTGTTTGGAAGGCTGAGTACAAGTCATATGTTACTTAGAACCCCGATTCATGATGATGAATCTATTCCACCTTTAGCATGCTTTTTTTACTGTCAGTACAAAGGCTTCAGCAAAGCCTTCAGGAATCTTTTATGCAGTTGTGTGTTCAGATATAAATTCTGTTAATACACCTAAAATAGCAAGGATTAATTATTAGACAAGGACACAATACACTGCTTGTGCAGCTCGATGTCACTATAGGACACGAAATAACAAGACACACACACACTGCTCTCAAGGCAAAAAAGGGGAAGTTTATTTTCTGACTCCAACATTTATAGATTTCCAAAAGTGACAGTGGATTGGAGGATGAAAGTGGTACCTCTCCAATGACACTGGACAAACCAACAGTCCATCAAATTTCTCCTCCTCCATAAAAATGCAAAACAATAAGTTATTTACAGAAAGTGTGTGAGAAAGTTCATTACAAGAATTTAAACATCAGAAGGCTTAGAAAATCTTAAAAAATCAGGGCGACAGCTCAAAATTTTGCTTTGTGTAAATCTTGATGCTCATTTTGGTTTCTCTTTCTGTCTTTGCATCTCGTCCTGACAGGTGTGTGCCCAATCACTGTGAACACGATGGTAAATGCACCCAGACGTGGGACAGCTTCAAGTGCACTTGCGATGGAACTAATTACAGTGGTGCCACGTGTCATAACTGTAAGCTACCCTGCAGTTTCAAAGTTTCAATGGAGTAGGAAAGTCTCTCATGTCTTTTGGTTGAGATTTTAAAAAATCATTCTTCCTGTCTTGTTGTTAAAGATCCTCAAGCTTCTTTTGAAAGAAAAACGTTGGCTTAATCACCTTCATGCATTCCCTGCATCTTGATGTGTTTACAGAGCACTCTACTGTGCCATGCCACCCACAAAAGCAGTTCAACGGCAGCTGGATGTACAGAGCAAACACATTCTTAGCAGTTGTATATGAGATACAGCTTCTAATGGAAACTGAATCTGCCCTGAGCTGTTGGGGAGAGCTGCTGACTGCTGCTTGAGATGCTGGTTTAAGTTGCTAATCACAAAGGGTGTTTACACACTGATTATCAGCCAGCTTAAAATCTAATTATTTGCTCTGTGGTTATGAGTTTCTGAAATAAGAATATTTCCTATAAGCTCCACATGGCCTACACTATAAAAGCACAGAAAGAAGAAAGGTGCTGTTGCCGTTTTATAGGTCGTGAACAATGCATGCTGAGCCAGTGGCATGCATCATCTGTTCCTCCCCTCTTTTGCTAAAAAAGAGGGATTTTGATCTGCAAAAATACCTAGGTAACAGAGAAAATATATCCAGTTCCTTACTTTTGTTCACTTCTTCCTTTTGCCAACAATCTCCTAATATTGAGACAAGAGTAAAATTGCTTCTAAATAGGCAATCAGTTGAAATTGAAGCCAGGATTTATAGAGATACAAGTTTATATCACTTTTCTGTTTACCTTAAATACAGCTATGTATAATTTTACAAAAATAATTGCAGAATGTTTTTCAGTTTTAACCGAAAAGTCCAAACCAATGTCACCATCACAGTTTTCTGGATCAAAACAAAAACCTAACTTATAGTTAAAGACTACATAAGAGGGGAGGGCGATATATTTTATGTAATAACTATTAATACATTGAGTGGCAAAGTTCTCTGTGATCTGACTATCAATACTCTAAAACTGTAAGAGTTAAATAGCAAATTAATTTTGATTAGAGAAATATTTAAGGTGCCAATACCTGTAGGAGAGATTGCATGGCAGCCCTTTTTCCACCAAGAGGGAATGTGCACAGTGATGGCATGGTTGCATAGAATTTTAGGAAAGACAATACAGAATTTTTGTTTCTGTGCTCCTTTGTGGTGTGCAGACCAGCTTTTAAGACATAGCTGAACATAGTTAAGCTTTCTTCTCAAGTTCCAAAGAGAAGAAGCAAGGACAAAAGGATGCCATCAATTTTCTGAAATCACATTTATTACAAAGGGAAGAAATTATAATCCAAAGGGATGTGACTTTTTTTAATAAGATTTTCACCTGCCTTTTATGGATAAAACAGTGCAATAGGGCAAATAAAAGGCATTGCTGAACCAGAGTATCAAAAGAGGGAATTGGAGTATATTGTCCTGTCTTTATGGAATGGATAAAGTGGATGGGATTACATACACTCTCCAGGTCATTTGGAGATACATTGTTCAAGAACTTTTACTTTCGTAGTTCAGGCAAAGTATCTGACTTAGTGGTGTAAGCTTTAGTTTTGTTACATTTTTTGTTTTAAGAACATAATTTTTGTTTTTTCCGTGCGCTGCTATACTTTAGAAGTCTTTCTTACAAAACAAGGTTGAGCAGAAAGTTATTCACTTGACAGATATCCTGTCAGGATGTGTGAAGTCCTATGCCTTTCTAGAGCATTGAAGTTAATGGCACAAAAATGAGCAAAAATAAAAAATTCCAGCATCAAGATACAGACTGAGGCAACCTTAACTCTTCCTTTATTGAGCAGGCAGTAGCTGTCAGTTTTTACAGGAGCTTGTTTTTACAGCTGCAAATAATGAGGGGATTTGTTGGAACTTGCCAGAGGTTGCAGCCACTCTGTCCTGAGGTCTGGGACCTCAGCTCTGCTGTGCTGATGCTGACCCTACTGTCCTTTCCTACTTGTGCAGTGTGTGTGTGTTTGTATATTCAGACACACTTAGTGTGCTGCCTTTTGCTTTTGAATTCTAAAGTTTGTGACAGTAGCAGGATGAAAGATATGCTGGGGAAGGGAGGAAGTTGGAATGATAACTGTTGTGTGGTATAAAAATAGCTGTAAGTGATTTTAAACAGCATTGCAGATCTCATGAAAAATATGTGATTCTGTGGAGCTGGAAAGTGTTTAAGTGCAGATAGCACTTGTTCAGTACCATTTTACTTAAAGATAATATTGTTTTACAAAGCAAACTGTATTATATGCCACAGTAAAATATGTTTTTCTTTTCTCAGTGGATGCTTTTGTGGGGCATATAACAGCATTTCTCAAAGAGGTTGGACACATGACTATGTTAGTGGGGATTGTAACTGTATTTGGTGATTTTTAATGAGTTTGAGTTATGCTAAGCGAAAAGGAAAAAGATAATTCTGTGTTGCTGAAGAGCTTTTTGCAGTGAATTGATTTTGCTTTGGTCAGGTAATTCAACACTTTCCTGAGCTCTTGACCTGAAACAAGGCAAAGCTTTGCAGCCTTGACTGGATTTCAGATTGCAGTTTTAGGTTCCTTTGAAGTTGAAACTCAAAGAAAAATTCGAGGGATGAACTCCTTGAAGTGAAACAGAGAAAAAGGTTTGCATGAAAACCTTATGAATCAAAATGACTTTGTTTCACACAGGTCTGGCCACAAAATATCATATGATAGTGAAAACAACAGTTAGTCTAGAAATATGGAGAAATATATATTCTGGGAATGAGACATAGTGGGGACTATAGACCAGAAATAAATAGCTAGAGGAAGAAAAGTTCCAAATAAATAAATCTGAAATAAAAACTTTAGTTCTCCAACTGTGTAAATCAATTACACTTGTTTTCTATTTTAATATTATGAAATAATTTCCATTTGAAATATGACACTGTTACAGGAAGGTTCCTCACCTCTCAGAGAAACACCAGAATCTCCAAGCTCTGTGTCGATTATCTTGTTATTTCTCAGCAGCTTAAGCTGCCATTCAGAGGAAGTGATAATTTGTTTCATCCATCTACAACTGCATCCCTTGAGCCCAATGGCAAATTAACCAAAAGTACTGGAAAGTTGTACTTCTCACTGCACATTAAATACCCTAGGAATCTACCAGATTTCTTTCAGCTAAGGGATATTCATGCCCAACAAAATGCTGTGGCCTGGCAAATATCAGACTAGAGCACTGATTTTACCATTAGGCAAGACTGAAAGATAAATGAATGTATTTATTCAAAAACAATGATTTACAGTGATGCAATATTTACGAAATTATTTAAAAATTAATTGAATTATAATTATCTGCAAGTATCATCCTTGCTAACTTTATTGTATTATCTATATTTTAAGCCCTGACTAATTAACTTTTACAACCTACCAAAGGCTGGCCCACTCATGCAGAGTTCTTAGAGCAATACTTTTCTAGAGTTTATTAGTAAATGGTTCCTCAAACCTTTGCAATCAGAAGCTCATTTTCCTGATTACTTCTCATCTCCACAACTTTGCACCTGTTTATTCATCTGGTTTTATGTTCTAATATTCTTCCTGCTGTTTACAGCTTCTTTAAAACAGAATGGTATCATTTTAAAAATTGTCTATTGGGATAACTAATGATCATTCAAGCTTCTTTTCTGAGATTTTTTGTAATATAGGTCAAAGCAAGTTTTCTCTAGAATATGCATTTCAGATAAACATGAGAAAGTACTTACATTACCATCGTGGTAAAGTCTGTATCTGCCTTCCACTTCTTGCATAAAATTCATTTGATTTAGGAAAAAGCCAGGAGCACCTTATTTGATTATATTTGCCTTCTCCTAATGATTTTCATTAACAAAAATGTTCACTTTGCACTTAAAAGATTAATCTTAATGCTCATAGAATCATAGAATTGTTTGGGTTGGAAGAGACTATAAAGACCCTGTAGTTCCAGCCCCTGTACCAAGGACAAGGCCACTTTTCGCTAGAACAAGTATTCAGAGCCCCTTCCAGGCTGGTCCTGAGCACCTCCAGGGATGGGACATCCACAGCTTCTCTGGGAAATCTGTTCCAGTACCTCACAACCTTCACAGTAAAGAATTTCTTCCTAGTATCCAGTCTAAGCCTGCCCTCTTTCAGTTTAAAACCATTCTCTCTTTTCTTAATAGTACATGCTTTTGTAAGAAGTCCCTCTCCAGCTCCCTTGAAGGCTCCTTTGGGGACTGGAAGTTGCTATAAAATCTCTTGAGAGCATTATTTTATGAAAGACACGTTCTTCCTGATCAAATTTTTTTTCTTTAATTTCACCTTCAAACATAGTCCTTGCTCTTGCAGCTGTACAGATTCCTTTAGAAATGAATCCAGACAGGAAAAGGTTTTCTTAAAAACCTTCAGTTAGTCCATAGGAGGGACTGGCATCCAGATCACATCTGCTGACTGTTACTTCTGTGAGACAGTAGGAGAAACACAAACTTACCTGCTCCTGCCCCTAGAACAGGCACTAATTGCATCAGAGTATACAGAGAATGCAACTCTGCTGAGAAAGAACATATGGGATTTTTACATTTTTAGATTGGTGGTTTGGTGTAAGTTTTTCCAAAAAGAATATTGGAAACAGTGTGGTGATTCTTAGTATCCATATGAGGGAACTTGACCTCTGAATTCTCTGTCTTCTTGTTGGGACTAAATGCTATCCATATTTTGGAACCTGATTCAATGTTAATGATGAATAAAACTTCTCTTGAAATGATAAGTACATTAAATGTCACTGGAATGATATTTTTCCAAGCAAGAGTGACTACCTCCCTAAAAGAAAATAATGCTTCAATAATAATTTTAATATTTCCTAGAAACATACTTTGAGTAAGAATGAGTAAGAAACGTTGTAAAAGCTGTGATAATTCTCATTGCTGGCTATTGCCAAAAGTAAGAGTCATCAGCACAAATTTAATCTGCATAGGCTCTGATCTTCCAAGCAAGACCTCCATCAGATAGTTAGTAATGTCTGGTTTTCCTGTATTTCTGTAAACAGGAAAGCAACCAGAACACTGAGCTATATACATTCAGAGTCTAGATAGGAAAGAAGGTCACGGCAGGGGTGTTCTCCTGTCAGCAATTTGGGAAATAGTGAAAAAATAAATACATAATTTGGCAAAACAATGCTCTGAAATTTACTTCAGGGGAAAGAAAAACAATGAACTCCATAATTTTTCTAGTCATCTCAAACAAGAAGAGCATCGGTTTCCATTTCACTGAAGGCTTGAGGAATTATGAGAATAACATTGTTATCTTTGTGACAGCAAACTGATTTACTAGAGAAAGCAGATACTTTGCACTTTTTTAAGCATATTAAAGCATTATTTTATCAGGAAAAATTCAATAAATGCCTCCATGATCAGCAACTGTGATACATAAGATATTCCTGTGAAAGGATGTTCTAATCCAAAGACAGGAAGAATGTTGCTTTTTAATACACTTGAAACAGAAGATACAACCTAATCAGAAATGTCCTATATTTTGAAAAGGCTTGGCATAAAACCATCTCTTATTCAGTTGTCCTGTGGGCATTTATGTGCAGGGCTGTTATGAACTGTCACCTTGACATTTCAGAATCGTTGTCAGTGAAGCTTGATGTTTAAGTCAATTAGTTTAGCAGCATTTTGCATAAACAAATCATGGATTCCAGAATTGGCCCTTCTGCAGAAAGTGGAGCAGTGATACATTCTGCTGATATTTGTGGACATGCGATTGTCTGCTTTCAGTGAGATTTAGCACAAGACCAGCACCCATATGGCTGAACAGATCACACAAGCCCAAATGATTTCCCAGTAGCAAATGAAGAATTTCCATTAGTAAACCTGTAGAAAGCATTGAGCAGAACAAAAACATACAAAACATACAAACATATGAAACAGCAACAGAACATTCTGGGTTGAGTTTCTGCAGTGGAAAGCTGACGTTTAAGGCATGCAGTGGGACTCCACAATGCTGATTAGACTTGTTCATGGCAGATAGGTTGCTTGAATTATGTGAAAGGAAGAAGGAAAAATAATCCTGGGAAGCCAAACTGCTTACTTTTAGAAACATGAAAGAGGAGCTTTCAGTAGGGCAAAATCTGAGTTGCTCCCATTGCCCCCCCCCCATGTCTTGGGCATAATTTGCCTCATTTGGACTGAGGAAGGACAGCACCTCTGAGATGCACTAATGGGAATGTGGAGCTTTGTAGGGAGGTGAACTGTGAATTTACTCTGAGGAAAGTGAGGTTGGAGAAATTATAAGAATTATTTTGACAAGGCTGCTTGGTTTTAGGAGACTGGGGCTTGAGGAAGTATCTCTGGAATTAACACTGGGCACAGTGTTAATGAGAAAAGGATTATCAGCTCTTCTAGCACTGATATGTACTAGAAGCTGTAAGAATAAGATGCTGTTCCTCACCCTATCACTTCATCCTCTTATGAGCTGTTGTTTTGGTGTCCCTGATGAAGCCTAGGGTTTTTTTAATTGCTCCTTTGAGTCCCTGATTTGAGACTTACTTGAGACCAGAGTCTAAGTAAAGTGGTTTTCAGGAGGTGAATAATTTCACATTCAAACTCAGTAGTATGGATGCGTGAGTAATGCTGGTCTTGGAGAATTGGGGATAAAAAAATAAGCTAAAATTTCTGAAATCTCTAGAAAGAGTCTTTTGTTTTCTTCTGCTCTCATCCTGAGAAAGCACTTTCAACTAATGGCTGTTCTCTGCCAGTTATGTTGCTACCACTTTATTTTCTCCTCTTCTTGCACACTCTGTATCTGAAGTCATCAAATGTTCAAATTTCATACATGCCCTGGAAAACCTTATTTCTCAGATGTTTATTTCCTTTGAGAATAGAGATTCTCAAAGCCTGTTTATAAGGACTTTTGTTTACAGTGGTTTATTAAAAGGATCGTATAATCAACATGCCATCTTTCTAAGGAGGCTAATCTTTTTTTCCATAACGTTTTTCAAAGAAATTGCCATAGAAATTTATAATTGTCCTTGTGAATTCATATTTTTTTATTACGTGTTTTCAAAGGATTTACCATAATGCATGTCTTTTCAAATGTAGAAGACTCTATTAAATTACCTCTTTTTATTAAAATCTAGTTTTAAAACAAGACTGAAGTTGTTGGTTTCATCTTCTTTAGTAATTTTTTACATGTAACATATAAGCCCAAAATTGTTGCATCATTTCACCTATTCCTGCAAAACTGAAAAAGACAAGCTTTTTACTCTGGTAATTTTTTGTTTGTTTGTTTGTTTGTTTGTTTCAAGACATTGAAGCTTTCTTGTTTTGAACTCCAATATTTGTTTAAAACTCAGATTGTTCTTAGTGTCAGCGTTATAAACTATAGTTTTTCTCCTACTAATTTATTATCAGCTGAGCTGAGAGTTGCTCTGCACCAGGTGTTTATGAAATGTAGAATGTGTAATAAATTGGTAGCAACTTGCATTTTTATTGTAAGTAAATGAATGTGGTCTGTGTTCAGGCCAGAAAGGGCTGCAGTTCCAATATGTGCAATAGCACCAGGAGTATTTGGTGAAGTTAAAGTGGAGAAAATTAATATTAGGATGCAAAGCAGAATATGAATAATCAACCAGCAGTACTTATGCTGAAATTAAAAAATCAGCTGCAAATAGCTCTACTGGGTGAGGTTTGAGAGAGAATATAAGGGCTGAAATTGGACTTCAGGTTTCAGCTGTTTGTGTAGCTGAGCGTTTATATATGGCTCTGCATTAAAATAAAGTGTTACAAGTTTTGAAACTAATTTTTTACCAGGTGGAGTCAAATGGAAGAACAGTATGAAGTAGGGTCTAACTCAGAGCATTTTCTTAATTCATTTGTAGCTAACTCTTGTAAAACTACCTAAATAACATTCCTGAATTGCAGCTTGCTTTTGGGAAAACTTGGGTATTAGCTGAGTTTTTTGCAGGCGACTGTAACCGTTCTCTATTGTTGTTCACAATGCACAACCAAATATTGTTTCCAAGGGACAGTTAAAAGAGAACATGTAATTAACAATAGATAACTTTAAAGCAGCTCATTTATACCATAAAATCAAAGCCAGAATTAATTCATAGCCAGAAAAGAAGTCTGCAAATAAAGACTTCAAAATTAATTAGCTTTTTCTTAAACTTTTCCATTAAGACAATCTAACATATTGCATACTTCACTGTTAATGCTTTTTTGCAATTAAAGTTTTTTAAGGTGCTGATATTAAAATCCCCTTGACAGCTATTAGACAGAAAAAAAACATGTTTTGAAGTCATTCTAATCCTATTTTTTCAGATGTGAGAGAATGAAATTAATGCAAATATCAACTGTTAAATATGTACCATAGTCAAAGCAATGAGAATTTCTTCGCATATGCATGCAGACATATTTTTATCTGAAATTGTTCTTTTAAAAGTTTTTTAACAATTCAAAATAGAGGAACATAATGGGAACAATTAGGCTTGCTATTAAAAGACATTATGCACCAATGGATGAGCAGTGGATACGCATTATCCACAGTTTGTAGGATTTTTATGTACATCACCTAGTGCAGAAAAACTTGATAAATTCTATCTTTACAATGAATTTTCCAGTGTGTTGCAGACTGTATGATCAATCTCATAGGACTGTGGATTGAAGAAAAAAAATTGATTAAAAGGAGTGAAACTCCGAGATACTTCTTGTGCATCCTACACCATATTTTGTCTTAATAACAATGTATATAAGAGTAATAATATAAGAGTAGTATAACAAAGTTTATAAGAGTAATTGCTTCTGCAGTAAATAAACATAAATAATTATTATTGTCAATTCTCTTATGATATTCTATGTGAATGATATGTGTTCCAGATGGTGGGGGTTCTGATTGAGTTTGGTTCTTGTTTATGAACACTACCTTTCTTGATCATTATAATATTTCTTTCACTATTCTGCAGCATAAATTTATTGCACCTGTAAATGTCTTCCTTAGGAATCAAATGTCTACATTAACACTTTTCATTCAAGGGTAAGAGCTGTAATGCTTCTTTGTAATTTTAATCTGGAGGGGTTTTGAGTTTTATTCTTCTTCCCAGTGTGCTGTAATTTAAATGGGAGAGAAAGTTTTAGCACCAAAATCTGTTAGTATAAGTAGATGCTCGGTATCAATCTTGGTCCATAACTATCACTTTAAAATTCCACCTTAGGTGGGACAGCCAATAGTTCTCTTGGCTGGACAAGTCTCTTAGTAGGAGTAATGACAGGTTACTGGAATTCTGTAGAGGGATAGAATGTAAGAAACTATAGTGCACAAGGTAATCTCACCCCTGAGCAGTTGCAGCTGCACTAATTATCAAAGATTAGGAACAAGCCTGCCCTTAACAGGCCACAGCTGTGTCTAGTAAGGATGAGTGCTGTAAAAGAGTGGTTTAGCTGGGTGAGAAGGGGCTGGAGTTTGTTGGTTGTGCTGTGAAGAAGAAGGAGTCAGTGCTGGGAGGAGATACCCATGAGAAATCACCAAGAAGGTGCAAGAGCTTTGTAATAACATGGTAAGAGAATTCTTGAAATATTTTTCTGAAGCCAGAGGAATAATCTATGTTTACATAACTTTACAAAAACATGAAAGTCACCATTGTTTCATAAATGTACATATGGCCTGCTAATATTAGCAAAACTACTGAAATGTGTGGACTTGGTAGTTTCTCATTTTCTCAGTAGAAGCCTTTACTACTTACACATACTTAGCTGTATATCTCCCAGTATTCATTTTATTTTACTGGAAGCATAGTCTTTTTTTAACTTTCATCTTGCAAATTTTTAAGCTCATGTATCCCTATATAGCTTTTACACCAGCTCATTCTTCCTATCCCTATTCCCTAATGGCCTAACCACTTGTGTATAAAACTTTAAATTTACTTGTGTCTGTGGTTGCTGTATGCTTTCAGTATACTTTGAGGTTTGCAAGGATCTAATAGATGTTCTAAAGCAGAGAGGAAAACACAATGTGTTGTTTGCAACTACTTTTATTTTTTCTTTTCATTTTTTACTTCAGAGCACTATAAATATCACTGCATTTCTCTGATTCATGCTTGGGCTAACTGAGCTATGTCTTTCTGAAATTCTTAACTACTCCTCTCCTTTCCAAGCCCTCTTCTGTCTCCCCCCTTTTAAGGTTTCTCAATTTCTTTGTGCCTTCCTATCAATGTCAACAGTTTGTTTTCCCCTTTCATAATTCTTTCTCTAATCATTGCTCTGATTATTTTCCTCCTCAGTCTGTCTTCACAGCCATGTACTCACACACGTGTGCACACAGGAGTGCCATGCCGAGGAAAGATTTGGAAAGGAATTTAACAAGAAAGCAGAATAGACTGTGCTAATCAGGTGCAGGATGCAGCCAGGCAAGCATACTTGCCACACTACTATTTATACTTACCCCTCTTTTTTCTCTGCACCTTTTTCCTTCTCCAAAATATGTAGCGCTCTGCTTTTTCCTGCCTTTAGTTCCATCCCTAAATACCCTATAAGCCTTGTGCAATCCTGAGCTACGTTTTCTATGCATCCCATGATCCATGGCAGAAACTCCCTTGGTCTGAAAGGTTTTGAGGGGTGGCTCATGGTGATCAGCTCCATGTTCACGCACTGCAGCTGAGGCTGTGCTGTGACAGCCCCAGACAGGATTTTTGTTACTTGTGTGCATCCTTGATTTGAGTCAGATGGGCTTGAATGGTTTGATGGCTCCTGTGGTGGGCCTGGGAGCAGCCTGGCAGGGTATTATTTGGCTTCTGGCCTGCCATTGTTTCTCTGAGCTCCTCTGTAGGTGTGCAGATGAGTGTTTTTTCTCAGAACCTGACACTTTCTCTATATTCTCATCCTCTCAGTAAACAGTCTAAATTAATACTCTAGTGCTGCAATTGAAACAGATACTGACAAATTAGAGTGTGTGCCAACCAGGGCAGCCCCCAAGGTACCCATCTAACATCTTACTAATCTCACAGCTCATCCATTATGTGAAAAAGATGTAAAAGTGATTTCTAGGAAGTAGCCAGGACACAGTCATTCCCATTTGAAAGCATTGAAGGGAAAGAATGAAAAAAAAGGGGATGTGGAGCAGATGTTTCTTCTGATATTTTTATGTCAGTTAAAAAGGTTGAATTCTGTTGGCAGTGCAAGTTGCTTAGTGATTAATGGAAATGACAAACATGATGCATTCCCTCTAAATTGGTGTCATGTTGATAGAAGACATTTTGATTGAGATAATGTAAATGCTGATGTGAGGATTTGTTCTCACAATGTTACAGTTCCTTTCTGTTCATTGAAATTGGTGCTCAGCTCCTCTGGGAAACCCACTATTTGGTTGGGTGTCTGTCAGTCTGTGTGCAGAGCAGTGGTTTTGTAAGCAAGCTACTGTTCTGTGGTTTAGTGTTTGGGTTTTTTTCAAACATAAGCTTTTAAATTGAGATTTTTAAGAAATTTTATTTAACCTGTTGTTGGTTTGTTTTGGATTTTTTCCCAATAACTTGTAGTTTCCCTCAAGTATAACTTGTATTCAGATACAACCAAGAAAGGTACCATAATTTCCTTCACAGGATTGTTGGTTATGAGAAGGTTGGATACAAAAACATCTGGGTATCTGGGGTGGGGAAAAGGAAGAAAAGGGGCAGGAAGTGGTGACAATTGTAACTGTTGAGGCTGGTAAAAATAAAACTGAATTACAGTCCTATAAGTTAACATGTGGGTAATGAATTTTGGGAACGCTAATATTAATGAACAAATGAAAACTGGCACCACAGTATCTTTCAAAGCTCGGTAATGAGAATAGCTCCATGCTCATCTGAGTATTATTTAACATTGATTAGTATGTTCAGGTCTGAAGAAAGACCAAATGCTCTGATATCCATGGCAGGAAAGAACCAGTATATACTTAGCGAAGGAGAATACTTTAGTTTATTCAGTGTCTTTGCTATTTGTAGCCATTTACAGATAGCTTGTGCTAAAATAAGGTTCCAGATAATCTGTATCTTTGACCTGACTTTACTGGAGTGATCACTCCTGCTTTGGACCTGATATAATTTGCTGAGGTTTCCACTTGTCTGTGTTCACTGTAGAAAGTTGCAAAGGATTTGTATTACACAGATGGGAAATTGTAAAGCCAAGGTTTGGCTCTTGTCTCTTCTGTCCATTACCCTGCCAATACAAAGTAAATGAGAACTGGAGTAGAACTCATGCTTTTTCTTTAAGAGTATGGATTTTTCAAAATTTCTTTTTATACCAACCTTGAAGCTTTTTGCATGGAAGAGAGGGATAGGAGGAAGAAGGGAACAAGATAGTATTGGCAGTGTTCCTGTTACCTCCCAGCTGGAGAGGACTCAATCGAGCTCCAGGCAGCTCTGAAGCTTTCTGTGGCGGTGCCCAGTGTAAATTCAACACAAGTATGGTGAATATCTGAGTTTCTCTGACATCCTTCCCTCTCAAATGCAGGGCTCTGGAATGAAGTACAGCTACACAAATGTGCGACACTATCCAGATTTAAAATGAAACTGTGCCGTTTCTATCCCAAGCAGTGTTTTGTTCAGTTCAAAAGCCATGCTTGTTTTTTATTTTTGGGTTGTGTTTTGTTATTTTGTTTGATTGGCTGGGTTTTTTGTGTTTGTGTATCCTTGGATGACTTCACTCACAAAAGTACCTTGTTAAAAATTGGTGTCTAATTATAATTTCTTGCAATGTCTGTAGGCTGACACGGTTACATCTTTGCTAATTGTCTAATCTATGGCTTGTAATTTAAAATCACTGCTAAATTTGTTTAAAAATCCATTTTGGTTCAGCCATTTGTATTTAAATTAATTTCTCTCTTCTTCCCCTCTCCCAGCCCAAAGCAAAGAACAAAGATGAGAGAGAAATAGAAGCACCTCTCATTTTGCCATTAATGGGTTGGCTTTTTCTGTATTTGTAGCAAATTCCTGGGTTGAGCTACTGTGTAGTACCTCAAATTGCAGTTTTTACCCCTATAGCAGTAATTTTCCCTATTATCTCAGTGGCAAATAATCTTGTGCTCTTTCTCACTCTGATGGCAAAGCCTCTATTTTGTTCTCTTTTTTACCATAATGGTAATTGTTGTGTTTATCACTGACATAATTGAGCCTAGAGTGAACTTGGCAAAAAATCTGCAAATTTCCACATATTTTAGTTTTTACTGGTTTTAATTTCATTTCTGTTTCTATGGGGTGTATTTGGATGTTGTGCTAATGGTGAGAACACTTTATATGTTCATTAGGTCACAGTTGAAGGGAGAGGGAGCATGTGAGGAAGATGCAGAAGCTTTTAGAGAGCTGAAGCTTAGATCAGTGACAGTGTGAAGAAGGTTTATGCTCAGTCACCAAGGAACTTTGCTTTTGGAAAGTTTTAGTGGCATGATAGCCAGTGCAGCCATGGACAGAAATGAACAGTAATCCAAATAAAAAGGACTGAAATTGCCTCTCTTGGTTTATCTTCCCTATTAAATAAAAAAATTGAAAACAAAAAAAAACCCCTATGCTGTCTATTTATATAATATTTTTTATTTCTATAGTTTATTTTTAGGATTCATGTGTATATAACACTATATGTACACTATTCTGTAAATATGCAAAATATAATAATGTTTTTCCTTTGGGAAGCTATTTTAGGGATTTTGAGTTGCAAAGCTACTCAGCATTGGGAAGGATTATGCTTAGGGGGATTAACCAATTGTATAAGCAATGGTTGAGGAAAACTGCCGACTTGTTTCATTTTTTTAATTCAGTTTTGTAGAAGTGATGGTTATTGATGGCTGATTTGCCTTGTAGTTCATTGCTTAAGATTCTATGAATTAAGAAAGCAACATTTAGGCTTGAATTAATAGAAGTATATATTATGGAACATGCAAATTAATCTGGTTGTGCTGGCCGTTTTCCATTTTTATATGCTAAGCTTCATGAAAAAAATGGGGAATCCAGAGAAGAGAGAAAATAATATAGAATGCAACCAGTGATCAATGTGAACAAACTTGGCCATTTTAATGTAGAGAAAATATTTATGTCTGCAAATAGACCAAAGATGGTTGCAAGGAGGAGTGCAGTAACTTATCCTCAAAATTCATTGTGAATAAAAAGAGAAATTATAAGTTTAAGTTGCAGCAGAACAGCCCCACAGTGTAGAGAGTTGAACAAATGCAGAAGGGATGGTGCAGGTCTAGGCTGCCTTGGTGTGTCATGGAATTTACATCATTTTAAACCAGACTGTATCAGGAATGATACATGGATGTAATTGAGATTTTTTTTTTGGGGGGGAGATGGATTCGATTATCTTTGATGTTCACCACAGCCATGTGATTTTGTAATACTAATTATGGCCACAAATTTATTCTGGTTTTTACCTCAGCATTTATTTCTTCAAATAGAGTTTCAGTAATTGAACTACGTTCTCCAGGAATAATCTTGTAGAATGATGGAGTATTTATTTAATGGGATGTTGAGGGTAATGGAATTCAAGTCTTGGGCTTTAGGTTAACTTTGTATGTGAGCTGTCATGAGTAAAATAGTTGTGTGGTATGGAAAAGACTCTTGCTAATGTCATGTGATGGTAGTGAAAGGATGAATCTTTGGGTTCTTAGAACTCATGTTCTCACCCTCACAAGCTGTGAGGGTAAGCCAAGGGCCCCTAAAATGATGGTAACCCAGAAAAAACAAATTCCAGTTTCACTGAGAAGGTATTTAAAGATGCCAGGAGTTATTTTTCTTTACTTCTGGGACTGCAGTAGCTCAGTTCAACTTCTGGCTGAAGAGGCGACCTAGCCATGGATGAAAAATAGTGCTTGATCTGAGTTTTACTGCAACTGAAAAATCAGTGGCTAAAGCAGGGGCCTTGTGATACACGTGTGATTTGGTGGACTTGTTCGTGATACTTTCTAATTTTCTTCAATTCTCTTATATCCAGTGAAAGTTACCAATTGCCTAATGGCACTTATTTGTGAAAATTGCTTTTTTTTTTTTTTTTTTTTCTGAGTGCTGTTGATCTATAGCAACTTTTCTTTAAGAACAGAGCAAATTACTTTTCTTGCAGATGCAACATGAGCACAAGTATTACACTCAGGGCTTTAGAGGTTTTAGTTTACTCAAATTTTCAGTTATGCATGAAGTAAGGAAAGGCAGGTTTTCTGTTTTCCACTGTCTTTAATAATGAGGTGATATTACAATGGCAAGGGCATGCCACATTTGGGCACTTTTTTAGTCCTTGTTTTTTACCTGGAAAGTCATTTGATTGTAACTGAATTAACTGTAACTGCATCTAGAGTAGTTGTATTTCATCAGAAATTTCTGGAGTTCCCTTAAGCATCACAGTAGATCTATTTCAGATGTCAAAATTCATCTTTTTATGTCCAGTTTGTGTACACACCATATTTAGGATGTGCATAAAGCTGCAGCTCATTGAGAAGTTGTTTCCTTCCTGCGCATGAACTTCACTGCAGTTGCTGGTGCATCCAGGTGTAGTTTCCAAGCGCTCCCAGACTGGGCACAGAAATTCAGTATTGCAGCCAGCTGGGTGTGCTGGCCTATTCCTACTGCTCTGGCCTGTCCAGGTGAGCATATTGTGAGCAGCCACAGCTGCTTCCTGCACGGTGAGGGTCAGCAGCCTTGAAGGTCTTACAGCTTTGTCCTGCTAGAGACATATATTTTGCTGAAAGTGCTGCTTCCTGTGCTTTTCCTCATCAAGGTAACCTAATTTTACAGTGGCATTCTAGCTTCAAGTACGTGATATTTAGTGTAGCTCATGGTGATCCACCTTCTGGTCATGCAGAATTTGCTCTCTCTAAGAGTCCATCATAAATTTAATGTGAGGAACTACTGTTGGGGTTGCAAGACAATTTTTTTGTCTAGTTAGGAATTTATCTTTGTTCTTCACTGCCATCTTTTATTTAGGGGAGGATGTTATTTTAGCAAATATTTTCAAGATACTTTTTAATCAAGAAAGGCTTTCTTGAAGGGTCTTTGCCAGTATGCAGAAAGCAAACCAGGTGTTTTATTTCCTTTTGCTTTTTACCTTAAGATTATTGTGTAATAAGTAAAAATGACAAGAAATGAATCCTAAAACAAAGGTCTTGGTTACCTTAGAACCTTCTCTGTGCAGGATCAGATTGTTTTAGGTATTTTTAATGTTTTGGAGCTCTTTTTCAGATGAGTGTGCATACACTTAGAATGATAAGTAGAAATGTATTCAAATAACTCAAATAATTTTAGATACATATGTAATTCTAGATCAGAAATGTGATGTTTTCTTCCTTAGCTTTCATTTCCTCCTTCTGTCACTGTTTGACTAATGAGTTTTTTTGGGTTTTTTTGATTGTCCTTGGGTTTGATGGTCCTTTTGATTTGTAATTAATTTTTTACTTCAGCTGAAGGGGTTGTGAGCATCTGTAAACTGGCAGCCTAAAAATGTGGAGAGGGCAAAGCCAGGAATGGTCAGCCGAAGTTTCGACCAGATTTTCTTTTCCAATAGCAAATGAACGAAGGCACCCCTAATATTTGAGAACCTGGTAAACACTACATCAGAAAACATTTCATCTCAAAGTCATATCTGAAAAGGTGACTTCTTACAGTGTGAGATGTAAAAGTTAATACTTGTTCGCACTCATTTTTGTCTGACTTTAACAGTACGTATGCTTATTTTAAGTTGGCTATAACTGAAGAACTAATTTTAAAATGTATTTTACTTTTCCTCTTCTTAGACGTTAGAAATGTTGAGTTCCAAACTACAGAATTTTTAAATCCAGACTTGAAAAAACTACCAGACGTAAGGCCTGGTTCCCATCATTGCAGACATTGTCCTACAGAATAGCAAGAACATTGAAGTAGTGTTGCATCATGTTGGCTTTGTGTGGAGCTTTTTAAAAACTTTTCAGTATACTTGAGGTAGTACAGCAACGCAGCAGCTATGTGTCAGAATACAGAAGGATATTTTTCTTTCATATACATCTTGTTTTGACTCTGATGAAATATCTAGTTCGTTTAACTGACCTTAAAAGAATTGTAAGACGTTAATTTCTCCGCTACATAGAATTGCAGTGTGTAAAGGGTGAGTATAGGTTTAATGTAGATAAGCACAGAGAAAATTCTGCTGACAGAGCAGGAACTTACAGTGTACACGTATTGAAGTATAAAAATTTATTTTTTAACATTTTCCATTTATCTTGTGAATATATGTTGTAATAAAGCAACAAATCTTAATTTATTCTTTTAAAATAAATTTTGGGTGTGACATTTCAATGAGTGTGCAGCTGTTTTTTGAGTAAGCTTGGAGTTTTTTGCCCTTCATTTTATGGTTGTGCTTTTAGGGCTCAAGAGTTGAAACCAGTTTGAGTTACAGAAACCCAAGCACCTCACAGTCTATTTAGCTTTTAGTATTTTTCCAAGAATTTGAAAGTGCTGGAGAGACACAGCTAGACTTTGTGGATCTGATACATTGCCTATTTTTGTCACTTTTGCTGTCATTTAATTCCGTCCATTTTTCTGTATCTACACCTTTGCTACATTCCTGTAAAGCTGAGATTTACTCCTATATTAGCAGATGTTTAAAGGAGTGTATTCCCTGCAGCAACCACATTCACTGACAGAAGCAAAACATATTGCAACACATTCATTGAGCCACATAGTGCAGACTGTCATGCCAGGTAATCTATTTATAATGAGCTTTGCACTTATAAAAGGAGGCTGTTTGTCAGCCCTAAAATTAAAGCTGCCTTTTCCCAGAGTGATGGAAAAACTGTAGTTCACCAAGGTGCTAATGAAATTTTATGGAACATCATATAGGGCCACAGAGTTTCTAAATCCTTTTTGTCATTCAGCTGTTCTGCTTTTTGGAGATAGCCAGCAGCTGTGCCACCTGTGCAGGATGACTATCCCTTGATTTTTACACCAGTCAGAAAGTAAAACGGGAGTAAGAACATCTGCTTCCCTCAATCACTTAAGAGCCACTGAAATCTAAGAGATGTCTATTCTTTCCAACTTCTGACTAACATTCTTGAGCTGGAAAAAACTATTCTGTAAACACTTCTTTGAACTATTTCCTTTTTCTCTAATGTTTAAAATAGAGGGTTCTGAAAACTCATAAATGAGTGTTGACTTCCCCATCCATCACCACATTCTCTTTGGTGTCTAGAACCCATAAAAAAAAGACAGCAATGAAAATGCTCTTAAAATCTGTGCAGGTACAAGGTTTGTTGTTAGTATTTGTTTCACTCTAGCCTGTTCTCCTTAGCCTAGTTACCTAATCAAGCTTTTCTAAGAGAATATATTTTTCCCCTCAAGCCACACTCATTCAAATCCACTGTTGCGAATGTTAGCTTGGTGAACTTCAAAATGCATTCATAGTTGCATTTATTAGCTAATTTAAAAGACTAGGTTTTCTGCCTAGACCAAGAAGCTTAGAGAAACTTGATGCTTGACACAGAAAGATACAGCGATTTTTGAGTTTTCTTTTTATGGTTTTAAAATTTTTTATCTTCATGTTGGAACACAGAAAACCCTTTCAAATTTTATCATGAAATGGATTTGGTGGTCTCAGTTTGATCTGTATTATTCAGGAGATTAAACTTTAAAAAGGCTATTGCATTTTCTGGAGCTCTTCCCTTTCTAGTTGTGATTCTTTTTGTGCATACTTTTTTCCTCATTCTAAGAGCTTCTATCACTGTTCTGACCAGGTTTTCACCTCTTGCAGCTTGCAGACAATTTTTGATGCAATGTGAAAGCATGTAAAGAGTGAAGAAACTGTTTGTAGGGAGGAGCTTTTTTCCCCTATTCTCCTCAGAAAGAATGCAAGTGACCTTTGAGAAACCCTAACAAACTGACAGCTGGATTTATTATGCTAGAAGTCGCTTTTCCAGACATCAGGGTGCTTGTGAGTTTTTACATTCAGCTTGGAAGATTTTGAGGTTTACTACCATTCTGACGTCCCATAAGACTACATATGTTGTGTATTTGTACCAGGTACTAAGAAAGCAAATATACATTTTTGGCATTTCACTTCTACTGGCTTGAAAAGCAAAAATCTGTTACCCTTGTGTCCTTAGTTCTCCCATACTTTTGTTTGTTTATTTTTCATTCCTATCTTCCAGATGGAATCAGCACTACAAAGCCCTTCCCTCTCTCCCTCTGCCTCCTCTCTATGTGGATATATACAACCATTTCTGCTAATTTGCAAATGCACTCTGTAAACTTCGCATCCAAATCTTGCATTTTGCTTCCTTGTCTTTTCTTAGCTCAGTTAGGTCTTTTGCTTTTTTATTGTCACCTTTACCAGTTTTCTCATTTAAGCTGTTTTGATTCTGCCATTGTCTCTTCATTCTGTGTTCCTTTTCTTCTCTGTTTTAGCATGCTTGGGTGACTTCTAAAACAGCAGTCCTTAAATGTTCATCCTTTCATCTACTCTAGGTTTTCTTTGAGTTTCCTAATTTCTATTTTCACCTGTTCTGTCTTGCTGGTCTTTCTGTGTAACATTTACAAAAGCAACTAGTGGCTGATAAAATGTTCCTGTGCTGTCTTCCTTTCTATGTCATCATCCACTTCAACATCTTGGTATCATGTCTTGCTTTCCTCTGCTTCAGAGTTGCCTTCTGCCTAATGCTTGCTGCTATTGTTCTTTTCTTCATTCTTTTTTCTTTTCAAGTGGCTACCCTTTGCCATCCAAAGTCAACAATATCTCTTTCTGTCATCAATTGTTTTCATACACTGGAACATAACTGCTGTTTCCTATTGCACCTTTAATCACTGGTTGTTTTGTCAGTATGTGAAATTGACCTGTCTCTTCCCTTTGTTCCTATGTGCCTGTGAAGTGATTTTTGTTACTGCTCACTGCACTGGTGCCTACTTTTGCATTTTTATTGATTCCCATTTTTAAGATCTTTATGCATCTACATAAATGGCCTCAAGTTGTGCCAGAGGGTTCAGAGTCACGGAATGGGTTGCAAAGCTTTGGAACATACTGCCAGGGAAGTGGTGAAGTCATCATCCCTGGAAATCTTCAACAAAGCCTGTAAATTCAGCACTTTGAGGACATGGTTTAGTAGTGAACGTGGTGGTGGTGATAGGTTGATGGTTGGACATGGTGATCTTAAAGGGCTTTTCCAACCTTAATTTTAGGTTTCTATACACATGCATAATACCTCCCAGAAGACTATCCCACACTCATAACTCTTTTCACAAGTTGAATTTGTTAAAAATATCTCATTCTTTTGCCTTCATTTGAAGAACAATCCTAATTTTTATTAGTGTTCAACATAATGTTGAAGTTTAACAAAGCTGATGTATTAAAAAGCAGCCTTTTCTGTGCTATAAAACTCATACCTACGTACCACTTTCTATTTCTCCCATTCTAGAAGAACAGAAAGAAGGGTGTTATATCTAAACTCCTGATTTTCTATAAAAAACATTTGACTTCTAAAGAGCCCTCTAATGTTGTTTTCTGAGTTGTAGCAGTATCTCTTTACAAAAATTGGCCTGTGTTCTCAAAGGCAGCCAACTTGGATAAAAATGTCCTATGGCCTTACATAAAGGTCTGGTTACTACAGAGACAAAGCTTCCCTGATTTTCAGAAGGAATTTAGAAAATGAAAACAAAAAAACTTCATTAAGATCACAAACAGTATTTTTTATCTTCTTGACTTGACATGGAGATGCTTGACTTGCATCCATTAAAATTTGCCTGTTTGTATCACAGCAATTATACATTGATGGAGTTTAAATTTTATGACATTTTTAGATAGTGTGTAGATAGTGAAGGAAACACTTCTGAACAAAATAGTTTATGAATTCTGCATGAAGTGCCTGAAAACAGACACAGAGTCTCCTTGATAATGGAAGAATATGTTGACCTTTGTTTGTGAAGAAAGGGGAAATGGCTTGTAATGTCTTACAATTTAATTAAAGTGTCATCTACTTGTATAAAATTTACTTTGTCCTCTAATGAGCACATAAAACTTTCCAGAAAAGTCCTTCTCTTGTAGCATCACAAGGAAATTGTAGATAGATAACAGCCTTTAGCCTTGTGTTTGTGCCGCATCAACATTTGATTTTTTTTTTTTTTTTTAAACTCCACTTTCCTTCCCATATCTTGATATTTGGTTAGAGGCCTTTAAATGTGCATGTGTGATCAGTCACTCATCATCATCAGAGCCCAGCAAAACAGCTCGTCCTTATGGACATTTGAAATAAAGCCAGTCCTAGCAAAGAGATTGCTTGCAAGAATTGCCAACAAATTAGATGAATTTTTAGAGTGGATATGAAGTCTGGTTAAACAAACATTTAATTTCTTTTAGCAGCTGATTGATTGATTCCAAACAAAAAAGCTGCGCCATCTGGTCCTGAAAAACAAAGCAGCATTGCACATTCATTTTTGAAGAATTGTATAGGAAAATATCAATGTAATTCAACTTCTGATGCATATATACACACACAACAATTTCTATAAATTATCAGGTTTTTTAACTTTGCATAATAGTATTTCTTCATATTTAATGCACATAACTTTGTAAAAACTATACATTTGTAAGAAAATATGGGAATTGCTAGAAAAAAGTTCTATCTACAATGCTTTTTATTACATCTGAGCTATTCATCATACATTTTGACAAACAATTTTATTACTTGAAATAAAAAGCAGTATTCAAGGAAAAACTGAAACAAACCTGTCAGCTATATCAATTCAACTTATTCCAGCAAATACTGTGACATTTCAGACCTTGCTGGGCCAGAGAATTAGTTCTATATGTATGTAACAGAGTAGCTGCAGAGCTGTGTAGAGACAGATATTGCAGGTAGGGAGAAATTTCACAATTTTGAAACTCAGTGCTATTCTGAGTTGTAATAAAACATGGCAATTAAAAAATTTGCAAGGAGAAAGCTCATAAGCTCTTTTAGTATCTCTTGGGAAAAAAAACCTTAAGGGTAAAAGTATGTTCTATCAATAGAAGTAATAGAATCTTAAATAAGAATATAAACAAAGTTATTAACTATATTGTTTAAAATGGTTTAAATATTCTTATGAACAAGTATTATTTTTCCTCTCTTTCTCTGAGTTGTTAGAATTGTCTTCCTATTCTTACTTTTCTTCACATTACAAAAGCAGAAATTATGTCCTGCAAGCTTTTAATCACTTCTATAATTTTGGAACGATGCTTTGTTTTCTGTGAACCTCAATGATATTGCTTTAATGTCAGAGGTACAATTCTTTGTATATAAACAGGATCCATTAATTGTCCTAAGATTTTTTTTTTCCCCCTAAGTTAAAACTATTCCTATTGCTCTGTTTTCTTTCTTTTCAGCTATTTATGAACTCTCTTGTGAAGCATACAAACACTTGGGCAAAACTTCAAATTACTACTGGATAGATCCAGATGGCAGTGGGGCACTGGGACCTTTGAAAGTTTACTGCAACATGACAGGTAACTGCATTGTATTTACTAATTAAGCTGGTTGAAGGGGGGATTTGGTTTTTTGGGTCTTTTTAAATGTAGTTAGGAGAAAGAGGCTGTTCATATTTCATATTTCTTGTTAAAAGAAAAATAATAAGAGCTTTTCATCAGAGATCATAAAATCTGCTGTCACTAGTCAGGATAGACTGAGCAAGGCAGTAGTTATTCTATTTAATAAGGTTTTTGAATTGCACCTATTAGTCTTAATAGGTCTTTGTATCCTCAGTGTTGCATCTTTAAAAAAAATTTCAAGATACCTAAGAAAAATTTGATAGAAATGGCCACTTAACAAATCTGTTGTATAGCAGCCTAGTGGAGTTCAGTTTTATCTGTTGTTCGTGGGATGTTGCAGAAAGCAGCTTACCACCACAGGTAGGGAATAAAAATTAATTACTGAAGAAGCAAAACGTTTGTTTTCTTAATTGTCTGTTTTGACTTTTAAACTGTTTTTCTAACGCCAGTTAAACTCTGAAGATAATATTTATATAACTACATTAATTTGATTTTGTTGCGTGTATTGTCTTCTGCTTTTAAGACTAGTTTTGTATTCTCACCCAAAGTATCTCATCTTAGTCATCTGTGTTGCCATGATGAGGCGGGAAAATATGATCATGAAAAACAGGGCAATTTTTTGCACTGAGAATGTATTATTTCTTTGTTCTGTTAATGCATAGCAGTTGTCTCAGGACTTTTTCTGATATGAAATATTGGATAGTTGATAAAACAAGCATGTGCTCTGGCTTTCCCCAAACGTCTGCCTAAAAAGTTAGAATTTCTTTATGTGTGCATTGGAAATCTGGTGTATGCCTGAGTCCTCAGACTCCATCATCAGCAACATGATGGTGAAGGCACTGTCATAGATTGAAACACTGTCTCTGAGTTTTTAGAGATCACAGGTGCTAAAGCTCCCACAACTCTTCTGGAGGCAGAAACCTGGACATATCTGGGGCTGTGGGATGGGGTGTCTCCAACAGGAATGGGAGAGATGGGGAGGGATGCATGGCAAAGGCAGCAAACTCCAAATCAGGTGTTTATGGGTAGACAGCCTGTTGGAGAACAGAAACCACTGTTCCGCATTGCTATTAATGTCTGCTTTTGTATAATAAATACATGCCTAGAAAGGAGCCTGATCTAACATCTGGAAGTGCTGTTAATCCCATTCGGACTGGAGAGACAGGCCAACCCATCTGTCCTGAGACACAGGTGTAAAGGCACTTTTCAGATCCTCAGCCATGTAGAGCATTTTAAATCGTAACTCAAGCACCTTGAACAGCATCAGTAACTAATCAGGCAGGCACTGCAGCAACAAGGCCAAGAATGCTGTCATTCAAGTGATTTCTGCTATTCAGAACTGCTGTGTTCAGTGCTAGATATAGCTTTTGGTTGCTCTTCAAGGGTAAATTTGTAAATTAAAAATATACTGCCCCAGTGGGCTTAGGCACAGAAAAGTACACTCATCCAGTATTGCAGCATTGCTCAGTCATGTTAAATATAAAAATACAACAGAAGGTCCTAGTAGCTTCTTCAACACTGGAGGGAAAGAAAAAGTAAAATTAATAATTTCATTTTACTAACATTTCTCATCTACGAAACAGTTTCAGAGTATATAAATGTGACCTTTTCCTAACCAGTGCAAGGAGATCATGAACATTAGGATACATGATTTAATTCACTTGGCGCTGAAGCATGCTGTGGAAAAATGCAGTTTTCTGTTCAACTGGATCGCTCTCATCAGCAGTTCTTTGCTACAAGAAAAAGGCAATTTGCACTAATATCCATATAAACATTGCAGTTTTGAAAAAAAAAAACCCTAAACCACGTATTTCTTCATTACAATGCAAATGACTGCAAGAGATATGTGAAAGTTGATGGGAAGTAATTTTAATCTGTGCTTCTAAAACTGACACTTGTTGCTAGCAGAGTAAAGCTCATCACCTCTGTACATACTGTGTAGTGCCTATATGTTGCAGGTGCCACAGTTTTAGTTTTCTTTTGATTAGTGGTCATCTGAGGCACTGACGCTCGAGGGCCAAGAGCTACAATTTTAGCACAACACCCTAAATCTTTTTCTGAATCTATATATGTTATTATCAGCAGCACACACGCCCAGTGTAGGGAAGGAGATTGAGTACTTTGCTTCATCAGTAACACGGTTCTGTAGAACTCTAGCAATGATACACACCTTGTCATATAACAGCACTAAAGCATGCAACAATCAGCAGAACTCTCAAAAAATTTTAGTATCCAGCTTGTGCAGGTCTATGGTATTACTATAGCTATATTTGAAAAAAAAATTAAGCTACCTGAATAACAATTACATATTTTTTTGTGAACATAAAGCTAAGTAACCTACAAATTTAGCTAAACTGATTGGTATGTGGAGTATACTAAATGAATAAAAATAATATGGCAAGGTAGTGATATTTTATTGTGATGAAGATTCTTAACTATATTTTCCTCTCTAGTCTGAGAGTCAAATCTAAATGTTCCTATTCTTCCATTATGTAAAATAAACATCTCTATATTAACTTACTACACAAGATACTAATGCATGTTTTAAATTTGCCTTCTTTGGTCCAGATGAAACTAGAAAGTAGAGAACATCTTAATGACTAAAAATGTGAAGTGCAGCTTTCTTGTTCCGTTCCTTGACAAAGCAAGTCCACAAAATTGGCAAAGTGAATATCAATCTTTGTAAAGCAAGGTGTTTTAACAGCTGTGCACTACTTTCACAATTACTCTATTCATATAATTCTATACTATATTCTGGAGCATAGTTTTACTAGATCAAAATGTTGAATAGTAAGTGTCACTCTCACTTGGCTGTAAGCCTTCTGGGGCAAGGACAATATCCTCAAAAGCCACTGAAATTGTTTGTTGCAAAATTATGTCTTCAGCCCTTTAATATACCATATCACAAATATGGGGCCACAAAATTCATAATTTCATCATTATATCAGCATTTCACCCACAGAGTCTACAGTCAGAAAACAGTAGCATAGCCAAATGTGGCAAACAATATTAAAAAGAAAAAAAGAGAGAAAATTGTGGTGCAGAAGGCAGCTGTTTGGGCATATTTCTGGGCATAATCCACATCTAAATTTAGTGTATCTTAATTTAGTAAACTGGCGAGTGTCATGACAAGACCCCCCCCCCTTCACAGATGTTGCTGTGGTAACTAAAAATTGTTCTGGTTTCTAAGATGTGCAGGTGATTCAATAGTACAAAGTCAGAAATATGTAATTGCATGTGCTCCCAACAGTAGTTCATGGTCTCTGTAAATAACTCTATTTTCAAAGAAATTCCCAAGCTTCTCCTTCCAAGTCTCTTGTCCTTGTCTTCTCCAAACAAAGGTTGTACTCAGAGCTGTGCTCTGATAGTGAAGAGGAACCAAGCACTTATATTTTATGTGCTCATAGTGGAATGAAGATGTCTGAGATATTACATTCCAACTATTTCTGATTTAATAAAACAGCTTTTCAAAATCTAGGGCATTGCTGTTCATGTTATGCATTTTTCCAAATAGTTGTCTGTAGTAACTATGTATATTTTAGGAAGCTTTTTTCCTTGTCCTTTCTTTTTTCTTTTTTTTGAAAAACAGTGTTGGAAGCGTTTAGAGGTAGAAAGTTGGAATTGTTCAAATTAAGTCACTTATGGATAAAGTATTCCTTGATGCTGTGTTGTGGCACAATGTTTAACCATTAGACTGCTTTTCAGTTTAGCCTCTTTTGTGGCTAAGGTCAACAGGGAACTCTTTCAAAGCTCTGTCATCTTACCTTCTTGTAGAGGCAGGTCCACAAGGCAAAGTTAGACTCTGCATTCAAGCTGGGTTTTTCCAAAATTGGAGGGTTGCTCTCTTAGTATCCAGTTTGACCTTTTCTGTTTTTCCCTTAATTAGTATTAGAGCAGCAGCTGTAGTGGAAAGAAATGCTCTTTTAAGAGGTTTGTTAGAATATCTTAATATCCTAATTATTTTTGTGCAAGGAGTATATTGCAGCTTCATTCCATGCTCTGTAGTATATTGCAGCTTTATTCCATGCTCTGTATAATATTGCTGAATCTCTAGGCCTGTTTCCTTTTCCTCTGACAGATTAGTTTTAGTCCCATTGAAAAAGACACAAGAAAAATGGGAAGTAACCAATTTCTTTCATGTTTCTCTTTTTATCTGTTTGTTACGAGGAGGATGAGGAAAAAGTGTCAGTTGAGTAAGATTATTAAGACCTTACTTTGTGTATTTGTCCTGCAAGAATTTTTAGAGTGAGGAATAAGTAGAGGAGCAATGCAGAGGGACCATAAGGGCAGAGTTATTTATCCTAATGGCTGTAAGGGATGTCAGCAAGAGAGGGAGATCAGCACTCCTGTAGTTGCTTGAGGCTTTAAGCTGAGGAGAGGAAAATCATAGCCTGCTGTTTCTAGTGGTTCATCACTTAGACTACTGATGCAAAGTAGAACAGAAAGGTTTCATAATGTATTTTACCAGAAGATATGTCAGTTAATTCTTTCTATTGGTCCTGAAGTCTTTATGCCTCCATGATGCAGCTTTTATCTCATTTCAGGATCCAAATAGCTGCAAGCATAATGGCTCCATTTGAGCAGTACTTAGCCTATCTCCTTCCTAGTACAATTCATTTGCCTCAAGCTGCTCATCTTCAAACAGTTTGAGAAATCATTATGAGTATTCATAGCCTGCCTCATTAAGGTCAAATGTATGAGGTGACTCTCTATCCACTCTCCTCCTTCCCCTCTCTCTTCATTTTTTTTAACAGAAATGGCACATGTGATAATTACAAGAATGACTTTGTGAGCAGACATTAAACAACCACAACTGTTGTATCCTGTGACTTTTCTCTCTGTACATAGTGGGTCAATGGAGTGTTTTATACTATGAAATATGTAGAAACATATGGCGTGAATATAAATGTGCCATCACTATATCCTAAATAAAAGTGCCCTAGAAGCAGTAAAGGTTTGATTCTATTGCTCATATCTATATAATCAGTTCTCTCATATGAGAATTCTTATCTGAGAACAGCATTACTGAACTTCCAAGGTACCAGAACTTTTATTCATATGTGCGTATGTATATACACATAAATAACAAAATGTTGTGCAATTTAATTCAATAAAGTAAAGATTTAGGGAAGAAGTTAATATTTTTTAGTAGTTAACTAGAATAGAATGAATTGATATGTATTTAAAATGAATAAACAAAATTTGTCATTGGGCAATGCTAAGCTGTTCAGGGACCATTATAGCAACCTTACCTAGTATAATCTCATTGCAGAAAGCTTTCTATAATAATATTTCAGTCCCTTGCCTAAAATAGAGAAAGAAAAATATCTTCATTGTCTCAATTTTTACATATGAAATGAAGATTTTATTTCTAACAGCATCTCATACACTTCTCTCTCATTGTAGAGGGGTTTTTGGAGGCTTTTTTAGTAGTCTCAGTCATTTTTTCAAGTAAAAATTACATTTGAGAGGTAAAAAGACAACCAAATATTTGAAATGAATTTGGGCTGTTGTTGCAGGGTGTCCAAGCTTGTTTCCTTGCAGATGAAAAAAGAGTAGAAACAAACATAGCAAAGAAAAAAAGGGAAAAGCATCAACACGTTTAGGAATTTAGGACACTGCTTTTCATTGTTTTGACTTATCAAGCTAGACTCTCTGTAAAAAAAAAAAGAAAAGAGAAAAAGTACTGAGGAAGAAGAAAATAATCATTGAAGCATCAGGGCATCATGCCGAGAGCAGCAACTCTGATGGCAAACTTTACTCCTAAGGTGAGTTCATCTTCCAAGTACCAGAGTAAAATAATAGACCCGTGAAAAACCTGGAAACAGAGCAGACCATGTTTACATCTTTGCCTGCCAAGTTGGCTGAAGCATCCTGCATCTCAGCTTTAGTTCACTGATTGTGTTTTTCATCTGCTCTTTTACAAGGCACGTCCTTTTTATTCTAGGTTTCATGGGTACATATTTTCATTTTTAATCAGCTTTTCTTGTTGTTGTTATTTTTGATTTATGCTCAAGTTTGGCTTTCTCGCTGTGGTACTTTAATGTATCTCAACAAATTTGGCTAGTGTGTTTTCCCCCCTTGCTGTGGAACACAGTACTGACTTACTACAAATGTGATCATGATTGTTTTTCCATCTGGACACAACTTTTTCACTCAGCCTCAATCAGCTGACAGACTGTAATTATTAGCTTTACCTGGACTCATCTTGCTCAGATGCAGCTTGCTGTCTGGGGTCCTTGTGAAATAAATCGGGATGTTTTTCTGTTTGGTTTGTTGGGCCTGCCTCAGGTTATCACTAAAAAGTGATTTTGTTGGGCACCCTTGTGCCAGGCAGTTAGTTGAGTCTGACTGGTTAAAGCCACTATCTAGATGGCAAGGAATGAGTGAGGGCAGTCTGTTGCTGTGTTCTGTGACAGCATGTCAAGTTTGTCATATGGTCAGGCTTTTAAGGATGGAAGAGTAAAGGACTGCAGCTTGGCATTAAGGACCAAGGGACTGTGAAGGCTGTTTTTACTTATCTTTTATAATGTTCATATCTTAAACATATGCTGCCATAAAACAGCCTCCACACAGACATGAAGGTTCTAATAATTTCAGGGCTCTTCATAATATAAAATCATAAAATTTGGTAGGGGGGAGGAAAGGTTGTGAATCAATACCTGGTGATTTCATTAAGCAAAATTGTGTAATAATGAAAATGTGATGTCATGACTTTTGGGTTTGAGTAAATCATGTTAAATTCACATGACCCTAAATAATGTTGGAATATCTCTAGATGTTTTCTGCAGTCACACTTGCACATGTAGAAAGTGAAAAGCTCTCAGAGTTTGCTACTGCAGAGAAAATATCTAAACCATATAACAAAAAATATCATGTGAAATCTGTCTTCAGGACAAAGTTCTTGATTTGCTCTGTTTCAGAAGAGAACAAGCTTTATCATTGGCACTCAAGCTGGATTCTTAAGTCACCAAATGATAGAAACATTTCTGGCTGTCTGACTACATTCCTGTAATTCTTCCTTTTTTTTTCTGCACCACTTCAAACTTTGAGGCATCATATAAGAATATACATTAATAAATGTATGTCACGTCATCATCTTAATACATTTCAGATGCTCATAGTTGGAGCAAACATTCATATATCAGGCATAAGATGAACAAATGTGTAATTACCTCAAAGCATGAGAACAAATTGGCTTTTGAGAGTGACACAGAAGACTTAGTTGAAAATAAAGCAGAGTCTTTGTTTTGCTGAATTATTTGGTCTAGAAGAAGCAAAAAACTTCATATCACCTGCAATCAGCAAATATTCCTCATTTGTTGGAAACCAAGCTCTCAGAAATTAGAATACAACAATCTTTTTTTAGGATTCTGTGCATTGCAGGACCCCACAAGCCTATATTTCAAGAAATACGTCCGTAACTTGGGGAGCAGAAAAAAGGGATGGCTGGAAATAAAATGATGAGCAGTACCACCTACCTCAAAGTGTTATTGTGAATGTTAGAAGCAAATATTTAGCTCTGGATTCACTCCCACACACACTTGTTCCCTACTGGGGATGTAAGGAACTTGGCACAAGTTGCTTCAGGCCAGTGATATGCTTCAGTTATCCCTAGAAAATTGCTCCTGTAGAGAATATTATTGAAAGGCCAAACAAAACTTGTGTTTTCTGTACAACTTTTATTATTGCTTTTGGTCAGAAAATTAAGGTCAAGTTAAGGCTAGACAGTTAAATTACCCCTGAAATAGTGGGAGTTTGTGGTGGTGTTTTGCAAACTTTGGTGATAATATTTTCTCAGAGTTTTTCTGTTGTTTTGAGGGAGGGATACAGGTGATGTGAGGTGTGTGTTTTTACGTACTCCTTGTATTTCTGGGAAAACTGCTCTGTGCTTCTATGGGCTTTTAGCTGTACTGCCTCAAAGCCTGGAAGGTGTGAGTCACTAAGTTCTTGTGGGACTTGTGGTATACAGCAATGCTTTCCCATATGTGCTTCTCCCTTACTGCTTCCTTGTCCTTAATCAACAGTGCAAAGAACATCTTGCAAAGAACATCTTCTCATCAAATCCTATCCAGGGCTGCTTTTTATTGACTGCTACTGATGCCTCAGGTGTTAGCTTTTATATTTTTTGGATTCTCTACTGCTTTAGTGTGTAGTTCTGAGCTTCATATAAGGGGATGGTAAGCTCTCTTCACAGAGTAGGTAGACAAAACCATTCCTTTTCTAGCTGGGGACCAAGGACAAATTATCCTAATCTGCGACCCAAGAGCATTAACAACAGTGGACTGAAGAGAGAAAATCAAGAAGGATGGGAATTCATAAGTTAAAGCTATAATTGGACAATTAACTCCAATATAATAATGGACCAAAACTTATAAAAGTGAGAGACCCTGTGACTGGCCATCTGTTTTTGTGACCGTTTTGGGTCCATCTTGGGTGTAGCCCTGGCTGGGCTCTTGTGGTGCCCAAGGTATATCCATTGAGGCCTTTTAATAAATATCTACTTCATTTTCAACTCCCTCTAGCCTGTGTTCTAGGTCAGCCTTCACAGGGTATCACTACTACTGTCTTGTCTAGCTGACTGTGGGACTAGGAAGAACACCATTTACCTGTTCAGAATGTTGTTCCTATTGATAATTTCTCTGAAACTGGAAAAACGTAGCTAAATGTTTAAAGAGCAGATTAGGTAAAAGGAAATATCTGAAGTCCCATTCAGACTACAAATGATATATTAAGTTCACTTATTTCTGAAACAGACAAATGATGAAAAAATTACAGGCAATTTTTAGGAGTGGAAAGAGATTAATTCTACTCTAGAATTTCCAACCAGCATTCAGGGTGCAGTGCTGCCACCCTGATATGTAATTTTCTGAATAAATTTGCCTAAAAGGGCAGGTAAACTGTGTTGTCATCATTGTTGCTAAAAATTCTCAGGTTTTCTTTTATGCTCTGAAAAACAAGTTATAAAAAGAAATTACTTGAACAGTGAATAAGCTGCAGAAGATATCCATTTTGATATGTACTTACACATCTTGGTAATGTACTGCTGATGCATTTTCCCCAGGCAGGCAGGAGACTACAGAATGATTCTCCCATGTCTCCCTCCCAGGACTTCTTAATAAATGAATTAACATAGATATGTAAAAATGTGAGTGTACAGTGTTATGAAGTTTTTGTGTGAAGGCTATCTTTGAATGCTGCAAGAAGAACCCAAGATTATTTGCATGTTTGCATTTTATCACTTAGAATTAGTCTTACTGCTTTTCTATAGAAGTGAACAAATGCACAGTGACTATAATGTGAACCTAGAGACAACATTTTTTATCAATTTCGAATGTGGGCGCTCAGTACATTTTTAGGGCACCACCTATGCTGTAAACTCCCCTCCACCACTTCCATGTGGTGGGAAAATGACTGAAAGGGAATAGCAATGAGGGGAAAAATTACTTAAATCTGATATCATCTGGAACAGGCCTTTTTCTTTTATTTTTTTACCTTCAAGGTCACAGAAAGTAGCACTTCCTCTGAAAATATGGTAGTCAATCAGAAAATGTTATGAAGAGACCACTTAGATCCACTAAAACAAGTGAGGAATTTTCCTGGAAGAGACAGACTTGTTTGCAACCTACTGAGATTATCCCTTGCTCCACAGCATCAGAAAGTGAAGAATGGTTGAAATAAACAGGATGCAACTAAAGAACTAATGCTAGAATTCCATATGGTTTAGTGAGAAGAGTCCAACCAACACAACCGTAAGATGAGCTCTGAAACTTTGTACGCTGAGTAGGGAACGTCTACAGCCAGAGAACTTGCAGAGAAAATTTTTAGATTTGGAATGGAAAGATGCAGTTGCAAACCAGATCTTGTTCAGGAAGTCTTAACTGGTAGGTGTAAGAATCTCCTTCCACTTGTGTACTGGAAACCAAGTGTTTCAATGTCAGGGGTCAGGGTACATTTTTATTATGTTCAGTGTTCACATTATTAGGAGAATTAACATGCTTTTTATGCTTCCTGCTTTAGTGTTTTTTTCCATTTGCTAAGCCCAAGTTTGCTTTTCTTCAGGAGGCCTGGAAATATTGGTTTTATCTAGTATGAGTCAGGATATGCTTCCCTGAGTGAGAGCTATTGAGATAATAATCTTCAATTATCCTAGATGAGATTTATTAGACTAACTGCACACACTGAAACACTCAATAGTAAGCAAGTTAAGAAAACTGATGAGAAGAAATTATCTTCCTAATATTATTTTTGTGAGTTTTGCCAAAGCAGTACCCTAAGCCTTGAGATGATAGTCCTCCATAGAAAACAGCTTTTCATCTTCATGTTGGGATCCACTTGTGCATCACAAATGGAAATCACAGTAGATTTTCTTTCTGAACAGCATTTGCTGACTACAGTGGAATTAAGCTTGTCAGTAATGATAAAAAAATTAAGTATATTTAATATCATGTCAGTAGGAGTAGGAAAAAATACTGTCACAAAATCATTTGAAATGGCCATGTTGTAAATAATTGTATTGGATATCTAGGATCATCACTACTCGATTGGATTCCCTTTTTCTTAGCAATAGCTTGGTGGACAGGAATTGGTGTCTCACAGAGACATGGATATCCTATAGAAGCTGACTTAGCTCTCCAAAGCCTGAGTGTGTATTGTTTGAGGGTGTAGATCATAAGCGTGTTTCTGTCAGAAGCACTTTTCTGCCTGAAGATACATTATTGCTAATTTTGTTCAGGTAACTACCATAGAACTAAGCTGAAATGGTCAATCTTACTCGTGTTGTATGGTGAGCATCTGATGAACAAGCAGCTGAGCCAATTGGATGCTCACCAAAAAGTGTATTGAGACTGTTGAGGTGACTGACATCTCTGCTAGGCAGAGTAGAAACCACTGGGGCAGACTCATAAGTATTTCTGGTCAAGGGACGTTAGCAAAAGGACTTACTTACGATCTTGCTTTGTGCACTGGCATGAATATTCATGGCTTGTCTGTCTCACTGCATAAACCCAATTACTTAGAAATTAAAGATAGATAGGAAATGAAAACTACCAAAAAAAAGGCACTAACTCAATTAATGTTAATATTCAGAGCAGCTATCTGACATTTCTGCAGCCTTTACCACTGTGTCCTGGAGCGCTGAGTGGTTGCTTCGTTTATGCCTGACACTGTTGCAGATTTTTGCTACAACCGTCAGATTAATGTAAAAACCGTGTTACTTAACACCCTGCTGTATTGCAAACCTATACTTCCAAATGCTTTGCAGGGCTTTGTGGCATCTGCAGTGGAAAAGAAGCACTGCAGATGGCAGAGACCAGCAAAACACATTTTTCGTTGCGTCAGAGAAGAATCAAATTAGAGTAGCTGCTGTTTCAGCCTTCTTCCTAAGTAGAAGTTGCTAATCAATCTTACAGGTTTCAGTATTAAGTGAAGTGCCAAACCTAGAAAATTCAAGATTAAATTTTAATATTTACAAATCACATAATGTTTTTTGAAAGTGTAACTGGAACAAAGATAATTTCTCTTGAAATTACTTCTGTTCCTCCCCATCCTTTTGTTTCCAGGTCTGGGAGATGTCTTCTATTAACTCAGTTGCTAACATTTGGTTGAAATGTATTTTAAACTAATATTTTAATACCAACATCAATATTGTTTCTCTTCCTATTCCCTTTTCAATAATGTGTTTTGCTTTATATGGTCTCTAAGCTATTACTTCAGATTCATGAATGACACTGCATGTGGAGCAATCGTCAGTATTATCTGTGTGCTTTTGAGCAAATAACAACAGTAAACCTAAATCCTGGCCCAGACCTGTGGATGTCTTGAGGTAGTCAGTTCCATCAAATTGTCTGTTCTTTTGTCTCTGTAAAAAATTCCAGGGTTCATTTAATGTTTTATTTCTTTTAGGTAAGTATGTTTTCATGTTTGAAGGTTTTTGTTTGCTTGATCATTTTTTTAAAAAGGTAATAGAAGGATTTTTATATTTCATTTATTTGCAATATATTCTTATGCCAGAGTGAATATCTGCCAAGTAACTGCAATAAAATAGATTTTGAAGAAAACAGGACTGTTCACCCCTTTTCTATATAGTGCAAAGATTCTTAAAAGCTTTATTTTGATCTTTTGCTTTTGTTGAATTTAGTGTTGACTGTTTTTCAGCATTGACATTTTAATGTCAGATATTTTCATAGATGGCATATCTTTCATATCTTTGCTTTTGGGATACAATCTTTTTTCATGGGCTAAAAAAATGCTACAAATGAAAGCTGGTTTTAGATCTTAAAAACTGAGATTAGTTTTTGTTCTTGAATTAATGATGGAAGCCTTTTACATTGTGATAAGTTTCCTGAGCTATCCAGACTGCATATTCAGTAAAGTTTTACTCATGAAGTGGATACTCAGTAGATTACATTATAGTGAAATTTCAGCTGTACTGAAATTGAGTTTCATCAGCTACTTTGAAACAGTTTTCTGGGTACTATAAATTAGGAGACCCCACTGTAAGCAAATGTATTAGTGCTGGGTAAGGAGCAGTGTCTGAATCCTGCATGCTCTACTCTGTGCAGAGTTCATGCAGAGGAAACCAAAAGCCTTGCTTTCACCTCTGGCATCCCTACACCCAAAGCAATGTACAGCTACAAATCCCCAGACTCAGATTGTCTGAATGCCCAGATTACTTCAAAAGGACACCCAGCAGCTATGTGAAGTGCAAGGCCAGCAAGGGATGGACAGGTCCCTGGGCAGAAAGACTTGCACTGCCCATGTGCTCTCCTTCAGACACTGGTGGCTGCCCAGTTTGTGGACCACTATTCCTCCTCAGGAAGCTGTAGGGAGCAGTGATGTCACCCCTCAGCCTCCTCCTCTCCATACTAGACAAGCCCAGAGCCCTCAGTTGCTCCTCAGAGAACATTCCTGCCAGTCCCTTCCCTAGCTTTGGTGTCTTCCTTTGAACATATTCAAGTATCATAATTCTCTATTTAAATTATGGGGTCTATAACCTCACACAATAATTAGGGAGAGACCACAATGGTGCTAAATACAGCAGGGTAATCATTTGTTTTGACTGGCTGGTGATGCTGTGTTTGACGCACTCCAGGATGGATGGGGTTTGCCCTCCTGGCTGCCAAGGCACACACTCCTGAAAGAGTCAACAACACCTCCCAGTTTGGAATCCTCCACAGACTTGCTCCCCATGCATTCAACTAATGCATCCAGATCACTGATGCAAACATTGAACAGAACTGGCTCCAAAATTGCACCCCAAGGAACATCATTGGTCACCAGCCAGATCTAGCCCCATTCACCACAACCCTTTGAGCCTCACCTTTTAGCCAGTTCTTCACCCAGTGGACCATGAAGCTAGAGTTTGAGGGGGTTGGGGTATTTTCCTCCCCTTTCTTACTGTTTCCCCTCTCAATCAGTGCAGAAGTCTCTTTTAGAGAAGCAGAATGAAACCTTTGACCCATTGAATTCATTGGGGAAATTTTGTGTCTACTTCTGTTTCCTTATGCATCAAAATTTTGTGGATATGTGCATTTTGAATTGTTTTAATAATATTGAAGGAATAAATATGCATAGTCAGTTATGCAAGTTTTAGACCTGCATTAGCAAGATTTTATTTCTGTAGCTTCTCAGAGTGTAACAAATTCAATAGCCTTCATATAATCTCAGAATTTTGTTCAAGTATTTATACTTCTGTAGTGGGCAATATTTAGGGGTTAAGCAATGAGCATTATCTGCCATAGTGTACACTGATTATACATATGTACATACTTTTCTCTGATGGGCAGGAGGAACTTCACAGACTTTTTGAATGTCACTATTTTAATTTCATTTACGGATAGTTTAATTGTTCTTGGAAAACCCTATGGAATTCAGAGGGCTGCCTTAATATTCGAGGGGGTATAATTTTTTGTCTTCTTCAAGGAAATAAACTTCCTATTTGTTGGATATGGGGAAACTGAATGAAATAAATAGCGAAGTGGTTAATAATTAGAGAAGGTGCTTGAAGACCCCTAAGTAGTTGATTGCTAAATGTTTTCCATCATTGTTGAAAATTTCACTTCAAAAGTACTTATTTTATTCCAGACATCATTTTTTATACTATGATGGAGAAATAATTTAAAATTCTAAATAAAGTGTAGTCAAGCAGCTTAGTCACCAGGAAAGAAGCATGAGGTGCATGAGTACTTACCAAAAAAAAAGATTACATATATGTAAAGAATAGTGATTGACCAAGGCCAAAGGGTAGGTCCAGGCCAAGAAAGATGGAGTACATGGATAAACTGCAGTCAACTTTTGCAGGAATCAGCTTAACCATATGTGGAATTTGTCTGGTGCAGTGTAGTATTCTTCATAACCTCTAAATGTCAGGCTGATGAATGTGAAGAGATGTTTCCTTGCAAATTTCTCATTGCTCTAGAAAATATTTTGCTGTTGTAATTGTTGGTTTCCGTATTTTTTTGGTACCTCCGTAGGAAAAGAGACAGTTTAATACCTCTTTTTCCAGATAATGATGCAACAAAAACACTTAGCTATTCTGTTCTGTTGAACCTGACCTACAAAGTTCAATTATGCACACTCGTGAATTCTTCAGCATCTCAGAATTATCAATTTAAAATATATAATTTTTGCATAATGAGATGTGTTAAATTTATTCATAAATGGTGTTTTATTTCTCAGTGGATTTGGAGTATATGGGATAGTATATGCAATCCTTTGAAAAAAAAGAAAGTAATATTAGATCTAGTAAAAAAGCAACTTCATTTTCACATATGCCACCCTCTTCTCCAAATTCTGTGATGTTTTCTGTATGCTGTGATTTCTATATTGAGGCATAACAAGATTATTCAGTAACACTAGGCTTATGGAAATTGACATATTCCTTCATTTCTTATGTCTGAAAGAAAGAATCTGTTGGATATCTGCTAGCAGGAAGCCAGCGAGGCAGCTGCTGCAGCATTGGTCTTCCTCAGAGGGTTGTTTTTGCACAGCACTGTTTTTGAGCTATATGACACTTAGGGTAAAACTTTTACAGATGCATAGAGGACTCTTGGGGTAGGATGCTGCAAGGATAGCTGGAGTTTCTAAAAAAGGCTAATTTTTATTTTCTTTAAAAATACATTTGTATAAAAGCACTCTGTTCCTTCAGGTGTAAATGTCCCCTGCAATAGATTATGGTGTTTCAATGGTAGTCCTGAGATGAGAGGGAAAGAGAAGGCATCTTTTGTCTACAAAGAAATGAAAAACTTAACAGAATTTCCAGAAGTTAAGAGTTTCTTATTGATCTAGCATGATTTTTATTTCCCATTCTTATAGTACTTTTAATTCTTCCATTAGAAGAATTATACTTGCGAACTTTACTACTCATACGTGGAAATGGGGTATTTGTCTTTTCTCAGGACTAAGCTGTGTCTTTTACTGTAAACTAGCATAGAAATTTGTGGGTTTTTCTCTTCTACTGTCAAATTTAGAATAAGACAACATTCAGATTAGGAAAACCTTCTAAGCATACTTCATTAAATTTGCTGACTTTACTACGAAGTCTGATTGACTTTTTCTTCTCCCCTAATGTCACTCTGTGCCACATAGCAAACCACAGGTGTACTAAAAGTTTTCATAGAATGTCTTAAAATAATGCATGGCATGGTAATTTAGTATATAATTCAAGTCATGCTTTGAGAGATTACAAATAAAGACATTGAAGGCATCAAAATTCTTCTGTCAGTCCCAACATAACTAAACTTCATTCTGCTGTCTCTCTTGTCCATCCAATATCTACGCTTTTTGAATTATCTAAAGAAATTTTATCACAGTTGTCAAAAAATACAGGAAACATGATTTTTCACTAAAATCTGTATAATAGTAGTTTTTGTTATTTATTTAGGCAATGCTTAGATTTATGCAGTAATTAAAATGGGATTCCTAAATTTAAATGTGGCCAATATGATTCAGAATAATGATTAAATAATTGCAAACCACCAAGAACATGCACTAAAACTTAGAAGTGTAAGTTCTCCAGTCTGGAGGCACCTTTTGAAAGAAAAATAAAAAGTTTTTTCAGAAGGTTGCCTAACATTCAGTTTATTGATGGAATAATTAGAAAGGGTACTTCAGCACACTATATTCCTTTTCCTGTCTACAGAGTGGGGTTAGCAGGATGTGAGAGAGGAGAGTGGAGTATGTTCTTCTTGAGAGAACTAAGTTGCATCAGTGTAGAATATGGTGAGGATCCAAGCACTTAGCTGATGGTGGAATGAAAGGTAATGGGAGTTTTTAGTGGTAGCACTTGAGACCTGCATTAGTGTCTTTCTGTCTCTCCAAGAAAATAAAGTCAGTCAGAACAGCTCAAGAAAAGTTTTCTTATGGTCCTAGCTAACATAGTGAAAGCTTTGACAAACCCTTTTCTTCAGGATATCCTTGAAATCCTTTCAAAGATATTTTTTAAAACTGTATTACTTTTTTTCAGTGATTCTAGGAAGACTTGTTTGGGATCATAGCTAAAGGATTGTGCTATGTTGCTCTATAAAAGAAAACATCATGCAGTAGTTCATTTTTTTTACGTGCATATGCTCCTGTGATATGCTAGAATGAACTGAAAGATGCTTTAAAGGAGACATATTCGATCTTCCTGTTTGTGTAGTACTTGTTTATATGTGAGGCTGCTCCTCAGAAAGCAGAATCAGTTCTTGGTTCTTCAGTTATTGAACTGTTAAAAAAAGTTTTCAGCCTTTGCCCATATTCTGCTCACTGTGCTGAAAACAAACACACTGTTAATTCTTTTATGTCCTTTGTTCTTGACTTTAATGTTCCTTAATCTAAACTGAACTGCAATTGCCATCTGTTAGACCAGGCACTTAAATGATCCGAGTCCTCCTTCATATGGCTATACTGTATCTCATTATTTATTGTTCCTTTCAACAGAGGATTTTTTTAAACTCATGCCTCTAATAACACCCATAGGAGGTAATTTTTGACATTAGGGCACAGATCAGATTTCAGCTATTTTCCCCAGGCACTGTTTTTCAGCATAACAATATCTGTTGTTGCAGTCTTTTTTCTTTGAAGGCACGAGTGATCTCTATTCTGTTTCTCAAGGTAGTCTTGTCATTAGCTTTTCACATACAACTGTGTTGAATAGTCCAAAATCATCTCTGGTAATCCAGAGAATTCATCCTCTACTTGCTACTTTGCTAGTGTCCCTTGAGATTTCTAACAAGTTTCATTGGAACAGCCATTTCATTATCACTTCTCTGGAAACTTTTGGTTCCCACAAAACTGTATTTTTGTAACTTCCTTCCACTCTATTTTGTAAAGTCTATGAAGTTATCTGTTGTATATAAATTGGTAGAAAATTATATTCCTCAATATCACTGTAAGTTCAAAAAATAAATAAAATTTTCTTATTCCTCAACTGTTATGAAAGAGACTATGTAAATACAAGGGAAGTGTATTGCTTCACAGGACACTGTTTTAAGTAAAAAAGAACTTAAGAGTCGCAGTTAACTTTGAAGATTCATTATGATCTTGATCAAGAAACAATGGAAGGAAGGAATGAAAGGAGTAGACATCGAAAATGAGCACAGGAATGGCTCAATTACGTTTTCAGATTGCTTCTATTCCCCACCTAAATAGATTAAGAAACTGACTGGCTTTGCTTTCTATAGAATTCAGTTCATAAAAACTCTCTTCAATTACTTTTTTTTTTTTTTTTTTTTTTTGGAATATTGGATTTCTCTTTCTAAACTCCATTTTCTACATTAGTAAGATGATAGCAGTTCATATCACCAGAGTAACTGTACTGCAAAATTGACATTTCCAAATCTCAGACAAGATTGTCAAAGCACTCATTAACTTCAAACGAATGTATATTTTTCATTTTTATAAACTCAACTGTAGCTCCTTTGAAGTCCACAGCAGAATTCATTTTAAATTGCTATATATAGGTTTGAGCTTTTATATATAAACACACACCAAGAGAAATATAAAAGGATGGAGAAGAGGATATGGTCTGCTGTAGTTTTTTCCACATCAGTTTGGGTACATCAGGTCTTGTGTCTACAAAACTGTTGCAAAAAATGTAGCAATGTGAATAAATGACTCAGCAATGACTGTTGTGTTACCATCCCACACAATTTAACAATACTAAGAAGGCTCTTATCAGAAAATAAAATGGCAGGCCTTATGAGATGATTACAGTTCTAATTTTTGTCCTCCCTAGAAGGCAGTCCACTTTTAAATGGGTGGATACTGTCTAGTTTCTTTAGTGATTTCTAGTGTAGCATATTGTAGAATATACTGCAGTAATCTAATTTGAAGGGACAAAAGGACTGATGATGGCAAATCAGGATGCCCAGTAAGGAACCACCTCCAGGCTTTTATATGCTCAGGAATTCTCAAAATCATCTTCTCCAAGGTTTGAACCAGGAACCATGGTGCTCTCATACATCAGCCAAATTTTAGGTCAGGAAACTGCATCCATCATAACACCCACCACAGATATATTGAGGGAAAGAAAGAGAGCAGATGATCTTTCCTGACAAATCAAGCTGTTTTCTGATTTCCTGAACATACCTAATAAAATAGTATCTTAAGCATACAAGTCCATTAATTTAAAAAAAAGTAAAACTCTAATAACAATACATAGAACTGTAGATTAAATTAAAAATGGAAAAAAACATCCATAGCTGTGGAATAGAAGCATTATGTTTTCCGAAATTTATTTTTCAAATTTATTATCAGTAATTATCATTACAAAAGATTACTTAATTTGTTTGTGAGAAGCAAGTTCTTCTTGCTTAACTGATCACCAAGCAAATGAGTAAAGTTCAGTGATAGCAAAAACTGACTATCTGCAAAATACTCAATAGCATAATGATAAATATCATAATATCATGAAATACAGTGAATATTAAGTGGGAAAAATCACTTATGTTAATATTTTATTTGATCACTTGAATAGATGGTGAACAAGGAATTTTTCTTATTTCTCTTTTTATTAGTGAACCATTACTAATACTTATTGATTATTTTATTAGCCACCTACTTCACTTTTTATTGGAAAAGGAGTAGTGAGTGGGTAGAACTGTAGATCAGTCACTGCAACTGAAAAGTAATTTCAGCAAAATAAATTATGTGACTTTATTGGCATTTTAAGGACATAAATGACAGTGGTCATTTCCTTTCTTAGAAAAATTATTCTTAAATTAAGAAACTTAATCTTACTATAATATATATCTGTTAGAGAAGAACAATTTCAGTAAAGAGTAATGTACAGACTAAATTAGAGGGAACCTATTTTCTCTATAATTGCATCAAATGTATCAGCAGTTTGGATCTAATTAGATTGTTCTTAGTGAAAACCATTACGAATTCTATTAAGAATCTATGGGTACTGGCTTTTGGCATTCTATTCAAATAAAATTATACTTCATCTTCACTGCTAAAAAAAAAAAAAAGGTTCTGCCATTATTTTGTTTTCCTGTGCAACTACAACATGCTATGCGCCATTAAAAAAACCTCTAAGACATGCATTTGAATGAAGAAGTGGTCATCTTTGAGGCCCTTATTTTCCTGAAGTGTTAGCAATTAGGTGGTGCTGGTACTCTGTCCTCCAGTGGGAAAGCTAGAATCAGCCTAGTAAATCCAGTTAGGACCTCATATTCTTCCATGTGTAGGGGAAATGTATTTTGGTGGTGCCTAAGTCATACACACAGCTGTGGCTGACAAATTGTCTCTAAACACTTGTGGTTAGCAATAGCCATGTGGCAGGTGTTCTTCAAATAACTGCTTGTGTATTAGGGGAATACTCATTCCAGTGTTGTGGTGACAGGAATTTCCAGGAATGTGTATCGAATTACTGTTAACTAGGACAGATTTTTCACTTCTGCATACCTTAAATGGGACTTCTGTGTACTATTGACAGAAAATAATGATATATTAACTATGAATACCATATCCTGTTATGGGGCAATGCCATAAATGGTGAAGATAAAGATATTTGAGATAGTGTGAACTATCTGCATTAACTTTTCTGTAATGGAAGGCGAGTGGAAGCAGGGTACTGATTCCATCTCTCTCAAGAATGATCTCAAGAAATGAGGAGTTTCTGAGAAACTGAAAACATGAGTGAAGATACTGGCCTTATCTTCAAGTTACAAATGCCTAGCTGATTTCCATGGAAAGTATAAACACGCTTAACAAATTTTTAAGACTAAAAAGCAAAAAGCAGTTTATAATCAACACTCAGTAGATAAGGTTGAGATTTCTGCCTAGCATCTATCTCCTTTGAGTCTTTTCAGACACCTTGAAGCCAGCCCCACAAATGTATAACTAAATGTATTCACAAATCTGCATTTGGTACTCCAACAGCAATAGCAAACTCTAATAGCAATGTGGAGGGGAGATAGATTTTTGTCTGTTAATGTGTTTTCCCAGCCCACGAAAGGCCATACCATCCTGTACAGTTTTGGTCCTTGTGTCATGGCAGTGGTTTACACTTAAATCAGGAAAATATGTGAAGAGCGTGAATACCCAGAGAAGAAACTTCCTTCCTGTACACCAGCTGCAACTTCTGCCTCACCCTCCCTCTGTGCCTGACCTGTAGCCACAGATGCCTCTGCTTCCAGAGTTTGGGCAAGACAGCTTGCTGAATGTGTTCGTGGGTCATTTGAGCCAGACTATCAAAAAATTGTTTGCAAGTAAAATAAGACCCAGGTTTATTTTCAGTATCTGACCAGATGTATGCTAATCAATCTCCCATCATCTTTTAGACGGAACAGATTAAGTTGCTTTTCTGTAAAAGATTATTGACTTTATGCACATAAATATGTTTATTGATAAAAAGATCAATTGCAAGGTGCAACAAGCACTTAACCATTAGTAGTATTTGTATTTTGACAGAAAGGTTCTGAAGTTGTTCAGAGGATGCATTTGACTGACAAGGGTGTGTTTATATCATCTTTAGTACAGTGTGCTGCAGTAAAGATTAAACTTCCTAACTTGGAGCGGAAGTGACTGAATGTTGGCTAGAATCTGCTATCCATAGGAAAATTTCTCCTCAAACATAGTGCCTAACACAATTCCTACTGCTAGTCACATTCTGTACCTTCTTAGTGGCTAAACTAGGAGTCTTAGCTGGATCAAAAATTCAGTATGAGGCTCTAACTGTCCTAACACATTCCTTACTGACACTTTTGTGTTCTTACATGTACACTGTTTTCTGCCACGAATGAGAGGTTTTTGTCAGTGAATGTATAAACTATCTCAATCCTTTCTTGAAAATGAATCTGCAGGAAACTTCCATATGAGGCTCTTAACAAAACTGGATTATATTCTTTATATAATTTGACAGGTAACAATTAAAAATTTTTTATTGGTACTTGGGAGCAGGATTCCTTTCTCCTGGTTTTTACTTTCTTTTTCTTAATGCAAGAATATTGCTGTGTTTTACAAAGTTTTAATAACCATCTTGCATCACATGCTGAATTTCATCTCATTTGGTTAGTCATGTGTACAACCTGTGGAGGATTTTTCTGCTTTGCTTACCTTATCTCTGAACATTTGATTAGAAAGACTTAACACCATATCAGTTGCAAACACATGGGTCCGCATGATTCCAATATAATCCAAAATAGCCTGACACTATGCAGTAAAAATTAAGACTGGAAAATAAGGCAGAACACAGAATCCTGGAGATAAGGATAATCATAGTGTGGAGAGTTATCTTTACCCTGGGTCACACCAAAACTCATCCATGGATGTGAGCACATTCCTGTGAACTTGGTGAAGAATTACTGAAGCACTTTTGAGTGTGTGTCAGTTTAGCAAAGTGGCTACCATGTTGTTAAAATATTGAAGTGCAGGCCACAACTTTTGGAATGACTGAGATTTGCATTAACAGGCAAGAGATTTACATAGGAGAATTGAAAACATACTGCAATGCACTACATTTTATGGGTTTTATCACTGTACGGCGCATCTGTCAGGTGAATAAGTATACTTGGAAAATGCCAGGTGATCTCCCTGGAGAGTCTGTTTTTGTGATAAATACAGCAAAGTTAGCAGTGTGGGTGTGTTTTATTTCTGCATCTCTGAAGGACAGCAATGGTCAATGGTATTGCTTGACAGAACAGCTGGGGCAAAGGCCTGATTCATTTGGGAATCTGGGCTTTCCTACAAGCCTCTTTAAGGCACCAGAATAGATTCTTAGTGATGTTTTTAAGGTTTACTTTTTATTCCAAGACAGATTTCTTTGACTTTGCCCTCAGGGGTAGAAATATATAAGGCAGAAGAATTAAAAGAAAAAATGAAAAACAACTTAAAATGTGAAAAAACCTTACATGACAAATATTACTGACAAAATCTGATTCACTTCTAGGAAGGTTTGTGGTGCTGTGTTTCAGGTTAATGTCTAGAGAAAAGAGAATTTTCTGTGGTTTGTTTACAGAGGATAATTGACCTATTTCAGCCCTCGTCTGTGTGAGATGCTCAATATGAGTAGTACATTTCAGCTGAGATAGTGGATTTTTAGAGTGGTATCTAGTCAACCTAAATTTTAAAAATTCTTCACACCTAAGTGATAGAGAAGCATTCTTACAGGAAGACAGTATCAATAATATTGACCAAATCTTCATAGTTTTCATTCTGAAGCCCTGTATTACTCAGATAATATTTTTTTCATTTTGGTTCAGTGGAATGTCCCTCTAAGAAAAATAAATGGTTGGTCTATAACAGCAAAGTTTCTGTGCCTTGTCTTTGTTTCCTTTCTAAACTCCCTTCCAACTTCAACAAATCTTCCTATAAAAGGAGTGTGGAATGTGCTGTTTCATTATTATAATAATTAATCTTAAATCTTCTCTGGTAACTACTGACAAATGTTTCACAGTAACATTTCTAGTGACTTGCTGTTCAGTGATTTAGAGAAATAAAATGCATACAGACATTGTTCTGGGCTGGATATAACATACTCTCTGCATGACCCTGCAAAAAACGTTTGTTGCAGGTGTTGAGATTTAGCCAATATTGCTGTATAGAAATCAAAAAAATTGAAGTTGTCTTTCGTCCTTCTTTGTGCCTTTTCACAACTAAACAGACGATTTTGTATTTCCATTCTACTTCGATTAGTTCTTGTGGTGCTATCTGCACCATAAGCATAATCAGTAAAGTTATATGGTGCTACTATTTTAAAATATTTAAGACTCAATAAGCAGTAATTTTGTTTTACCCTAGAACACATCCTGGAAAATTATGTGGAAAAATTTTTGGTTTTAATTGCTAAATGTGTAACCACATGAGAATTCTGTGCATCCTCATTGTTACTTTACTACTACTTTACTAAAGCAGTGTTTCACTCCAGCCCACATTAATTTACCATGTGCAGTGAATGTTCTTCACATAAAGACTTTGAATCTTTAGGGCATCAGCCTTCTGCCTTTTTAACCAAAGTTAATCCTTATTAGTTCCATATGTAACTATAAGCATCAGTTGTTTAAGGAAGACTTCTCACATGGTATCTTTGGTATCTTTTCATAAAGATTATGAGTTTCTTGCCTTCATCAGTTCATAGCTGGAACTATGTTGTCCCATGATGAACATTTATGGGCAGTGCCCTCCTTCCCCACTACCAAATATCAACAAATATCTTGTAGAACAGCTTTATCTTTTGACAAAGGCCTAAATTTATTTCAACTCAGTTCCTCTGTCTGTCTCTTACCAGTTCTTGTCTTGTCTTTCTTGCCCTCTCTTTCAGAGGATAAAGTGTGGACAACTGTGTACCATGATCTGCAAATGCAGACTTCTGTGGGAGGCAGCAGCCAGGAGAAGTTATCTGTGCTGCAACTGAACTATAGCGCATCAATGGACCAGATTTCTGCCATTACCAGTAGTGCTGAATACTGTGAGCAGTTTATCTCCTATTCTTGCAGAATGTCCCGGCTGCTGAATACACCAGGTAGGCTGAGATTGAGGATATCCATTAAATACGGTGTTAAACAGCTTTAGCTCAACAATTTAACAGGTACTGCTGTTAGGTAAGTCCATTCATTGAACATACTTCTTTGTTCTCCTTTGTTAAAGATGACAAAGAGGGTGAAAATACAGAAGACACTATTTTCTTAAGAAAATTTGCCTGATTGCTCACTAATAAATGATTGGTATTGCACCAAGTGTTTGTGTGTTCTCCTCTCAGATCTGTTGCTCCTTAAAGCAGGTGGCATTCAGTAAGCACAGTAACTTTTAAAGTTTAATCAATAGAGGCATTGAAAAATTGCTTTGAACTTTATCCTTTTTTTCTGGTTGTCAGCTAGGGTTGAATGAAGGTTAGAATTTTTCCACTAACACTTTTGAAACAGTTTCTTAAATGCAGAGCATTTTATAATAATGAAAGGATAATCATATTCCTTATACATTGTAGAGAATGGCATGGTCAGTAATACAATTGTGTGAGAAATTATATGCCATTACCTACAAGTAGATTAGGTATAAGACTGTCTTTCTCTGTGTAGTTTTACTGGAAAAGAGACCCTTTCTATATGTGCCTCCTCAACAAATGTTAGTTGTAACCAGTAAAGACAAAAGTATTAGTTGTTCCAGAATTAGCACACAAAGAAGGAATGGTATTTTAAAAGCTCTATTAATATGGAGCAAGTACTTTGTATATGCTCTCATTGTATATGAAAAAGTTTGGTGTTGAATAAATCTTAATGGTACTTAGGGAAAACTGGTTTGTAAGTGGAAATATATAACACGTTTTTGTGACTGTGAACTGAGTTCATTGTGATAAGAGCAATTCAAATGCATTTCAGATTAATTTAGTGGCTGCATGCTTACAGAGTAATACTTTAGGTTGCTTTCCCTCATAAATTTTTTTGAATATTTTCTCATGGCGCTATAGATAAGTATTCATTTGGAATGCATGTGTATCTTATTCCTATTTCCATAAGCATTCCATTAGTTAATAGACATGTAATGCTTGTTACTCCTCTCCATCCTCCCTGCTGCTTTTTAACTATTTCTAATGCATGCTCTGTCTCTGTTGCTGTTATTTTGCTAAATTTAGCGTAGCACAGAGACCCTGCAATGTGGGAAATTATTTCTTCCTTCTTGAGCCTTGATGCACAGGATCCTGAATCATGTTCATAACTAGAGGTGTTCTGATTACATTCTGCTGATGGATACAAACTCCCTGCTTGTATATGCTTCAGAAAAGTTGTATATGAATGCAGCTTTGGCAGGTATTTAGAAGGCAAATTTATTTGGTAATAGAGCTGGAGATACCGGGCTTAGAAAGCTCATAGTTTGCACAGACTGCAGTGTTAGATTCTTCTTCTTGATATGTATAAGACTATTATTTCAATTTGTACTTGTTAAAATATGTTTAGATTATAATAAATATATGGTGTAATTGCAGATGTTTACCCTAGCTTCTAGATTTAAAGAACAATTAAGCAGCACACAAAATAATAACTTGCTGATTTTTTTTTTCCTAAGGAACAAGCAGTTCCAAGTACTTACATTTTTAAGGTTCTTAGAAAATTTTGAGAGTACTTTGCAGCTATCTCCGTCTTCATGTGTTCACCTTTTGTACGGAAAAATAATTTCTCTTAGAAATTCTTTATGACTTTTTTTTGTCTGGAAAGTGAGTCTGAACAGATTTTCTATAATATGGGTTTAGGTTTTGTTTCTTTTTAAGTGAGAGAAAGAAGCAAAAAGATTATTTTTACCTAGACAGTAACAAAAAATCACACTGCAGTGTTTGCATAACACCTGTAGTGGTTTGTACACATAGAACAACAGTGATTTGTGTGTTAGTGGGAAAGAGGCCAATACATTTTCTTTCTATGGGTTCTTGGCTTCAGTGTATGGTTTCTAAACTAAGGAAATAATTTTTCATACCTTTCTCTGTTCTGGAGGATTGCCATATTTGCTGAATATATTATGACACCCTATTCATCTCACAGCACAGCTCAAAGTACTCATGTGGCATCTTCCACCACTGAGCTTTGCATATAAATCATTGCAGTACAGTTCCCACACAAAGAAATGGAAAAAAAAAAAAAAAAAAGAAGAAAAAAAAATCTTATATTTCTCAGGAAGTGAGAAAAGTGCTGGGGGTATTGCAGCCAATAGTAAAACCTCTGTTAGCATCATGGGATCAGGATAGTGTTTGTGACCTTGACCTTTACACATACGCATTTCAGATGTTTAAAAACCACTTAGGATAGTTCCTTTTGTTTTTAAAGTGCATCAAAGAGAACTGAGAAAACAGAGAAGATAGTTAAGCAATTCAACTTTTTCACTTTTTGTCTTGTGAATCCTTTCATTTTACAACATAGCTGCTTCCAGGGAGAAACTGATCAGTTAACATATTTAAACAAGTCAGGACTCCAGATGTTTATTGATCTATTAATGACAGGTAATTATTAGCTGTAAGTGGACTACAGCTTTTGCTGCTTGTTGTTGTGGTGTTTCCTGACAAGGTAGAAATATATACAACTCCACTGATTCTGCTACTAAGAATAGCTCAAATAACATTTTTGGTATGAAACAGAAATTACATCAAAATTCTGTGTTTGAGAAAAACCTTCATATTAATAACCCCGTTTTGTTGAGAGGTTTTTCTGGCTGCAGGCACAGCATTCGAAGAATTCTCATTGTCATATGATTTCAGAGGTATATATGAAAATTAATCTGTACAAACTAAGAATTCTCATTGTTCTGAGTTTTAGACTTAAAGACTTTATTGTTTCATGTCCATGTCTTTTTTTCTTAATAATGAGTTTTTCATCCAAGCAAAGTAACATGTACATCCTAGCAAGCAGTTTAAAATCATTGCTGACAAGAGGGATTGGGAGTGATTTTACAGGTAATAATGCCATTGCCTTTCTATTTAGTCTGAGGGAAGATAGTAATAAGTTCCATGCAAATGAAGTCATAAGTGACTTCTGAAAACATACCTAGGGATCTCATAAGGCTATAGGATAATTCAGATTTGAAGTTACTGCAGGTCGTCTGGTTCAATTTTCTGCTCAAAGCTGAATGAACAGTCCTTGTCTAGTAATCAGCAAAGGCTATCTGGAAATGCAATTTTCTGTCTTTTCTGTTTTGGTTTGGTTTTTTTTTTTGTTTTGTTTTGAACTTGCAGCCCAGTATATTATGAATTATATTGAAACCTAGGGATCTGTTTCAAAGCTTCACTAAAGACTACCCAAAAAACAAAATTAGTCAAGACGGCTTGGTGACTTGCTTGAGGAAGTACAAAACCAGACACCTCTGCTGAAAAAATACTATGATATCACAAGAAACAATAAAATTATGGGTACACCATAAATTTCTGAGGAAACTGGTTTCAATCAGGGATCCTGCAGTTGCTCCAGTTGTCTCACAGCCTTTATGCTCCTGACTTTGGTACAGATTTGCTCTGACAGTTGCAGGTTGTGGTGTTGTTTTTTGGTTTTGTTTTTTTCTATCAGTGTGAAATTGATGCTTCCTATTGTCTGTTTAGATATGCTTTTTTAGAATAGTAATTGCATTATGAGCATGCAGTTATTTTCGTGATAGAGGCTTAATCTTGGCAATTCAAGTAACTGAGGCAGTTAATAAATGAATGAAATAAAAAGGCCATGGGTCATAATTGCAGCATAATAAGATAAATATATGTAAATTTGAAAAAAAAATAAAGTTGAGATTTTGGGGCGTTGTTTTTCTCTTTTACAATTGCATTTCTCATATCCTCTTTTCTGCTTGTTCCCTTGGAAACATTCATTTTGAGAGGATAATAATATGTTTAGTACTGAGGACATTCAGAAAGCTGTCTGGTTTTGGGGTTCTTGATGCCCATATACTTTCCAGTTGATATGGGAGGTGATAGGACATTTCCCTTTAATGCAAAGAGGATCCTGGGGGTGGAAGAAAGTCCTTTTGTGCCCACAGGTTAACAAGGGGGAAAGAGGCAGGGCAATATGTAGTATCAATTTGCTCTTATAGAAAGAAGCTTCCCTTCTTTGCTGTAGAAACCAAATTATACAGAGAAGCAGTGATACAATATACTCATAGAATGCAAAATGTTAACAAAATTTTACATCTTCATCAACTCTTTTCATGAGATTCCTCATCATACCCATTTGTGACTTTCTTGGTATGAAATTTTCCATGAGCCACTGATCTTTGCCTGGGAAGAGGGGAGAGAACAGCATGCTCATTCTGCCATCCTTCCTCTCACCCTGGGAATGAAACCCTGAAGGGAGAAGGGCTGCTGCATTCACAGTATCTGTGTCTGCCATTTCCCAGAGCTATAGGAACTGTAACAAATAATCAGAGAGTGGGAGCTAAAAGCGTAGATACAGAGAACAGAGCAAGATCTGTTGGTGTTTTGTTCCAATTTTTATTCCTATTCACTGTGCCTGCAGGCAGCATATGAAAAACATATAGCAGTGTTATTGCAGTACATGAATTACTGTTTCACGCCTGTTTGTCTCTGGAGGAAATGAGACAACAGCTTCATGAATTTAGGAGCTAAACAGGTGAAATAGAAAATTTAATTTGATGTTTGGTTGTTTCAGTTACAATAAAGCAATCATAATACCAGTAGGAAGTAAGATTTATGTGTAGACTGAGATAAAAACAAAGTTTAAAACTGCAACGTGCTATTTTTCCTCAGTAGCCATCCAAATCAGAACTTAATGAACTTATGAACTTTGCCATCACTACCCATTAACTGATCTAGAGTGCTAGTTGCAGATATAATTCCTGCTTAACAAGAGTTTTTGAAAAGAGTCTGAGGGAGGAATGGGATTTCTGCAGTACTACAGTGATGAATGGAAGTCTCTCTGAAACTTGCTCTGGCTTCATCATTCTGTTTTCAGTCTTCTTCCAGAAAACATGCCCCTAAGCTGTCATGTATCTCATCCAGCCTTAATAATATTGATTGACCCCTTCTTCTCAATGTTCTAGAAAAGCTGATTTCAACTTCCAGTGATTTTTATAGCACAAGGATAGCAGGAATAATAACCTTGCTCCACTCTGATCTACATGCCCTTGTCCTAGAAGTGGAAACCATTAGCTTTTGGGGATTTCATTTTCCATTAGTCATTGTTGTGCTGCCATACAACAGAAGCACAAAATAATTCATATGCTAAATGTTTCTCATGAAATACACACCAGTCCTCCTAGGTAAATGGTAGACAAATTATTATCTTGGGGTTATTTTATTCCAGACAGTTGTTAATACACCCTTCTCTGTTTTACTCTGCCCTTTTGCTTGTCTCTTACCAATTTCTTTGAGGTTTTCTGATACTGTAATCACTGAGTCTCCTAATTTTACTCAATCTTCATCATTCTTTTAGCTAGTGAACCATTTCTGCTAATTTTCCAAGTTTTCATTGCTGTTCTGTAGGAATTAGATTTAATCCAGTATCACTAAAGTGGAAAAGGGTGCGTGTTGCTTTGGTGTTTGTTAGAAATAGCGGTAGCTGATAAGAGCCTTGTGAATATTAGAAACCTTCCATGGAAATTGTAACTGCAGTGCAGTGAACTCTGGTGTTTTCTTTGCTGTGCCTTTTTAAGAAAAAGTTATGCATATGACTTTTAACTTTGCAATTCTAGCAGAATGTTCCAAACAGTTTCTCATACCCTCTCTCTGTGTGAATGTGATCTTCTTATTATGGAAAAAGATTCGTTATTTTTATTTCTTAAAAGAAAATTAGAGAAAGCCAGTAATTTCCCCACTGCTTTTATTGTGTCATGTTTTATAAAATTTGTTTAAAACTGTTTATGGTTACTGTTTTCACAGAAATAATCACAGACACTGCTTCCTCAGAAACCCAGGTTGTTCTGGGGAAAAGTTATCCTTCCTGGTGAATGACCAAAACAGATTAGTTTATTAGTTTCTCAGACAAAATGGATCTGGGTGGTGTATCATTGTGTGTCTTGTCAAGAATTTCCCCTTACCCGTATCCTAAATGCATTTGCAGTGCCCTAAGTATATTTTTCCTATGCAAATATGCAGTAAAAATATCCAGCGTTTTTGTCTTTACTCCCATCCCTGAGATGAATGTGACAGAAAGAACTGTATGAGTAATCCAGCTATACATATACAGTTAAAATGGCATTTTCTAGTGCATAAAACAGAGCTCCATTCCCTATTGTGTTATGGTCTTGGTCTTTTCTTCATTAATTGCCCTGTGTTTTGCATCATGAGATAACAAGGGTTCAACTATTATTAAAACATTGCCTGCCCTGTTTTCATGGATGAGGCAGTACTGTTTGATTTCTCGAGGCTGGGGCTTTCTTCTGAAGGTTAGAGTTAGGCTTTCCTACATTGTACCGTGGCAACCTGGGGCATCAAGCTTGTGGATTTGGAAAGATTTCTACCCTCTTTAAACACTCATCAGTTAACGTCTGGAACTGCTTTGTAAGAATTGTTTTTTGTTCTTTCATCCCACCCTTGATATCATGCAGGCTTTTCCTAGTGAGTTCAGGTAAACCTCTGGAACACAACAGAATGTGTGCAGAATATGAAGCATGGATATGGTGTGATTATTAATATATATGTGACTATTTGAGGTATGAACCACCCCAGACACATCTTATTTCAGGAGTATTTTTATTGTACTTTTTATGTATTTATGCTAGATGTTATCAAATCAGTCTATTATAGTGTGTTTTCTGGATTGTATCAGAAACAGAGTGCTGGAAATACTTTCCCCTTTTCACCTTGTGAGTAATTCTACATGCATTTTCTCTGCTTTTCCATGTTTTCTTTGTAATGTACATTCTTTCCATGAATTGCCTCCAATGACTTCATACACTGTCTGCATATATTTAAGAATGATAAAACAATGCCAGCATTGCCTGGGTGTATATGAGGACAGCATTAGGGTTCACTAAAGCTTAAAGGGAGAGTGAGAAAAGTACAGCCTGTTATAAAATCAGGTTCATGCAGCATCCTTGCCACTATAATCTGGGGGAAGGGAGTTCATTGTCCTCTTGAACTTTTGTGCCTCTATGTGCCTGTTGCACATGCCATAGGTACCTGCAGATTTCTTGGTGGAGATCTATATCCATACAGGTGTTTATATGAAAGGAGATGACCTCCTTCTTTTTAGAAGGAATAACTTCAACAAGATCCTTTTCCGATACATCTTTTGAAATAGTTTGCTATGTGAGATTACTCAATGTGAGAAGACAAAAAATCTTAAATATCCTCTGATTTTCCGTAAGATAGACACTTTACTGAATAGACATAAGGACAACAAATTCTGTTTTCAGGAAATTTGTGTTGCCAGCCAAAATGAATCATGATCACTTTCTAAGATTCTTAGAATAAGTGGGAAAGGTACTTCATTTGATGAATAGGATTCATTGATTGAAAAAATTAATAACAATATTTTCTGGAAAAGCAGATCTGCAGATTTAAAAAGAAAAGATTAAAGGATGCTTACCATTTCTACTGGTGGAAACTAAACTTTGAATATGGATATTTGTTGTCCAGTGCAATGATAAAGATAGAGCTGCTAACAAGATGCAAAAGATTGAAATTCAGCCCAGCTTTTCAGAAGCAGCAGCTAAAGATTTGGAAGCAGTTACTAATTTAGCAGCTGAACTATAATCAGTTTCAGAAAGCTGCAGCAAGTTAGTGCTTGCTGCTCTCTCAATTATCATAGAAAGGACCTATAGCATATTTTACTCATTTCCTTTGGAAGCGTACACTGCTTTGGAATATTTTGGTAGTCAACATGGACTCTGTAAAGCAAATATATTCTCCACAGCTAATAGTAGGGTTTCACCATTACCATTATAAGATCTTGTGCATTGACACAACAGCAGCAACGATGCTTTGTGTAAACTACAGATGTCTAATTAGATACATGTTACGTAGAGGATAGATCTTACTAATTCATGAACTCAACATATATTTAATATCTGTCAAGCTATTTTTAAAATGCCCTAGCACTTCCGTAGATTCATGGCTATAATGAGTGTATTGTATCAAGGTTAAATTGTATTCACAAAAATATTTGTAGTTTGGAACATTATGTATCATTTAAGGGAATCTCTTCTCCCATCACCTTAAGAATAAATAATCTGCTTTCTGCTAGCATTGGTCCATCTCAAAACTTCCTCTAACTTTTTTTTCTCTTTTCACTACTCATGCCTCTTTGATGTCTCTTTCTGTCTCTACCTCTGATATTTGTAACATAATCTGATTTAATATATGCTTTTGTAAAATCTTAATAGTATTTACAATAGTGCTACTGTCGAATGACACAGGAGTGAGAGATCAAAGCTTCCCTTCTTTTTAATCATCTGTGCCCTATGGTATGGATTGTGTTTTTATCATTTTGGGTTTTTTTGCAAAGCACTGTGTCAAGTAGCAAGAATGTTTGGAAGAGATACTGAACCAACTTATTTTTTTGAAAACCTGAAATTGCGAACTGGACAAAAAAACCCGTCAAACATATAAAATAATCCATGTGTGGTGATGCTCTTTGCCATTATGCCAATTACTTCACCCACTAATAAAAAAATCTCCAAATGTTAGGGATTTTTAGTTTGCTTGAACTTGGTTTTGTTTGTTTAAAATTTTCTGTGCAGTGTCTTGGAATGAGGAGCTGAGATGATTGCTGGCCACAGTTTAGTGCTCAGTGCAGTTACCATGCTAAGCAAAGGGCAAACTACTCTAACTGAACCAAAATATCTTGACCCTTGCTCTGATTAATACTGGACCTTGATTTTTGTCCTAATGGCAAATTCTGTTGTTTGCAATCATGTTCCAGTACAAGATTTAATTTATTCAAGGTAGTGCAATGATATGAACAAACGCTCAGAGAAAGAGAAAAAAGGCTCAATAGTATTTGAACGTCGTGCCATCTTTAGAAATCTTTTCATTATATACCTATTCAACACGAATTCACTGTCTAGCTATATTTTAAGAGCAAGCACACAAAAATGTCCTCTCAATTCAGTGTGTTAAAGGATCATTTTTCTCTGTCTCCCAAACTTTTTAATCCTTGCTAGGAGGTATGACTGAAGGATGATAATAGAATAGCTTCTCATCTTTGTCAATGACTGAAAAATATCAACGCTTTCTTGCTAACAAAATCATGAATAAATAAGTTGAGCAGGATCAAAATAAATTTTAAAATTATTTCTGTTCTACTTCAGGATATTCTTTGAGAATTCTCTCAGATTAATTGTACTGCTACACTAATGGAAGAAACATGGACCTTACTGAAATCCTATCTCCTGTGTTAAGACTGATTATTAACAGCAATTCACTAAACTAGGGTGATGAGCATCTTCTTGCTGCTATTTTATTCCCAATGTCTCTGTTACTTTATCAGTAAAGTTGGCGTCATCTTCAAAATGTTATTTTTTGGGTTTATAAGTTGCCCTGATCTCTTGTTAATTTTAAAAATTAGTTTAATTTTAAAAAGTGTTTTGATTCATAAAATATTTTGACTTCAAATAGAAGGAATTCTCATATATCGGGCATATGGCACTCGGTTTGATCTGCCTGTGAATTGAGTGAGAGTAACAGATCAAGGAACATTTGCATTGCTCCTCAGAGCCTTGCTCTACAAATACAGCCTGGATGTGCCCTGAGGAACCTGAGCACCTTGTTTCCTGCCTGTCTGGATATCCTTCCAAGGTAAATGGGTGAGCATTGGTAGGCAGGCAGGCATGACAGTTATTATAGATTCTCTAATGAGAATTAAAGAAAGAACAAAGTGGAAAAGCCCTCCAGAATGTACCTTTCCTTTACAGTCAGGGCTCCTGGGACTTGCATGCCCTGGAGCACTGGGGCAGGAGACAAGGAGCTCTTAGCTCTATTCAACTCTGCTGAAGGGTAGTACAAGCCCTCTCTGAAGCCACAGAAGATTTCTTTGCAATGTGCAACAGGTTTGGCAGATGGAAAACGGCATACATGAGTGCATTCTCTCTCATATGCACATGGCTTGGCATGATTCTTGGTGGAAAAATATATTTCACTTTGCAGAAGCTTTTATTAAATCACTTTCAATCCTGAAAACTGAAGGAATAGCTTTGTTTCTTTGCAAGCCACAGAACATCTTGAGAGTGTATTCCTGGTATACTAATTTATCCAAGACAGCAAGTAATAGCTTCCTTAGATCTGTATCAAATAGCAAAATCTGTAATTAATAAGAAGTTTCATGAATAAAGTTGAAGGGGAGTTACAGCAAGCAACTTTTCCTGTCTTCTCTATCCCTCTGGCTTTTAAATAATCCACTTTAGGGGATTATTCATTATTTAAAGAAAAACTTAAGAAATTATAATGACTGGGATTACTGTAATTCTAGAAAAAGTAGGACTCTTCTGTTGTGTATTTTCTTATACAAAAATAATGTGACAAAATTTAAAAAAAAATGTATCAAACTTGGTAATACATTGCCAGAGGAGATACCTAAACCTGCACATCTGTGCATAGGACTACAGAAATACACAATAATTGGCGAGAGTCTATGATTAAGTGTTTCATAAGAAAATCCAAAGGGGAATCTACCAATATTCCTCCTATATTAATGAAGAAACTTGTAATATCTCTAATTATCTACAGTAAAAAAAAAAAACATAACCAACAACAAAAATGTGTCAAATTTAAATGCAGATTACAATCCTCTGATTATCAACACCACAAATTGCTGTTTATTTCTGATGATTTGGTTCAACTAAAACATAGATATTTACAGAAATAGGTCATTTTAACATTGAAGGGAATATTTTTCTGTTGCTCTTTGTGTGATGTTCTTTCCATAAACATAATCTAATAAATTTATTTCATGTTTTATCCCTCATAGCTTGGTACTTTATTTTACCCATACACCTTACTATTATATGGATTTTCAAACAGTTTAGAATACTATTTCTTTTATATATCTATTTTGGTTAAAGTTGTTCAAATATATCTAAGAGGTATCACTTCTTCAATACATGAAAGCATGTCAGAAGGTCAGGAATATTCAAAATAGTCACAATATACAGTCTAAGTTTTCAGTTCAAGATGAGCATTTCAATATTAACTTTGTAAAAAAAAAGAATAACCTATATTAATGTATAGCTTCAATATTGTGGAATTTGAAAGCTGCTTGGGAAGAAGGTAATAGTGCAATTTTTAGGAGATGATGGAGAATTCAAATCGCTGTGTATATAGTAGATGAAAGCTTTCTGGAAGCCGATGAAAATGTACTGAGAGGATCGTTGTTGACCTTATTTTTTTTGTTCTCAAATTGGAGTTAATTTGGAAGTATTGTACTAAGACTAGATTGGCTGGGGGAAATTAAAATGAGTGCCATGGAAGGACTGTAGAAAGTGTGGAGGTGGTGCAGAATAATAAAAATATGTAATATTAAAAATGATTGGGTAGCTTTATGCAGTTGGAAAAATTCAACAGTACTTCAAAGTCCTAAGTTGAATAAAGTCGCATCCAGTGTAACTTCCTTGAGATGAGTAGAATACTGAAAATTCAATTTGTCACACAAGCTGCTTTCAGGTTTTGAATAACTTTAGTGGGATTTACTGTGTTTTAGAAATGAAGCCTTTTGAGGATGCAGAGGAAGCTGTAGGTCAAAAAATAACAAAATGGCTTTGAGTGTCTGGACATGTCCCGGACAGTGAGGCAAAAACGAGCTGCTGTTGCTTTCATTCAAAAACATTTTAGAACTAAGTGCTTTCCAGTTTCATACAAAACATCACAGGATTTTTATGGTACATTAAATCCACATTTGCTTTGATGAACTTAGAACTTTTAGAAATATGTCCTAACCTAAAGTGGCTTTGAAATTGAACTAGTCCCTTAAAGAGCTATCAACTCCTGAGTTCTGCTTTTAGGATGCACTAAAATAATCTCTTCATAAACTCTTGAGGTCAGTACACTTTTCACTCTCTGATATGAAATTATCTAAATAAAAGTTTAAAAGGAATCAAAATCCCAGGAGTTCTTTTCCTAGAGTCTCCTTAGAAGAGTCAACCATGTGATCTGATCAATTTAAGTATTAACTCTAATTTAAATATGTGTTCTAATTTAATTCAAAACCTGTGATTGAAGAACAAAAAGCAGCTGGAAGGTTTGCATCACAAATGCTTTTAATAATTGAAAACTAGTATTTATAGAAAATTTTGAAAATATTGAAATGCGGAGCTCTACAATCAGGTCTGACCACACAAAAGAGTAGTGCTTGGAAATTGTGTTTACTGTGTGGCTGATCATCTATCAAGATAAAATGAAAGTATCAGTCTACTTCATCCTGGTCATATGCTGAATGTAATATAATCTTCACCTGGCACCTATCAGATGGCCAACAGCCTCCAACAACAGCTGATAAAGGGTTGTGTGAGCAATTTATTGTTTGGCTGAATGTTGAGGAGAATAAGAAACACAGAACAAATATTTTTTTAAAATCTAGTTTTAAAAGATCAGCTTCATCAGGTCAAGGTATTATATAATTTATGTTTTACAGCTAATCAATAAATTAATAACTATATTATTGTTTTGAAAATATAAAATAGTAATTCCATTTTTATGATTCCTTTTTTTTCTTCCATTGTCTTCGGTATAAACAGTGTGCTAAGTTTGACAGTGAAGTTTCTTTAGCTAAAATCCATGTTTTCAGAAGGGAAAGATGTTTAGATACCAAAATTGATTTATTCCAAGTTGCAGCGGTCAGACTTGTGCTGAGTTAGTGCATTTGCACAGTTTCCACTTAATTTGCATTTATATGTAAGATGGACAACCTTTATCAGAGTTATTAAAGAATCTAGCCATTTTTGTAGTAATTTATTTTTATTAAGTTAATTGCCAGGTGCAATTACTACAGTTATATTTTAATATATGATTTATACACGATATTTCTGTCAATAGGACATACTAAAGTGCACTGTGTTTCAGAGGAAAATAACTTCCTGTATTGCACAACCACAACCATCCTCATCCTGCAGTCATCCAGAAGTATTGCTGACATTTGATAAGGTTCTGGCTTTTTATGCTAAGTAACAAAGTACAGATCTTGTTTATTTGCCAATTAATTGTCCTTTCATCAACTCTAATGAGAACTTGATTGAATTTTAAGGACCAGGGACTAAATTTTTCGTGCAACTTATTTTTCAAAATGGAAATGGAAGTGATTTCATATCCTAGTAAAAGAAATAGGACTGCGAAAAAATCTGTTATTTCACTTGCTCTGATGTTTGGTGGATATAGAAGAATACTTTTATAAAAAAGAATATATTTCAATCTGATCAGTACAATATTACATGTATGGTAGTCAAAATTATTATTTCACATTACAGATATTTCAGTATTTGTGTTATAGCATTTTTCCTTCCAATTTATTTATAGCATTTTTTTCATTTGCTGTTTGAATTTGCTGCTGGCCCAGAAACACAGGTCAGCATACTTTGCCTGGAAAATGTTTTTTAAACAGTATTAAATATGGATGTTTACATCAGGAATGAATCTACTCGTAGCTAATTCCTCCATCCTGTCAGCTGTAAATAAGAATTGGTATTAGGAAGGTGGCAATTTATGTGAATAACAGTGTGAGAAGAATTGGTATGATGCTCTTTATATGGGTTCATGCAAATGGTTGGTTGCTACTGAAGTGTGCATTAATATGGAGCACATCTTTAGGTAATTTATGGGAAAATTGCAAGATATGAAATACTAAGTGAAGCAACAATCAGTGAGCAATATCTTTGCCTCAGATCAGCGCACGTTGGCAGAATGGTGTTCATCTTTTCTTTGCAAAAGGAAAAGGCATGCTGTACAAAGAAAAAGGAATTGTGATACACATGATAGTGCTGAGAGATATAATCATGCTTTCCATAAGTACTGCAAGTTTGGAGAATTATATTTTTAAGGTGCATTCAAAAAAAAAAGATCAATTAAGGGTTTGAAACCAAGAATAAAAATACAATGGGGAAAAGTAAATATTCATGGAATTATGGAATTTTCATGCATAAACACTCTGGGGTAGAGAAGAAAATGTGCAATGTGATTTTCAAGTTAACTGTTGCTTGGAGAGTGGCTGGGCAGTGATGTGCTTGAATGGGATCAGGAGTGATTTCCTTTGCATTCTTTTTTTGCTTTCCCTTTCCTTTGCTAAGCATAGTGCTTACCTGCTAGAAGGTGTTTGCCATCAGATTTGTCTGATTGTATTATTTAGGCACCTACTGAACTTTTGGAGATGGAAAATAGCCATTGGTCAAAACCAAATAGCCAGCTGAAGAATATATGCACAGCAACAGCCACAACTGCAGCAAAGCATTACCCAGAAAATAATTTAAAATTATTAGTCAACCCGATAACCCTAGAAAACAGAATATTCTCAATTAATTTTCATATTTAATAACATGCTAATGCTGTCATTATGAATTTTGAAAAAATTATCTTCAAATGAACCATCCACTTTAATTAAACTCATATAGTACCATTTCAGTTCTTCTGTCACCATAATTAGAGGTTTTGTTTCCCTTTTCCATATGGGCAATTCAGAAGGTAAAAATATCTTAAAACAATTATAGACTAAATTTGCGGAATTGTTTAGTTGTCCATACTGTAAGGACATGGAAGATTATGCAAAAGGCTTTCTGGTTTAGGATAAGGGGTTTTTTGTTGAACTCAAGATCAAGCAAGACAGTTTTTTGCTTCTGTTTTCAGCCTAATTTTAAAACTCTGCCAGTCTTGAGATGTATTTTTTTGTCCAGTTTGCATGCATTCAAAAATTCACTGAATATTTTGTTGGTTCTCAGATCAATGTTTTTGCAGCTTTTCCATTTAGATTCCTTATGGTAACGTTGTATTTTTTGGTATTCTTTTCTTCTTAAGGACATAATATTGAAAACCAGATATTTTTAGTCACTTTGTTTGGTTGATCATGATAATAAAATATCTGAGGAAGAAAAATTCTGTGAAAATAACTGCATTTCAACTTTTCAATTACTTAATTACCTGCATTCACAGGAAGACTGAAAGTCTCTCCATACTGATTGTGAAAACAGTACCATATCTTTAGCATCTTTAATTGGTTTCACCCAGGAGACAGCAAGTTTATGGTAGCACAATATGCAAATTTTTGGGAGGGTGAAAATGCAAGATATCAGAGTTATTCAAAGGTAGCCTTAACTTATTCCTTTGTACAAATTCTGTATCATTTGCTATTGTTGCCCTACAAGTACACACTAAAACTAAGAAGTGTGCAAATATTCTAGTAAATTAATGAAGAACGTTTTTATGTAGAAGCTAATTACTTACTTGGCTTTAAGTTATTTTTTGGGACATTCTCAAGGACAGATTTTTAAACAACACCATTTCTGTTTTGAAAAGCAGTAGTCCTGGGATTTAAGCTGAAAGGAAGATTGGTAGTGTCATGAAGGAGTATTCTTCAAATAAATCACAAAAATACAACAAAATATTTGGAATTATAGATAGCGAAAAAAAGTCTGGTGATGTTATCATTTCTATTCTCAGAGTACTGGAAAGTAAAAGAGATGTTGAGGCAGCAGAGTCTTTCATTATTTTGTTTTGTTGACATTGAAATTATCCATTCCTACTGGAAAACTATTCTAATTAAGGCTGTAATTATATTCTGCTTTAATTATTGTTGTCTTAATTTGTCCTTTTTCCTTTCTTTGTTTTTTACATCCCCCCTAATTAACTATTGTTATCAGTAGAGTGCAAATCCTTAAATACACTGAGATAGTTCTACCCTCATATACTTGCCCCGTGGAGAGGCAAAAAGGAGCATGCAAGTTCTTACAGCTCTCTTATCTTAAGAGATGGTATAGCTAACGATGGAGTTCAATGTTAAAAACCCACAGATTTTGACAACAAAACACTGAAAAATTAGGATAATGTTATAATAAAAAATAGGGAAGGGTTAATGAATGAATATATAGAACTTCTATGGAACCACCTCTCCCAACATGTAATATTAATATCTTTTCACCCCAGCGCATTGAGTTATATAATTTAATTTTTCACTGTATTTGCACCTTAGTGTATGGAATGCTTGAACACCTCAGTCATAAATCACATTGATTATTTCGCCTTTTTGAGCCAAGTTTAGCTTTTACATAGTAGTGATATTGAGGTGATAAGCTATGTTAAAATAAAACTGAAAAGATTTCTGATGCAGGGTAATACAGCTCCTGATTCTTGGGGATCTGCTCCCAACAAATTACTTCAGGTTTGCATAAATCCTTCTGCCCATATTTTACTTCAGTAAAGTAATATTTATGGATTGTTACTGATACCAGACTTTGATTCAAATGCTGGGAGGTTAAATTGTTGCTTCATGAACATTTGTTTAGTGAGAAGAAACTCCTAAGATAATTGTAACTCTCTCTTTTTTCATTATTGCTGCTCTAGTAGTCTGGTTTACCTGACTTGATTGCTGTTATTTCTTGATTTTTTGTTATTACTGTAACTGCCATTAATCCTTCATTTCTTTTGTTTCTACCACAGTTTGCAACATCTGTCATTGACTCTATGTAATTACATAGTTTTGTCTTCATCTTGCTCTTTCCTGCTTAGAAGTTGTAGCAAATGAAACTTGGGAGGGAGTGTTTCAACATCAGAAGGTCCATAACAATGAGAGCTGGTCTTCTACCAGAAATGTTTGCTGTGATTAAGCATACTACTGCTTCATAGGAAGGCTTCTGAAAATATTTCGGAAAAGAAGAATCTAAGAGTCTCTAATTCAAGTCAAGGCTGACTGAGACTTTGTCAAAATCTCCTCTTAGATATTCTTTAAGGGGTACAACATTTCATGTGCAATCCTCAGAGAGGAAAAATACTTCATGGCAGTTGATAGGGCTATCTGGAGGAAGGACAGATTGAATCCAACCCTGCTTTAATCAGCCACATCAGGAAAAGAGAGCAATTGACTCATCTGAGCATATTTTCTGGTAGAGGTTTCTGCTCATAAATGGATTTCCAGAGAAACTTTTCAGGTCTGTGGCCCTTTCCTTGCACTTAATCATGCACTAATACGTAGGATTTAATTTCCATTTGGGAAGGATAAGCCATCTAGAGTGACATGAAACTCTTTTTGGACAAGTGCCTTGAAGCACAAACACTTCTGTGATGTCTTCCAGCTCTGCTCTCAGCTCTCACCACCTATGATCATTCAGTGACATCATGCAGTAATTTCCAATGACCATGCTATGTCTTTCAGCAAGAAATTAGTTTTTTGGGAACAGACCACATAATCAAATTTGCTCTGGAACCTGGACTAATACCAAATTCTTCTGAGATAATTAAAAAAAAAAAAGCAGTGAAATAACTTGACAAAGAGGATGGTAATCTTACATATGCACTGGCTGTAGATTAAAATACTCCATCTAAATATAATGCATATGCTATATAAGTATCTACTCTTTTTTCTGAATTCTCTGATTATTTGAGTTGGTTATCTCATGATAATGTTTTCTGTTAATGCCTCTGTGTGTGTGTGAACAAATGCATTGGTAGAAGTTTATTTCCCTATTTATATTATACATACATCTCTAAAATATTATGTATAAGTTGTAGTTTAGAATTAAGAAGTGGGATGCAGACTGCTTTTTCTGATCGAATAGTACACACTGCTGTTGAGTTATTTTGGGCGCAATTTTGAGAAGCTGATTGAGAGCCGTAGCCTGAATGCACAAAAAGACCACGTGAAACTATAGATCATGGAAAAAATGGCCTTAACCTTGCAGATCCATCAGTCACACTCATAAAAAAGGTTGTAGTATTTATCTGCAAATAGACCAGTGAGGTTTTTATTGGGATCTTCGTAGCAAAATGAAAAAGGTATTAGCAGCATTATTTTTCATCCAGACTTAGCACTCCTGATGAAATGTCAAAGGTGATCCTGTTCATCGAACATCCTTTGTTATTTTGGCATCGATGTATGAGTGCTAGGTTATGATAATGCTGCTCTGATACTCTTCTGTGTGCTTTCTTTAACAGAAGACAACAAATTGAATAGATGTACTCTTTCTAAAAGGGCTTCAAAATCGATGATTTTCTCTTCATGGGTAGTTCAATCCCCATCATTGTCTTTCCAGCTGGCTAATTTTTTTTAAACAAATACCTATCACTCTGGACTATAAAGGGGGATAGAGTGAGGGTTGTTTGATAGCATGGTGTTTTCACGTCAAAATACCAGCAAATTGTCAGGAGTGTAGCATGTATAATTACAGTTTTGATATTTCTAAAGAAGTTATGGTTCATTGGCATTTTGCATGAAAGCCTATAATGATATATACCAGTATAAGGGTGGTAAAGCTGAACCGATTCAGAAATGTGAAGAGTGTGCATTTCTTTAAAATCCTTGTTTTTTGGTTTTTGTCTTTTTATGGATTTTATGATCTCTGGAGGGTGTGTGTGGCCAAAATTTCTTGATTGCATGAATTTTAACTTAGCTTTATACATTTTAAAGTCACTTAATCAAGCACATTTGTTGATCTCTAGGATTGTTCATCACCAAGTACGTTGAATTATTAAATTGCTAATAAAAATCAAAAGTGCGTCACAGCTGTGTGAAGCTCTACAGACAGCTTGAAAGAATTTAGGCTTTGGATGAGCACCATTAACTCCCGGAAGGACTAGATTACCCATCTGTAGTATGCAGTGTCTCTGTGTGAGTTGTGTCCCTCAGGGGTTAAACATGCTGAACATGAGCAGTGTGCTAGAGGAGCCAGTGGTGGGGATGTTTCCCAAAGAGATTAGGCTTAGCCTGTCACCACACACAGCTGAGTTTATTCAGCTGAGCCACCTAGAATTTTGGAAGGAAGCCAAAGTAGTACTCAAGGTTTGCTCGGCTGTTTAGACAGTGAAGGTAGTGCTCAAACTGATTTTCATTCACCTCTGTCCTTCCAAGCAAAGATGTAAAGCTGTGCATGGGCAGTGCTGTGAATGTTTCACCCTTCTGCACTCAGCACAAAGGGTCAAATCACAACAAGGCCTTTATGAAATTAAAGGTGTTATGGGTATTACTTCCTCATTGACATAGTTTATTCTTTTCAGTATGAGGTGAATCAATTATTATTTCTCATTTTCTTCACTTTTTTTTTGGTTTCTCACTTTTTTTAGTTCAGAATTCTCTAAAACATTTAAAAGTGCTTGGTGTTGATGAAAGGGATGGAAAAAAACAGCCTCAGCTAAATAGAACTGAGTGTATTACTAACACAACTAGACTTAGTTCGATGAAGTAAAACATTCCTGCTAACTATATATGCAATTTTTTTTCCCTATTGAATAAGAAGAAAGACACACTTAGATAAATCAAGAAGTAAAAGTAGATATCAAGTCCAGAGTGGCAACCAGAGAGCAGAGGCAGAAGGAAAATAGTGTTTGGCTTACTTATGCTTATTGAGTGGAAACACCTCTTTAAAGTAGATCTCTATTAGTATCTGAAGCCAAACGCATTTGCATACCAATCAGAAATCTTTATACTGTTTCATTTCTCCTCTGCGAAGGTATTTTGTTTCATGATTTAAGGGAAATTACAGTTCAGATAAGGATCATTATTTCATTTGCAATCTTTTATCATAATTTGTCTGTGAAATTGTTTAAACCTTTCATCATCTAAGGAAAGATATGGTTTCTTTTATAGAGAGATCTTCCTTCTCCTGTCATTTCAAGGATGGCTTACATCCTGCGCTGGGGAGCTTGAATGTATAATTACTATAGAATAAATGCAGGAATTGGATGACTGGGATTTCCACTTGTAGCCCTGCAATTGGTTCATAGTATGCTACTGGGTGCCCATCATGGGTTTTCACTTTTTTTCCTCCATCTACATGACTGAGGTTGGTGAGATTGTACTCCTTAGAAGCACATTTTTTTTACCTGTTATTTAAAAAGAAACACATGCAAGATCTAATTATTAATTTGATCAAAATATTCCCAATGTGCTTTCTGTTACTTTTTGTACTTCTATTGTTGTGCTCCCTTTCACAATCAAGATATTTCTACTTGGCAGAGGCTGTCTGTTGTTGTTTTGTTTTCACAGGAATGTCTTTCTTGTATTTTATTAGATAAGCCACAATTCTGTCCAACACTCAGGTCGTGGGACTGCCCTGCAGTGACTGGGGACATTCTACCATACATCCCTTGCCTCATTTCTAGGCAGCAACACTAGTGACAGCTCTCTGTCAAGGCAGTCCTTTCTTGCAGACTCGTTTGTTCTTATCAGGGAAATGTCTTATCAAGTGCACCTTCCTAAACTCATAGTTTCATGACTGGGAAAGGGTAGAGTGACAACAGAGAGAGTTTGCAAATATCTGGACTTGTTTTGATTTTCATACAATCGTAGAGTTATTTGGGTTAAAACAGACCCTTAAATTCACCAAGTGAGCACCATGTTCCATTTAGTTGCTTCCAAAAAGGATTTTTCCTCCCTGGCACCCTGTCTACCTAACATTATGCTACAAGTAACTAAAACTCCTCCAGTTACTCTCCTGATAAACTATTAATGAAGATCCAGATATTAGAGGAAATGCAGAAACAGCTTTGGAAGTAATTTATCTTCTCTCCAAACCATCAACTAGAGGTGAAATATTCAAAAACTTACTGGATCCAAGTCATTGCTCATTAGACATCACCATTTAGACAAAGAAGTGAAAGAGCTTTAACCTCCATTTGGAATGTGTAGGAAGAATCTAATTATTAAATCCATTATATCTGTGTATAAACCAGATTAACAGCACCTTGAGCAATTCTGTGATTCTCATGATGGACACAAGCTAATTGAAGTCATTAGAGGCACTGCCCATATCTGTATTGACATCTCCTGGGACAATGAATCTTGGAGACTTCATTACACTCTTTGACAGCAGCTATTTCTCTTTGGACAGAAGAGAAACCAGGAACATAGGGGTGGCCTTTGTGTCGGTGTGTAATTTCAATCTGATTGTATTCTTGCTTTTGTTATACATGTGCATTGGTATACTCCATTCCACTAATTTTTGTTTAAAATGGAGCATCTTCAGTTTGAGTAATCTCCTCTTTATCCTTGTAAGGCTTTTTTTGCCCCAAATATAGATATTTGTTTTTATAGGTTAATGGAAAAGTGAGTTGACTACTATGGCAAATCTCAGTGATATTTTAATTGCTTCGTGTAAACGTTTTCTCCTTCTTTTTTTTTTATTTAAGATATAGAAGAAGAAGAAGTAATGCTTGTGTCATAGTAATTTGATATATCCCAGAAAGCATATTACTAACTTATATGGAAATAGACCTTGAGTTCAGCATGCTTCTGCCATGAGGCAGGGGTTTGGTCACTTAAGTAGCATGAATAAAAGCTGTCAGCAGTTGCACTAGCTAAAGTAGAACTTACAGTCTGCTACATTATGTTGTAACATAGTGCAAGCCTCATCTGTGGTTATGACTAAATATCCCACTGCTGTGCAGAAATACATAATCACTTTTATCACTTTCCACATTTTTTTCCGAAACATCTGGTATTACCCATTGCTACAGACCAGAGGAGCAAACCATAGGAGACTGTTAAGTGGTTTAACACAGCAGTTTCTGTCCTTTAGAAGGTCACATGCAGTATTCCATGCAGATATCCAGCCATATGTAAGGGATTTGAATGTTGCTTAATCTTTTTGTTATAAATGCGCATGGAAAACATTTCTTGTGTGGGATTGGAGGCTTTCCAGATATGAGCAGGTGAACGGTTGGATTTATTTTTTTCCATCCTCTTTCATTGTTACAGGTGTTGTAGATAGTTCATGTTTGCATGATGAAGCATATGCATAAAGAAGGCTTCAGAAGCAAACAAGGGGGTGGTTTGACATTAATATCATCTTTATTCAATATACCTTTCAGCTAAACTGAAGGGGAGGGTGAAAGATGCGAGGAGGATTTGGCTGTCTTCAGGCAGTTAAATAGAAATAATTTCTCCTTAATTCTCATCTGCATGCTACAATTTGCATTTCAATTTTAATATTTTGGAGTGTAAAAGCATATTTAGGGAAATGGACTAATTAGATCTCTGTAAACAGCCATATGCTGCCATTTTTATTAAATTTAAAGGGTGGTTAGAATGACAAAGATTTTATTACTCACAGGAAAAAGGACATAGATGCCCACCTGCAAGATATATCCATTTTTTTCTTATTTTAAAATAGTGCTTCAATTGCACTTGTTCCTAAGTTAGTTTTGAAAAATAAAGAAATGAGAAATTGTACACAAGGTAATCCAATTATATCCTCTTATGAGGTGATGAATACCTCATAAATGCCTATCTGGAGCCAGGTTCTCTTCTCCTTGTAACCATAAGTATAAATAATTTTTGGCAGGAACAATCGAGGACTTCTACAAGGAGTATTACAATTTAGCATGCAGCAAGTGGTCCCTGTGGTGGCAGTCACACCAGCTTCCTCTTGAATTTGCTCTTAAAGCTGAGTAAATGAGCCCAGGTACTGGTGTGCATTCAGGTTAGTTGTATGTCAGTTCCTCTGGAAGGGAAAGTTGTTTTGGCTGAGGTTGAAATGTAAAAGTGGTGCATGATGTCAAACCTGACTTGTCACACCTTGAACTCCGCTGTATTACCCCTCCACAAAAAAAAATACATTTGCATGAATTTGACTGTGCTGCATGCCTGGAGAGCATTACCTCAACTGTTAGGAAGAGCTTCCCTGGGAAGAGCCGACTCTATGGAACTCTATCACCCAGTTCAATTTTACAGAATGGGACAGCAGGGCAGGTCCATGCTATAAATCTGAAGGCTGTATGCAAGAGACAGTGGTTGAATTTCTAGAGCTCCATGCAATGCTCTGTTTTTCTGAAAAATAAAATAATCATTATAATGAGGAGACTTCTACAGATTAGTCTCCAGAGATGTTTCTGCCAGCTGGCTCAATGAACTTCATTCAGGCACAGAATGGTGCTGAATCTCTGCGCTAACCTTGAGCTCCACTATTTTCTTAAAAGTTCATAATTATTTCAAAATCCAGCTACAAAAGGTATAACTACTCAATAAAGCAATGAGAGACATAAAAGTGACCATTTGCATTGTCATTCATTATTTTATGAGCTATCCCTTTGAGTGATCACACTATAAAATGTTACTTAAAATACTGTCATGATTTAATATGTCAAAGTGTTTTCTATTATAACAGAAATGAAAAAGAGTTGCTAAAAAAATCGCTTCTACCATTTTTGACCTAGAAGAAAGAATGGAAATAGTTTTAGGCAAGGACTGTAATTTTTAGGGGAACCAACTTGCATTGTGCTTTCAAGTCAATCTTGAATTAGAACAGTGAGTAAACAGAGCAAACCATGCAAAAATCAAGATTCTTTCGTGACATCTGCAATACTGTATCTGGCAATTTGATATCATCCACATAATACCATTCTGTAGGTGTCTGTAAAACCTGTTAAATTTTTTTTGTCATATTCTGTCCCCTAAAAGGACATTTTAATAAGCATATGAGATAAATTGAACCAATCAGTAAAAGCGATTATTCTTGGAATATGAATGTGGCAGAAGAGATCCCTTAAACTGTACAAGCTTTGAAAAGAATAAAATCTATCAGTGTTTGGCATATGGGCTTAACCTCCAAAAGATGTGATTGTCCATATATTTGGTCCGTGTCAATGCTCTCAAGGTTCAGTTACCACACTAGCCTGAGAAGCAAGTCATCCAGTGCCCTTGTGGTTCGACAGCTTAAATGTGATATCCCATCTCAGTTGCCCTAAATCATTCCTCTTCTTGAGGCTGGGAAAGGAAAATATTTCTTATTGCCTAGCACAAAAAATTTTCTCTGAGACAGAGCCACTCTGGTAACCTTACTTTCCCATTCCTCCGTTTCAGTTTTCTTCAGTCTTTGTGAGACAGGTTGGGCAAAATCTGTAGCTTCCCATACTGGCTTTCTTGTTTACCATTGCACATCATTCTGATCAGATACTTTAAAACACTATCTTTGGTTCATAAGCATTTTGATAGCACAAAGTATGCTTCTTACTTAACTGTTCAGATCTACCCATCTTGTAGACTGAGACATTCAGATAGATGGATTTCAGTAGGAGAAAAATATCAAAATCTAAAACAAGTTTATTTCCTGTAAACAAATGCTTTTCTGATTAAAGAAGTTTTCTGATTAAAGAAAGTGATTCTTTATATAGGAATGAAGGAATTTCACAAATTAGAACCTTTCATAAAATATTCAGTACTCTGGGAGAGGGAAATTGTATTGAAAAGAGAGACATTACAGATACATTCCAAGGTTTCTGGCTTAGATATGGAACCTGAAAGTCTAGGAATGTTCACTTCGTGTCCTCCCTAAGGCTAGGGGCTTGGGATAAGACCACTGTAGTTCTTATTGAAATAACAGAGCTTTCACTTTTTTCTTTTAACCTTTTTATTCTGTTTATCTTTAATATTAATTAGATAGTATTGAATTAAAATATTAACATTTTCTCAGGTTTAATAATTATTCTATGCTCTCACCATAAGCCTAGGATTTTTAAACCACAGTGGGAAAGGTCCTTGGGCTTGGGTTATTGGGGCAGTTTATATTACTGGGTTGTAGCAGTTAATCAAGTTTACAGTGTATGTTGTTACTACTACATAAATTGTAATTAGAATCACACAGTAATTTCTTTATTCTTAAGGGATGTCTGGAGGTCATCAAGCCCAGCCCACAGTAAGGATGTGTTTGGTATTCAGTATTGGAAAAAATGGACTTGTGGATGGGTAGTTCCACAGCTGGCTCATTAACTGGACTCTGCAATTCCCACTGTCACACGGGGCTCCATGGGCAATGCAAGAGCAGGCCTACACTTGCTGCTGCTAAAATGCTTTGCTGATACTCTCTCAGCCTTATGGCAGTAGGGGTAGATGATTAGATGTTAAAGATTGTTGTGATTTGCATTTTCCTCTGGCAGAAACTGTACCTCAGACTGTATCTTGTAACTGCGCAGGATTCCAGCATTGGGAGTAGAATGTTTGCTAATGCGAGACAGGGAGAGGGGTTTCTTTATGCATACCTCGAGGATAAGTCTGAAATTAGTGGGTTGCATTTCTTATAGCTTGAAACATCCATAGGAACTATGGGAGATATTGAGATTTTGGTTGCTTTTTATGTTGGTGCTGAAGTCTCCAAGCAAATAGAAAATAACTGGCTTTATTTTCTGTTGTTACAAGGTAGCATACGTGCCTGTCAACTTAACTTGCAATTCTAAGTGAAAAATCTCTATTTTTTTATTCATTATCAACACAATATTTTTCTTTCTACCTTCTTTTTTTTATGGAGTTTTCAAGAGTAATGAATGGATGAGCTTTGGGGAATCATTTGGCTTATGGTGAATGATGCAGGAAATGAAAAATCTCCATCCAATTCACATAGCAAATGCACTCAGGTCAAAAGAATCTCATCTGTACACAGCTCTTTGCTTTGTGCTAGTTTACAGAGATGAGCACAGAACATTTAACTCAGACATAACCAGCAAATGTTGCAAAGTCTAATGGCTTGTAAGTGGTGATTCACAAACTCCCAAGCTAGCCTCACCATTTCTGTTCACCTTGCTAAAAGTGTGACTCCATCTTCCATTGCAAGGATAAATCCTTTAGGAAAACCACTGGAATCTTATGAAATTTGATTTGACTTAGTATCTATTTTCTGCTTCCTCTGCTTTAATTTTAATGATTCACCCCAGGAAAATGAGAAATCAAAATCATGGAAGGCTAATATGGACACACACTATATATATATATATCAATGTATGTAATATTCTCATCTAGTCAAAAGCAGACTTCCAGCTTTGGTTAGTTAATACTAATGGTTTCCATTTTAAGTTTTGGACTAGACTGATTTTTTTTTTCTGTCCTTTCAGAAGTTAAGAGCCATGAGTGAGTTCCTGAAATGTTTATGAAATGAAATTATAGATGCAAAATCACCAATGTAAAATAAAGTAAACCTTTGAGTTTGTATTCAGCTCAAGCTTTTGATTTTTTCAAGGCAAGCTGAAGATTCAGCAAACTCACACATATAAAAAATTACCAGAGGGATAATAGCTATATTCTGAAACCAAAATGGAAGTTATTTTTATTGGCCTGGTAAACAGAAGACTACTATACATCTTTAGAAATCAAAGTAGGCACTTTCTGTATGGGATTTAATTGTCTGAAGAAGCTGGGTAAGACAGACTGACTTTTTTTCATTTGCCTTTCTTATATTCAATTTTATGAGTACAATATCCCTATGAGCTTACAATATGGCATCAAATGAGACATGATTGCACTTTTAACTTTTTAGACAATGTTACATTTCCTGATGGATAACTGCCAAAGGATTTAGTTATGGATTGCTACCTCAGAGACAATACTCATTTGAAGCTATTCATTTCAGACTGATAAATTACTTTGTATCTCATGTATGACTCTGGCAATTCTTAAAATTTCCTGAATTGCATTAACTTGGTCTTATTGCATATTACAATTCCAAACAGTAGACAAGCAAAGCACTTAGTCAAGCTAAAATAGTATTAGAAAATGCTATTTTGATTTAATTCTATGTTGATCAGGCAATGGAATACAAATGCAGGGAAGGTAATATGGATGGGATGCTAGACTAGACACACGTTAATCATAGCTACATCAAATTTAGCCAGTTGTAGTCAAGAGGATGTATTATGCAAAGATTAACATTTGTATGCTCATACTATTTTGTCAGGACAGCTGGACATAGATCACAAGTTCAATTTCTTATTCATACTCATTTCTGAAATATCTTTCAGTTTAAAATTCAGTACTATTTTCACCATTTGCATCTCATCTGGCTGGTGCTTATTTATCTATAAACTGAACCAGAATGTTCAACCACAGGCGTCAAACCAATATGCACTTTTAAGTAATATTTCTGAGTTTTCAGGAATTTATAATATAAACACTAAACATGCAAATGAAAGTTCTGTATGTAAGCACAATGTATTTTAAAGGAGAAAGGATAAAACTGAGCAGAATATCCTAACTCAGAAAAAGAAGTTTCTATATACAGCATGATGTGAATTTTACTTATTGGAGCCTTTCTTTCCAAAGCACTGATAAAAGGATATTCTGGTTTCAAGGACAGCATCTCCTTCTTTTGATTTCTTTTTTTTTTAATTTTCCTCTGTGTTACACTGAACTTCTCAGCTTTGCTTTGGACTGAGAGCCAAAATTCCAAGGTTCTATTTCTGAGAGTGTTTCAGCCTCAGATCGCTTAAAGCTTTATGCAATATTTCTTAAAATAACTTGTAATTTTTGGGGCCTCTATTTTTGATGCATCCCTTTAAAAGAACCTTATTTCCAGGTTAAAAGATTAGGAGTTTCTAAAATTAGAGCTTCCTTCTCTCCCCACCACCCCTAGGACATTATGTGTGAAATATCTCAAATGACACACATACATAACAGCATCTTGGGTTTGAAATTGTTTTTATTGTTTTCATATCAGCAATTACAGAAATTTTTAAGTCTTCATTTTTGTGAAGTGTTTTGAACAACAGAATTGAAGAAAACATTTGCGCTTTGAATATACATTTTAAGTGAAAGACACAACAGAGGCTTCTCACCTGTGGTTTTCTTGAAGTAGAACAGTGGTGCAGTTTTACACAAAGGATCCTTTATAGAGTTTTATCTAAAGGCAGTGCTGTTGTTCCTTGGTGCCTGTGGTCACTTGTTGGATTCTTAATGGAAGTGAGATCTGTGTATAACAGACTAAAATAAGCACCTCAATAAAAACAGCAATTCTAGGAGCTGTGGGCATGTCACCAAGCCTGCTCCTATGACAGAGAAGTGTCCACCTTCCGCTGTCACTACAGGATGACTAACAACATCTCAGACTGATAAACGAGCAGGAGCTGAAGTAGATGATTTCTACCCAGCCTAAAGTACACTAAGTTGCTTTTTTACCTTGTCCTTTTGGTGGTTTACTAAGAATGACCCTACAGAACTAACTAATGCTATCAGTGACACTGCCATGACCTTAGTCTTCCTCCCTAGGAATATTGTGTGACTTTACACTAAGTGGACACCCATTACACAGTAATAATGAATCTAGTCTTGTCCAAAGGCTCATGTAGTTGTTTCTTGCTACATGTTGTTTGTAGGTTCCAAGTGGTACTGCTCAATATATAAGCAAACTTGATGTTTTATTGGTCTGCACTTGAATTTCAACAAGGGGAAGAAGGAAAGGTAATTGTGAGCATTAAGCTTTTAATGCACAATAGGGAACAGAAAATAGCATGTTTACAAAAGCAAATTGCAATCTGAAGAATCTGAAAGCTGTGAGTCATTGCCCAGCAATCAGCAGTGACCTGTTACTACAGTTTAAAATTAGAAAGCACACCTGCCTGATATTTTGCTGAACAGAGCTGTTATCATTCTGTGTTCAAGCAAGATTCAGAAAAAATTGATAAATTTCTTTCTCAATGTTGTTTAAAGTTTCACTGTTATGCAACATATATTATGTTTGGTACTTGGCTTTGAGAACTTTTAATTACCTCCCCTCTCCAGGTAAATATATTGTGTACATTTTATAAACATGAAATGAAAGATGCAAAAAAAATAAAAATCTTTCATGTAATCAATCTCTGTTCCAAAAGGAAAATTAACCTGTGGTGTTTTAAAATATGATACCACTTAGCAAAGAGGCTGTATATGCATAGATACATATAGCTACTTGGAAAGGCTTCATCATTTATTTTTCTTAAAGTCTTACTCCTGTAGCAATTCTTCAGGGTAAAAGGAAGGCAAAATTACTCACAAGATCTGTACATATTTTTATATGTACATAGGCACTCATAATCTGTATCCATAAGCTATTAAAGATTGTCTCATACTAAGACTGATGGTTGTTAATGAAAGGATAAAAAAAGCTGCATTTTAGAAGATTAAAATGCTGTTAATTTCTGTATGCATTTAAGATTAATAAACTGCTCATTAGGACATGCAAATGAGCATTTTATGAATTCCATCACAAACATTCACAAGTACCTTATACATAAATCACATTCAGTTAATGTATTTTTCTTATGTAATTGGGGAACAGATTGATGAGCCAGTCCAATTAGGTCTAATTTACATGTGTATGGAATTTTGTAATACAGTATTATGAAGCTAATATGCGAGTAAGAAAAAACTAATTATAGCATGTATTTGCTTTAGTAAGATGAAAGAAAATTGCAGCTTATCTTAAAAAATACTGCTACTTACTTGATGTAGAGGTAATATGAAAAGAACGTAGAAATTTTAACTTTTTCTCATGAAATAATAGTGTGATTCATTAGCAGTCTGTTATAGTATGGTAACATACAGATTTTTAGATTTATGAATCCTGGGAGCTAAATCCATCAGTAACCAACAATTCCAGAAACAAGCCTAGCCTTACACAGAGGGTAGCAAAGACAAAAGCAGAAAAAAATCCAGCTGTAACTGATGACAGAAGTCATGTGGCCTTTGGCAGGCAGATGTGAAGGAAGAAAAGGAAGAGAAGGCTAGGGAAGAGTGAGTTCCTGCAAGCAATCCTGGTGCTTTTCTGTTTCATTGGGAATTCAAGGTCTGATTTCCTCTTAATGTATACACTGTCTTTCAAAATTTTCCATATGCTTTTCTGCTGAGTAGCACTTGCAGATAAGGTCTTCTGGCAAGTGTACAACTGAAGTGTGAGGTTGCTTGGACAAAGTCACTCCATGGGAAGGGAAATCCTTATCTTCTGGTGTAAGCAATCTTATTCTGTGAGGCATTTAGTAGTCATAGACAAATCCTCATTTTATTGTTTCCATCAGCAAGGTAGCTTGTATTCTCATGAAGTTAATGGATCAAACTTTAAAGATACTTTGCTGTAACTCCTTTGAATCAGACCTTTCCTTTACAGAGTGGAAGTATTTTTGACTTTGTATCAGGGTATTAATGTGTGGGTCACGCTTCATGTTTCACTTGGTGATAGAAAATAGCATTGGCACGCAACATGACCCCTACTTTTTAACCTGTGAGTTGAGAGAATTAAACATTTATTAGCTTTAATTTAATATGCCTTGCAGAGGTTGAACTGCAAGTCATATTGATGGTGGTTAAAAATTACAATATCAGGGAGGACGCATTTTCAGTCACCTTCTGCCACAGAGTTTACAGCATGGACCATCTGAGAACAATTTTTGGGGTTTTGCCATCAGTCACGTGTAAACACAAGATCTGGAGGATTATGCCCAGTTTCTTCCTGTTTTCTATTTTCAAATTACCACTCAAGAGTATAACAACAACCTCCTGGTTATTTCTGAGTCAGATTCATACAGAAATCCTCACTGCATGTAGATAGAGTGGACTTTATATTTAGCCACTTACAAGCAACGTACTTGGGCAATGCAACACAATGTACTTCTCCCACAAAATGTCATGAATAAGGAACCCAGGGCCTGGTTAAAATCTTCCTGACTGCTGGGAACAGTAGTGCATTTCTTGATAGTATCTGACATTTCTGCTTCAAGAATAATACAAGTCAACATCAATGTTCAGAATAAATGAAGTACCACACTGCCTAATTCAAAGACCAGACCTTTCTGAAATGAGAAGTTGAGAAGAGAAAGGGGGAAGGAAAATGTGAATTGAACCAGGTAAATTTTTCAAAACCATCTGTAAACTGAAATAAAAAAAAGCAATAAAAATGCCCAAGGTTGAATCAAACTCTTCTGTCTTGTTGAAAGCAACTTTTGTAAGCTTTAAAAATATTTTAGAATTCTAGTATAAATTTGTTGCTTTATTTTCAATAAAGTGTAAAAAATTTTGATAGATATTAGATTTATATGGACACATATCTGAGTATTTTTTTATATACCTAGGATGAATTTTCCTTTGCTCTCTAAATATAAAATTTCTGAAAGAATAATAAGGTCATTCTATTATTTCAGACAACCAACCTCTTTAAAGGATGTGACAGGAGCAATTTATCAACAGATTAGCTCTTTTCTGAAAGACTAACCAGAGAGGCCATCTTCTACTTGAAATTAAATTGGTGCTGCTTTTAACCCCTGGTGATACTCATTTCAGTGAGTGTGATGCAGAGACATCCAGTACTGACTTGCCCAGTCAATGGAGAGCTTGTTCTTCCATCAAAAGTCTTACTATAGAAACTAAACTATGTGTTTCTACAAATGAAGGTAGGCAGGAGGTTTTCTACACAATACAGTAAATTTTTGTTGCTTCTATTTAAAAGAAAAGAAAATATTTAAATTTTTTTTTTTGTTTTGGCATCTTTATTTTCCTAATGTTATTATGTTATTACCGGCATTGTCTTAATTTTTTTCTTTTTTTTTTTTTTTTTTTTTGGCTAGTAGATGTTCCTTGCTGTCATCTCATAGGAAACACAGAAACTAAAGTATAGTTTTTCTCAGGGGCAAAATGTCACCTTTAGTAAAGCCAGTATTTTACTCTGAAACTCTGGGTAAAATGAAACTGGCATGTCTGTTCAACTGGTTGGTAAATGCATGCTAACAACTTAAAATATTTCTAATGTGAAAGAGTAACAGCATTTGGTTTTCTCTTACAAAGGTATGTATCCATGTGACAGTTTATCTGACTATAAAACCTAAGTCAGCTGGATGTTGATATTACTTCTGTATTTTCAAAGCAAGGCATAACATTACTTGGTTCACAATATTGACACCAAGTGTCAGGATGCTAACGGGAAGGATGGTGATGTCTAATGCTAATGCCTTTGATATAACAAGTAAATGTCAGTCTCTGCTATTGTTATTTCGTGTGTCTTTTCCCTATCCAAACAGATGTGTTCTTTGAAGATACTCTATAAAACATATTTGGCAGGAAATACCTTGGGTCTGTTTATCACATATTTTTATAGGAAGTTCTGAAAGGAAAACATCAGAACTCTTGCACTGGATCTGTTTTACCAGCAGAATAAGTATAGCAGTTTTAAAGGAGGTAGTTACAGACATATGGGCTTCCATTAGAGTTGCTGTTCCTGCAGGCTATTTAAGGAAGTCTTGTATCTATTCAGGTTAGAGTAGGCTCAAATTGAAGCTGAGCAGTGTTGACACTCTTTTAAGATGCAAACAAACCATTCTAAACAGCAGGAGATAAAAATACAGTCATGTCCTGCCCACATTGTACTCTCATTTTCCGGTTGGCTGATTACCATTGACTAATTAGGTAATTCAGAGGAAGTTTGTGTAGAGCTCTTTGTATTGCATCTAACTGGGGGGGGAGATGGGGGGAGACTGTTCTGTGAGTAAAGTCAGAAGTTCAGTGCTTAGAATACATGGAGAATTTGTCTCATTGATATTTAGGATTTGTAACTCAGTAGAGATATAATCGCATCATTCTACCCCTCTGACAAAATACAGAAGATACAATGGAAAACTACATTTTCTGTTTTTGAAGAATTTATGATGTGTAGCATTATTTTCCAAGGAGTTGATAGTATTTTCTGCAATAAACTGATTCGTTTGCTCCTAGAGAAAGCATTTATTGCATTACAGTTCCAAAGTCAGACGCATGATAGACAAGTGAGAGGAATTGAAAACTGAAAAAGGTGATCCAGCTGCTGCCATAACATTGCAGAGTTTTGGAGACTAAACTGCTTTTACAACGTGAGAAGAGCAAAGAAAATAATCTATAATATTTTATCTATTTTTCTGTCAGTTACACTTGATACTTCACAAAACTTGTGTTAGCATTTAGTATGTTTGTTTAGCAATATAACACATCTGCTACTCCATATATTTTGTGCATCAGCTCTCTATAACATGCTGGTTCTAGGGTGCTGTGTGTTATTTGTTGGCACACATGGTTACCATGTTAAGTATACAAGAAAAATTAAACTCTGTCTGGCATATTCCTGGAAATTTAAATGTAGAAAAACACTATTCTAATTTTTCTTCCTCTCCCTCTTTTTCTCACATTAGCTGCCAAGGAAAGTTTTAATTGAATTTCATCAGTTTTTCAGTTACTAATAACTTTTGAAATATATTTTCAGCCAGCTGAATTGGATGTTCAGTTTATGCTTGATTTTTTTTTTTTGTTTTGTTTCATTTACAATAATGGATGGAGTATTTTTGAAAAATATTATGATTTCTGTTTGGTCCTCACAATCATGGTCTTTTGAGAAGGGTATAGAATTTATGCCAGATACCAAATGCATGGAGTAGGATAATTGTTCTACATCAGTAATAAAGATGCAAAGTTATTTTAAAAAATAATATGTGCAACATCAGCCTCAGTTTTGGTAAGCAGGCTAGGAGAGATGACCAAAAGAATAGATGTGATGGCCAGCATGCTTAACAAATTCTTGGTTGCACAGTGACTATGGGTGCCGTGAAGGTTATTTTTCACACAGTTCCAGGTCCATCTTCTTAGATTTTTACCATGTTTATCTTTTTTCTTCATCAAATACCATGCTTGCAGATTGGGTTTTTTGTTTTGGTTTCCAAACCTTTTTCCTCAGACCATTTAACTGTCAATTTCTCTGTCTTGCCCATTACTTCCTTTGCTGGCCATGTCATTTCAGGCCCTCTTAGCTTGCCATTTAGTTTATGTTCATTTTGGTTTGGTAACTCTTAGTTCCCTGCCTGAATTCCCTGTCAGTATGCCTCTCTCCTGTTTTACCTCTGCCTCCTTGTAGACTCTTTTGTATCTAACCATTCCCAATTTCCACTCTCTCAAAATCCAAACACGCACTTGTGCATCTTCAGATCTTTCCTCTTCTTTGTATCCTAGGAAATAAGGGGCAGCTTCACTGTTGATGCTAACAGATGTACAAGTAGAGAAATACTTTTATCCAGGGATTATGTAGAAATACCATTCATTAATCAACTTAATGCCAACATGTAAATTAATATTTTTCAGTGCACTCTTGGATGTACTTTGTTGCACTCCAAATCTTGGTGTCAGTGATAAAGGAAACACAACTGATATTAAAAGCCAAGGCTTTGTTGCCAATATAGTTGAAATCTTAACAATCTAATCAGAGAATTATTATAAGTGCAGACATAATTATTAAACTCCAGGAAAATAGACTTTTGAAACAAAATGACAATAATAATAATCAATTATATTATTGTTATAACACAATTCCCACAACCTACCCTTTTCTATGTCCACCCTTTCTCTTCCTTTCTGGGGCTTGTAATTGATACCACCACCCTTCCTTATTCAGGGGCAGCTGACTGCAAGACATTGGTGTCCCAAGTTCTTTGCTGGAAAAAGTTGGATATTGGTGGAATTTCTTCTTTTTATCTCCTCTAAGGGTTACTTGGGACTAGTATTGTGTTTTCCCACTTCCCCACACTACTTCTGAATTCTCCCTATATAATGTTTTATTTAGGTTAGATTCTTGTTCTTTCTTCTCTTTGTCCTACAGCCACTTTTTCCCAGCTCCCCATCATTCTTTTCTTCACCTGACCTCTGGTTGTAGGTCTGCTGTCCCCAGGGACAGCATGTCCCCTTATTCTTATCATTCTACTCTTGTATCCTGAACCTGTGTCCCTACTTTTCAAGGTGCCTGTTATCATGCCAGACCTGTATTCCTCTGCAGTGTGTGTTATTTATAAATATTTAATTCTGCACAGAATAACTGCATTTTTCCACTACTTGTTAAACACTTGGTTTATAACTCGAGAAGGGAAGCAAGAGTTAAGTAAATTAGGCACACCCACATTGTGGGGTTTTTAGTTATTATGACAAAACAGAGTTAAAACAGAGGCTGAGTCAAGTGAACAGCAGCTCATGAAAAAGTCTAACAAGCCTCATTCCTGAGGCCTTGCAAACTCAGGACAATGCCTACAGAATTTAAAATCTGGGTCAAAGTCTGAGTTGGAACAAAGTAATCTTTTCTAATCTTCAGTAAAATTGTTGTGGAGGGTAAGGAAGAGAGATAGAGAAAGCAGTTACTGGCTTCCTTAAGATTTTGTTGGGTGATTTCAGAAGCAGTGTTCCCATCACAAATTCCTTAGAAAAAACCTTTGTTTTAGTGAGCCACTTCACTGAAATTTATTTTACAGTGTGGAAGCCAGAGTCCATCAGGAAATATGTCTAAAACACTACAAATTAAGTGGTGCTCATGGGTGGGTTTTTGACTTTTGGGACAAATATCTCTCTAAGGTAGTCTTCCATACCAGTGCTGTGACAGTGTTCAAATGTTTGCATCTAACATGGACAAAAGAATAGCAACCAGATCCTAACAAAATTTTCTGTGCTTGCATTACATGTGAATCAGATTTACTCTCTGTACAAGAGTAATTGGGTATTCTGTTTCATTTTGTATTCAGTTCTTTGCTTATGTCTCAGTAATATTCTATACAAAGAAAAACATTAGTCCAAAGTTCATCCTGAGACTGCTGGCAGTCAATCAGCCTAATATATACTATTTTTAATCATCACAGTACTTTGGATACCTTCTGCATGGTCCTGCATTGGACACATAGGTCTATTGATAACAGCAGAACTTCTCCTAGTGTGAGTTGGGTTTGGTCTGCTTTGCTCAAATGATTAATTTAATTCAAGACTGCATCACCGGACTGGAGTTTAATGTTATAGCCTTGGAAATAATTATTTTTCAATCGACTAAAGCAATATTTTTTTTCTTCAAGAGACAACCTGATAGACCAACTCTTGTTTTTAAAAAGTATTTTTATCATTTTGGTACATTAGATATGGAAAGAATTTTTCTCTATAATAAGCAATAAGTAGGGTGAGGTAATTTTGTTCATTTAATAATAAAGGTGAACTTTTTCTGAAACAAGTCCCAGTGTTCAGTACTAAAAAGCTCTGAACACATTTTCTCTGGTGAGTGATGGCTGTGTTCTCTGCTCACATTTCTTTCTGTGCAGTACAGAAGGGATTTTTTTTTCTAGATGTGTTTCAAACGCTGTTAAGTCAGTATGTAAGATCATACTTCTGCCAGTCTTCATAAATGATTAAATGTGTATTTTAAAGATCTCCAGATCAGGAGGCTTGAAATACTTTTCCTGTTGAGTTTTTTTCTATTTTTTTTACATTCATTCTTAACCATGGGTTTCAGTAGAGAATGTTCCTGAGACCTATTCTGAACTGCTTCAAAGTCTTGGTTTGTCAGATCTGGATCCCTGATGTCAATCTGCAAAACAGTAGTTCTTGAAAATTTGGAAGACCCAGGTTCCTAGTTAAATAGCAAATTTTGTCTACAGTGGCTACTGTTTCCTAATCATACATCTGTATTGATCACGTTTGTTTTCTAATGACAACACTCCAGGGTTTTGTCATGCCACGTTAGTGTTACAGTAATTACCTAGCACCATGGGGTATCCTTTATTGGACATTATAAGCACTACATAATGCGAATAATAAATCATGTTTTGAACAGCCTAGAAGACTTTGGAGCTGAAAATTTACTAGTCTGCCTTAAGCTTCAGTAAAATGTATTACACTGTGACCCAAATAAAAAGAAAGCTATTTCAGGTCAGTATTGGTTATTTGTAATAAACTAATATCTTTTGCAGGAGAGCTTGTCATACTTTGTCAACATTATGTTTACTCAGATAGGTTTTGTTTTCTCTGCAGACCCTAGAAAGCATAAGTACTCTCTCTGTACTCTCATTTGTATTACGGACAAGTTAGAAAACTGATTGCTCAGATTGATGCTTCTTTATACCAGCAAGTCTTTTCTTTGTTATGTTCATTCTGGAGATGCTTTTACAATTTCAGAGGTGTAAAGTTACCTGTATTATCTTTATCAAATGAAAGTGTCAAGGCTTACTTGAAATTAAAGGCTGAAAAGTGGTTATCTTGCAGCACTGCAGTGGATTGCTAAACATTAATTATAGATGAAGACCTTGAACCACTTGAGTAAATGACATTAAAGACAACTGCTGTGAGAAGCTAGCTCAGGAGTGCCAAATTCTATTTATGATGGCATGCCATACGGATAAATGAGCAAACCAGTAGTGACAATCAGTTCTGTTTCTCAAAAACAGATTACATGAGAGCCTGGTCTTAAGGACAGCACTTACTTAAAGAGGAAAAAAATAATCCATAATTAAAATAATTACTTTTTTCTCTCTCTGAATAGAGAGGAACATTAAAGCTTGTGTCTAGGTTTAGAGCAAATTTGGGGAAGAATCCCCCCAAAGGAGCTCTGGTGGGAAAGCAGATCCAATCGGCCCCTCCCCCCCAACTGGTCCGGGAGGAAAGAAAAATACCTCCTTGGAGAAAGGTGGAAAAAAACCCCCTGTTTATTAAACAATAAGACCAAAACAGTATCAAAACAATAAGACCCCTTGCCACTCTAAAAGAGATGACAAACTGAGAAAAAAAACCCCGAGTTCAAGCAGCAGCTCACTCAGTCTCTGATCAGTCTCTCAGTGCTGGAATTGTCGCAGGCCAGGGCTGGCCCGCTGGGCCACAACTGCAGCTGCTGGTGCTCTCCTGGGTGTTCAGTCCAGAGCAGTTCCAAGAGGTCCAAAGAAAAGGGAAAAAAAACAGTCCAGGGAACTTCTTTGCCTCAGCTAGCTAACACTAACTAAAAAGCAAAAGAAGAGCTCTCTGTCCCGCTGTCTGTCCGCAGACAACACAGTCAGGAGCAGGAATGTGGAGGAGTGGAGTGCAGTGTCTGAAAAACAAACTGCCGCTTCTTCTCTCTCCTCCTTCACTCTCTGTAACACTCTTAAAGGTACAAAACTTATTATTATTCAACATAAACAGAATGAGACGATTGGGGATAAAAGCATCATATAGTCAACCCAGGACATTCCACCCCTTATCCCCATATCGTCTGCTTACTACTAAAACTAATATAAATTCTAACTCTACAAGTACATACATGATACATCCATTATACAACTATACACAGACAATGGTAATAACATTCAGGAAACAGTGATATTTATACAGGTTTTATGCAACAATCAGGTCTCCCTGAGGTACACATCGTGTTCTTCCATCTTTTTGCATTATCCACCACGTGCAACCTGGTCCCTGAGCAAAGACAACCCCACGAATGGGTTTGTCTGTACTCGAGGCAGGATTGATCCACACAGTCTTCCCTAACAAACCTCTGACATGTACCACTGGGACTTTGTCTCCATCTACTCTTTGCAAAGGCTCAGATTGGGCAGGGCCGACTCGGTTAGTAGAGCCTCGGGTGTTAACTAACCAGGTGGCTTTTGCCAGATGCTGATCCCAGTTCTTGAAAGATCCCCCACCTAATGCTTTCAATGTGGTTTTTAACAGTCCATTGTATCTCTCCACTTTGCCTGCAGCTGGTGCATGGTAGGGATATGGTATACCCACTCAATGCCATGTTCCCTAGCCCAGGTGTTGACAAGGCTGTTCTTGAAATGAGTCCCATTGTCTGACTCAATCCTCTCAGGGGTGCCATGTCTCCACAGAACTTGCTTTTCCAGGCCCAGGATGGTGTTCCGGGCTGTAGCATGAGGCACAGGGTAGGTTTCCAGCCATCCAGTGGTGGCCTCCACCATGGTCAGCACGTAGCGCTTGCCCTGGCGTGTCTGGGGCAGTGTGATGTAGTCAATCTGCTAGGCTTCTCCATACTTGTACTTGGACTACTGCTCACCGTACCAGAGGGGCTTCAGTCGCTTGGCCTGCTTGATGGCGGCACACGTCTCACAGTCATGGATAACTTGAGAAATACTGTCCATGGTTAGATCTACCCCTCGGTCTCGTGCCCACTTATAGGTGGCATCTCTGCCCTGGTGGCCTGAGGCATCATGGGCCCACTGAGCTAAGAATAACTCTCTTTTATGTTCCCAATCTAGGTCTATTTTGGACACCCCTATCTTTGCGGCTTGGTCTACCTGATCATTGTTTTGGTGCTCTTCATTAGCTCTACTCTTGGGTACATGGGCATCTACATGGCGGACCTTCACAGGCAGCTTCTCTACCCTGGTAGCAATGTCTTTCCACTCTTCAGCAGCCCAAATTGGCTTTCCTCTACGTTGCTAGTTAGCCTTTTTCTACCTCTCTAGCCATCCCCACAGAGCATTGGCTACCATCCATGAATCAGTATAAAGGTAGAGCTTTGGCCACTTTTCTCTCTCAGCAATGTCCAGGGCCAGTTGAACAGCTTTGAGTTCAGCAAGTTGGCTTGGTCTACCTTCTCCTTCAGTGGCCTCTGCCACCTGCCGTGTGGGGCTCCATACAGCTGCTTTCCACTTCCGGTTCATTCCCACAATGCGGCACGACCCATCAGTAAAGAGAGCGTATTGTGTATCTTCTTCTGGCAGTTGGTTGTATGGTGGAGCTTCTTCAGCTCGTGTCTCTTCTTGTTCCCCTTCATCAGAGAGACCAAAGTTTTCACTTTCGGGCCAATTTGTAATGACTTCCAAAATCTCAGGGCGATTCAGTTTACTTATATGGGCGCGCTGAGTGATGAGAGCAATCCACTTGCTCCATGTAGCACTGGTGGCATGGTGAGTGGAAGGAACCTTGCCTTTGAACATCCACCCCAGCACTGGTAGTCGGGGTGCCAGGAGGAGTTGTGCTTCAGTGCCTATTACCTCCGAAGCAGCCTGGACTCCTTCATAGGCAGCCAGGATTTCTTTCTCTGTTGGAGTATAGTTGGCTTCAGACCCTCTGTAGCTTCGACTCCAAAATCCCAGTGGTCGACCCGAGTCTCCTCAGGCACCTTCTGCCAAAGGCTCCAGGACAAGCCACGGTTCCCGGCTGCAGAGTAGAGCACATTCTTCACCTCTGGTCCTGTCCTGACTGGGCCAAGGGCTACTGCATGAGCAATCTCCTGCTTGATCTGTGCAAAGGCTTGTTGCTGCTCTGGGCCCCAGTGGAAAGTGTTCTTCTTACGGGTGACCAGGTAGAGAGGGCTCACGATCTGACTGTATTCGGGAATATGCATCCTCCAAAAACCTATGGCGCCTAGGAAAGCTTGTGTCTCTTTCTTATTGGTGGGTGGAGACATTGCTGTGATCTTGTTGATGACATCGGTGGGAATCTGACGCCGTCCGTCTTGCCACTTCACTCCCAGAAACTGGATCTCTTGAGCAGGTCCCTTGACTTTGTTCTTCTTGATGGCGAAGCCAGCTTTTAGGAGAATCTGGATAATTTTCTCCCCTTTCTCGAACACCTCTGCTGCTGTCTTCCCCACACAATGATGTCATCAATATATTGCAAATGTTCTGGAGCCTCACCCTTTTCCAGTGCAGCCTGGATCAGTCCATGGCAGATGGTGGGGCTGTGCTTCCACCCCTGGGGCAATCGGTTCCAGGTGTACTGCACGCCTCTCCAGGTGAAAGCAAACTGAGGCCTGCATTCTGCTGCCAGAGGAATGGAGAAAAATGCATTGGCAATGTCTATAGTGGCGTACCACCTTGCTGCCTTGGACTCCAGCTCGTACTGGAGTTCCAGCATGTCCGGCACAGCAGCGCTCAGGGTGGGTCACTTCATTCAATGCACGATAGTCCACAGTCAATCTCCATTCTCCTTCAGATTTCGCACAGGCCAGATGGGGCTGTTGAAGGGTGAGTGGGTCTTGCTGACCACCCCTTGGCTCTCCAGCTCTCGGATCATCTTATGGATGGGATCACAGCATCTCGATTCGTTCGGTACTGTCGGCGGTGCACTGTTGAGGTGGCAATTGGCACTCGTTGCTCTTCCACCTTCAGAGACCTACTGCAGATGGGCTGTCTGACAGTCCAGGCAAGCTGTTCAACTGCTTGACACCCTCTGTCTCTACAGCAGCTATTCCAAAGGCCCATCTGAGTCCCTTTGGGTCTTTGAAATACCCACTTCGAAGGTAGTCTATGCCCAAAATACATGGGGCCTCTGGGCCAGTCACAATAGGATGCTTCTTCCACTCATTTCCCGTTAGGCTCACATCAGCTTCTACCAGAGTAAAATCCTGTGATCCCCCTGTCACACCAGCAATAGAAACAGACTCTGTCCCCACATGTCTTGATGGGATTAATGTGCATTGTGCACCAGTGTCAACCAAAGCTTTGTATTCTTGTGGTTCATATGTGCCAGGCCAACGAATCCACACAGTCCAAAAAACACGGTTTTCCCCAGCCTCTACCTGGCTAGAGGCAGGGCCCCTCTAAGCCTGGTTATCCTTCTTTCCCTGGGCATATGTCTTGGAGGTTCCTTCAAGGGGATCAAAAATATTGTCATTATCATCATATGTGACAGTTCGGTTACTGGCCACTGGAGCTGCTTCCCTTTTGGAACTTCCTCTCTGAATCTTCAGTTGTCTCACCCGTTGTGCCAGAGCAGAGGTAGGTTGTCTATGCCATCTCCTCATGTCTTCTCCACAATCACGCAAATAGAACCACAGCTCAGCTCGTGGATGTACCTTCTCTCGCCGTCTGGGGAACGTCTGCGTTGGGTACCAGAACCTCTGATCTGTACCGCCGAGATTTGGAGAAAGCTCTCTTTAATCTCCTCCCTCAGTTTCTTGTGACCCTCCTCTATCTTGTCCTCTAATTTTTGAAGACGTGTTTCCACCGCTGCGATTCTGGCATGTGTTGGGCCATGTACAGCATCTGCATATGCTCGGAGCTTCCTTGCCATGTCAAGCACAGTCTCACCCCTCTCATCCCTCTTCATGATGGCTAAGGCAGAGGCATATTCTTGTGGCCCGAGTCGTACGAGTTTTCGCCACATCACAGACGTGCATGGTACTAAGTCTGGGTTCCTAGTTGTTACATCATCTGAGAAGATAATCTCAACCACGGCCATTTCTCTCAGGCGTTGGATCCCTTGCTCTATTGTCTTCCACTGAGTCTGCTGCATATAGAGATCGTCTGCACACAGGTATCTTTCTGCTACACTTCTTAGGACCCGTTCCCAGAGGCTCTGAGAGTTAGCCCCCCTCATCATTCCTTGGTCTATGACAGTATCCTGTGACAGGGATCCCAAATGCCTGGCTTCAGTGCCATCCAAAATTGTAGCCTCGCCTGCAGCATCCCAGAGACGGACCAGCCAACTAATTATGGATTCATCAGACCTTCGAGTGTAGTCCTTCCTTAGGCCACGAAGGTCCTTCAGGGAATAAGACTCAATATTTGCGTCTGATCTTGCACCTGCTGCTTTGACTCCTGATTTTACGTCAGGAGGCATTGAGGTTCCTTCTCCTGTATCATCACCATCATCATCATCATCATCCACTGGTCGATCAGTTTTTTCCGTGCGTTTCCCACTTCTAGTACTGGTAGCAACAGCCATGGGTTTAGATGCTGGCTTAGGCTCACTGTCTGGTCTAGCTGCTGGCTCTGAGCCTGGGCTGTTGGCTACAGCTTGAGTGACTGGGATAGCTGATTTATCTCCCTGCCCCCCTGCCTCTGTCTGCTGCCCGACAGTATCTAACAAAGTGCGATAAGCATAGGCCAGGGCCCAGCTTATTGCAATTAGCCTTTTCTCCTTAGAATCGTCATGGCACTTCTCCTTTAGGTATTTCCCCACCTCTGCTGCGTTCTGAATTTGTTCCCGTGGGAAATCCCAGTCTACAGGATCAGAAAATTCCTTCAGGGTTTGGCCTATATTTTCCCATTCTCCACCCCACTCAGGATTTTTCACACCTGCATCTGCCTCTGGGTCAGGGTCTCACCAGCTCCTCTGGATATCTCAGCCCTCATTCTAGAGAAGCTGCAGACCATATAGAGGAAACTTACCAAATTAAATACCAGAAAGATGGTCTCTTTAACATTCAGGGGAAACTGAACATTCTCAAAAAGTGACATAACCGATCCAAAGGAGAAGAGGGAAAGGGAAGGCTGGAAAGTCTCATTCTTAGCTCCTCCTCTAACAGACTGAGTGTAGTTACTAATAAATTCCCAAAACATACCACTGAATTGGGATGCAGGGTAGGATGAAGAAACCATAAACCATACATGCTGCAAACAGAGGTCAGTATCTTTTGAACGCTTTATAAATCATTATCACCAAGGCCAGCACAACAGCTATTCCAATCCGTACCCCTCTACCGTAAAAATTACTTGTTAAGGACAATAATCCTAATGACCAGAAAGGTATTGAAACCTCAAAAAGGTCTAGAGCCCAGAGCCATACAGAGGCGTTCTCAACCAGAGACATCAGGGGTTCAAGCAGCATAGCTACTAACTGCTTTAACAACCACAGACACACAATTAATAGGGCTTTTTTCCACATTTTCCAGCCGCGCGTTGGGCGCCAATTCCTGTATTTGTCTAGGTTTAGAGCAAATTTGGGGAAGAATCCCCCCAAAGGAGCTCTGGTGGGAAAAGCAGATCCAATCGGCCCCTCCCCCCCAACTGGTCCGGGAGGAAAGAAAAATACCTCCTTGGAGAAAGGTGGAAAAAAACCCCCTGTTTATTAAACAATAAGACCAAAACAGTATCAAAACAATGAGACCCCTTGCCACTCTAAAAGAGATGACAAACTGAGAAAAAAAACCCCGAGTTCAAGCAGCAGCTCACTCAGTCTCTGATCAGTCTCTCAGTGCTGGAATTGTCGCAGGCCAGGGCCGGCCCGCTGGGCCACAACTGCAGCTGCTGGTGCTCTCCTGGGTGTTCAGTCCAGAGCAGTTCCAAGAGGTCCAAAGAAAAGGGAAAAAAAACAGTCCAGGGAACTTCTTTGCCTCAGCTAGCTAACACTAACTAAAAAGCAAAAGAAGAGCTCTCTGTCCCGCTGTCTGTCCGCAGACAACACAGTCAGGAGCAGGAATGTGGAGGAGTGGAGTGCAGTGTCTGAAAAACAAACTGCCGCTTCTTCTCTCTCCTCCTTCACTCTCTGTAACACTCTTAAAGGTACAAAACTTATTATTATTCAACATAAACAGAATGAGACGATTGGGGATAAAAGCATCATATAGTCAACCCAGGACAGCTTGTTAATTGATTGTAGAAAAAAAGTGAAATTAGATGTTCAATGTGATTAACATATGCTGACTTTGCCTTACTGAAATGTTTACTTATGAGCCCAGCACTGCTGTCACAGACAAAATGAGTCTATTTGTCTTACTTTAGTCTCTGAAGGACTGTTGCCAGCATTAGGGAAGTACTGTGTGTATTTACATTAGCATATATACATACTGTCAAAGGAGCTGGCCTTCCAGGATTGAGGAAAACAGGTTAGAAATGGACAGGTTATTGCTGTCATGGTGAATGATCATATCTGATTGTAACATAGCTCAACAACTCTATAATCCTAGACCAAAAAAATATGTGTTGTAAACTAGCAAGCAATTGCATTACCCTTTTTTAAAGGAGTATAAGCTTGGTTCTGGTTTTCAAGGCACAGCTGCAGTTCCTATTGAATTTATGCTGCTGAGAGCAGGGTTAGGTACCCTATTACGAAAGCAGGTTCTTCATATTGACATGTGATTAGGCATACAAACGAAATAGCACTTGGAGTTATCCATGTCTAAGCTTGTGCCTCAAACAATTCACTCAAAGTTCTTATTGACTAGGTTGCCTTGTTGTATGATAGGTTTGATGCACAATTGTAGTAAAAAAGGAAGAACCCTTCCTCTCCTTGTACAGCTGGGACCATCCAGCTGTGTAGCAGGATGGGACAAATTCTTGGAGCAGAACACATGCTCCCCCTTAGAATAATCTTAAAAGATTCTTCCTACAGTTCTTCAAGAAGCAGTGTGCTAGACATAGGCAAAATAAGTCTCAAATTGCAGAATTTTCAACAAAGTTTGAAAAAAGTGAAAAGACATCATTGTTCTCATCTTTCATCGCAAATCTTTCACCACTCGTCGTGCATGTGACTCCTCTTTAGCCTATTGTCATCTTAGCCTTGCTTTGTTTGGATAGTATTGCTTAATATTTTCTTATTGCTTTCATGCTGATTTTTTAGTGCTTTTCAAAAAAACTTTGATCCAAGTGTATGGTGGTCTTATCTGGTAAATAAAAATGCATTGTGAAGATACATAGCAAAATGCATTTGAGAAGCCAGAAAGAGCAAAGTGTAATATGGAAATAAATATTTTCATTGTCTGTGTTTTTCAATACTTATATTTTATATTACCTTGAAATTAATTTAAAAATAGCATTCATACTGCACCAAAATAAAGTGTGTCTAAAAACATTTTTATTAACACTTTCTTTGTACAGGTGGCAAATCAAATTTACTGTAGTTCTGTCACAGATTTCATAAGAATTCATATAGTTTATTTCATACCTCTTGTGGTGCAGAGATTACTTGGGAAAATACCACCTTTTAACCCTGGTATTTTAGATTTGAAATTTTAGATAAGGAACTCTTTTTTTTTTAACTTCCTGTGTGTAAAAGTTTGCACTCAGCACTTGTGACACTGATTTTTGCATGGGACCTGCAGGACTTGTTATATTCATAAATAATAGCATTGTCAGCTACTTAAGCTTGGTATGCTGAAAGAATATTTCAATATGGACAGATTTAGGATAGAATGTAGAGGATGAAAATGCCTTTATTATAACTTCTATATATATCAAATATATATATATATAGGATAAATAGTTAAAAATAATGCATAGTTTAGAAATGATAGATTAATTTCAATTCAGGTGTTCAGATTCATATATTTGATTTCCCAGAAGTCCTAAAAGAAATATTCAGAAAATCAACCTATCTACTTGTACTCAAAGGTACCGGAAGATTCAGGTAACAAATATTGTCCCCAAAACTATCAGTGTTCCTCAAGCTTATGTTCAGCATGTGGGCACCTTAGTCTGGGAGACAGAGGCAGCATTGTATTGCATATTATGATACTGTATAATATTTTCTGTACTAGACTTGGGCAGAAAAATCCACACACAAGCCACTGACTTTTTTCATCTGAAAGACACAGTGAATTTTTAAGGAAATGAATGTACTTGCAGAAATCAATTACTGCAGAATTTTCTAACCAAGAAAGGAAATAAATTCCTGATGATTTACTCATTGTAACTAACATAGCTAACCAATAAGTTTTGTCAATAGACTGAAGACTCAGAATTTGCTATTATGTTGATGTTTCCACGCTAGGTATATGTCTTGTGTACTGACATGGCAATATAAGGTAACAAAAAGAGTCCCAAAAGTATCAATTTAAAAATTAAATAGCTAAATATTAATAGCTGGGGTTATTTCTGGGGTCTTTTTAATCTTGGAGAATTGAATGTTGTGGGGTTTTTTTTTCCCCTCAAGATTATTGCATTTAAAATATCTAAGCATTTTAATTTTATAGACATATATTGACATATATAGACAATCATCCAAAACAAAATGGTGAATGTCTTGTCTTGTCTTGGAGTGATTAAGTAAAAACCCCACAACATTCAATGGACAATTAAAGAAAGATCTGAAGTAGTGAACTAAGTAGCATAAGGGAAACCCAGTGAGGCTATAGAAACAACACAGCAGGAAGATGCATACACTGTTTAGTGTTTAAGGTATAAGAATCAAAAGTTCACTGAAAGCACTTACTGGACATACTACATCATGCTTATTGGAACTGCACTCAGTGCTGCAAAGCAAAAAGTTTTAGAGAAGAAAACAGTCACAACCAAACACAGTATCAGATTCAGGCATTCTAGGGAAATCTTCAATGCTTGTCATTCATTCACTGTTCTTCAAAAGATCAGAAAATTTTTTCTCAGCTGTCTGTTTCAGTAATATTTTAGGACCGAAATATGTGTGCTAAGTACCAGTCTGAAGACATCTTCCTTGTCAGTTATGCTGACATATTTGTGCTTATTTTCTTTTGTCATTTTCTTGTTTTTTTATGATGATAGTACTTATTTTAACAAATTAAAACTAAAAGGTTCAGGGCATTTGCACAAAGAAACAGTGCACAACATGATCAATATTATCTGGTTCTGGTCAAGATATGCATTAAAAACATTAATTTGCAACAGCTGAATGAGTGTTCTAAGGCAAGTATTTTCATCATCATCATCATCAAGTTGCTTACCTACAGCAAATACTAAATAGGAAAGCAGTTTAAAAATTTTTGTGGTTTTTTTTTTTCATTTACTATTAAATGAATCTATTCAAATAGGAATTTTTAAAAATATACATGTGAGTCTAACAGTCAGTATATTCTGAGCTTGATCCCTTAAGGCATTGAGAATTTTACCCAGATTTTGAAAACTCCTTAGGCTCAGTTACCCTTGATCACAGGAAAGATTCCACAAGATCTGAAACTCCCTGTCCTGCTTCTTGTATTGATTTACCCTAGCTCAAAGAATAACCTAAAAGCTACTCTGTGTGCACAGTCTTTACTCCCAACTGATTTTTATTGATGTAAGTGTAAAGACAGCTGGGGCCCAGCATGCTACAAACACCAGTGGGCTCCTTTCAACTTCAGTGGCGCACTCCTGCATATGCAGCACCCTTCTTAGGTGACAGCAGATGTAGACAAGCTGTATTTGATAAGAAAAAACCTGTCAAGACCATATTTAAATGCTGTATATTGGTGCAGTACGGGCCCTGAAGATTTAAAGCACTAGATGAGAATGAAAGAGTGATAAAATACTTGTAGTGGGTAATTTCTAGAGATTCAATTTATACATTGTTTCATTTAGAAGGACTTTGGAAAGCAATTGATAGTCAGGCTCTGGAGGGCAGCCTCTGTGACTGTGTTAAGCATCCAACACATCAACCAAGCAGATTTTGTCCTCTCACTGTTTTCCAGGCTCTTTGACCACAGAAATATCTGCAAAAGTGGAATAAGTCCATCTTAAAATACCTACAAATTGTATAGAAGCAAGATAATTCATTTTCCTGGCATATCTCCTTAGTCATTGCTAAGTAAATGGAGTCATGCAATGCCAATATTTTCATTATAGCAAAGACTTGAGTGCTGGAGACAGGACTGGTGTTGTCAAAGTCAATTTGTACTGACTCTCACTTAGTCTTTGCCACTCTTGTTTGTCAAACAGAGAAAGTCCTGTATTTTCCATAGACTAAAGTGGGGAAAAAAATTGAGTAGGGCAGACAAGACAGCTGGAGCTGTGGTGCCGGTGACAGAGAGCACTTGGCAGTGTGGTGTGTTGTTACTTTAATATGACAGGACAGGAAAACAAGCAGTCCTAAGTAACAGTTTCTGCCGTCACAATCTCTGACTTTACTCTAAAAATGGATGCCTTCATGTAGGAAAATCACCCCTGCAGTTTGCTGTTCCCAAAGGCTCAGTTTGCAGAGGACTTTTAGAGCAGTATCCAAAAGTATGAAGCCAGTAGCTAAGCTGAGGCAGCCAGCAAAAATTATTCTAAAAAAGGTGATGGAAAAACAGTTTCTTTGCCTGGGTTTCCCAGCTACAGTAAAGGCAGGCATCTCAAAAAATAAGTTTGTTTCTCATATTTTTTAGTAAATAAGAGAAAACCAAACTGAAATATCTGCTCCTTGGATGCAGCCAGCAGCTGTGAAATCTGGTTTCATGGTCCTTCCCTTTGAATGCCTATTTGGAGACTGAACTGAAAATGAGATCCCTTGTATTAATGCACTCTGTCCCAGCCATTAGTGCTTGCTGGAGATTTCTCCAAAGTCCTCTTGTCATACTTGATTTGCTATAAATAGCAGTCATTGAAACAGGACCTTGTAACTGTCTCTGGAACTTCATTAATTTCATAAAGATTCCACAATTATTCTTTTGAGTGAAGTGTGTTAGAGAACATAAATGAAATTAATAAACATTTCAGCTGACACTGACATGCAAAACCTGACTAAAAATTTTTCAGTATTTGTATAGGGAGGCTTTGAATAGCCTGATGGTTTCAAGAACTGGGATGTCATGGAGGGTTTTTAATCCTGGTTTTAAGCAATTTAATGAACCCAGTACATAATGTTAGCTCTTGTATGATAAAGGATCAGGATGTTATTTTAATAAATCAATAGTTCTTACTTAACCCTTTTCTCTACTCGTGACTTTTATATACTTTGGTTTTATCTACTCTCACTTATCTAATTTCAAGGCTGAAAAGCCCTAGACTATGTAGGCATTTTCCTCCAGGAAATTGTTCTCTACTTTTAATCATCCTGTCACTGTTCAATGCCTCTGCAGTTTTGTCATCATCTTTTAGGATGTGGGCACAGGGTGAGGTTCAGGACAAAACTGGATATGATGTTACTGATATGAGTCCCCTATTTATATACTGAAATAAAAAGAGGATTTTCTGCCTTATCTGTTTCTTTCCCACTAATTGATAGTGCTGGGGATTGTGCTGGGGATTTTTTTTTCTTTTGTGATCAATAGCAAGCTGATATTTTCACAGGATTATCTGTTAGCATTTCAAGGAGGTATGAGTTGTTGGAGGGAGGGTTATTTGGGGATTTCAGGGTTTTTTTGGCAGGGGGAGTGTTGTATGCAGTAAGATTTATCTGTCTGTACCTGTGGCTGCTGTCTCAGTTTGAAGCAAAACACCATAGTTTCTTTCTAAATCTTAACTGAATAAAAAAGATAGCCCTCTTTTAGATTTCAGCAAGGTTTTTAACCACTTTAGTATTTTTAAATGCTAACCATCTTTGTGAATTTGCCTTAGTAACACCTTTAGCACATACATATGCATACTCTCAGTTTATATACAGCCAAGTTTTAACTATCTTTTTCTTGAAGTGAAAAATTCTGCATATCAGAAGTGCTTCAGTCTTGATCTCTGTTCTGTGTTCAGTCTGGTCTTGGAGATATTCTTTTAGTTTCATCACATTTTAGTAGGAACAGCAATCTCTTCATCAGTGTGAGCACTCCAGTGTCTGGCAACCTATCATGTGTGAAATGAGAATTCTTTTAGCTTCCAAAACAGTTTGTCTGCGCTTGAATCTTCCTTAAACTTTACCTTTAAAACTGCATCATCTCTAACGAAAGACATGGTAATATGCAGCTGCTTCAGGAAGGTGAGGAAGAGACAACAGACACTCAGTTCTGCTGGTTTGCAGCATACAGGTCTGGAGACAAATGCCCAGGACCCATGTGTGCTGAAGCAGCCACTCTTCCCTGTTTAAGTGGGCATCTCTACCAGAAACTTGTTTTTGCAAACAATGGAATCATATTTTTCATCCTTTCTGATAACACTTCCTAAAGACCACACCTTTTTGATTCTCAGCAAGAAATACTTGTTTTGATGTTCTTACAGACATGGATGTGAAATAAGTTTTATGGCCAAAGATGCATTATCTTCTTTTGACAATTTGAGGCCTGTTATATTGATAGATACCACATACCAGCAAGGGACAGAGACACATCCAATTTCAATGAAACAAAAGTTCCAATTTGTCCATATTTGTCACTATATTTCCTAAGAGTTTCCTGATCTTTCTTAGGCTAAACTCTGTAGTTATTATGATAAACACATTTTTAAACTTGCTTTTACTGAGATGTATTCCTCTTACAAACCAAAAGGTGATCACCTTCCTTCAGTTAATTCATTTCTTTCATTTAGATAGTACCCACAGTCTTCTGAATTTTTTTCATGATCTCATGAAAGGTTTCTTTGCCTAGATTTTTGTTCTCAGAAGAATAAACTACTCCAGACTGGACAGTGATAACCAGCTGTGTATTTCCTTTCTAGCTGTTCCTATTCCCTTTGAAATTTTTTGGGCTCTGTTTTGTCAGGTTTTTAATCTGTTTTGGGCTTTTTTTGTGGGGGAGTGTACAAGGGGGGGTGGATTTCTTGCATTAAGAGCTCGTTGCTGATAGTTTTCTATTTCTTCTTGTTTTCTGGGTAAGCTTAGTAGAGCTAGAAGAAGTTGTAGAGGTTGAGTAGACAGCTCAGTGGTGCAGTATGGTGAAGAAAAAGTTCTTAATGAGAAAAATTCTAGCTGCAAAACAGAAACACTACAGTTCAGTAAGGCACATGCTTTACTGAAGGTCTGGTGCCATCACCTGTTCACCATTACCCTGTTCTCACCGGGAAGTGCTGAATTCCTAAACTGAGGTGCCATGTCCCATTGTTTGGTGGTTTTTAATACCATACTAATGTGAGGAGCAGGCATGTCTATAGATATGCATATGACAATTACTCTGTTAAAGTTCTGTCATGGCTGGGGTTTTTTTTTCATCTTTAAAATGATCCAACAGATAGTTTAAGTTGTTCTTTTACTCCCATGGATTTTCTTTAGTTTATGATAGCAATAAAAAGCACACAGAAACCAGATTGCTTGCTACTGTATTCCAAAAGAAGTCCAAAGAATCGGGTCCTTTAAGGGCATGCCTTTCCTGGTTTAGCAAACACCTGGATGGATTGCCTGGCACTGATGCCTTCTGACACAAAACATCCTTCATCTTTGCTACTAATGGCATCTGGACTCTTCCAGCTGCCAAAGTGTGTTAGGAATTGTTTGCTTCAAGTGCTAGCTGAAACAGTCTAGATGGTCATATTATGGTACCAAGAAATGATCCCAGGCTGTGCTTGAAGTTAATAGTACACGAAAATTTTCACTGTATCTCACCAATGCATGTTTTTCTTGCTCCTGCTCTAATTTATAATAGCTAGAGCCTTATGGAAAGCTAGGTCAGGTGCTACAATACTTCACCTGCCTTCTTTGTATGTGGGAATGAGTAAGGAGGAACTCCGTCCCATGAAGAAGACCAAGAATGAAGCTCTAGTGTTTCACTATTGGTAAATATCCTCAACTTCTTGGAAATTGTTTTGTTACCAGACGCCAAGTGGCACATCTTTGACTATCCATCCTCTCAATCTGAGAACCCTAAACTAGGGGTAAAATATTGAAATTAATTGTTTTTCATTCACATGAAGAGGATTTAGTTTTATGAGGAAATAGAGAATTGAACATAGTGGGGAAGTAAAACAGTCCAAAAGGTTTGAAGTAGAAGTACAGTGAGCATGATGGCAGTTGAGATTAAACAGTCAGGATTTTAAAAACGTTTGAAATCCTGCCTTAGCACACACATGTTTTCTTTGAACCTCTGCAAGCTCTAAAGGCTGACTAAAGGTATGACTGAGATTAAGTGCTCTTGCTGGAAGTTATGAAGATAGTGGAGCCAGTTTAATTGCAGCAGCGAATGTACAATCCCACTCCCATTTCCTCTGTAGAAATGAAACAGTCCATCAGGTAAGGCTGAGATCAGTATGGGCCTTCTCTGATGTGTAGTCAGTGCAGTAAGGGCTTTTAGATAATTGTAGCAGGCAGCCAATTCATCTTGATACACAGGGTATAGGAGAAAAAAAATCAGCTTTAAATGTCCATCTGAGTTTTGGAAAGTAGATGTTTCATGATGTGTCAGGCTGCTGTGTGATTAAGTAGGTCATCAGTGTCAAAACACATTGAATTTCAATTCCAGAAATGCTTTTGAAAAATATCATGCATCTCTAACAGTGGCGAGTGTGTCAGTTCTTTTTTAGTAGCTGTCTATTTTCTGGTTTTGTTTTTAGACACTTGTTGTTTCTGTGCAGTGGGAACCACAAAGGGGGACGGAAACCAGTTGAACCTGGTTTCTCAGTAAGCAGCAAAATATATCTTACTGCATATTCTTGTGCCATGCCATTTTTCAAAACTGTTACCAATTCATATTTTTAAATTGAGCTCAGAAGAAACTTTTTTCTATGGGGAGAGATTACTTTCTTTTATTTGTATTTTAGTTTTAACTCAATGTCCCCTTTTGTTAAAATGTTTGAGAAATTGAGTTTGTATACTTGCAAGATCATTTAATTTGCATGTAAATCATCTTCATACCAGATATTTCACTAACTTATCCCCAGAAATTGTTTGGTGAGTTTTGCGCCAAAAAAAAAAAACCAAAACCAACCAATAAAAAAGCAAAAATCCCGAACCAGTAAAACCAGTTCAGTGGGAGTTTTATACTTCAAAAAAGATTTTATACATGCTACATAGGCACATATGTATTAACTCACTATTAATATGAGAAATTTTTTTAACCTACTTTGTTCTCCTTTCCTGAATTCTCCCAGAAGGGGGACTAGTAACAAAAAGAAATATTATGATTTCAAACTCTAGATACTCCCATAGAGAAGTACACAGACTTCTTTTTAGGAAGAAAGACTAAAAGATTCATTCTGTGCTGAAAACAGACATTAAAACTCAAGACCACAAAGTTTATTTTTAAGGTGGTTGCTGCTAGTTGTTCTTGCTGTTCATGCAGTTGCTACATGGCAGTGTAGCAGCCCATTGGCAGAAGTCAACTGTTATTGAAAGTAAAATTCCCATAGTATTATCTTTGTCATTGAATAAGATGGGAAAAAAAACCCTTAATGATAGGGTTTCTTTCCTTCCCAACTAAAATGAATCTGTAAAGAAAAGGATATTTTTACAAAGCTGCTTACAACACTACTAGCAAGTATTAATAATGAAATTAAATTATTAAATATCCATTACAGTAAAACAACATAAACTTTTCATAGCTATATTTGTAATATAGCATTTGCCGGTGCAATTTCAGTAACTAATGAATGCAATTATAATGTGGACATCTAGGTAATTTAAATGTGAAGATAATTGGATAATTGCCTGTTCTAATAAATTAATATTAACAGGAAGGAATTGTAGAGAAAGAAATGTGTAACCTGAAAGCTTTTGGTGTTATTTCTAGTGGTAGCCCTTTACTAGCAAAATATTATCATCAGTGAGACTTTTGAGCATGTAAGTCTGTTTTGACATAACTTCAGTGACTTCCTTGTATATAGGAAGAGAGAGGTACTAAATGTAAGATTTATAAGGACAGCTTGAATTCCAATCGAAATTCTATTCATGTTTCTTAAAATGGGGATATTTAAACCTTTGAGGTGTTTAGAGTGATATCTCTGGTCACTGTTATTTAAAGGTTGGGGTATTTTTCTTTGGTTAATTGCTTGGGGTTTTTTGCGGGGGAGGAGAGGCATGTGCTTATTTTGGGATATTGTATTCTGTTTTTAAAGAAAATAACTCTGAATTTTTCTGAGAGAGTTTTTATTCAGCTCTCCTGCTTCCTGTTTAGAAGTTATCCTACTTGACAACTATAAAAAGTAAGGACTGAATATACATTTTTCTTGTTTGGTTTTTTCTCCATCCAACTCAAGCAATAGTTTTGATACTACAGTGATGTTTTGGGATTCTTTTTTCAAATTTGGTAAAGAGAAAAGTGTTAAAAAGTATAACAAAGAGAGATAACATCCATTCTGTTCAGGCTAGAAACATTAACAGGGAACAAAGTTCACTTAAAACAAATTTTGGTCCTAGTATGAGAAAGATGTAGGCAACTGTGAGAAAAAAAAAAAACATGCAACAAGTCCAGTTTCCATTCATTTCCATTTACCAGTGGTGTTAGTATGCTTTCTTTGGTTTCTAACAGTCAGTGTGTCTGAGTTGGTAGAATTGGGAAGACACAAATCATCTTTCATAGCCTAATCCTTCTTGATGATAGGAAATAAAGATCTGGAAACTGTCAAACACATGCAACAAACTACTAAAAAATTAAATCCCTTTAAGTCTCATATTTTCTGGTAAGGTAGATAAAATTTCTATTTATTAACATTAGCAAGTATTTCATTTGCCCAGAAGAATTTGATTTAATTAATCCTTTGTATTCCGCTGGGTATAAAGTGATATGAGATTTCCCAGATAATTTCCATCTCCTTTGGGAGATCAGGATGATCTCCTTGGATCATCAGGCTTTGCATGGTAGGAAAGGCAGGTGACAGCTGCTGGAAGGCTTTTTCAGGCTGCTGGAAACATGGCATGTGCTGTTTTCTGTAATCTGTTGTCTACAACTGGAAAAATGAAGATTCATTGATATTATGGTATAATCACAATAGACATATTTCATATACACTGTTGTAAAATTTGTTGTGCTTCAATTGCCATCTGAATTATAAAAGTTTTCAAGTTGGCAACACAGTGGAACTAAGATTAAAATTGTTCCTGCCACAATAAAAATATCCAGTTGTTAGGCTTTGAACACATTCTCCATCTTTTAACAAAACTAAATCTTTCTCTTTGAGTTTAATCAGCTCCCATATATTTTGCATCTGCTCTGTGTTTCAGTGCTCATGTGTTAAAGCTGTACATTGCAGGGGGAACAGAAATGCCTTCATTAATACTTATGTTCAGTAAATGGAAATATGTTGCTCAGGTTTTTAAGTGTTCATTTCTGGATTTCATGCTTCTTCTTCTGAAGCTGGACACATTAATAACAATTATGAGACCTAACCAAAAGTGACCCTGATTTCAGTGAAGAGTTGGACAAGCAGTCATTCTGATGTTCCACCATTCCATCTTTTGTTAATCTGTGATTAAATTCTCTTTAAATCCCAAACAATGGAACCCAAAAATAAATCTACTGCTATGCAGCCAGTTACTGACTCTTGCTTAGTGAGGATTTGAATGATCAAGCTCTTGATACCATGCCAGATAAAATCAGAATTTCAAGAACATAATAAGAAAAAGATGGCAAGAAATAAAGGAATTAATCTCCATTAAAAATGGATTTTAAAAAGAAACTTGAAGGGCACATCTTGGGAAAAAATAGATGTTGTGAATAATTTATAATCTCTCAAATATTAAACAGGAGCAGTCTTGAGCAGTGTTGTCTTTGTGGTTTGAATGTGATTTTACAAATGCCAGCAGATTTTTAAGTTCTTTTAACTTTTAGAACAATTTTTGATCAAGGGGGTGTACTCAGACACTTCCATACTCCTCTATCAACAGTAAATATCAAAATACCTGAGACTGTCCATAGAACATGGTGTGTGATTCATTTTGTTTCCAAGACATGTCTTCTACAAAAAGCTTTTTATTTTGAAGTCGGTAGTAGCAAACAAGTTGGAACTTTCATTCAAACTGCCATTGAATTTTCCACTCCTTATTGAGTTCACATTCTTGCCTATCTGAGCAAACACTATTAATCAAAACTTCAGGATGGTTAAAGGAGACGAAGAAGTCAACAGCTATAAGAAAAGTCTGCTTTTCCTGCTAAAGTATTATGGCACAGTTTATGGATCAAGCAGACTATCCAATCAGTAGATGATCTAATTTTTCTTAAGTGGCAGAGAATTGAGTGCTTGCTGCACAAACCTTGGATCACTGACAGGGCACAAAGGCAGGGATCTTTGCAGGAAGTGATAAAATCACTGCTACAGAACGTATCTCAGATGTGTCCCAAAAGATAAGTGGTATGAACTGTGGGGACAGTAAATCCCCCCTTTCAGTGTTTATCAACAGGTTTTAGGTTGAGCCCCTACCTCAGTCTCTGAGAGGAGAGGAAATAACAGGCATGGTGTAGGATTCAGGGTTTGAGAAGATGGTAGGGATTTCAGGAGCTGATAGCAAACAATTACCCAGCTTAAGCATTTTAGGGACACTATTGTACATAGAATTTAGTGCCTTATAAAGCAAAGACCAAACAGAGCATGAAAATTCATTCAGAGCTACAAGTTCTGGAGACTTATTTTTCAATCCCTCTCAATGGGTGTATTGTTTGTTTACTTTGTTATGTCTTTTTGGAGGTGTTTTCTTTTGGTTTTGGGGAGAAGGGGAGAATGTTTGGTTTGGGTTTTTTTACCAAAAGCAAGCACTAACTCTGATATTTATCCTTCAGGTAGGATATCTCCTGAAGGGCAAGTAAAATTTTAATGCTGCAGTCTTGGGTAACTTTCTGTCTTCATTTTAGCATCGGTAATTATTATCCCAATCAGTGTGGTAATACTGCTGACTTTAACTGTTTGCTTATAGATTATTAAGAGATAATTGTTATTTAGCTTAATTCTTTATATTTTCTAATTTCTGTGCTGCAGTATCATAAGAAGCGTACCTACAGCTTTCAAAAGTAGCCTTAAACAGTAATTCTAAGATGTGCATGCAGGAGAAATACTTAACATATCACTAACAAGAAGTGGTAAGGACTTACCTGAAGGAGAAGATTTAAAAAGTGTTTCTACTGCTATCATTTTGTTATTTCTTTAATTTGGTGGCAAAATATATTTTGATCTTTGATATAGTACATGGGATATGTAATATGTGCATGCCCTATGTTCAATAAGAATTGCAAATAGAAAAGCCTCCTTTAAAAATTGAATATTATGGAATGGTTAAAAGTAAAGCTTCATTTCCATAAATTTTGCTTACATTTAAGACCCAGAAGTAAGCACTTTGAAACAAATATAGGCTTAAACACCTGATGCAGGCATCGTGTACCAAGTCCTGATACCTTGATGCAAACAGGATCAGAACGATGTAGACAAGTAAGGATTACGGTGCTGGTTTGGTTGACTGAGCTTTTAGTTAGCAAGATATTCTGCAATGTCATAGTCACTTAAAATAGACCAATAAATAGAAAACAGCTATAATAATAAAAAATAAGCAGTAATTTCTTTTTCACATGGGCTTTCATTAAAGAAATTAAAGAGATTAAGGCTGCCCTCTTTACTGTGGCATAAATAAGAGGTGCTTAATATAGAAGTCATACTGATTTCAACATTGTGATGGATTGATCCTGGCTAAATGCCAGGCATACACTAAAGCCACACAGTCACTCCCTTCCTGAGCTGAACAGAGGAGAGAAAATATAATGAAGGGGCCATAGGTCAAGATTAAAGGCAGGGAGAGAACATTCACCAATTACCATCATGGGTGAAACAGGCTTGACTTAGAGAACTTTAACTGGATTTATTAACAATCAAAATCAGGGTAGGGTAATGAGCAGTAAAACCAAACCTTAAAACCACCTTCCCCCCATCCCTTCCTTCTTCCTTAACTTTACTCATTATTTTCTACCTCTTCTTCCCCAGGAGTACACACATGTGGACAGGGAACAGGGGCTGTGGTCAGGTAATCACACACCTCTGCTGATCCTTCCTCCTCAGGGACAGGACACCTCACACTTTCCCCCTGCTCCAGTGTGGGGTCACTTCCATCGGAGACAATCCTTCACAAACTTCTCCAATGTGAGCCCTTCCCATAGGCTGCAGTTTTTTATTAGCTCTTCCAGAGTGGGTCCCTTCCATGGGGTCACAAGTCCTTTCAGCAAACCTGTTTCAGCATGGGCTCCTCTCTCCACAGTCCACAGGTCCTGACAGGACCCTTCTCCAGTTTCGGCTTTGTTGTTGATAATAATTAATAAATTAATAAATTGTTGATAATAATTAATAAATCAGATTTATAGTGGTTTAACAGTACATTACCTTCAGGAAAGTGATTTTGAACAATCCCTTGAATTTCAGAATAATTCTTTTATATGTATATAAAAATACTCTTAGAATGTCTGTAGGGCAATTACTCTTTTTCCTTCTTCATAATGAAATAAAAACTTGATGTCCAAAATGCACATAAATTCATGTAAGGACTATTGAGTGACTGTGAGCATTTTACTTTAAACTTGAGTTGTAATTCTCAAAGTAATTTTTTGTTGGACTGCGAGAATCTTCCCCAAAGTACACTTCTCACGCATTTTGCTTAGTTTGTAGTTAGTTAATTTTTACCTGCAGTCAATATAATCTTCTTGATCAAAAACAATCTTCCATTTGAGTAAATGTTATTTTCCATCTACTTATATTTCTCTTTCAGTTACATACTTCCTTGGTTTGTGGAAACATTTTTTTCTAAGGGATTAAATATTTGGGCCGCAGCATTTGAAGGTATTTGAAATGTATTTATTTTATTTTAAGCATTTTTGGCCTTGACCAAGTGGCATAATTTTATCTTCAGCTTGTACATTATTGCAGTGACTAATATTTTAAGAAGGGTCACCTTTTCGTTTGCTTTAATCTCTGGAGTGCTATGTAATGGCAGAGTTTTTGTATGGTTGAGCATATTGTCTGTTCTAACTTCTGTATTTGTGTCTGAAGAGCCTCCTTTTGCACTGTGCTTTCATGTTCAAATAACATCTTAATTCTTTCTATTTGCTATGTTTCAGTGAGTTATAAATCAGCCTTCAGATCACAGGTTTTTCTAAGTTGTAAATCTGCTAGTAAAGATCAGTCAGAAATTAATTTAGTATTCTGAAACTGTCTGCAGTGGTATGCTAGGCAAATAACATTGCTTTATATTAAAGAATGAGCTAAAAACTTACTCATTTGTAGCACACAATTTTTTTTTCAATGATTCTTTACTTTTATTTGTTATTTGCACTATATACAGGATCATAGCTGCCTGACCTTTCCCATGGCTTGTGTACCTTTCCACCTGAGACATCTCAGTGAGCTCTGACATTTGCTGAGCTGCAGACTGCCCTGGGAAGTTTGCTGTCTGTCTGTCTGTCTGTCTTCTGGGTGAAGCCACTAAGGCATCTCTCTGCTGTGCAAGGTTGTGCCCAGAGAGTTCCGCAATAGGCAAATGTCAGGAGGCTTGAGAATAGCAAAGATTCTGTTGGAGGGACCATGCCATGATGCAAAAATCAGGTCACATTGAGTTTTAGTTGTGGAGCACAGAAAATCTACAGCTTTAGTTGGTGAATTAAAATAAAAGGTAGTGATTAAACATTTGGACACATTTCAATTCCCATGTTTAAAGGAATATGTATAAGAAGAGGTTGGGAATTTTGGACACCCAAGCTGAAGAATTTAAAACTGCTTTCTTACCTAGGGTTAGGCTCCTAGCCAATCTCAAAGAAAATTATTTCAGTCCCTTTATTTCCAAAACTATTTGCCAGCTGGTTGTCAAATTAAAAGAAGGAGGAATTTTAGGTTTTTGAAAAATCTCAAAATTAAGTTGTTTGTACTAGTGTTTTTTGAAGATTAACTTCATTATTCTTTCTCAAATTGTTGTAGTAATGCTTTGAGACACTTTATATATAAAGATAAGCTAACAAGCTTCCCATGTGACCTCATCTTATTTGGTGTAAACTGAATTATCAGAAGAGTTGTGATAATGCAGTTTTCAAACTGCTTGAAAACCATGCCACAAAAACACGTGACATACCCTTAAAAAGACTGTAAAGATCCCAAGTGACACTTTCAAAACCAGATCCTTTCAAAGAAACATGCATTAAACTTGTTCTGCTAAATGCTGTAAATTATAGCAATAACCTTACAGTTCTGTTTTCAACACCTTGTTGAGTTTGTTGAATTCCTTTTATAGAATATGAGGGGTATTGTGCAAAAAGTGTAAATGCTAAAATTACAAACTTATGCCATATGTATTATTAATTTTTTTTTCCAAAGTAGTGACAGTGTGCTAATTAAATCACTAGTTTGACTTTGATTTGTAGGTAAGAGATTTTTTAAGAAATTCAAGATAAGATGATTATATTCACTTTACTACTTCTAAAACTCTGGAGCAACTTTGAGATAATTACCCTACCATTTTATATATATATATATATATATATATATGTATATGTATATGTACATACACACATATATATGTATATAACTTCCTGAGGTCCTGCTACTTCATGTTAAGAATAATTGATTAATTAATCGAGGTAATGGATTTAATGAAACAATCACCTTTCATTTGCTCTCATGTTCATTTTTTTCATAACAATTTTTCCATCTCCTGTCCCCTATCATCAGAGGTGTAATCATAGCAACATCATTCCTCCAGAGTTATATTTATCAAAGTTCCCATTTTTTATTTCTACCAATATGGAAGGATTGCAAGGAGTCTATTAATAACATTTTATACCAAGTAATGCTCTTTTATTACATTTTCCTTAGAAGAAGTAACTCAATAGCCGTTGTTCTTAGGTCAGGTGTTTTCTTTCTATAATAAAACTCACCAGTGTTGACATCATCAAGAACGTTTTCAGAGGGGAAAAAGTTCTGACCTATGACTTAACTTGCACTTTAATTATAGTGCTGCAATAATCACTGAAAAATTATAGAAGTCCCTGACTATCTCCTCTAAGCATTCTTGTGTTTTAGGGGTTTACAGCTTTGTCACAAGTTTCTAATTCGTTTTGAGTGTAATTCTGATTTTCCATGCATTCAAACCTATAGCTCTGTGGGTTAGTACACTAGCACATCCCACCTCTTGATTGTTACAGGGTTTCTTTCTTTCCTTGTTGATTTCTAAACACATGATTTTACAATATTCATTTATTTAGTGGCATATTCCTAATGAGCTAACTGTGTAGGTTGAAAACTAAATCTATTCTACTGAAAGCTGCCATAAAAATATTTTTATCCTAGGTAAAAGACAACATTTCTACTCTTATCCTTGGTATTTAATATTGATTATGAGTATATTTTTAGTATTATTAGTATATTTTATCCATTAGCAAAAATATGCTTATTTGAAATAAAAGATAGTTGGACTTTCAATTGCTTAGGTAAAATTTTTCAAGGATGATTTCTACTTTGTTTTAATTAGAATGATTTTTAAGTTTTATTCTAGATGTATTTATATTTCCTATTGTTATTTTTATTGTTCTCATTGTACAAGCCAAAATTCATACTGCTATAGAGCAGATTTGGATCTAAATTAGCTGTCTTGAATAGTGATAAAAGTTTAATTATGGCAAGACAAGGCGCCTGACAAGACACGGGGATCAGCATTTGCAGAGCCTAAACAGGTCTTGTCACTTTCTCTGTACTTTCTGCTGATTGCAGCAGGTTTCATTACCCTTTTACCTCTGTGAAAATAAAGGCTGTGTCTTTACACAGCTGCAAATTACCCTTGCTGGAATGCAATGGAGGTCTGACAGACTTTTGTTACTGTGTAATCAGCAAAGCTGTGGTTTAAACCTTAGGTATATACTTTAAATATATATTTCCAACTTATGATAACCATTTCTTCAGAGTAATGACTTCTGTAGGCATAATGTAGAAAGGATAACCAAAGATTATTACTGGATTGGTCAGTGCCAGCACTGTTGGCCAATTTGACAGCTAATGAACCAATATGATGTTGAAAGTCCATAATGTTCCAGTGAGACAGTCATTAAATGCTGTAATGAAAATTTTTTGAAGGGATTATTACTGTTCTAAACCACATTTAGTGATTTGTAGTAGACATTTTCTTCTTGATATTTGCATTACAGTCTGGAATCATAGAATCATTTAGCTTGGAAAAGACCTTAAAGATCATGGAGCTGAAACATTAACTTAGCATTGCCAGGTCTACCAATAAACCATGTCCCTAGGCACCACATCTCTGGGATTTTTGGATGCATCAAGGAACGGTGACTCAACCAGTTCCCTGGGCAACCTGTTCCAATGCTCAGCAACCCTTTCAGTGAAGAAATTCCCTTAACATCCCCTAACACAACTTAAGGTCATTTTCTCTTGTCCTGTCACTTATTACTTGGGAGAAGGAACCAACGCCCACATGGCTACAACCTCCATCCAGCTAATTGCAGAGAGTGATAACGTGCCTCCTGAACTCATTTTCTCCAGGCTAAACACCCCCAGCCACCTTAGCCTCTCCTCATCAGATTTGTGCTCCAGACCCTTCACCAACTTCATTGTCTAGAAGAGCCAGAACTTCTTGCTGACCCACATACCACCAGCCTCAACCTGCTGCTCCAGCCTGTCCTGATCCCTCTGCAGAGCCTTCCTGCCCTCCTGCAGATCAACACTCCTTGGAGTCACAGCAACTAATAAATTACGAGGCAATGCACTTGGAAATTCTGTAATTCCTCTGTGTTTATCAAGCAAATCTCTACCAGCTACAAAGCCAGGCATACTGGGGTACTCTAGGTTAGTAATTGTTATCAACCAACTGAATACTTACCATACTTTTTCTGCTGATATTTTTATTTGTACTTACATTTGTATTCCTTCATATTGATGGCCATAGAGTGTTATGATCTATTTTTATGCCACTTAAAGTCAATTTAAAATGAGCTGTGAATTGTAATTGAGAATATGAAAAAGGGAGTCTAACAGTAGAAGTTTGATAATCCTGTGGACTCAAATGCTAGTTTCACCTTCATGCTGACCTCATGTAACAATTTATTACATTCCTGGAGGATTAGGCTGAAAGCACAAAAAGCTTAAAATCAATCCAAGGCTAAAAGAAATTCAGACTAACTCTTTATCTCCCTAGAAAGCTCATTCATTCACAGCCTCCAATCCTGTTTTCATTCATTTTATCAGGAAAAGAACTTCAGGGAAGTAATTTCTTGTAGCTGAAACACTGATCTGTAGATTAATTAATCCTCTCTTCCTGCACTAGACTCATGCACTTACTAATACTTAAAGTTAAGTTGCATTTGTTATCCTTCGACAAATGGAAAGTTTTTATCTTTATGTTTCAGAAGACTGAGGATTATTGTATTTTTTTTTTAATCTCTTGACCTTATCTTCAGTACAAAAAAGTGTCATAGTAAAACAAGTCTGTAACATTAAGTCAGCTAATTTAACACTGACCAGAATTTTGTAATCATTATGGTTGAGGATGGGCTGCATCAGTCATAGTTAATTTGAACTTGGACCAGAGTTTTGTCATAATTTAGTTCACCCAGTGTAAAATGTGATTCTTTGTCTAACTCAGGCTCATGATCACAGTCAGCCTTATGAGAGCTTGCTTGGTACTTCAACATAAAAAAAAAAATCTGCAGTACATCTTAAAATCATTCTCGAGTTAAAAGTAAAAATATTTTTTATTTCAATTTATTTTCTATAGTTTTTTCAAAATTCTCCTGTCTTATACACTTTCTACATATTTTTTTGACTACCATTTGTTGCAGGAATAAGGCAATCTACCATAACACATTAATGCACATTCTTACAATTGGAAAAACTGAAACATAAAAATTTACTAGAGCCCAAGTTGTCAAAAGCCTTTAGTGACCTCATTCTCATTGGTTGCATACCAGACATGACAGTAAAGGAGTGATATATCTAATTATCTATAAAAATTTGGGCCAAATAATTCAAACAAAAGCATGCAGGAAGTGAAACCACAGGTTAAATCTATGCCCTTAATCTTGAGGACCAGGCATTCTTTTGGCACCACACTCATTTATCTACTAATACTTAAACATATGTTACAGTTGCTATCCTTCAATCAAATGGAAAATTTTTATCTTAGTATTTTAGAAAACTAAAGATTTTTGGCTTTGTTTTTGAGGGGTTTTCTGGCAAAACATCTTGTATTTTGGTTTAAAACTAGTTTCAGGTTGTGATCCCCAGAAAAAAATTCTTTGCTCCTGTTATATTTGCTTCTAAAGAGTGGTTGAAGGTAGAGGTTTTATTCTTAAATGTATCCTGAAGTTTCCAGAGCCACATTCTTAGTCCCTGTCAGATTGACATTAAAGATGGCAAATTTTAAAGATTTCAAAAGTCTTCACTGAGCTCGGAACTACAAAACACCTTGAGTTATAAAATAAAAACCTGGATGACTACAGTGTAATGGCTGATGTAAATAGATCCATCATTGCATTATGATGAAGTATCCATTTTAATTACTGAGGAAACTCGATGTTATTAAAAGAGTTCTTGAAAGATTACTGCATAAGGGCTTCACAATTAGTTTTGTCATCTCAAGATTAAGCCTCTATAGTTTGTCAACTTTATATCTTGTCATTCCTAATTTTAATTAAAAGACAAGGTTAACTGCCTTTTATGTGATTGTCTTGAAGCACACAACCCCAAACATAATTCCAAAATATTCCTCAGTTAACCACCAAACCTTAGACATGTGTTCCATCTCTTAAAAAATATTAGTCATATGAATTACAGAAGCATGAATCAAAGAAATATTAAGAAGGCTAACATTTGGGTTTTGAAGAACCACAGGAAGCAGAGAAATAGGAAGTCAACATTGTAAATTGGACCTTTAAATTGGAGAGGTGTCTACAAGGAAGCAGGTATCTATTAATCTAGTAATAATGAAAATTCAATCTGTTGTGAAACTGGTTTAGGTCAATTTGTGCAGAATCTAAAAGAAATATAACTAAAGCCATGTAGAAAGGTAAGAACCGGGAGGGCATACGTAGTATGACAATGTGTTGTATGGGTGAAATCGAGAACAAGGGGGAGAGACAGCATTTCTTTCATTTGGCAAGAGAGTCAAGAATAACCTAGTACTTCAATCTCTACCACTTTGTAATATTCTTTATGTTGAAGTTAGTAACCAGAGGCCAGTATGAATCGCTCCACCATTGGAAGACTGTTGATGGTCTTAGACTGTTTTAGACAGTTGATTCTCTTTGGGCTTGTACTTTTTTGAGTATAGTTACTCAAAAGCATGCCTTATCTAAGCTGACTTTGGAAACTTAGTTGGAAGTTGGAAAACTTATCCAGCTGATGAGATAAATATTGAGATTTAGGGGTCCTAGCAGATTTTTCCCAAGTCTGTCACGCAGCACTAGTGAATGGAATATAAGCTCTTTCCATGTCTTGCAGACTTTTAGCTCCATAAGGACTACAAACAGTGTTTATTTAATTACTAAATAGGTAGGTTAAATATAGCATGGCACAGAGAGGACAGGTATTCTTTCCTCATTAAGATAAAATAAAAATTTTTTTTTAAGTGTGGTGAAGACAATTTAATTTTGTGTACCTATTTTTTGTAACTGAAACTGAGATCCAGTTTAAATACCTGTACTCACTTTGACCTAAAGACTTTATATAACCTTTTTTCTGTGGCTGGCAAAGTTGCTACATGGCTTGTGGCCTCCTGTGGTTTTTCACATGTCTGAAACCTGAGTTCTGATGTAGTGGTCTCAGCTGGTGTCCTATTCCTGAGTAAATTACACTTTACTTAGGAACCACAGTAAATAATGTCTTTAAGCTTTGAAACACTGTCAGAAAACAGTATTTTCTGCACTGCAAACTGGATTAATTAGTAGCCATTATCACTTCCAAGTCATGGATGTCCAAACTTGCATGTAATAGGCTCTGCATTCCCTGTATATCTGCCAATCAGACGGAAAAATATTAAAAGGTTAATATGTGAAGGCAGTTTCATTTTATGTTGTACAATCAGAAGACTTGTAGTTTTCAGATAGCATCACAAGGAGCTTAGTAACAGTTACCCATCAGCACATATTGTCCATGAATTATCAGTGGATATAAAATACAGAAACCAGACACATTCCTTCAACACACGGCATTTGAAATATCACTGTATGCAATTATTGACAGAAGGTTTTGTATCATCCAAGTCAGAGACTAAAATTTGTGGTTTACTTAAATCTAGCATCTTGTGTGGCCAGACTCATTATTTTAAAGATGAAGGCCAGCATCTCTTTCTGTCATTTCTCTGTGGCTAGATTTACATACACAGGTGGAGGTAGCTTAAGGTTGCAAATCTACTGCTCCTGACTGAAGTTTCCTGTGAGACCTAGGCCACCAGGAAAAACAGCAAATGTCACTTCTCTACTAGGGGGTCATTTACTTAGGATAAGTGAGTGGTGAGTCCGGAAAAAGGTGGACAATAAAAAGTCAAACCCACAAGAACTGTCTCAGCTTCCTTGGCTTGGTCATCATGTGAGTGCAGCCAAGGACAGTATGTGTTTGGTGGAATGCACATATATAGCTACCAAAATATATACAATTTTCCCCTGAAAGCTATTGCATACTAAAGAATCGTCTCTACTAAGTGAGTATCTTTAAGTCCATTTGTGAGAAGTGCTGCCTTTTCAGCAAGCCTATAACATCCTAGTAAACATATTGCTTTTTCCAGTAGCTTCGTATGGATTAGAAACAACATAGTTAACAAATCTAAAGCAGACTATTTTAGCCTAGGTGGACATTAAGGAAAGGAAATGGAATTACCTTGATGTAAAAGAAAATTTTCAAGCATATGACATCATCATTATATTTTTTTAGAAACAGTTGCAGAAATTATTATTTTAGCGGGCTTATTTTTGCACTTGCCATGCAAGGCCTCAATATATTGTAACACTATACGCATAAAGTTTTCTCAATCAATGAAACATCATTTTTCACATTCTTTGGGGAAAAAAGTAGACTTCAGGAAATATCTCCAACAGTGTTGAAGTATCTGTGTTTTCAAGACCACCTGCTGTATGCTTTTAAAATGAGTAAGAATAGAGCTCAGTGCCCAGCAGAGCCTTTTTGAATTCTAATAGCTCCAGTAAATGCTTCCTGGTAGAACAGAGAAAGTCTGTCTTAACTGCTACTGGCTCTACGTGCCTTTGTGGCAGGTGGGAATGTTCTGTCTCTTGTTGAACACCAATGGTAGGTGAACTGGAAAGGGAGAATTAACCCTATTTTGTATGCTATTTTCATTCTTTTCACTGAAACAACAATTTCATTTTATTTGTTTTTCCACTTTGCAATAAGATTTCCAGATAGGTTGATACTTTGGCATGTGTAATAATACATCACTTAAGGTGAGACTATTTAAAGGCTTTCTATTGTTTTGAAGACAGAATACAGGACAAGCTCACCAATATGTTTCAGCAGCTCTGTGCCTGTTGGCACAAAGCAGCCATGAACCTGACTTAACAGACTAGTTAAATTGGTTTTATGGCCTCTTTGTGCTGTGGGAATATTGTAAAACAGCTGGAGTGCATTGCTAATGTATCTGGTCCTAAATTGCTTGCATGGTACGAAATGCTGTTGTACAGCTGTCTCACGGAGGCCTTCTCAAAACTGCATTTATCTAGAGACACTGCACCAGCAAACTGGGGCTGCAAAGGAGGGCACCTGGTACATACCACATTAGGTAGCTTTCATCTTAACAGACTTGATGTACTTCAAAAGCATCAATTATCTCCTTTCAGTTAAAAGAATAACTGACTGTGACATCAGAAGTACCTACACAAATATGGCACAGGTCAGACCTACACTTTCAAGGGGAAGTGCCAGTCATTGCTCTTCCTGCATTCTGGTTCAGCTCAGGAAACCATATTGTAACATACATTTAATCCCTTTTGAATGAAGCAAAGCACAACTCTGCACTCTGGTAGTAACCCTATGGACACCAACAATTAATAAGCATTAATTCTACAACACTAGAGGAAAGTTTATCCAAAATACCTGCAATGATGGAGTGTAAGTGCTTACCAATTATTCTTTCACTCCAGGTCTGCACTTGTGCTCTGCTACTTGCACACAGGCAGAGATAAGGTATTGGTCCATGCTACTGTCCACTCAAGAGAAATTCTAGGTTTCCTGAAATTACTTGAGTTCTTGCCATAATTTCTGGATGCTTGAGGTGGCATTCTAGCCCTTTGTGGAACACAAGTTGAATTCCTTCCTTCATATGATATCACAAAAAAAGTTTTTAATAGGTTTTCCTCAAGTTTTCTCTTTAGAAACTTATCTTTTTTAGCAACTTTATTGTAATTACATATTCTGTCCCCAGCTGCTCACTACAAGAATTGCTTGTATGTTCTGTGGATCTAGAATTCTCAGTCTGCAAACACGCATTCCTCCTTTCCCCTCCCCACAAAGAATTGTGAGTTAAGACTTCACATGGTGGGTAATTTCTCTGAGGCAGTAGATAATTCTGCCCTTAACACAGCAATGCCAACATAAAGCTTGTGCAGGGATGCTGTTTGCATAGGCAGCCCTTGAGCAACTTCCTTTTTTTGTGTCATATTTGCCAAATGATTACAACTGAGTGTCATAGGCTCCAGACACACCTTTGTGAGAGATTCAGGGTGATGAGCATTAGCTATTAATATCCTGCTCGCTAAAGCAGTGCTTCCACTTAGCTTTGTGTTTTATCTGATATTCTGGGAGAGGTTGAGCCAGAGATGAGCTCTCCTGCTGTAAGGAAAAGATGAGATTTTCCAACTCAACGTCAGAGAAACAAGCAATGCTGAAGATTAATTGAATCAATTAGAAGAAAGTACAATATGCTGACATAAGTGCATAAGCAATGGGGTTTCTATTGTTGCCCCATGTACTTAATTTTAATTACCATCAGCTCATCAGCGTAAATCTTCAAGCATTGCACATTATGAAATGCTAATTAGTAAATGTGTGTTGCACTAAACATTGGCTTCAGTTTAAAAAGTAATTGAAGATTTTATCAAATCTTTGACCCCAAAAGTCACATTGTTTAGGCCAGGTGGAGATGGTATGAAGAAAATAAAATGCTTGTACAAACACCAGTTATATAATAGAATCATAAAATCTTTTAATGATTTGCACTGAAAGGGGATATTAAAGATCATCTTGTCCATCCAATCCCCCCTGCTGCCATGGGTAGGGACACTTTCAAGGAGATCAGGCTGCTCAAAGCCCAGTCCAACCCAGCCTGAAACACTCCAGAGATGGGGCATCCAAAGCCTCTCTGGGCAACCAGTTCCAGTGCCTCACCACCCTCACAGTACCTTTAGTAGATATATTTTTATTTTTAGTAGATATATTTTCTTACATCTAATCTAAACCTACTCTCAGTCTGAAGTCATTCCCCATTGTCCTCTCACTGCAGACCATTGGAAATAATCTTGCCCCATCTCTCAGTGTAAGTTCCCTTCAGGTACTGAAAGGCTGCAATTAGGTAACCCCAAAGCCTTTCTTTTCCAGGCTGAACAATCCCAATTTCCCTAACCTTTCCTCATAGAAGAGGTGCTCCATCTTTCTGATCAGCTTGATAGCCCTCCCTCAGACTCATGGATATGATTAGCTATCAGTAGATGAAATTCCAAAGCTACATGCCAATTGCACGCTCAAAAGTTGCCAAAAAGAAGAAAATACCTAATCATCCTTAACCTTTGGACTGATCTTTTCAGTTATCAGCAATTATCCATAGTGGTTTAGGTGTCTGAGTTATTTTAATTTAGCTTTCATCCAGGTCCTTTGATTAGTTCCATATATCCTTTTGCAACTTTCAATAAACTATATTACATAAACAATAGTTTGGAAAACCAGTTTTTCTTGCATAGCCAATTGTAATTTTTTGTTTGTGTTTTTAGGTGACAAACTATATTTGCATGATCAATTAAAAGGGAACACTGCAGGGTTTTCCTGCTGTCATTGTAGGGTCTTTGATGAGGGGGACTCTTACTTGACTGGATTTACATTTGTGTGATTGTATTGCTCAGAACTGAGTTGGATTTGAGTTTGAAGAGTAGACTATAGTATGGAGGAAAATAAACAGAGGATCTTAATTTAAAAAAATGAATTCTAGAAATTAGTCATTCATAGGATTCCACTCTTGTATCTCTTCTCTGTGATGCCCAGTGACCAGACCTAAGAGAATGGACTGAAGTTGTGTCAGAGGAGGTTTAGGTTGAACATTAGAAAAAGATTCTTCACCCACAGGGTGGTTGGGCACTGGAACAGGCTCCCCTGGAAAGTGGTCACGGCACCAAGCTTGCTGGAGTTCAAAATGTATTTGGACAATGCTGTCAGGCACATGGTGTGACTCTTGGGAGTGGTGCTGTGCAGGGCCAGGATTTGGACTCAATCATCCTTGTGGCACCTTTCAACTTGGCTTATTCTGTGAAATAGTAAATATACCAAGTTCTTTGGTGAGGCCAACTAAAATCCATACCCAACCACAATCTGCATGAGGAGTTTCTAGACTTCATTTTATTAATTTGAAAAATTTCCTACCAAAAGTTTAAAAATAAATAGGTCAATTTTGCATGTTTTCAGAGATTCTGCAGCAGTAGCAAAGCCTGGCATGCATTCGTTTTATGTTATCAAGTAGTGGATTCTTACCCCTGAGAGATGTCACACCAATTTTGTGCATTTGTAGGACCAAATGACATTACATCTATGAAGCACAGTCTATTTTACCAGCAACATTAATACTTAAATCTGGTTTTCATGCTAGTGTGAATTCATATTCTGTCTGAACTAAGGAGATAAAATTTATGTGATAAAATTCTCTTCTATGCTGAAACCTTAAACATAAAAGCAAATTTGAGGAATTTACCATTACAGAGAAAAAAAATGCTTTTAATCTGGAGCAATTTTTTGATCAAATCGTGTTTTTCTATCTTTATCCTATATGTAGTTTACAGCAATTCACAAATGACTGCCCATTCACATAGCCAAGTACTGATTTATAGTGGCATATTTTTAAAGATAGACCAAGGAGAAGGAGCAATTTTGGATAATTAATGAGAAGCAAAGCAACATAGCAAATCACTAACCACAGTAAAGGTTTGCAAGGGAGCAAAATGCCAATTTTAGAAGATTGCCTTTCTCAGCTTGAAAACCCTAGCTAGTATCCAAAACCAAGAGAGCTGACAGTAGAGAAAAATGCTGAGGAAAATTGGCATCACTTTCTATGCTACAAACATATTTGTTCCAGTTAGCATCACTTGTTTTTATATTAGCTTTGCACTTCTTAAGTGGCGGTCTGTAGGTTTTTTTTTTTGTTTTCAATTAAACAGGTTGCTTGGCTGCTTGACGCCTATCTGAGACACACACATAATTTATGATTGGTTTTCAAAGTGCTTGTCTTTGTTTTCATTTGTACAGAAACGTCCTCAAGGTTACTGTTTAAAAAAAGGACTTCCAGGGAAACAGTGTCACTCTAGCCATCTCATGTTTGGCAGGATCTTCATATTCCAAATCTACAGGGAAGTAAAATATTACAAAGGACTGAACAGTAAGAAAGTGCAAATTAGATTATCCCTCATTTAAAAAATTCTATGGTTTCATATATATTTCTAAATCTGTACACAGAATCTAAGCATTGTTCTCTTACCATAAAGGAAAAATAATGCATTTTAATTAATTAGAAATTAATATGCCTATTATGTAGTTATGATAAATAATTAATTATATACTATATTATATTAGTAGATAATTAAACCATTATCTGTATAAGATTTAAATGGTTTTGCATTTACACAAGTAACTTTTCTCAAAACTACAAATTATTTTTGATGTATTCTTCCCAGAAAGTATATTTATTATTGCTCTTCCATATCTCATACATTAACACTCCAGTCTAAAAAATGTATACAGTTAAGCTTCATGCAATCGACTGGTCTACATATACATTGTGTTCAAGAGTAGCACAATATTTTATATATTTTTCCATTGAAAAATCATCTTTTTTATGATTGTAACACAGAGCTAAATCAACGAGGTTTATAGGAAAAATGTTAATCCATTTCACATGACAAAGGACAATGAAAATTATCCTTCTGACCATTTGGATTGCTGATCCAAATGTGATGTCATTTGATTCTCCATACCAACAATTGAAAATAATTGTTAGAGAAACTGAATAGACCATTTTGCCTGTTTCCTCAGCAAAGCCCACAATCTGTTTTCAGAGTAATTTTGACTCAAGAGTGAAAGGCAGTGCTGATGTCCTTAGTCAGCTTTATCTGAGGTAGATCCATACCAGACATCAGCTTGCAGGAGCTGGCATACAAATGAGCTGAACCAACCCCAGCAACTGCAAGAAGTTGTTTCATTAACATATAATGGGCCTTATTTCTGAGAACAAACTTCACCTCTTGTCCTTTACCTGTCAGGAGTCTGTGTTGGTCACATGCAGTCCATCCAAGTGCATGCAGACACAGGAGACTTCCAATAATACCCAGTAATGGGGCACACCACAAAAATATCTCCAGCTGAAAATATTTAATATAGGGGAAAAAAACTGAGGAGTAATTTGCAGGGGCCTTCAGAACAGGGATAGGAACCAAGTACATACATAAACACATTTCCTCCCAAAAGCCTGGCCAAGAGTGCTGGCTATTAACAGAACATTAGTAGTAACATTTTTAGTCCAAATAACAAGTAATTAGCCAACCACATTAAACAATAATGAGAGCTAGTAATCATATTTTTATCAGCAAAATTAGCCTGGATTCATTTTAAAACAACATTTAATGCAAACAGCTTAATGAATATGTAAAACGTAAAAGTTATGCACAGAACCAAATGTTCTCTGGAAACCAAAGATAATTACTATATCCTGACTGTTATGCATGAACTTCTATCAAACAGTTGTTTCCCCACTGTTCATTCTTGTGCATGCATAAATTATGGAAGTTTTCTGTTAGTGTCTCCAAAGGACTTGTATGAGAATAAAACAAATTGCTGATCAATTTGATATGTCTTTGATCTGCATTTTTGATACACAATCTTTGAGAAGCCTACCTAAAAAATAGTAGTAATCAAATATTAATGAAAAACATTTTTAGAAGAGTACAAGGGCAAAGTAAGTATCTTCTCTGTGTAGTACTAAATAATGGGTTGAGAAGTAGGCTGGATTTATATAGACACTACTGGTGTCCTGAATTTAGGATGCATAGAAAAAAATCCATAAACCTGGAGGTTTTTTCCATTGAGAATTCTGTGTCTTGAAACTGATGATGAAGTGTAGTGGCAGTAAGATGATTAAGGGTTGAAGCACCTTACCTATGAGATAAAAAGAATTGGGATTGTTCAGCCAGGAGAAGAGAAAGTGACATAATTGAAGCCTGAAGTGCATAAACAGGATATAGAAAAAAGATGGAGAATGACTTCTTAAAAATACATATCATTGCAAGATAAAGGGAAACAGCATCAAAGTAAAAGAGACTAGGTTTTAATTAGATATTAGGTAGAAATTCTTACTGTGAGGGTGGTAAGACACTGGAACAATTTGTCCAGAGAAGTTGTGGATTTCTTAGCCCTGTGTGTGTTCAAGGACATGTTGTATGGAGCTCTGAGCAACCTGGTCATGTGAAAGGTATCTCTGCCCATGGCAGGAGGTTAGAACTGTATGATCTTTAAAGTTCCTTCCAACCCAAGCTATTCTGTGATTCTATGATAATCATTTAATATGTCCTAGAAGCTGTGCCTCAGTGACTGAAGTTATCAATTCTGGTATTGTCTTGTAGGACAAAAGACTTGAACAGTATTTCCAGTAGCTGTCCTTTCAAGCAATACCATTATGAAGCAGTTAGACCAAAATCTTCGGGTTGTCTTTAGTCTCAGCTGCCTTGAAACTGATTGAGCTGGTATTCCATGACAGAATTCTTCTGTTCAGCACTCTGATTTTTGTTTCTATTTTCTAATGTAAACCTTTCAATTTAGACAGAACTAGCCTTTTCAAACATGCTGAACTAAAGAACAAAAAATCAGTCCCCTGTACACCACTTTCAATGATTTATACACTATTTTACACAGTCTGTGTCTAAGCTTAGCCACACAGTATTTGTAGTACCCTATGAAGAAGTTAGATAACACTAGAATAGAATTAGTACAGGTCTTGTCAACTAAAAGCCAAAGTTGATTAAGCCAAATTGTGGCAAGTCAACATATATTAAAGCAGGCAAAGGCTTTCAGAGAAGGCGTTTTTAGTATTCTGTGATACACCTTCAGCAGCTCCAGTAGACCTGAACCTCCACTCATTTCTACTCAATCATTTGACATGATGTCTCAGAACTGATTTAAATCAAGTCTTCAGAAATTTAGAGAAGGCTATTAATTGTCTCACCTCTGAATTCTCAGTTCTACTGAGATCTTTCCCAAATATTACGACAGTGCATTTAATGAATATAGAACTTGACATTGCCTGAATATTTGCTCAATATTTGCTCAATCCTTTACTATACTAAATCCTCTAAAAAAACATTTTATTTTGATAAATAAGAGTCCATGAATGGCAAATTGTACATGAGTATTTTTAAGGAGAAACCCAGTAATTCAAAAAATTAGTGACTTGAACTTCTGCTTCTATTTTTTGAATTTCCTTTGCTTTTAACAACACTGGCTCATTTCATTAAATTCACCTAACTGTGTTAAACAGAAAGTAGGTATAGAATTTGGATAATCTCTGTATGGTCTATAAGGGCTTCTTGTGATTTGACTATCATGTATTACTAGTCCTTTCCTCCAGTCTGTTTTTACTGTCATTCTAAATTGAAATTAATATGGGAATATTTTATAAATGTCCATTGTCCACTACTGGAATGCATTTTATGAATATTCTTTCATAATTTTTGAGAGAAGTATCTGATATTTAAGGCTGGTCTACCAGGCAAAAGCAATGACACAGATCAGGATTGCAATAATTATATTTTTTATGTATATCATTGTCTATATATATATGTAATATGTATAACATATTATATATTATAAAGTATATATGAAATATTATATATCTATAATCAGGTTATATCATTTTTATAGATTTCAATATAGAATTTGTACCTTTACTAAATTTAGTTGTCCAGTGAGCTCCAACAATTGCACTATGCCAGAAATTTGTCAAAGCAGAAAACAAGAAATAAATATAACATTATTTACAGCTTGTACATTATGTATAGCAGTAGATTGTTTATCTTAATGCATCCTGATAGATGTAAGCTGACATGGACTGCTCAGCCATTGATCTAGGAAAAGATTGAAAATGTCCTCTGTGTTAAACACAACTCTAATTGTTTTTCTTTTTGCTTTTCATAAGTACTCTAATATAGTAGAATTTAACTCCACTTAGCTACCCAAAGCAAGTTTGTGAAGTTTTTTTAGCACTTCATACAATATAATTTTTACAGTTTGACCCATTGTTTTCTTGTTGAACAGCAAATACTGGTAAAAAAACCAGCCAAAGCTGATTCCACCTCAACAAAGATGATACTTGGATTTCTACTCAACAAATAAATTCACTATAACTTTTAAGACTAAAGACTCAACTTTGTCAAGTGATGCGAAAAATCTATGTATTTGTCAAAAAAACAGGTCTAGCTTTACACTCATGAAATGTAAGTCATCACAATAGGGTCAAAAATAAGTAGTATATAACGAAGTTATTTCTTAATGAATTTTGTGTATGCAGATTTGAAAATCTTATATTTTGTCTCTAAAACATTGTGGACTTTTACTCTACACTTCCACTCTGCAGAGAAATCCTTGTAGCAATAGAGCTAGTAATGAAAAAAGCATTCTGCTTATGTGTCTGCTAGTTTTCAACAGCTATATAAAAGTTCTTTACAAAATGCTGCAACCTACAAACCTCATTATTTAATTGTAAGGGACATTTTCGTGAATTGATTTGTCCATCTGATTGAATTAAAATGTTTCTGCTTTATTCAGGCTTGTATTGAAATGTCTTTGTCTTTAGTTCTACTTGGAAGCAGTATTAAGGAATTTGTTCAGCCAAGAGAATTTATAACTCTATGTGTTATGGCACTAAATGTGATGGCTTGTGTGGCTGCTTCACAACAATCAAGTTGTTGAGGCATCGGTTCTGTTCTCGTTAAAAGGCTTGCAAATTCAACACAGAGTAAGAAAGTCAAATATAGGAGTATTTTCCTTTCTCAGAGACCATCACTAAGTAAAATTTTGTAGATCAAATTATACCACAGCAACTCCCCAGCAGCTCAACCCTCTTCAGGTGCTGATTTCTGGATGACTGATAATCCCTGCCTGCTGCCTGTGGGCATGGAGAGGTGTCCCTGAGCAGGATTTGGTGAGCTCTGCTCTCTGTAGTGTACTAACAAAAATGCTCCTCAGTCTCCTGTTTCTGTGCTGGTCTTATCATGCACAACGTGGTAGAAAGCAGTGGAGATTTACCTGAGTTATGGAACTAGGCAGAGACAATCAAAGGCGTGGTGTGGGTGGATGTGGTGAGCAGGGACATGCTGCTTTGCACAGCTGCTCTTCACAAGGGCAAAGAAGGAAGCTGTGGCAACAAGGGTCAGGAGATAAAACACTTGTTGTGCCTTTGCTGTTTACCCTGGAAAACTTCTTGAATTAATAGTTTTCTTCTGAAACACATTTTGGGGATTTTTGGGGATTTTCTTAGTTATTCAGAAACTATATATTTGTTATTCTCTATTAGGAGTCTTGAGCCTACAAAATTTTTTAGTAATTGCACAGCTGGGAATCACTCAGTCTTCTGGTAGAATGAGTGGCAACTGAATTTAATATCAACCTGAAACATTCTACTGGACTTAGACATGAAATGTGTGCTTGTAACATTAAAATTTTATGTGTACTAGTAACAACATGATAAAATATAGGAAGATTGTTCTAACATGACTTCTGCTGTTTAGTAATTTCTTTGTTATTCATGTTATTCTTGTTTTTCATGGTGCCTGAGGTTGACAAATTCTTACAGGAGGCTTGGAGGGGAAGTACAACACACAGGAATGTTAAACTTTGCTGAATTATATTCTTCTAGTAGGTAATGTCTCCACAAAACTGCGCAGTTATTTTGATTGAATACATTTTATGGAATTAGAATTTTATGGAATTATTTTTTATTTAATATATTTTAACATAAAGACTTATCTCAGCTTTTTCTAATTCTGTGAGGTGCGAAATGTTCTTGCAAAAATTATTTTTGCAAGGTTAGCAATCTTGAATATCTTTGGAACTGTAATTTAGTAAATATCTTTTGTTGCTGGTTAGCAAAATTGTATTTATCTTCTTCTCAGTGTTCAGCTTGTATGTTCTCACCTTTTACATTCCATATTCTGTTTTTTTCATTTGATACCTCAAACACATTAAGCACATGTAAAACTGAGTTTTCTAGTCCCCACCTTGAGAGAAACGTTACTTGAATAGCACATACACAGCAAAAAAGTAATTCATGAGTTCTTGTACTCTATCATCAATATCCTTTGGAGAGAAGGAGAGGGAAAAACATCACTGTCATTGTCTGACAGTAATTCTATAATATTTAATCATACCTCTATGTCCCTGGGCATCACTTTCTAACTGTTAACTTTTGTGATTGTAATTTTGAATTAATATCTAATATATTCATTCACATTACAAATATGGTGAATGAGTATTAATCCTCATTTGTAATATACATTTCCTGTAACTAAATTATTGGCTGCCTCCCCAGAGTGATTGCTCCCCTGTAGAATTGCCTCTTACTTTGATAATTTAAGCCTTGCATAAGAGTCTCCTTGCAGGCAGGATCCCTGCTGCTTTGCCTGAGGAATTTTACCTGAGTTTAGTTCAGAAGGTACAACCAAAAATATTGCCTCTGAAAGAAATCCATTTTCAGTTCTTAAGTTACCAGACCTACTTTGATGTGGTAAAGAACTCAATGGCATATTAAGAGAGGAATGTGTGCTTCTAATTTAGTTAAGCACATGATGTCTGAACTCTGACGCCAATGCAATTAAAGAGTAAATTTTTAAAATAAGTGAAAAACACCACTGAGAAACAGGGTAAATTGGATCAATTCCAAGCCCAATGCACCACTTATTTGCTTTAGTATCCTCCAGATAATTTTTCCATCTTTCTAGTCTGAGCCTCAAAGACTGTATAGGAATCTTTACTCCCTGTGTGTCATGGTTTAACTCCAGCCAGCAATCCAGCCTCACACAGCTGTTCATTTACTCTCCCACCAGCAGGACCGAGAGAATGAGAAGGGTAAAAGAAAACTCATAGGCTGAGATAAGGAGAGTTTCACAGAGAAAGCAAAAGCTGCACACACAAGCAGAGCAAAACAAGGGATAAATTCACCTCTCCCCATGGGCAGACAGGTGTTCGGCCATCTCCAGGAGAGCAGGGCCCCCATCACGTGTATCAATGACTTGGGAAGACAAAAGCCATTGCTTCAAATATCCCTGCTTTTGTCCTTCTTCTCCCCACTTTATATACTCAGCATGATGTCAGATGGTCTGGAATGTCCCTTTGGTCAGCTTGGGTCACCTGTCCTGGTTGGGTATTCTCCCAATCTCCCTTGCATCCCCAGCTTCCCAGCCAGTGTGGTCGTACAAAAAGCAGAAAAATCCTTGGCTCTGTGTGAGCTCTGCTCAGCAATAACAAAATATCTCTTGTATTATCAGCTCTGCATTCAGTACAAATCCAAAACACAGCCCCACACCAGCCATTCTGCAGACAGTTTACTTCTGCCCCAGCCAAAACCAGCACACCATGCAAAGAGCCCTTTAGGCCTGTATAAGCGTTGTTGCTCAGAATATCACTTAACTACTTTTTACATTTCTCAATCTTGCTATGAGATTGGGACTTTCCTGGACTTTGTATTCCAAAGCACATTCTGTGCATATGCAGCTCCACAGAGATGCTCATTTTGCTCAAGTTTTTGGTGGCGTGATCACAATTAAACAACACAATGCTGTAAACAAGCTCTGGTTCAGGCAATTTTAGGTTTTCTTACTGAGATAAGTGATGCATTTCATTTTACCAGTAAGGATGTATTTTAGTTGTGTACCAGAAGATTTTTGACCTTCCAGTCTTTTCCAGTACTTTGAATACATTTGTGTCATAATGGGCATTCATGCAAAATAGCCAAACATCATGAAGTGTCAGAAATGCTGAGAAATATTACCTAGGTTTAGATTTTGATTGCCAAGGTGATCTGAGCCCACAGAAATAACTTCAGCATAAAGCCTTCAAAGAGGACCAAGAGAGTTAGACTGACACTGAGAAAACCAGGAATCTGAATGCTGTTGCAAATCCCAAATATAAAAGGTAGCATACTTGTAGGATAAGCACAAAACTCTCACTAGTGTCAGCAGAATGTTGTTAATCTAAAGATATATGCACAGAGATTTGCTTCTTGAGCTCAAAATGAAATAAAATTGTTTACATTATATTTACAGATCTGTACCTGACCAATCTATTTTATTATGAAGATTAGTACATTTGAGAAGAATAGTATCTAAATGTTGCTTGAGAAGAATAATATCTAATGTTGCTGTTACCTTCTCAAGTACAGGATATTTATGTTTAAATGCAATAACGAAAGAGTGTTTCCCCAGCTGTAGGTATATTTTCTTTCTGTGGTACATGATTATCCTGTCTGGATATAAGTATCTGAAGACTATGTAAAAAAGGGGGGATTTCACTAAACATATTTTTCTTTTCTAATGTGATTTGCTGAATCCAACTCTCCTCAGTTATCTCAAATCTTTCTTCTTTTCCTTAAATATGAAATGACTGCAGTGAGCATTGTTCTTATATACATTGCATTTCAAATCAGAAAAGTGAAGCTCTGTAATTTACACTTAAGTAGGGAAGTGGAGGGGAAATGCAGTGGTAACGCCTGTGGAATCCTCAGGTGCTGGTGTTCGTGGATGCTCTCTTCAGGGCACATCAGAGGATCCCAGCAGGAACAGTTTTAATTTAATTTTAGATCAATGAATAGGCAACAGTCTACCAAAAAACCCTTGATATTTTTGATGTTAAGAGATGAATAATTTCTTCATGAGAGTGGTACAATTTCTATAAAATTATTTTTTGTGGTTCTGAGTGAAAGAGAAAGGCTGTGGATACAAAGAATCAGCTGTTATGAAGTCCTATTCTAAGACTTTCTAGTCTTGATTGTTCTGATCTATTCTTGTTCATCACCTTCAATTTTCTGTCCTTTCAGAGGCCTTTAATCCAAACCTTTGTTCATTCTTAGATGTCTCATTATTATTCTTTCGCCTTATTGTTTCGTTTTCCCAAGGTACACCTATGAGAGGAAGCAATTAGCAAAATAGTTTTAGAAGTAAATGAAAGGTCTTATTTCTCTGTTCATATTCTTTTCATCTTTTATCTTCATGACATTTTTAACCTGCTCTAAATAAAAAAGAATATCTAATGCTACTTTTTGTAGATTGTCTTTCAATGGCTGTAGTTAATTTTAAATTATGTTCTAAATCTTGTATGTGAAAGGTGTAGACAGTGGTCTGCATATTTATATGCAGAGCTTGAAAGGCTACATACAGGTAGTTTTTGACCAGGGTTAAGAATAACTACAGGTGATTTCACATATTTCACTAAAATGTGTCTGACCTATTTTTTTTTTGAGAGTTTATACATCAGCTCTTTCTTTTCACTGAGACTATAAATGTCAAGGTGATGCAGAGCACTTGCAGAGTGACTTGGAAAAGGTCTGTTTGTGACACAGTTCTGTGAACAATATCTCTGGTGTACATATATATCGTGTATAAAGCGTACCAACTGAGTGACCATAGCTTATGAATGACAGCCTACAGAGCTGCACCAGTTAACTTGATCCATTGTTTCTCTTAGCTCAGACAGTTTATAAAACTGGCTTCTAAGCTGATGAAAGTACAGCTATCCAGGAGATACGGTTCAAATGTGATTTAATTTTTCACTCACTTGTTTTAGTACATAAATCAGAAATACTGAGTGGGCATGAAAATATTGAAAGGTGCACTGAGTCAAGCCAAATAGCCAGATTTGCATTTTTTGTCTAACAGAAGTACCATTTGCCTAGACAAGGGTATAGAAATACAGCAGTGTTTGAGAGTAACTTTCCTCAGTCTGTCACTTAAGGACTTGCTGAATTGCAGGAGGTATCTTTGTACTACTAACATCTAAATGGATCATTTCATCCATGAACTAGGTTAGGGTTTTTTCAAAATTGGCCTTGTTTTTTTTTATCTGGATAGCTGTGATATCATCATAGAGTGAACTTCACATTATAAATAGTCTGCATGAAAAAAAATTTCTTTGTTTCCAGTTTCTCACTTAATACTTTTGTTTGATGACACAGTGTTATCATATTACCAGAAACATCCATATTTTTGTTTCCCACACCATTTATCATAAGCTAGTATTTGTTCTGTTTATTACACTTCCTTTTACAGTGCGGAGAAATGCAGCTTTAGCAACTCTCTGTACTCACTTTTTTCCTTGTACAGGCACCATTGCATCCTCCCCTTCTTCCTCAGAGTCTTTTCTAATTCTTCCATAAGATTTGCGAGCTGGTTCAAGCACTTAGGACTGGAGATTTTAAAACATCCATGCATTTATATAGTAGCAGAATGATGTCTGCAGTTTTGCTCTCCACTTTTCCTTAACAATTCCTAGTTCTTAAAGTGCCTTACTGAACTTTTCACAAAAATACCTCTTACAACAGCATATCTTTCCTGAGTATTTCAATTAGCATTTTCAAAGCCCATTATTGTGCATGAGGATTTCTTTCCCACAAACATTGCTTCATATTTTTCAACACTTAATTTAATTTTATTTACCAGCTACTCAGTCTCGTAAGATTGCTAGATAGTTTGTAAATTTGGCTAAACCAAATAATTAAGAAGCTACACCAAAGTTTCACTGTGTTCCAAGGAAAGGATGGCTATGGCACAATACCTCAGAAAAATGTCATCAAATTGGCTCCATTCTGTGTGGCTGCCTCCTCTCTAGACACAAGGTGTCTGCAGAATCCTTTTGCCAATTCATTCTTTTGCATAAAGTTTCCAGTATTATGTGAAACCTGGTTCTGCAGTGCTTAAAGCAGTGTTATGAAAAGCCAATGGATTAGACTCCCACAAAAAAAATCACTTGGAAATTGTATCTTCATTCATTTTATCACTGCTGAACACCTATTATTCAATTTTTCACATGCTTCTGTAAAGGTGTAGTTGGGTCTTGTATTTCACAAGGTTTCTCAACCACAGCCTCATTCCACTTCACACATGCTCATTTTTTCTCTTATGAGCAACAAGAAGGATTATGACACATGATACAGAAAATAGTCTTTTTTTTTAATTGGAAGTGAATTAGAAGAATATCCTAGGACCTATTCCAGCTATGCTCTAGCTGGTTTTTAGATTTAAAGGTGCTGCTCCTAAGCCATAGTTTCCCTCTTCTTTAAAATGGTCAGTTATTTGCAAATCATGAAATAAATTGCATTTTCCCTTCCTTTTTTAAATAATGATATGCTTGATATCAGGACATTTGTAATAGAAGCTTAAAACTTGAGCTAGTTTAGTTCAAAATCTGTCACTTTTTCTAGCCCATAAACTTTATTTTCTCTCTCAAAAACACTTATTTCCTTCAATTTCCTCCATCTGCGCAAATTTCAGTCCTCCTTCCTTCCTTTTGCAATAATGATCACAGGAATCTCAACAGATAGCAGCATGCTGCCATGCTACTGAAGGTGCTTAGTGCCAATATTGTTAATTACTGATCTGGTAGGATATGCTGATTAAGTGGCAAGGACTCATCTCAACTTCTCCTGAGGGCGTTTTCTTAAACCGCGCCTACTGATTTTTATCTTTTTATGATTGTTTTTTCTTCTTTTTTTTTTAAATCCTACAGCATGAGGATATCTGATAACTTCAGTTCCCAACTAATTTCATCCATTATATTTGGATAATGCAGTACAGAACTAGAGGGTAGCCTTTCAGATAAAGAGCAGCACAGAAGCTGTATCTGTCCCAGGAGACGTAATTCTTGGAGCTCACTTTTTAGTCAACTGTAGTTTCTGTGTATCTTGAAAAGCTTTTTCTCCCACAGGCTGAAGGCCTGATTCTGCTTGTATTGGATAAAAAAGGCTGTCTTGACTGGCATGATAGGGCTGTGGTAAGAACTGTGTCCTGTGTGTAGAAGATTGAAAACTGCAAAATAACAAGACTTAAAATAAAAGACCACCTGTTACCAGCAAAATCAGTAAGAGCAAAAGGTACACAGGTACACTATTTTAAATACAAAAAATTCACATGCAGTTTAAAACTATGGAAAGGCCTCCAAAATGGTTTCCACCTTTTACATCCTTCTTTTTATGGTTTAAAAAAATTTAGTAACAATTTATTACATTCTGCAACAACAGGAAAATGGGAGCCAAAGCAAATTACAAACCAGAAATAAATGTATAAATAATGAAAGGGTGTAGCTTTTAAATATTCAGCTTCCCTGGGTGAATGACGTTCATCTCCCTAGTAAATGTGGAGGTATTTGATTGCTTTACAGTCTTTTCTACATAAGGCATCATATCCTTCCATTCAGTGCCTAATTTCCCTGGCTATATTTTCCCTTTAGCACCTCAGTCTCCCAGCCAGAAGAAATCTCCACTTCCAGTGCTAGGTGTGGGGTTTCCATGGATCACTGCTTTCAAAGACTCATCTGTTTTAAGGTCACGATGTCAAACGTCCCTATTTATACTCACAAACACTTCATTTTAAGATGCAATAGGCAGAAGAGGCAAATAAATTTCTGTTTCTGGAGGCAAAGACCACTAGTTCAGGATTTAGAATCCAGGGAGCATTCAGGGCTGCTCAGCAAGGCAGGGATGGGAGAGAAGCACCCACCACTGCACCATCTCCTCAGGACTCACCACAAAAAGTGTTCTCAGTGGTAGATGGTAATGATAAACAGTAAGAGCTCTCCTGACCTGGGAAAGCATGGCTCTACATTCCCTACAAATCACCTGATCCTCAGAAAAATGCCACCCCTTTAAAAATGCCCTACCTTGAGCACAAGAATGTACATCATTAGGTAATCTGTCACTTATGGTACTTTCCCACTCCCATCTGTTCTCAAGAGCCTGCTGGCCTGGCACTTCCACCTTCATATTGGCAAATAATCCTGGTATCAAAGTGAAGGAAAGGGGGGCTCGTGGGGAGTCAGGGGAGCAGGCCCTGGGGTAGGTCAGAACTAAAGGATTAGTTGCTCCTTCCCAGCCTTGTAGGTGAGTTGTGCTAACACTGAATCACTGGGGCAGAGGTTGATTGTGGTTGGTGGCTGGGTATGTACCTTTCCAGTGTAGAAACAGGGTAATCCTTCTGTGGGCGTGTTATTTCTTGTGGTCTGAAAAGGGCTGTGGTGAAAAACAGTTTCTTGGCATCATGTGTGTAGTAGCAGAACAGCACATATTGTCAATGCAACACACAGGGCAGAGATCATGGCTCCTCCTGTGATGGAGGACAGCCATGGTTTTGTATACTGCTTTTTATGTGGCCATAATTAACATGTCACTACTAACAACAAAGATCTTTGAAGGTCAGAAGTAACATGCAAATTTTGACAGCCTGTGTTTCTGTGGATTGCTGGGAAGGAGAACTGAGTGTATTGCTTAACAAAACCAGAATTTTCTTATTATCTCTTCAAAGATTCAAGGAGGAAGTCAGGCAATTACTCCCTTACAGGGGCTAGAGCAGCAGCAATCACCTTTGATGTGAACGGCACATCAGACAGCAGAATTTAAAAATAGCAGGTCTGTCTTCCCCTGCACACCAATGCTGCTGCTCTGGTGAAGCAAAGCTCCATAAATTCCCCTGAAAACTGTCCATTTGCCTCCCCTGCAAACTGTTTTGAATGGCCAGCACGGTGGCACAAGGTGTCCAGAGCTTGGCAGGGAGGCTGGCTTGGTGTGCAGACAATTTACAAAAAGCAAGCTTAGCTGAGACCATAAAAATAGAGCTAAAACACTGGGGTTTTCTCCCTTATTTCTTTGAAGCATAAACAGTGTTCACAGCAAACACTTGAGCACATCATTGTGCAAATGGCTTCATACTTCAGATGCAGAGAAATTAAATGTTTTTAGCATAGCAGATTTGCTCAGTCCTTGAACTTGTAAATTTGTTGTTTCCAGCTGACAGATACAGGAAGTATTTTGGGCTAGTGACAACTGATGTGAGATCATAGAGCTCTGATATTTGTTCATTTTTACCAGCCAAGGAAGTGATGACCTGATGTTTAAAAAACTCAGTTTAAGAGGTGGTTGTCTGGTGTGATTTAGACAAGTCCACTCACTTGTTGCGTGTGATTGTTGAATTTTCCATGCTGTGACACTTCTAGCTCATTGCAGTCAGCCTTTCATCCTGTGATGTGCCAACTCCTGGAAGGCCTGGAGTGGGAGGGATATTGCAGCTCTGCAGAACATCTGGGACTGTGCTGCCTGGTGAGTTCCTGCACATCAGGGGATCCCAATAAAAGGCACACTGCATCACACATCTGCCTCTGACTGAAAGCACAGCCTCTGTGAGAGAGAATCAACCATTTCGATTCTCCAAGTTATAGAGAAAGAGGGCTAGAAGAGAATTGAAGAGTTCACTTAATCCATACCCTGTCTTGGTTTGAAAATACAGCTAAGGAAGGCAGGAGCCTCCCTTGAAATGGAAAATGTAAACCCCTTCCCTCAATATTATTATGATTTTGAAATTAAAAGGCTGTCAGGCAAAGATATGTGAATAGGAATAACAGTTCTTTACCAGGAAAACTGAAAATACAAATGTAATAGTACAACCAAAAAAAACCAAAAAAAAAAAAAAAAAAAAAAAAAAAAAAAAAAACCAAAAATAAAAACCCCACTGACAGAGTCAGAATACAACCCTGGGCAGGGTGTTGGTAGCAGTCCCATTAAATAGTGGCTGCAGTCCTCTTGGAGTGACAGATGTGGTTCTGTTGAAGCAGTCATCCTGTAGAAGGGTGTAGTTTTCTTCTGAAGGTTCAGTGGTGGTGTAGATGGGCCTGGTCTTCCTCAGGGAATCCAGTGGAGAAGAAAGTGCTCCTCTGGGAATGCAGTGGAAAACACTGGCTGTGGCGTCCAAACCTCAGATTATAACCAGGTGTGAATGCTTGGCTTCTCCCCCGGGGTGGAGCATCCCACAATGGGATGATGTAATTTTATCAGCCATGCAGTGAGACTCAATGGCCCAGTGACAGATGATATCTCCCCAGAGGGAGGATTGGTTGTGGAAGAGATAAAGAAAAACTGCCCAATTAACAGAAGATAACTGCCTCACCTCGAACAGATGGCAAATAGAATACACACCTTTCTTACAACCCAGGACATACCCCTATCAAATAATGCCTTTATTATCCCTGACAGAAATTTTCTACTCACATTTTTATAAAAATCTCCACTGATTTCCATGACTTTTCCATTATATTTCAGCAGTATTAGAGTTTGCTGGTAAATTTTATCCTAATCTCAATCTTTCTGACCATCAGAACAGCATGCCCAGGGTTGAATGAACATCCCTGGATGGATTTAAAAGACCTATAGGTGTGACACTTAGGGACATGGTTTAGGAGTAGACTTGGCAACACTCTTAATGACTGGACTCAATGATCGCAAATGTGTTTTCCAGCCTAAACAATTCTATTTTTTGTAATTATTTTGCTCTAGCTCTCTAGCCCACAAGAAGCCACAAATCACTGTTACCTGTGGACAAAGAAACTCTGTAATATAGTCTTCACAAATTATAAAACAATTAACAAACCTTTTTCTCTGGGAAATTAACAAACCTTTTCCTCGGGGAAAAAGATATTAAACTTTTGCTATGCATTTGAACAAAATTATAGCATTTCATAGGTTTTACTAACCAACCTTTCTTTCACAAATGCCTAATGTTTCTTAATATGAAGGGAAAAATATATTTTAAAAATCTGTATCTTTAAATTTTGAGTTAATATATTGCAGTTATATTTTTCTAAATAGTGTTCAAATCTCATTGCATCAAATCCATGTACACCTTTTGATTTGGATATGATGAATACAAGTATTAAATCAGGACTGTGAAGCAATCAGAACTTGCTTGATAAATTTCTCCTTATTGTCTTTTTGCCTCTTAAGATGGAGGATCTGTAAAATCTTTCTCTCAAATCTCATACCTTCTTTAAAATTTACTTCCAGTAATTAATAAATAACTCCCTTAATTCATAGTGTTTCTTGGATTCTGCCATTCTTTCGCTTTCCTTGCTTTACGAAGCACTTGGATATCACCAGTAGTAAAAATGTCTCCTAAGTTATCAGAGTAGCACCCTTTATGAAAGGTGTCATAATAAGTTCAAAACACATAAAGTTTCATTTCAGCTGCTAAACTTAGCATAATTTTGCTGCTCAAACATAAAAAAAAGGTGCTTTAAATATGACAAAGGAGGCATATATCTAAAAGTGCTGCAACTGTTTGAGAATAAAACTTAGTTCTTTCAAATTATTCATAGATAATTTTGCATAAGAAAAAGATCCTTGCTACTGGTAAGCCACCTCCACATAAGGGGTGCTATACCTAGTTTAATAAATACTAAACCCATCTTAGTAGACCATAATTTTAGGGTTTTTCTTAAAAGATTATTCACACTGAATCTATGTTTCAGATAGAGAATCTGAAGGAAGGTTGTAACAATGTTTATTGAGGCAATGTTTGTGCTCTAAATTCTCACACACCAATGTGTTTCAGAAAATAATGACTGAAAAGCATTAAGGTGATAGTAAGACGTGTAGTTAAATGGAATAATGCAGTGGACTATGGCAGGAGTATCTCTGAATTGCTACAGGTTCCATTTCCAACTCAAATATTGTCAGCAGATGTAAGATTGCTGTTATTCCTTGGGTTGGTTTTTGCTATGGTAGAGTGTGTGCTGTTTCCTGTCTTCATCCTGAGCACTGACTGAAGATCTGTTTATTTTTTCTCAAAGCAGTTTCTAACTTATGATTTTTTTATTTGTGTTCATCGCTCATGAGTTAGTTTCATGAAATCTAAACAAGACTGGGCTTTAACTACATTCTTATATATATATATATATATATATATATATATATAGACACAGACTAACACTGTAACTACAGAATTAGGAATTCTTAGGAGTTCTCTCATGTTCTTTGGATTGATGTTCCAGAGTAGTATAGTTTTCATGTTTTTATATTTACTTATTTACCCTTTACCCTAAGTATCTGGATTTCAGGGTCAGTAAATATTTGTAGTTTATCTTACGCAGGTTTGGTTTTTTCCATAAACACATAATGAAAAGCTTTGGGTTCTGAAAGTCCTATGTTTTATATAAGCATGTACTAACAAAAAGCATTTTTATATGGCAGATATTTTTCTTAGAAAGACTGTTTTATCCGTTGAAATATTACTGTCTTTGTTTTTCATTATTACTGAACTGTAATAATACGTGGTTTGCTTTAAATCTGATATATCCTTAAATGAATCTCAACTTATTCTGCAATGCTGCTTTGCACTAGACATGATAGTGGCAGATAAAGTTCTTTTAATGTGTATGTGTCAGTGTATTGTGCATCCAGATAGAAAGGGGTGGAAAATATCAAAAGAGTGGCAGCCTTAGCTTTCAGGTTTTTAAAGTCTGTTAAAAAGTTGGGGGACTGTGTTTAGTTTGCAAAGCATTCAAAATCTCACACATCAAATATTCTGGAGTTGAGAGAAGAGGTTGAGAGTTTGCAAAATGCATTATTAAATGTATTATTTGAACAGCTGTGGAATTTTTTCACTTTGAAATTTCTGAAAAGTTAGTAGAAAAGTGATTGCAGAAGCATACAGTTGTTTATGTAAAGAACTGTAGATGTGTTGTTTGGCTGCAATGAATCTTCCTTTTACCTATTATTCATCAAGGAATGCTGCTTGTAGCAGCTATCTTATTAGCTAAATATATAGACATATATATAGAGTGTGTTCTGTAACTCCTGTTCCTATGCATGTCTGTATAATAATTACATATATAATTATTGTTTACTTATCATCACTGAAATAACTCCAGCTCAAACATCAGCTCTTTGCAGCAGAGATTATGGTTATCTTTATCTGGAGTTATTCTTGTGTTCTGTTAGGGTGCCACTGGAGTCAAGTGAGTCAGCCCAGGTCAGCAGGGCACAGAGCTGTGGCTGGAGCAGGACCACACAGCTGGAAGGAAGGAGCTGGAAACAGGAGCAGATGTACTGGGGAAAGAGAAATCAGGGGGAAATCAGGGAAAGAGAAGTCAGGATTGCCTCTGGAGCTCTTCATTCTTTGAAAGGGGCCATGTATCAGACTCTGTATGAGCCCAAACAATCAAGAATCAGAGGACATCCAGGTCACAAATATTCAGATCCTAAAATATAGAGGTGTCTCATGCAGACTTTATGCCAAAGCGGGGTTTAGCATGGTTACTCTGGAATGAGAAATGAAGAAAATGAACACCAAACAATCTCAAAAAATATAATTGTTTCTTTGATTGATTGATTGATTGATTGATTGATTTAAAAAGAAGTTTAGGAGTAAGAAAGTAGGAAGAAAAAGAGCAACAGAGCTGAAGTGAGTTTCTAATTCTGCCTATTTTTTATGTCAGCTTCACTTTTTGATAAGCCTGTGATTATTTACAACTGAAGGAAATTGGTGAAGTAATTAGTTCATTTTTTTTGCAGGAGTCACTAATATGGGGCCAATAATATGGGCAGAGGCCAGGAGCCAACATTTTGGAATGTTTAAGACCTTATTATGCTGCAGTGGACTATAGATAATTTCATGCTTTTCATTTTAACTTCTTATTTTCCTGTCCTTCCTTGTACATTTCCCACTTCTCTTTAAAATACATAATTTACTCCTATTGTTCAAAGTAGCCCTAAAAAAACCCCAATGAGAATGATGAATGCTAGCTTTACTCTTCTTTTGCATTTATAGCAGATATACATCTTTTTCTGTTTGTCTTTCAAGAAAAAGAGAAAATCTATTGAAAACATGTAGATTTATATTGATGATAGCTGTAAGTAATCAGCAGGGTACAGTGTCTGAAAATTTTTCCTGTCTTAGATAGAAATATTTTGTCTCTAAGTTTCTCTGACACTTACTGAGGGGAAGGAGGAAAATGCCTTAGGAATGACTGAAATTAAAATCTGCCTTGGTTTAGATTTTTGATGAAACGTCTTCTTGTTTGCATGGTACAGTCAACAGTCTCCAAATCCCACTGGTCATTACTTGAGAGTACATTGCCAGGATACAGAAATCAGTGGCTTTTTCTCGTAAGATTTTAATTGTACTTGTGCTGAGAATAGAGAGGACGTTCACTAAGATGAGCACAGAATAAAATCTGAGTTTGTCAAAGCTTCTTTAAACAACAGATGAATTATGCTCCCTGTCCTGATCAGAATCATGACCACAATGAATTTTCTAAAATAATTTTTGTTTTCTATAAGTCAAAAAAAGAAAATAAAATAAAAATAAAACCATCCTCATTTTATCTGTCATAGTGAATGGATGTTGACAGTAGAGTGATTTCTATGCCTAGAAAGATTAATGATGCTTCAAGAGCAGATCTTTTGCATTCATCATTCAAGGGAGATTTCCATCACATTCCTAATGAATACTTTGGGATCCAAGGACTTGGGAATAGATGTCATCACAAATCACATGAGAAAAAACACAAGCCAGCTACTTCATCACATAGCAGTATCTTTTATAAATGTTGCAAGCTGTATCTGTGTTGATTCTTTCAAGCTTTTTGACTAAGGTTGAAACATTTTCCCCTGGTTTTTTACTACTTCTACATTCTTTTAAGAATTATTACACACACAGACATGCACAAATATTTGGTTTCATTGCATTTTTTCTTGGGCAGACATATACATTTTTTCTTCTTTGTTCTCCTCTGAACCCATCCCTCCAGTGGAATTCTTCCACAGCTACCTCTCAGTTGCAAATTTATATTATTTTGTATTTTTCCCAGCAGTAAAATTTTTAAAAAGTGATTTTTTTTTTCAAAAAGAGAAAGAATCAGCACCTACTATGTCCTTTGCAAGTGTGGATAAGGTCAAGAAATTTGGTGTCATTACAGATGTTTCATAAAACAAATACTTCTGTTCAGAAGTCAAATACCATTTTTTCCTGTTTGTTTTATTCTCCAAAAATATATGTATCTCTTTATGCCTAAAAAATACACACTTGAGATTGCTTCTTTTTCCTACCTGAAGGCTTTTTATGTTTTATTGTAATCAACAAAGTTCCTTATCATTTTGAGTGTCGGATCTCAAGATCTCAGTCCTGAGATCTGAGCCTCCGAGACCAGCTTGGGGGTCTCGGGACTCCTGGAATGTTGCCAGAAGTGTCTGGTAGCTGGACTTTAACCCTACACAGGAGACGACAAGGATGAGGGCTTCACCGGGTGAATGGTGAAGGGATTAGTTAATTAGAGGGTGAGAAACAGGATTTAGGATTTATGTACAGGGGGGTTTAGAGGAGTAAGATGGAGGAATTGGGGTGTGTCCTGTCCTCCTCCTTCTTCCTCCTCTCCTCCATCTTCTTTGGCCACGGTGGCACCTTTGGATTGGTTATTACTAAGAGTACACCGAGTTATAACAATAGATGGTATTGGGGAAAAATGATAAATATTGTATACGTAGCAAAGGGTATAAAGATACGTGGCTGCCCGGAGGGCAGATACAGTGTGCCCATGGCTGACTGCTGAGCAGATCTCTGTTGAGCTGAAAGAACATCTTTTAGATAAACAATTAATAAACATAAAACCAGAAAGAAGAACTGAAGCCTCTTCTCGTCCTTCGATACGCGGGCTGCCCCAAGGCCACCTCAGGGCCTTTTCAGGCCCCTGCAAACAGCAAAGATAAAACGGACATTTGAGGAGCTCAAAAAAATGAGATTCTTATGAGGCTGGTTTTGTTTCTGTTAAGTGGGGCTGGTCATGTTTCTTTTAACTGAGAGGAAATAGCCTTTTAAAAGTCCTTCAATAAATAATCACATTATGGGTAAACACGGTTTCTGTCTGTGTAGGCAGGCTGTAACATGGAGTAATACAGCTACAGGATGTGACAAAGAAAATAATGAGGCACAAAGTGCAGTTCGCCTCCCATGTGGGTGGTTATGATCACATGAAAAGAAAACCATTTGAAATAACTCATTTTGTGTTTAGGAGGTCATGAGCATCTGTTGCTAATGGGCTAGGCTCAACAGCAAATAAATAAGCAAATAGAAACACTTCAAAACTAAAGTTCTCTACTACTTGTCTGATATTGTAATAAAATTTTATCAGAGTCCTATGCAGAATAAACTAATTGAGGATTATCTGTTTTTATTTAAATGCAATAATTTCCTAATGGCATTTGCCATCAGTTTTAACTCTGTTGGAATGTACTCAAACATTCAGCAGGAAAATAAATACAGCCAAGTATGCATTTGTATGTCAGCTTTAGAATCTCAAGCTATAGCACTGAATGGTTATTGGAAAACCAAAGAGAATTTTAATTGTTACTGAAATACTGTGGCTGTGAGTTGTTAGTATAGATTGTTACATTTGTGCCAAGTTAGAATGAAACTGGTAGACTGAAACGTCAAGCTTAAAGAAAATCTAAGATTATTATTATTTCTTGAAAATTTGTAAATATGGACCAAACAGTGACTTCTAAACAATGGATTTATCAAGATATTCTCTCCATTAATATTTAATTAGTAAAATAACTCAACAAAAATAAGAAAAAACAGTATTTAATTCTTGAAGGTGTAGCATCAGAAATTATTTACAAAAATAATTTGTAAATAATTTCTAACATTAAATTATTAGCATGAATGGAAGAAAGTCTTGGTATGATCTGCTTTGGGGTGTTTTTAATATCCCATATTTTTAATATGGTACTGGATAATTTTAAAAGGCAGACTGTACAGTATTAGAGAGTCTTAAAGGAAGGAATGAGAATTTGCATATTGGTGGCTCATTTCTCACAAAAGACAACATGGAAAGTTCCTAGTTAGGAGAATGCCAGCTCTTTAAATATTCAGCAGCATCTCACAGTAGCTTCTGGTACCATGTTCATTCACTGAAAAGGTTTGTTCTGTTTTATCATCTTTGAAAAGCTGTGCCACAAAAGCAGAAATATGACTCACAAAAGCCCAACATATTTTAAGACGTCTGGATTTTTCAGCTGTTTCTGTCCCTGCATTATTATAAATGTTCTATGATTCCTTTAAGCCATATGTGACCCTGAAAATGGTAGCATATGCAAGTTTCAAAATCACCGGTGTTCAGCTTTGTAACAATTAACCATCTGCTTCCAGGGCTGGGTGAACTGAGAGCATCTCCATGGAAGTCAGGGAAATATTAGAATACCATACCTGCCAAGCCTTAGCCATGAGTTTCACTACATTGTGATTTGTAGTCCCCTGACAGCAGTGAGAGGCACCAAAGTTGCAAATGGAATTCTTTCCAAACATTTGTCTTAACAGACTGCTAGTGGCGGATAAAGCAGGTCCAGGAGCAGATGTCACACGAAAGAAGTGGATTAAAGACAAGCACAAGGGGATAGAGTTGATGAAGAACAAAAAAGAATTTTCCTGAATGTGGGACAAGTATTAATTTGGCTGTAGCTTCATCTGGGTGTGGACACATGGAAAAGAATAACTGCACATCATCCCCTTTAACCACAGTCCCTTCATCTGTTCCTACAATGTATTTATGTGGTACAACAAAAAAACTGGGGAGTTTGGGCAGTCTTATCTATGTTAGTAGTATGAATATAGGATTCATATATTTATTCAGGAATGTGTGTAAAAAGAGAGCTTAAAAACTCCTGCTTTTGCTCTGCCTAATGGCCAAACCTGGGTAGCTGTGGTCAGAAGCTGGAATTGCATTTGTGCAGACAGAGTACACATCATCTTCTTCAGCCATAATTGACCTTGTCACAGTAAGATCTTGCAGGTTTGTTTAGTTCTACAGCTTAGCATGGGATGAAAACCCTAATATTTTCCTGGTATGTTACTTTAAGCACTAATACTTGATTCTAAAGAGATTTGCCTGGCTAAAAATGCACATGAGGAAGAGTAATCAAAGAAACATTCACTTCCCTTTCACTTTCTCCTTTCATGAAAGAAATCCTTCTGTTAAATTGAAATAATTTCTAGACTCTGTATTGTCCTGCTGCAAGAGAAAACAATTCAGACCCAGGGAAGAAATTGAAGTGTGATTGGTTTCTATCTCAAAACGTACAATTGCTTAATGTGGAGGAAAGAGTAAATAGCATACAAAGAAGCTATTAGGAAGCTGAGTCCTGGGAAAGACAGATTTTGTTTAAAAGCCCATGTTAAAATAGTTTAATTACAGGCTTTGAACTACAACATCAAGTAGGAGGTGGTACTCCTGCCCTTGATTTTATTCTAATATCTGTCTCCTGGGTCCACTTATGATATTCCTAATTTCTGAGGAGCTTGAAAACCTGTACAGTTAACAAGGAATAAGATAGCTGCCCACAAAACTGTTCCTTACTAACAGCTCCCTTAAGAGTTAAATCATAATTTTGCTTTCCTGAGCCAGTGTAAAGCAAATTATCACCATATCATATAGCGCAATAAAAAGGAAAAAGTATCATGAAAAAAAAGAAATTTCCCCAAACAATTCACCACTTTAACTCCTAGAGGATATTAGAATTTAGATCACTTTTTCAGTCATATCTGTAGAAAATTTCCTTTCACGTTATTTCCTCTTCCAGTTTGATCTTGCATCCTAATCCTAGGAATATTACCTATTCCAGCATAAAATACTATTTGATTTGATTCTTAATTTGATTCTTAAGTCTTTATTTGATTCTTAAGAATATTTTAGGTGATGGCATTCACTGTGCATGTTTAGTGGATTTGGTGATTCACTTCTTTGAGGATGTCTCCTGTATATACAAAGTATGCGATACAACCTCTAATCAGTATATCTCATATATCTCAAGGTGATACTCTGATAATTCAGGACTGGAAACTCTGCAGATGCATGAAATTTTTACCCCTGAGCAGCAAAGAAAATCTTTGTTATAAATTATGTATGTTTGATTTGACAAGGTGCTTTCATACTAAGAAAAACTTCTGCCATTCACTAATCTTGTTGCTCTGCTGGGCCCCATCAAATGTCCAGAAGAACAGCTTGATGACACTGAAAATAAGCAAAGCTTTTAATAATTCTTCCTACAAAAATGATCTCATGTAAATTTAATGTGTATACGGTATATTTGGAAGATAAGTTCTACATCAGCATCAAAAGGGAAACAAGGCTATCAAAAGGGAAACAAGGCTATCAAATAGCACATCAGAAGTAGTGTGAGATGAAAAGTTATAGTTTGATCATGTAGTCTTCCTGGAAAAGTAGGATATAAATTCATAAATGTTAGTTGGGAGGGAAACGTAGAGGTGAACAGGAAAAGAAAGGTTAAATTAAAAGAGAATGTTGGAACTAATCAGTTATGTTGGAACTAATCAGTCTTTGAAAACAAGATACTAAAAGGGTCTGCCAGGTACAGACAGGAAAGAAAAAGTGAAAAGTAGTTCATCCATAGACCACAGAGTAGAATGTCATCTACTAAATAAAAGCAATATTTTTTTATCCAGGGAGGACATTGTAACAGATATAATTAAAGTAGAAAATTATTAAAAAAACCTGAAATAGTAGTTTGACATTTGATCTGGTGGGAGGGAGATAGAAACTTAAATTAGCAATGACTTTGGTTTCAGATGATGTCTGTTGGTCTTGTTCGAATGCAGACATAGAAAATTTAGCTAGCTCCAAAGGACTCTAGCTAAGGAAGTCTCTTAATTAGGTGCATGCTTCACACATGAGCATAAGAAGCCTCATCTTTTCTTCCTTCATAAAATACCATTTTGCAGTTAAGGGAGAGTGAAGTATATAAAATGGACAGTGCCTGTGCACCTCAGCTCAGTTTGCAGTGTGGAGTGAGCCAGTGCCTTGGTGACAGCAGTAAATTATTACTGCACAAGATGCTACACTCAGAGTGCTCATTGCACTCTGGGAGCAGAAGAGAACAAATTTGTGGAGTCAAGGATCTGTTAGTACAAATATTATTTTAGCAGCCTGACAATCCAAACTAACTAATGCCAAAAAGAAATGCTTTGTTGATAACATATTTAAAATTATTATCTAAGAAAATATCCTACTGTTTTCTCTTTTCTTCCTTTGAATTTCTCAGTATTCCTCTGTATCCCCAGTTGGAAATGTGAGACTCACAAAGAGCATGAGCATCATTGGTCCTTCTCTTGATAAAGTATAGTTCTCATGGTGAATTTTTCTTCCTCATCAGTCTTGAGTTCACCTAGAACTCCATTTACTTGTCTTCTCATCATAGTCTGCTTCTCTCACATGAGTCTACAGCTAAATGTTAAAAATGGCACAACTTCCTCTCCCACCTTCAGTTAATCCAAAGGGCTGTGGTTTGTTTTGCAGGGACTACCAGGTCTGCTGGCCCTTCACTTTTCCATGGGATTCCCTGGGCTGGGTTGGACATCAGTCATGTGGCCAATGGCACCTGTTAACCAGGACAGAACCAACTCAGACCCAGGCAAACCCAGACAGGTTCTGAGAGCTTGTTCAAAGCCTAGTTCTGGGCCACATGTGGGAAAAAAGTGAGAAAATTCATATTCATATTTTGGAGAATATTTCTGCCTTTGTAATGCATCAGGCAAAAGTGTATAACAGTGAATAAGGTTGTTGCATCAGTGAAAGTCTGACATGGTTTTAGATGCCAAGGTGAAATAGATTTTTACCAGTACTGAGAATCAACTTTCATTTTAATTCCTCTAAGAGGTTACAAAGTGGTTACTATGCAAACTTTACTTGCCTTTGCAAGGCCTACACAACTGTAGGTATGTGCAGGGGTGGTTTTTGGTTTTGGCTTTCTTTCTAATATTAATTTTTAATATTTCAAATTATATAGATAATCACTAGGCTAAAGAATTGTAGGATTTTTTTCATCTTTTTGGGTTTTTTAAAGGGTTGTAGGTTCTATCTACATGGATAAGAAGGTATGTGTCCAGTGTACAAGTAAAAATATTTTCAAATTGCATCCTTACATCTCTTGTGTGTTTGATTCTGCTACATCTAAGCTTAGTGCTATGTCCAAGTAGCCTTATTGTCATTCAGGAAAGATATTAGGTGAAATGTAACTTGGGATTTTTTGATCTGATTTCCAAAAAGTGACAAATGGATGAGTAAATAATGGCTGAATAGTAATTAACAGGTCATTCTGTGAACACTGGAAATAATGGATGGAATTGTGTCATATATTATTAGTCTACCTCCTCACTACGTTTCCTGTGATAAATTTAATAATCCAGAGGAAACCAGAATACTATTAATATGCTGATAAACATCTAGTGATAGCAAGGATGTTTGATATCCACCAGAAGGTATAGGAGTTTTTTCTCAACACAGGCGTAAGTTTGTATCTGTGTTCTCCTGCTTGGAATTCACTTTTAGGGAAAACTTTTGGTACCTCAGCTATCTTAGAAACTTCAGTCCCCTTTAATATTGAGTTACAAAGATTTAGTGTTAATGAAGATAAATCAATCAAATTATTGAAAATGAGAAAATTATACTGGCTAAGACATGACAATTTCTGTATAATGCTCCTTTAAAAGTCATCTAGATTTGTGAAACACATTTTCTGCACAGAGCAAAGAATTAGATAATAGTCCCAAGACTTCTAATAGAAAATGTGTAGAGAAAAGTGAGACTTCTAGCTGAGCATAGTGAAAGAAAAAAAACCCTACATGTGAAAAGAACAGCACCCTACTTTTCACAGCAATTGCACAAAAAATCAAAGAGGAGGATTTGTAACCTTTTGATTAAAAGATTTGAAGGGAGTTTTAGTATTGGAAAAGACTAGTCCCAGAAAAAGAAAAATTAGTTCAACATAAGTTCAACTGTGCCTATGAAATGGAAGGACTGTAATAATATTTTACATCTGAGGGTAATTTCAGTAGTAGTCAAAATGATATTTTGGAGCCAAACTTGATAAATATCAAGCAAAGAACGAATGGCATATGGTGTATTTAGAGATTTTATTATTTATTCTTCAAGGCTTAGCCCTTTTTAAGGAGCACTTCCTTCAAGTCAAAATTCTGTTATGAAATTATCTCTGAAGAATCGGCAGTGAGTTACATTTGGATCTCCTAAAATATTTTTGCTTATTAATGATAGGGTGTCTAGCAGCATGTGGGTCATTTTACCCACATCTCAGCATCCGAGTGGAACATCAACACAATAAAATCCTTGCAGTTACTGAAACATAAAGTACCAAAAAACCAATTCAGTTATGGGCAATATATGTTGATATATTCAAATATCCATTGATCAAAGCATTGCAAGAGTCCATTTTTGATTGGACATGCTAGACTGATCACTAAAAATGCCAGATGGAGTTACTGAACGGAAAAGGGGGAAAAGAGCATAATACACTCTGCACATATTTTAAGAAGCAAGACAAGAAAACAAGTGAAAAAAGTTAACTAAGTTTTCTAAACCAGGAGATGTTCATCCACTCACTTTTCAATCATTTATAGTTATAAATGAGACAAATAATTTCTATTTCTTCTAGTTTCCAGAGGAAAAAATATTATCTTCATACCAACAGAAAGTCTGTAGACATTTCAAACAATAAAATTATGCATGTCATGAGAATAGTGTACACTTTTTCCTCAAAAGCCATTTGCATATTCAATTAGCGATGCTTTTAGTATTAATTGTCTTTTGCTCACAAAGAGCTCTAAAGTCTTTGAAGCTGTTGTGTATTCAGTCATCCTGCACTTCAACTTTACTGTACCCACCTTAAGATCTCCGTAACTGCACAAGATTTTAAGGACTTATCTAATTTTGGACCACCATTTACTCTACCTGTGCAGCCCTTCAGTGAGAGGGCAGGAACACAAAATGAAGAATTAAGGTATCATGGTGATATTATTCCCCCTCTGCAGCAGCTCAGTGCAATGCCCCTGAGAGGGCAGCTTGTCCAGAATAGCATTGTGTAAGGTTAAGAGCAAGGTATAACACTTGTGAAGTCTTTTTCAGAAATAAGTTTGGACTTCATCCATAGTGGTTTAGGGATGAGGAAAGGACAAAATACGTCATTGTGTCACCTAGCTAAGATCCTAAATATGAACTCTTGTTTAAAGTAGAGTGCAAGGTGTGGAATAGTATGCATTCCCCCAAATGCACACAGTGTAGGAAAGTTCATCCTTCAAAACATTCAACACTCACAATTGGGTTATATAATATTTCCCTCAGTTATTATGAAGCACAGAATTGGCAACATTGGAATTTTTTAAATGGTTGTTATTAACATTTCTACAGGTCAATTCTTATGACTAGAACTTTCATCCATTTCTGTCATTGGTCCATTATTTTTCCCTCTCCAGCCCTTTATAATTTGTCACCTAAGGCCTAATTTGTTTATCTTCTCTTTGATTTAACTTGGGTTTTGGTTTATGTTATCTTTATACAACAGTATTCATTTTCATAACATTTTGTAGAGGGCAAGTCGATGTGAATTTTACTCTTTTACCCAGTCCCTGTGTAATCTCTCTATGGCATGGTCACTGAATTTTTAGAGGTTTTATCCTGAGGGCACAGCTAACAGCATGCTCCCATCATTCTGACCAACATCATTCATTTTTAATATATCCTCTAAAACCTAAAATTCTAGTAGGCTTTTTTTTTTCAGTTAAGACTTAAACATTGCAATGGCATTTAGAAATTTTTACTTTGAAAATATCAAGGAGAAAGGCTTCAGGAAAGAGAATCTAAACTGTGCCATGTCCAGAAATATAATAATTAAATTTTGTAATTAAGTAGTCAGAAAGAGCGTAGTCTAGAAATTTCTCTATAAATGATAAATCTAAATGGGCTGTCTTTGGAGAAGTAAAATACAGTATTTTAAGAATGATGGACTAATAATATCAAAATGGAGCTAACAGCAAGTGGCATTTGTCTATGCTGACTGCCATTCAGTACTTACAATTATGTAACGATAAATAGCACAGAATAGATAAGGAAAAGTTTACGGCAAGAGGCATTATAACAGTCCAGGAGAATACAGGTCACTTCTGCTATAATCATAGGACTCAAAGATACTTTGGCTTGGTTGTCTGGTCCAATCTCCTCCTAAGTCATTAACTACTCTGTGATAATACATAGAAATCCATTGTTCTATGTGCTGTAAAAACAATTTTTGCTAGGTTTGTCTCAGACTATCTTGTCTCCTAAGCAATGAAAGTAAGGAAGTCACAGAATAAGAAATACAGGCAAGCAACTTCTGCCCAACTACATTCCCTGTTTTGTAAGGACAGCTGACATCGGGGTCTTATTCAAAGCTCATCAAAATCAGTGCTTCCATTGTTTTCTAAATAGGATTCTTAAAGGTGTTTTGGGGAGGCAAGTTGCATTGGTCAGACAGGCTTGAATTCTCACTGTTGAATAAGAATCCTTTAACGAAAAACATCTCTTGTTTGTTGAGGTCACTGCGTAGCCATGTGTAGCTAGGCCCTGGCAAAGAGGGTGTTAGATGAATGGTGAACATGCGTGAGCACAGGCTCAGAGGTTTTTCTCATGACCCTCACTGGCTCAGATATTCATATTAAATAAGGGATTGCCTTTTGTATTTTGTTCACCTTTTGTGCCAACTTACCAGTGGATGAAAGGGAGGGAACTTGTTGCATGGCATGGGTGCTCTTAACACTGATGTAGTATGCTTCAGGAAAAAACTGATTTCTCATGATTAGAAAGTTTTGCCATTCTCAGAGCAGCATTTTAAGCAGTACAAAGACCAGGCATCATAACCTATCATAGCTCTGTCATGATGCTGATATTTAGTGTGGCTAATTTTGTTCAAAGATCATCCATTCATTATCAGTAAATAATATAAAGATTGGTGATTAGTATTAAATGGCAAATAGCAAAGAAAATAAAGCCACAAACAAGCCAAGGTACAAAGCATGATTGCAGGAAGGAGCAGAATCCTCAGGACTAGACAGCTTTGGATCTGCTTTTAATCTCTGTAACAGAATTGAACTGACAGGCCTTGTGGTGAGATCCAGATGTAGATCTCAGCATGAAAGTTTTGTTTGTGAATAAGTAAAAGTGTATATCTATCATTCACTTTGACATACTTCTATCTGTTCTCAAGCAGTCAGTAAGTCTTTAATCAAGAAAAAAAAACAAGGCAGCGAGAATTTCGCTAGTTTCATGAATAATGTGTTTCCTCTACTCTCTTTCATGCTTACAGTATGGTGATAAGGTACAGAACAGTAATGTTGGAGAGACCTCTAGGAGCTCACCTGGTGCCTCCTGAGACAGCTGCTCCTTTGTCTCCCCTGACACATATTTCTCTGATGCAACAATAGAGCTCACAACTTTCATAGGGCCACCACAGCCTCCCCAGGTCACCTGTTCCAGGACTTCACTCCCCTCACCATTAGGCAGTTTTGATTTTCCTTGCTCCAATTTTAATTCTTTGCCTGCCCACTCTGAGAAAGCAATACAGACTGCTATCCTTTGCAGAAGTCTGTTTTGTGAGCAAGAACTGTGGTTGTGTCCCTTTTCTTCCATAGCTAAATCCTGACAATCTGTTCTTCTGCGTATGTCATGTTTTCTGGACCCCTGGTTATTCTCATGGCTATCTGCCCATCCCTGTCTAGTCAACCTCTCCCTTCCCCTTGCCTTCTTTTCCCTTTCCCTCCCTTTGCTAGCTGCAGGTTTTGAATATTAGTTGGTAATGTTGGTTTTTGTTGGTAATGAAGGATCCAAGAGTTGAAACAGAAAGAATCACTATGCATCTCTTGGAAGCTCTCCATGTGAGGTGTTTGTTTCTTTCATGGTGCTGGTGATTCAAATTTCAGTTGTGGTTCCCCTGACTCTTCCAGTTCTCTGTCTTTTATTTGTGCTTTACATTTATCCCTACTCAGCAATGTGTAGCACTGTCATGTTCTTTTATGCTTTTCTGCAGCTTTATTTGTAGTGAACTTTTAAATCACTTAAGTTACAGGATTTGTGCACGTGGTAGTTAACACAGTAAAAGTGTGAAATAAATTTACAAAGCATTGAACCTTTCTGTGTATCACAATTAAAATCATATTGTGCTGGGGCTCAATGCACAAAAACAAGTCTTTAATTTTAGAGGCCTGGGAATTATTAGAGAGATTTTAGTGTTTCCTTGATGCTCCTGTTATTAAAAGTTATTAAAAGTAATTGGAGACTGAAGTCATAATACTTAATACAGAGCTATCATTCATTGATTTTCAGTTCTTTCTAGGCAGTCTTGTGAAACAAGGAATTGGAATGAGCTCCCTGAAGTGCCAGCATTTCTCTTCTCTGTCACAAAAGTGCTCCAGATGGCCATTGAGCTGGGCTGGTGGAGGTGTGGTGGGCCGAGATTTCAGAAAATTGTTTTACCCTTCTGTTACTCGTGCTGAACATTGTAACTGAAATGCCATTCACTGCACTGTCAGGCTGGGACTGCCAGAACAGAGAGACAGACAGATGCTATTACACAGTGCAGAATTACCAAAAGGAAAGACAATTTCTTGCTAACAAAATAGACCACATGCTATCTGGTAAAGGGAAATAAATCAGAAATGTGCATAAGTTTAAAAGATAAGTACCTGCATATGGATCTACATACACAGCTGTGTATGCATGTATACGTATATATGTTTTCCTTATCTACATATGCATACATACCTACACATATGGCATATTGGAATCCATTAAGCTAGCAGGGACCCATTTCAGATTCTTTTTTTGTCTGCCTTGTTTCTGAACATGCTACATACATACTTAAATTTAATGAGACACGTGGAGTTTCTCTTGATATGGAATTACTTCATTTTGGCTTTGATTGCGTTGCCGTCATCTTAGGAGGTTTCCTAAATAGATAAGCAGAGAACTACTACAATTTGGCACTCCCTTGTTTTATACACCACCTTTCTCCCTTCTAATTTTCATCTCTCTCCAACTGAAAAGTCCCTTGCTTTACAGAAGAAAAAAGAAAAAGAGGTAAGAAAAGAAAAAAGGAAAAAAAAGATGTAAAAATGAGATAATGCAGATAAAAGTTAGTAGGAAAGAAAGTTAATTGGAAGTTTGATGCAGAATTCATAAAGAAAAGAACCATTTATTTGACAAAGGTTTGAAGGAATGCTCAGTTTTTTAGAGAGAACTTCCTAGCCATCAGCTTATTCCCTAACACCCCTGTAGCCACAGGGCCAAATCTCTTAATTTGCTTCAAGGCTGGTCTGAGCCCATTATAACACTTTTCACAGTTGCATCCTAGGAACTGGTGACAATAGAGAAACAGTAACTTCTATGAATCTTGAAAAGTAGTGACCAAAGCATGTTGGAGCTAGTAAAATAATTGTTCAGCAAACACTAATTGAACTGTATTCCATGTATCAATTGTCAGTTGGGTCTCATCCAAGTTACCACTTTTTTATTCATTATATATTCAAAAGCATATTTTCATGCCTCACTCATTTTCTCCCTTATTTAAAAGTTTTATTTTCCACTCTTTTTATAAGTAACAGTCTAGTGCTTTGACTGTTAAATTTTGCTAATTTACAGGACAGAAATTGTACAGAAAAATGTGTATATTACATTCCATCTGCATAGTAGCATAGAGGAGAAAATATTGTTTCCTCCAAAGAAATTGATCTTTTGTTATCACCTACCTCAAATGTTTCAGTGATACTGAGATTTGTTCAGTCAGGGGTCAGAATCACCCTGTAATTCATCGTGGAGGTATTTGTGTCATCTTCCGTGCAGGACAGAGGGAACTAGCATCTCATCTGAAATGCCTTGAAATTCCATTTGCAGAAAACCCATTGTGAATGGCTGGCTGTAGGGATTGCAGATGAAAAGAATTCTAATCCTTTTAATAAAAGACATAAGTTGTGCATTTGTGTGTTCTGCCTCTGCCCTTTCCTCAAAAAGAAATTGATTTTGCCTGCCATGTTTTCTTCCCACAATGGCAAGTTTTTCTTCCATTTCTGACTAATTAAAGTGGCAGTGTTCATTTTGAGATCGTGTCTACAACAAAAGTAAATGCTATATTGAAAGAATAGGGCAAAGACTGAATTTCCTTATTTCCTGTTACAGGGTTCTGAGAAAATAATGTATCACAACAGCCTGAGCATTTCTTTAAAAACTATGAACTCAGCAAACCAAAATATCACATTAATGTATCCTATTAGATAACTATTGTTTGGTATCTTGCCTGATAAAGTTGCTACACCATTGCATCTTCCTAGAAAGGTGTTGCCTTAAATAGTCCTCTCATTTTTTTTATTATGTTGTCAGTCAAAATTTTAAATAAATATCTGACACGCTTCCGAAACAACAGACCTGAGCGTTGATTATACTTTTTCTCTTAGATCATTTATTTTTGCAGTAATCAATGACACTGTCTGGATCAAGGAATAGAGTTTTGGAAACTTGGCAAAGAGTCATTTTGTAGCTGTTTCACAGTCATTAATATCAGATCTGTGCAGCACTGGATGAGCCAGAAATGTATATTTAATCTAGTTCAGGCAGGTGAACCTCACTGAATCTCATTTGAATTTTTTGAAGATGATGTTAATACAGTTACCAGCTTCATGCACTCAGGCTGGATTGATGTCACCTGCAGAAGAACAGATGCCAGGGAGTGCCTCAGCTGGAACAGAGCTGGAGTTGCATAGACAGGCAATACTGGATGTGGGACGAAGCTTCCTAGACTGAGTTAACCCATCATTGTCTTTGGACAATTTGGACTGGTGTCCTGGTTTCAGCTGGAACAGAGTTCTTCTTTTTCCTAGTAGTTGGTACAGTGTTCTGGTTTGGCTTTAGTCTGAGAATAATGATCACTCAGTTACTGCTGGGTACTGCTTGTCCCATGGACTCTTCCATTTCCAGGCTCTGTCAGGGAGCCTGTGCACAAAAAGCTGTGTGGGAGAAAGCCCAGGACAGCTGACTCAAACTGGCCAAAGGGGTATTCCATACCCTAGAGTATGAGTCATGCTCAGGTATAAACTGGGGGAGTAGGCTGGGAGATGCCAATTGCTGCTTGGGGACAGCTGAGTGCTGGTGAGTGGATGATGAGCAATTGTACTGTACATCACTCATCTCTTTTGGGGTTTTTTCCTCCCTTTTTATTCCTATTATTTCTATTATTTTTGTTGGTTTTGTTATTGTTTCCATTATTGAACTGTTCTTATCTCAGCCCACATTATGATGTTTAACTTCTTTTTTCCATTCTCCCCCCAATCCCGCTGCAGGTGGGGTGTGTGTGAGAAAGCAGCTGTGTGGTACCCAGTTAACAGCTGTGGTCAAACCACAGCACCTGACAGAGTGAGTTCACAGCAAATCTGTACCTTTTCCATCATCCATTTGCATTATTTCTGCTCTGGTACTAGGACTCATAAAGCTATTCTTACTGTATGGTAGACCTGAGCAGTTTGAAATGGATTTTATAAAAATGACAAATACAAATATTCTTGATAAGTTTGGTTCCCAGCTCATTCAAAGTTATTGACATTTCATACCTTATCACAGGATAGCACAAAGATAAGAGTGTATTCTGCTCCATACACAGTTCCAACTATCTTAAGAAGAGTACATGGTTCACAACCGGAGAAACACTGAACTTGACTACTGGAGCAATGGGTTATTGGGAATAAGTGAAAAATTCTGCATTATAATGCAAAACTAATTTTTCCTGTTTCACTCCATGCCCATCCTTCAGTCTGTTTTCCTTTCTGAAATAAATATGTCAAGTCTGAAGCCAGGATTTCCCTGGTAGTAGTTTGTTCAGATCATCCATCAATGAAACAGACTCACAGCTGCCAGTTCTGTTAGGTCAGATTGTACAATACCTCTATTTTTCCAGAGACTGACAGAGTTTAAGACTTGAAGAAGAGGCAGCAGCTGGTCATTGCTGATAAGACTCAGTGAACACAGTAAGTCATAAATAAAATATACATTTGATACAGAATGTGCAATCAATTTTATAAGTTACTCATTAACAGGTCCACAGCTTGCAGAGCCTGCTGGATCTCACCCAGTAAGTCCACACTGTACAGCTGGGTTTAGTGCTTCTTTGTGGGCATCAAAATGGTAGGTTTTTTCCAGTTTCTCACTAAAGGTTGTCACTATCTACAAAGTAGCCGTGTGTTGTGCACAGCTGGTCCAAAATTCTAACACTTCTCTCAAATTGCATCTTTGTTCTAGAATGGGATAGGATATAGGCTAACTATAGTGTAAACAGCAATTCTATGCCTACAATTGCAAGTGTCTCTAATTCAGAGATCATTCTCTATGTTCCTCAAGGGCTTTTAAAAACTATTTTAGTGGTCTCTTCTCAGATTTTTAGTGTAGATGAAGAATTAAAAGCTGGATGCAACTACATCTATTTGAGTTCATATTAATGGAAACACTTCAAAACCTTGATAACTTTTGTCACACAATAAACTTGGTCAAGTCATTCACTTGTAGGAGAAAGATATTGGAAAAAGGCACTTTATATAAACATTGAGAGTTACAGATACCTTCTAATCTAACCTGATTTATAGGCTTAGTTCTTCCAAATAGAACATGCCAATAGTCACAAGAGAAATAAAATGAAAGAAAATATTACGTGAAAATGTAGGACTCTTCAAACACAAATTAATCTGTCAGATCAACGGTATCTGAAACCAAAACAAGGGAAATCTCATAACAGGCTCTCTGGACTGGAGACCATCAGTCTTTTGGTCTATAAGGTGAGCAGAAAACTGTCTGAACAGCCAGCCTCAGAGTGTCACAGCCAGTGGTTCAGAGTCCACCTGCTGTTCCTCAGGGACTAGCATTAAAGCTAATGCTAATAAAGCTAATGTTTATGTCAAAAATGTTGGGACAGGATGAACTCTCAGCTACTTCACAGGTAATACCAGAGTGGTCAATAGGCCAGGCTGTCACTCAGAGGAAGATTTATATGTTCTACAAGTGGTCTGGCAGGATACTTATGCAGTTTAACAACCCAGGTTTGGACTCCAGACTGGAGGCAGTCCAAAGGTAGGGCCATGAAAATGGTTTGGAGAGTGGAGAAGATAATATACAAGTAGAAGCAGAGAAAGCTGGGCTTGTTCAGGTTGGAGAAGGGAATGCTAAGGAGGGATCTAAATGCTGTCTTCTGCTTAAGGGGTGGTTTTATAGAAGTTAGGGACAGATTTCTCTCCAAGATAGGCAGTGAAAAAAAGGTACAAGAGAGGAAATTCCAGCTGATCTAAAGGGAAAAAAATTACTGTGAGAGTAGTGATCCACAGCAGCAAGCTGCCCAGAAAGGTTGTGAAATCCCAGACTCTGGAGATGTTTTGGGTCTGTAAATGCTTTTATTAAAGCTTGAAGTTAACACTACTTTGAGCAGAGGTTTGGACTAAATGATTTCTGGATGTACCTTCCATTCTACATTGCTCTGGTTTTTGAGACTAATGCAGGAAGCCAATTTTGACCAGGAAGTGAAGGGTAGATGAAACCATAGCAGGCTGAGGAGTGAGTTTTGTGGCAATGCCATGTGTTGCTGAAGCATCACTGGACAATGATCAAATTATGACAGTGAAATATGAGAGAAAAAGGAGCCTCTCAGAGTCAGAACTTGAGTAACATTGCACAGCAAGAAAATAGCAACCCTAAGCTCCACTGTCAAAATTAAACAAGAATCCAGTGTTGTTTGCAGAGAAATTATGGAGTATCCATCTTATTAATTATATTGCAAGTACAGGTGGAAAATCAATCATGATCACTAAAGGTTCCAGGCAGTTTTCAAGGGTAACAAACAACTTTTGTTTTATTTGAAAATATTATAAGGCCAGAAGGGATTTTTACTATTATTTATTCTGACCTCCAATTTAAAGCATCCACGGCATTTTCTCTTTACATAAGAGCATATAATTTAGAAAAGATCTTATTTTTCACTATACAAATTTTTAGTTGTAAAGAATCTAACATAACTCACAGCAAATTGTGCCAAAGGCTAATGAACTTCACTCAACTTTATTTCTAGCTTTAAAATGCCTCACTTCATTTTCTACTGGTGGATTATTTCATGCTTTGCTTGTTACAGTGAGAAATTTCATAACAACTCCTGCAACTTCTGCTTTCTCTCTAGGTGTTTAGAGAGTATAACCAAGTTTTTTATCATTTTACTTCAGGGTTTTTAAACTTGTATACCAAACATCATTCCTATAGCTGGCAGTGTGTTGTGGAGCCCGTTCACTGAGGGAGAGACTTTGTGTGATAACTTGGATTCAGTAGGACAGCCCTCTTGCAAAATGCTTGTGACTCACAAGTAAAGAAGGGCTCCTTATGATAAAAGTTCCAGGCCCTTAAAAATGATCAGTTTAAACCAGCTTTTTCAGTCCATTATTTTGAAACTTCCTCCGCGTTTTCTTTACAGCAAGAAAGGGTCTGCATGTTGTTTCACTGACACTCTCTTGTGGTTTAGGAATGGTATTCCCCAATTCTGTGTTCCCACTGAAACTCTAAACCAGGACAACACTCATTCACTTTCCTCCTTGCCCTCCCTCAGAAGCAGACTGGGGAGGAGAACTGGAGGTACAAAAGGTAAAAATCACACATTGAGATAACAATTTCCTGCAAAGAGCAATGAGATAAGAAAATAAGCCATAACAACTACAGTATCAATAACAAAATGTGCAAGAGAGGCAAACAATTCACACTAGATTGTTTGGAACTGGCACTAGCCAATTGCTTCCTCCAGCTTGGAACCAGCATTACTCCACTGTTCCTTGTGCCACATTTACTCAGATGGAAGGGACCCTGTGAATGCAGGGGAGAGTGGGTTGGAGACAAAGACAACCACTGACTCAATGGCCATGTGGCAATAGCAAGAGTTTATTCTTTGAACCCCTCTTTATAAAGGGGTTTGAAAAAAAACTGGTCTGGGTAGCTCATTGGGCTGATCTTTGATACCATCCAACTCCCGAACCAGTGAAATGTCTGCAGCTTAGGATGGAACATAATTGCTTGAGGTTCGTGTCTTTCAGCCCAGTGGCCAGTTTACAGAACCAGCTGGGTTTCTTCTCTATAGCCAAATTAATTTCCCAGTACAAGCCAGCTTGTACAATAACAGGAGCCTTCCACAACAGCCCCAGCAATGACCTGGGCTGGTACAGAACAACCTCCATGTCCCTGCCATGCTCTTCCTTTTGCTCCTGCAAAAATCAACCCTGTCCTGACAGAACCAGGACACTCATGTAACAGGCTAAAATTGTTTAAAATTGTAAATTGTGTAAATTGTGTAAATTGTTTCTGTATCACGTGCATTAAGGATTCTCATTAATATTGCTATTTGAAGAGGGTATTTCCATATCAAGTCATGGTCAGAGACAACTTCCAGGTTCAAAGGCCAGCAGTCACTAAGTCCACAGTGACAAGACAGGTTCAAGGTCAGGCCAGAAGGCCATTTGGCCGAGGTCCAAATAGGAGAGGTCCAAGGCTGCGATGCCTGCAGCGGTGCACATGTGGGAACACTCTGAAAAGGAGTTCTCCAGGAAAGGGAAGGGCCCCCAGTGAGGTTTTCTGGCAGAGTTTCTGGGAGGAAGCCTCTGCTGAAGCATCATCCAGCTTTTTTTGGAGAAGCTTCAGAGTCAGCTGAGGCTTTTGAAAGACCTCTCTGAGCAAGCTGGCCTTGAAGGCAGGGAGGTACGCTCCTGGTTCTCACAAAAGAAAACGGCACGCTAGAGCAAAAGGAGTGCAAAGAATTGACCACAGGAAATAACACTGGTGTTGCTAGCTTCATCAATATGTCATTTTCCCTCTAGAGCATGGAGCTTAAACTCTGTCACACAAAGCAGGTGAAATCATTCATCATGTCAGTTCAGTAGTGTAGGATTTTTAAGTCAAGTTTTTCGGAAGCAAGTGAAATTGGAGCTCTGCTTCTGCTGTTAATAGTGCAACTGGAACTCCATACACTGCACCAGTGTAATTCTTCTGCCCTGAGAGTATATAATGGTAGTTAAGAGATGTCATTTCAACTCATAGAATAAGATATTATGATAATATCTTATTAAGTCTTCAGTAAAGTACGTCATTAGCCAATTTCAATCTTCCCATGGAGAAATGTGAAACCCACGTGTGAGAATTAATATGCTTGAATGGACTGATGAAACAAGCTTCAGCAAGCAAAAAGACTGCCCTGAGTGCAGACTGAAGGAGGTGGTATCTTGACAATGTGAAACACATCACCTAACATTTCCGTTTTTGCAGTCTCAATCAATACATGTGTCTGTTTTCCAGAAATCAATAGAGACACAGTTCTTTATAGTAGCCATGAGACCCAACCTGACCTGGAAGAGAAATTGTCTAAATAGCAAAGCACAAGCCCATTAACAAGGCTGACAAATGATCAGCTTAAAAAGGGTTCTGAATATTTTAATTTACGATCCCAGCATTGGATGCAAAGAGAGTTTTCTCCAGAGTAAGCTGCAACACATATCTGAAGACAGTTACCCCATTTCTCTGCTTGTTCCCTTTCACACTGAAATAATTTCTGTGTAGCAACATCATCATCATTAATGTCTCATATAATTTCTAAAATCTGTGTGTATTAAGTATAACCTTTAAAAGGTTATTCATACATCTGTATGAATTCTAATAAGAGGGTATAATAGTCTGCAATAATCTACCGGTTGACCTTAAATAGCAAAAGCATTTTGAAATGAAATGGTTTGGACTGTAGAAACATGAAAATGCCTTCTGAGAGGGTTTCTTAGGGAATGATACTCTTTACTGTGTTTCCATTTCTGTCTCAAATGCCCTTAGCAGATGGCTTGGGTTTGGACCTCCAGCTTTAATCTTTATTGGTCCCAGAATGATGCTTTTTGCATAGTATAGCTTCCTTTATTTCAGTTTGGATATGCTTGATAGTCAATGAGCCTCAGTGTTGAGGCTCATTGTGTCATTTTTTCCTCATTTGAAATCTGTATCTATTTTATGAAACACAGTGCATTGCAAGTTTCAGTAATACCAGTTTGGGTCATGATTGGGATCATGAATGGGATACCCTTCAGACTTGGCAGTTTGGGAATGATGTTGCTATCATGAAAGCAGGTTAATATCGGTATTCATATGTTAGTTCTGGTTTCAAAACTGTCCATGCACACTATGTAATTTGAAAAAAAAAAAAAGACAAATTTTCTTAGGCTGAAATATCAGTGTTATTATCAAAAATTCATGGCTTTCAATACAGCAGTGGAGGAACAATGAAACAGAAGAAGTAAAGCTAAAGATTCTGAGGTTCCTGAAGGGTCAGTGGGGACAGAAAATCAACAGCAGCAGTAGCAGCTGCAGCAGTCTCATCAACAAAAGAAAACCCTTGTGCTTCCCAAAACCAATTTCCAACAGTGCTAAAGTCCACATTCTGTATGAAGTGCCAGATATTAAGTTCACATGGATGAAGAGAAGCCTGAAGTCCTTCTGTCTCTTATAATAGCTTTTTTCTTTCAATTTAAACTACTGCTTGGGGGCAAGGAGCAGTATTTCAAAAGGATAAATACTTGCAAGAGGCATGGTACCTCCAAGGAAAGACCCTTTGGAGAAAAAGCTTGCATCAGTTCTGCTCACGATGATTGTAGTTTAATTTACCTTGGGATCTTGTTAGTTTTACTTCATTTGTTAGTCAAATGATGGCATTGGCTCTTAGGGAGTTGTCATATTTAGTTTCATGTCAGCTGTTATTGCTGCAAATCAGATAAAAAGGAGCAGCAAGATATTCTGGGCTGGATGATGTAGGTGCACATAAGAATGTTACCCGTTTTCTTCTCTGTAAAGGTTAAAGGCACTTCTATGTGTGTGTGTGAAGTAAGATCCCAAAAATTATTTAGCTATTTTAAGCCTTTTTAAGGAATGTTGTGATTGTCTTCATTATATATTAACAGCAAGAGAATTAATCTAAAAATAAGATCATGAGTACAATTCAGTAATATCACTATCATTGACATAACATTTTACAGAACTTAATTTTTCTTTTGCCCTTTTGCCATGTAATGCATAGAACGCCACCTTACATGATCCACTCTTTGCTCTCAGTCTGATCAAATCATCTCAGTTTGATTTTACACTAAATTTTACTACTTACATGGGTAGCCATTTTTGTGCTAATAATCACAATTTCTGAAGTCTTCCAATGCGACTCTGCCATAAAATGAGGCTGTGGCTACAGAAAACTTCAGAAGACATCCCCTCATTGTTGAAATATCATTGTTGAGTTCCTGGGCTTTTTATGTCCTTTTAAAGAAGCTAAATAAAACAGGGCTTTTAACTATAATAACTTGCAGAATTTCAAGGCTAATGGGTGCATGTATGTGTGTACGCTGCTAACCCCTCCATCAGGCTTAGGCAGAGCTAAGTTTATCAACTGACCACAGAAAGACACAGCAAAATCACAGAATCCTCTCACTTATTGTTAGTATGTTCTTCACAAGACCATGACATGGACGTGGGCAATCTGTCACGACACGGCTGGACAGACCCCAGGGAGAGCTCTGAGTTTGTTGTGAGACTTTCCCAGCTTTGCTGTTGCTGGCACCTGTTCTACCTCAGGTAGTCCTGGCAGTGAAAAGTCTATTCTTTCAGAAAACATAGTAAAAAATATAATTGACTGGTTTTTATTGAGTATTTATGCCTGTAAGTGTTCTTTTTATTCCACAAATGACACTTAGTTTTTTGAAAGTACTTGCTTTTCCCCTTAGCACTACGTCAAGCTAAGACATTTATTTTTAGGCCTTAAATGATCCAGTGAATTTACAGTACACAATTAATTGCAACAGTAGCAAGTTTGGCACACCATGCTGTTAAGGATAGCAGGGACTGTAGTGATTTTATAATGAATTCACTCTAAATCTCAGCAAATAGTAGCATACTAGGACATCTGACAGCTGCTTTCCCCAGCTAAATCTCACCACTGAGACTCCATTCCCAGAAAAATAACAAGTCAGGCTTGGTTAGTGGTGCTGCAGCTTGGAATATGAGTTTTGACAAGGGAAAAAATCATTTGTACTGTACTAGCTTTTCATGAGCTGGGGCAAGGAGTAAATCTCTCCAATGGCAAAATAAAGCTGTCAGACAGCTTTTTCATAAGATGCCATTGAACATCAATATGACAATTCTCCCTCCTGATCTTTTTTATAGGTTGCTAATTCTGAAAGAAAAGTCATCTTTGCCTACATATTTGCGGATTCAGGCACTGACATTTTAGGAGTTATACTAGAACAAAAATACAGACTCAATAAAAAGGAGTTCCCCTATAGCCTTGCTGAAGAGATGCTTTTGTTAAATATCTATTTCTAGGAAAAGATACTGTATTTGCTGCTTTATATTTTGGGATTGATATATACATGTATGAAAGAAGTTCTCTGAAAAATTAACAGGCAAATATCCAGGCACATGAGAATGATGAACTGAAGAACACAATGGCAATGGCCATCAGCCTGAGGCATGGTCATCATTAAGGCAGTAATTTTGTTCCTTAAGCACTTGAATAGGTTTCCTTTTCTGTCTTTACTGGACCTAGATGAGAAAATTTGGTCTTTTCTCAGTTTGGCCACTTTGTATGCACCAAAACATAATTGAAGCCTAAGTACAGTGAAGACTGATTGCAGGGGTCCTCTCTTCCAGGATAAGTGGCGAAGCCAGCGTTCCTGGTGGGACATCTGAACATCTGGGTTTAGTTTCTGATACTGAAGGTCATGAAAGCTCTTCTTGTTTAGGGTTTAGGGAAGCTCTTTTAGTTATAGGGTTATGGAGATGGTCATCTTTACCTTCACTTTAAAATACACTTCTTTATGGCTGTGGAGGAAAAGGAGACAGCAATTAACTCTTAACATGCTCTTAAGAAAACAGTAAATAGAGTGTGTTGCATTAACATTTACTCAAATTTTGTGCGCTTTTCACAAGTATTTTCCAATATTTATCTTAATTTTCTATTAAAATCTTAAGAATATTTCCCTTTCATAGATTACCTTTGAGGTTTGGCATAATTCTGAACATCTTACAAAAGAAAAAAAGCCAAATACTTCTTTATACGGACTGTTGTATTAAAATGCTTTGGCCATGAATTCAGACATCATATCGACTCTTAAATTAGCAAGCAAGGCATGTTTCAGAGTTCTCTTTCTGGGCTGCTATTAAATCTTATCTTTTCAGGCAGTTTAAACAGTCTTTGCAAATAAATAGTACTGTCAAATAGAGCAACCACTTTAGTGAGCTTATAAAGAAAACAAGTGTTTGAGGCTAGTATTAGTAAAAGAAAAAAAATCATTTGCTACTATCACTGTGAAAAAAGAAGTAAGTCAGATGTGAAAATGAAAATTATCATAAATTACAAACTAAAAGTTTCATTAAATGTGCAAGTAGCTGTAAATTAGGTGTTTCCTAGTTTTCTAAAGTGGCCAAGGGTACTTTTAGTTTCTTTTCCTATTGTTGGTAGGTTTTTGAATGTCTGGGTTTTTTCTCCCCCAAGTTTCCAGTGTGCTCAAATGTCTCATTCATGTTGCCATGAGGGTCTGATTAATCTAAAGTCTTAGTCATTAGAATGGTGACCACTGATGCAAAATCTATTCACAAATAGTAAGCACTCTTTATATTTTTCCCAATTGGTTGCAAAAAAAAAAAATATTTATCAGTTAACAAAATGAGAGTAGCAGCATAAGAATTGACTTCACTTACAATTCTCATATTAAATTGATGTGTATATGTTTCAGAGGACATTAGTTAGCAAGAAGTGTTACTGGAAGAAATGGAAAATCAGTAAAATATTAATTAAAAAAATAATCTCACTATAACCACATATGCAAGAACTCTCCTTTTATTTTAGAAGGTTCACTCAAAGTCAGTTTCTACACTATACTGTCATTGAAATGGAAGCGTGACCTGCCAGACTCTTCCCTGAGTTCTGTTTTCTCAGTTTGAAATAATTCAGCCCTCTGGGTGATCACTGAAGCTGACAGAACCTGCTCATAATCCGCCTGAGTTGTGAGCAGGAGCAGAATCTCTCACAGTTTAGGTTCTCCAGTTCTTGCCATGAAACTCCTCAGCTGTGGGTTTTCAGTCCAGGTGGGCACTTCCCAAGACATGAGACAGGGGCAGCAAACCTGCAAAGTGTCTACTCAGCTTCATGTTGGTCCTAAACAAGCACGGAATAATAAAGATGAAGAAAAATCAAACCAGCACAAAATAAACCAGCAAAGCCTACCCAGCTTTGACACCATTGATTTTAAGAATCCCAAACTGGAACATGTGGAGGTGTTTGATGTGTGTGTGACATTAAACTACTTTTGATTATTTTTTCAAAATACTAAGTCTTCAAAAGCTCAGATAAATAGCTCACAGTGTTCATTAAGAAGACTTGACCTGAGTGGAATAGATGCTGCTGATGGTGTGAAGAAAAAAGCTGGCAATAAGAAGCAAGGTGAAAGCTGTGACATGCACAACCATATTAGCATGCTGAACTTTTCAAACAGTGACAAAATTATTCTTTCAGTGTCTGTGCCTTCACTGCAATAGCAGATAGAATTCCTGCACAGGTGTTAATGAACCATGACCTTAAATCCAGTTGACCTTGTGTGAGGCTAAATGTACTGGGTGTTGTAGTGTACCTGAATGCAAAATGTGTGTTTAAAGAAGTATTTTATTCAAAAATAGAAGAATTATACCCAGCTTTCCACATGTGCAAATTGAATTTTATTATTTTTTTAAGTATTGTCTTTAATTTCATCCTCATATATTACTCCTGGGAAATAGCTTACATTTCTACCTGTAATTAATTCAGGTGTCTAAGGTTGAAGTATGTTTTTGAAAAATGTCTTTGGGCCTATTCTACCAATAACAATGACTGGGTAATTAATTCAAGCTGTTCCATTAAAAAATAAATAAAAGACTGAACAAAAGAATATTTTCTGAAAATAATAACAGTCACACAAGTACTGTAATTGTTGTTGACATTCCTTAGTATTTAATGGGGATCTGTAACACTAATGGGAACTGGAAAGGACCCATTTAATTCAAAGCTATCCAGTCCTGTAAATGAACAACTAATTTCTCTCAGGGAATAGCTAAATGTAGTTGCTAAAGTTAGACTGGGTCCTCAATAAGTAATTTTTACTGGTCTTGTTTTTCAGAGGTTCTGAGCCATTGACTTCCATTTGAGAGAATTCCTAGCCTTTCTTTTTAACCATTTTCTTTGGTTTTAAGGACCCTATAGAGGTCAGGGAAATTTCCAGAGCAAATGGAAGAGACATATTTAACTTCTCCAGGTATTTTACAAATAAATACAGTCATCAGCATTCCAAGGGCTGTATTTTGAATGGAGTCCTCTGAAAGCAGAGTGCCATGGAGCATCAGTCCACTTAATTTAGTTCCCTGACTTCTCTTAGTATTGCTGCTTCAGTTGCTATTACTGAACACCTAGAAATATAAAATCCCTAAAAGGTTAAAGTAGCAGAATTTAATTAATCAGTTGCATTTTTAAATAATAAAACCAATTGTTTTTATTAAATGCTTGGTAGAATATAAAGTGTACTTTCAAAAGTTATACATTTTGAGACTTCAGCTAAAGTGCACTTTAAAAAGTTATACATTTTGAGACTGTTCAGCTATATTTGAAATAAATATATTATTGACTATTAAGAGTTCTGTTCATACTACATTAACTTTTGTTGGGTATGGTTTTATATTAAATGAAATGGTTTCCACAAAGATACATTTATGAGATGAAAAAGGAATCACTTTTTTATGACACTGTGAGAATACAAATAAGTGATCTGTGAAAATATAGAAAAGTATCCTTAATCTTTACTTTTTCTTGAATATTCTGTACAGATGAACTTGATAGAAAACATCAATGGCCAGATTCTTTATATACTTTGATCTAATAACTGCAAATTTGGCCTAATATTGCACAGGGATTTAAATAGGAACCATATTTGGAAACAATTTTAACCAAAGTCCAGCACTGCAAAGGCACTGCGACCACTGTTCAGTGTATTACACATAAATGTTAAAGGCTCATGTCTGTGTCTGTGTGTCTGTGTGTGTCTGTGTGACAGGGAGAGATTGAAATCACTACAAATATGATTTGAGTCTGATGTTATAGCCATGCTCATATTTCTACATGCACCAATAAAATCATATTGGCCGTTTTGTCCTCAGAAAACTGTTCTTTCTGTGAGCATACAGGATCTCTTAAAAATTGGATATCTTTATCATTTCCTTGGTATCCACACCTTACTCTGATAATATCATTATTTTTCTGCTAAGTCACTGAGCACACAAAACCTTGCAAGGGGCTTCTCTTCAAGAACAGATATGGAAAGACATCCTGGTCATAACTCAGCACGCACAAACTTCAACACTTCCCACAACATCCCTCAAGGGAGAGCTGGTTTGTACACAAAAAGCATCTGCATCAAGGCTTTATTCTAGGCAGGTAGAGAGTCTCTTTCCTCCTCCATCTTCTCATTATGCTATTTGTCCACAAAATCCTGGGGCGGGGGGGATGAGTGACACTCAGTCAATGACAACTAAAAAGCTTCCCATGACTCAAAATTTATATGTAAGTTAAGAAAAGGTAGTTTAAAAAACAGAAATATCTTCTTGTATTACTTCTCTTTGCAATACATTCGAAACTACTTTTGGTCCTTAAACTGAATTTATCTTAATTCCATAAGACCAAAACTGTTGATAGTTTAGCAAAATAAAAATTTTTTGTAAAATAGTCTGATACTTAAAATTGCATCCATTAATGGTCACTCTTCACACTGGACTGCAATGCTCCTTCTACTTGGATTAGCCTTTTCCAAAACCTTCCAAAGCAGAAAAGAAAAAAAAAAAAAAAAAAAAAAAAAAAAAAAAAAAGCTCCTGAGCAGAAGGATTTACATCTTCAAAAGGAGACTCTAGAGGTATAAAAGAGAGTGAAGTATGAGAGAGGAACAGTGATCTTATTTCTAATTTTTTCCTGCATGATATATCCTCCTCCCTTCTAGCTTTTCTTTTCTATTGTTTTTTTAATCTCTCCTTTTGCAGGGTTTTACTCTTTGTTATGCTCAGTCATAGAAGTGTCTGCAATATCACTGCATAGCGTTCCCAGTTTGAAGCTTGTGGGCCTTAGACAAAATGCTGCTCACTCTTTTCTTGGCTGGCACAAAGCAGGAAGACTGAGAAGGGCTGTTCTCATTTGATTTGACTGATGCAGAACAGATGGGATGTAACCGCGTCTCCACACCTTTTATTAACCAGAGACTCTAAAGGAGCTCCAGAGCCTCTTGTATGGCCACTGTGGTGCAGAATGCTCTGGTGTGACACTCATCTCATTCCTGTGCCTAGGGGTTTGTCCCACTGCATGGATGCCACCCAATGAGAGCTGTCTACCAAGATCTCCTCTGTTACAAGCCTTAGCACAACATGCCAGGCAATGGGAGTCTTGGGTGGTGCTCACAAGGCAGTGCTGGGATTATTGGTTGTGGGCATGTCTAGCAGAATATGTGCTGCATGCAAAACCCTCAAAATCATATATTACCTTCTCGACCTATCTGGAAATTTTTAACATGTACATTTGTTTCTTTCTAAGTTTGTGTTCCTAAGCCTGAGGGTAAGTCTTTTCTTCAGAATGAAGAAGAATGGGGTTTATATAAAAACATACTAAACACACTAACAGCAATAGATGTGAAAAACAGCTCTGTGTACGCAAGAATACATTCATGGTTTAAAACTGTGCATCAATTGTCATTTAAATTAGTTGAAACATGCCCCATTTGTGTCTGTCATACTGGTCCATGACAGCCATCACTGTAGTCTGTAATTCTGCCATCACTTTCAACTGCTTTAATGATTCTACCTGTTTCTCAATTTTTGATCTGCTTTTTGACAATTCTAAGTATTTTTTTTTTCTCATAGTGAAAAAAAATTAATTAGCAGTCTTACTTCCCAGTAAATTACTTGCTGACTGAATCATGCAATCCCTCACTTGACAGAAAGGATGTAAACAAAGAGAATTTTGAGCAACAGTCAAAACAGCAGCATTGGCACCATAGCATAGAAACTAACTTCAAAGATGAGATTAAAAAACCCTGTAAAATAGGCATTTCAGATATCATTAATTCTCTATTTGGATCCTGTATTAATAAAAGCAATTCTGTCATTCTCTGTGGAAAGCTAACATTTACCCTAAAATGCTTTTTAAATAATCTTTTGTAATGCAGGGCTATGTACTCTCAGAATTGCTAGATTGCACTGCAGGTTGGGAATGCTGCTGCAGCATTCATGTGGCACATTCTTCTGACTTGCAGCACTTAATTCTGTGATAATTGAGTCCCAGAAGGTAAAATGACCAATTCAGAGTCCAGAATACAGTCACACTATTACCACCATTGAATTAGAGCTGAGTGGCCATACAGAGCAGCACAGCAACATCTAATAAAAACCTTCAGTCACCACAAATTCTTCACATTACTGTATTTTTGTTATCTTATATGGCGTTAACAATTCAAATACATTGAAAAAATTGTTTTCAGAGAGCTGAGCATTTTCAAGGTTTGGTACTCTTTAAACATGTAGATATTTGGTTTTTCTCTTCACCTTCAGAATTTAATTTTCTTGAGAGTTTGGTGTGAATTACTTTCAACTTCTGTCTGGAATATATAGCTTTATGGTCTATATAATCAAATCTAATTGTGAAATGATTATTTTTAAGAATTGTACCTGTAGTTTCAGGGGAATGTGTGAGATGTGCAAACCAAAACTTATGGAAGTAGCATATATAATATGTAGGATTTTACTGGTAAAATTCATTAACCAGTGAATTCTATAGATTAATTTTATTTAATTTAAAATTGCCAGCAGCTGGAGGGAAAAGAGTAATTTAAAAAAAACATGTTTATAGCTGAGCTCAATCATTATTTTTCAATGTCAAAAAGCACTACATAAATTAATACTGATCAAGTTATTAATTTTTGTTTTAAGTTCGTATTTGAGTGTCTTGCTGAACCAGAGAAATAAAAAATAATTTTCCAGTAAAAGCATTTTTTCAAATTAGAAATTAGAGGGGAGGGGGGTTGTTTATTTATTTATTTACACACAATGACTTAGTTAGTTCAAAAGGATTAGAAATAATCTCAGAGCAGTATTTGAAAATATCCAGTTGCAGATCCAATGTGATTATGGTCACAATGTGACCCAATATGTGATTACATCAAAGTTCAGAATACCTCTGCTAAAGTTTTACATTAAAAAATATATATACTTTTTTTAAAAAAAGGTTAAAATGCTTTTGGAGTTTGATATCTCTTTATGCTTTGTTTAGCACCAGCTGGAGAGAGCATGATGAGCATGTTTGTTTTCCAGTGACAACAAAATAATTTTCCATTAAAAGTTGCTGTTTAGAAAATAAATTAATGAATAAATAAATAAATAATAAAAGAGAAAATAAACACATTTTCCTGTGCAGCATTCAAGGTCAAATATTTAAATAATCCATCTGATAGCTTAATATGTGAGTTTGAAATGAATTAAAAATAATTATGGAATCTGCCAACATATTCTCATTATACAGAGTACAATTAAAAATTAATTTCCGTCATTATAAATTTTGTGAATACAGAAAAGAAAATGTGTCCTGTTTACCTGGCAAGGTCCTTTGAATACCTTTAGTAACAATGAATTATTTTGTTTGCCAGCAATGTGGGATGGCTCCGGTTATGTGTTGTTAGCATTTGCATATTAAACATCTGAGCTCAGTTAATGCATTATAGAGCACTACCTCTTTGATGCATCATAACCTTGCATTTTCATTCCTTGCAGAAGGGAATCCATATACCTGGTGGGTTGGAAAAGCCAATGAGAAGCACTACTATTGGGGCGGATCAGGACCTGGCATTCAAAAATGTGCCTGTGGCATCGAACGCAACTGTACTGATCCCAAGTACTACTGCAACTGTGATGCTGATTATAAGCAATGGTGAGTGCTTTACAAGAGGGCAGGGTGAGAATGACCAAATCTCCTAACTTTTGCAACGCTGCCATGAATTTTAATATATCTTTTTTCTATATTTTCTTTCTTACCAAAATAAAAAGGCAAAATTATTACATTTGTGATTCCTCCTGCAAAGTGTTGACTCATGCCTGGGTTTCCATTTTATTCATGGTGTCTGTGACAGTTAAATATAAGGGCTGTATTCATGATTTCCAGCCCACTGAGCTACAGAAAAGAAGGCTAAAATTGCAAAGGCAGGTCCTCATAGGAAAGACCAGTGTTTTGGTTATCCATGCAACTTTGCCTTCAAAAGATTCAGTTATACTGCAATACAGAATGAATTTTATCCCTGCAACTTCATAGCTTTTTCCCAGGATTTCTCTTCTTTAAAGTGTTGCTTCTGCAGCACTTGAAAATGTGAGTGATATGTACTGAAATCACTCATCTAGTGCCTCCAACTCTCATTATCTGTTTTTCATGAAGAAAAATATGTTAAGAACTAGACACATATTATGGAATGAGCCTCTGTACTTCAGAGGAAGCTACCAGACTTTCCATGAGATAATTAATTAGGCAGGAAAAGAAATAAACTTGCATCTCTGATATTCCCCATAAACATGAACAGACTGCATAAAGCTCATAATCATTTTGAGTGAGACCTTCTCTGTGGTTTACAACACTTTGTTTGTGAGCCTTAATCATTTGTGTCTCTTTTCTCATGACAGGCAGGATTATATTTTACATAGTATGCAATGTTCAGTGACATATTGAAACCATACTTTTATGAACATTTCTCCCATTAATAGCAACCTGTGGGTAATTGAAGCAATACTGGCTCATAAACCATTTGAGGTTAATTGAGAAATTTTACAGCTATTAATGAATGTAGAGATACAGAACTGTAATGGTATGTCAGAGACTAAAAAAGAAAGAAAAAAAAAGATAGGAGGAAGAGTCATAGAACCACAGAATCGCAGAATAGCAGTGTATGAAAGGATATGAAAGGGACCTCAGAGTTACTCTAGTTCAACCCATTTGTTCAAGAAGGGTCACCTATAAACTGTTGCCCAGTACTTTGTTGTTAAATAAATCCAAGGATAGACTCTGCAGCTTCCCTGTGTACATTATCCCAGGACTGGGCAGCATTGGAAAGAATTTGACTCCATCAGCTTTGAACCCTCCCGTTAGTTACTTATGGACATTGATGACATCCTTCTCACCTTCTCTTCTCCAGGCTGAACAGCCCCAGCTGCCCCAGTTTCTTTTCATAGTAGAGATGCCCCAGTCCTTCTGTCATCTAGTGGTCCTTCATTGGACTCCATCAGCAATTCCATCTCTCTCTTGTACTGGGGACCACAGAACTGGGCCCAACACTCCAAATGTGGCCTCACAGGTGCTGAGCAGGGGAGGAGGATGGCCTCCCTTGACCTGCTGTCAGAACTTCGCCTAATGCACCCCAGGATGCCATTGGCTGCTTGGCCTCAAGCGCACATTGCTGGCTCATGTTCACCTCGGTGTCAAGCAGATTCGTTTGAGTGTTTTCTGCCAAGTTACTTCCCAGTTGGGTGACTCCCAGCATATACCGGTGCATGGGGTTGTTTCCCCAAGGTGCAAGGCTTTACACTCTTCACTGTTGAACTTCATGACATTTCTGTGAACCCAATTCTCCAGCTTATAAAGATCCCTCTTTATAGCAGCAGAACCCTGTTTGATGTGATCTGCAAGAATGAAGTATGAAAAACACAATAACAGAATAATAAAGGAAACTTTCCAGGCCCTGCAAAAAATGTAGATTAGGATGTGGGAAATCAGATATTGCCACAGACATTGCCATCCTAAGCTTTGACATTGTTAGGATAGTAATCTGTTGGCTATGATATGGGATGAACTACACAACACCACAGATAGACAGGAGTCAGTTTCAGAGACAGGGTAATCACACATGCTGCCAAACTTCAGAAATATAATTATATAGAGAGAATGAAGAATATGAAGTCAGATGACTCCAACTCAATCATAGGCACTAGAGCAGTGTGGCAGGAGGGATGTAGGTTTGGCTCTGTGTCAAAATGGTAACAATAAAAGGAATATATTGTGATAATAATTACAATAATGGTAGAATTGGAAGCACTTACAGTTTTCATTGCCTGAGGCACTGGATGCATATCCATGAATAATAGGGCTCTGTACCATATGATGACTGTTTTCCTTTACACCAAGGGAAATGTATGGGGAAAACGGCACTGGATTTTGATCTGTTCTTGAAGATTCCCCAAGAGTCACAGATGATAATTTAATAAGCAGCATCCACTCAATAATCTTTATGTAACCTCTGCACCCCATATATACACTGAGATTATGTGGATTCTACTAACAAATAGATTCATATGGTTATTAGATTTAGATCTAAAATGGGCTTATTATCATTAAAGATTTACAACTGTTTACTCAGAAATTCATACAAGGATATTTTATTACATAAAATATTTCTTTAGATAAGTATCAGAATTTTTTCAGGACAACTACTATTCATTGCAGGACTTTTTATGAAAACCAATTATACCACTGGATATTATATTTTAATCTGTGGTGTCTGTAAATCACAGGAAAAAATGAAAGCTATATTACAGGCTTTAAGGACATTTTCTTCAGGATTCATTTTTTCAGTTTGGTTTTGTCAGAATCTAGTCTTTTCCATAGGCATATCTTTTGGGTTTGGGAGTTATTTTGAGGAGTCCTAGTTAGGAATTTTATCTAGCCATGTCCATCAATACCTCAAAAGCAAGTGAGATCCAGAGGAAAGGGGACATTGATGACTTCAATCATCAGGCAGAATTCAGCTGGGGCTTCCAACACACATGTGCCCAATTCTGGTGACAGCAAAACAGCTGCTGGTTTCGACAACAGAATATGCAAGAGTTTATGATGAGCAGATAAGTCTCAGTTCATAGATTAACAAAGCAGCTTGCCACAGCTTGCCACCATAGCTCACCAGCACAACTTATTTTAGAAGGATTTACATTCCCCTAAAAGAGAAGGGCTGAGTAAACACCAAACTGTGCCTGAGAATTCAAGTGGGACTTTTGCAGTAATTGCATATCTTGTCCACAGCTGGGAGCACTGCATTTGCATGTGGTATGCCCACAGTGATGTTCTGCTCCTGCCCATGCATTGTTGGAAAAATTGTTTTGGGTTTTTTTGGGTGGTTGCAGGGGTAATATCCTGAGGGGAGAAGGCAGTAGCCAGAGCAATAGCTATATTAGAAAAGGTAAGGAAGTAAAATAGGAAAAGAAGACTCTGTAGAAATTGTGAGAATCAAAGGTGAAGAAGAGAAGCAAGACTCAGGAGAGAGATTTTACAAGGAAATTGGGGAGCCACTGAAGAATCGGTCAGGCTGAATCAGAATGATGTAGTGTGAGTAGAATATTGTCCACTGTTTTTATTTTAGAATTTAGAATTCATGTTAGAAATTAAGAAAGGAATTACAGCTTGATGAATGATTTCATAACAAAGGCAGGAGAATGTTTCCCTGGAGATCTGGTTTCTAACCCTGCCTCTGGAAACACATTCCTGCATGGTGCTTCCTCAGTTTCATAAACCATTTCTTCACAGAACAGTCATTAGTCTGATCCTAATTTTCTGGAAACTCAGTGTAGAAACCCAGAAGTCCACTTTGTGAAAATACCAAACATTAACAGTTGCAACCAGAATAAGGGATCGCTCTCTGAATGCATCTAATGCAGTCATTCAAAACAAAAAAAAAAAAAACAAAAAAAAAAAAAAAAAAAACAAAAAAAAAAAAAAAAAAAAAAAGAAAAAACCAAATATGTAGGCATCTCAAATGAAGCACTAAGTATGAGTGTTTTTAACATTAACATATTTCAGCCTCAACATCCAATCTGTAGAATGCAAATTATGCCAGCTACTCCCTCATGGAAGTACTGCAAGGATAGGTAGATTTATGAAGCAATCATCTGCTGTTCTAATGAGCGCTATAAAAAATCCAACAAGAAAATGTGGTCTTTATAGAAAGATCTGAAGTAACACATTAGATATAAAATGGTATCCACATATTGAAGCATAAGAGTAAATTTGGAGAGTAGGCAATGTTACACTAAATGAGTGTTGTCTGCATACTATATTGAATAATGCTGAAGCCCTCCAGAATAAATAATAATCTGGGGATTATTATTTATGATAATAAATAATAATTTATTTAAGGGACCAGTTAAGGATTGCATAATAATAAAAGGGACCAGTTAAGGATTGCATCATGGTGGTAGGAACAGGGAACTAATTAAAGCTCTTTAAGCAGCCTGAAATGCCTTTTTTAAAATGAAATTTTGTGTTTGGTTTTTCAATTTTTTGTTGTTTTTGATTTTCTTTTAACCAAGTATGTAAGTAATTCTGTATAAGTAGAGAACCAGCTGTGTTAATTATGGACTCACTCACAATGTAAATTTTCCCAGGGATTAGTGTATACCATAGGCTTGGTAAACCTTATATCTGTATGGGTTTTCCATTAATGATTTTTTTTTTAATTTCACATCTTGTCTATCTGAACAAAATAGTTGTGTAGAACTACTTAGCACATGCCTAATGTGTTGATTATCATGCCTGGATGATAAATAAGCCAAATGGTAAATATTGGCAGGGAATATGAGATATGAAATTCAGATTTATGTGTATTTGCACACATAGTCTAGAATATAATCTGATTCTTTAGAAACTCATGTTGTTGCTGCAATGTAATTATTAAGTAGTCATTTTTGTCTTGATAAAGAAACAGAAACCCAGATGGAAGAGCTTCACCCTGAGTAATCCTGCCAAAATTATCTTTTAGTCCCAAATTATCTATGATTTGTGTCCAAAATGAAATTAATTCAGAGTTAAATGGATCAGATTGTATAAGAAAGGTTAGATTTGCTTGCTAATAAAGATCATTTCTAAAGTGTGTGTAGTTGACATTTAAAGTCAGGTTGTCTCAATCTTGAGAGAATAAAGGTAGCTTTTATGAGTAGCAAGAAGTTCTCTGCATTGTTGCTAAATAAAATTATAATGAAATTATTAATTTTAGATAAAATGTAAGACTTTTTGAAAAAAAAATCTTATTCAAATAAGACCATTATTATTGGAATATAGACAGTCCTTCAAAAAAAAATGACTGGCATTGTAGATATAGGCACACTGTACTAGTTAAGTAGCAAATGTAAAGCTCTGCAAAGAAATTTTGTTTCCTACTCTCATTTGAGCCTAGGGTCACTTAAGACTCAGATTGGCCAAAGTTTCTACACCACAGGATCTCTGACAATAAGTCAGAAGGCTTATAATATGATGCTGTTCAAGGATTTACTCAGAAAAGGTGACATAAGAAGCTTTTTTCATTTAGCACTTCCTGATGTGAATGCACTTCAGGTTACAAAGCCAGTCATGGACTTTACTTCTGACTTCTGGTGTGGTTGCTAATCTTACAGGAACTATTTGGTGCCCCAAAAGATGATCAAAAGGGTTTAAGCAGAATTTTTAGATAAAGTTGCTTTGGACAAACGGAGAAAATCAGTGGAGGGAACCTTATTTATAATCTCACCGTTTGGATATTAAAGTTTCTTTCTCCAGAGCCTGTCAAATTGCTTTATTTTTGTGAGGTGTTTTACAGAACACTCTGCAGGATGCATCCCTCTTCCCTTCACAACTCTTGTCCAACAAAGGGAGTTTCAAAAGAAAGTTCCAGGTCATGGGTAAAGATGACTAAACAAAGCTCAGAAATACGAGTTGTTTGAGTTACAGGAATATGGGTGGATGTTGAAATGTCAGCCTGAAGCCATGGAAATGACAGGTGGGTCATTTGTAGCCAGATTTAATAGGATATTAAAGGCTCCTGGAGCTATAGGTAGGCATCAAGGTTTAAGTTTAGCATGTAATAATTACCATCAAAATCACAGAAATTTCACTTCCTGGCTCCCTGAGGCACTTTTGAAAATCCATCGTCCTTTAACCTTGTGTGCTCTCAGTAACAGAGCTGCTGATGCAGAGAGAGCTGGATAGTCAGAAGACCCTGGCTTCTCCTGTCCTTTGTTAGAAGCTGCTAACAATGTCTCTGCATTTCTTTTCCATTACTTTCCCATCTAGGCAGCAACTGGAGTTTCCACAGAGGTGTTACATGATCAGAGGTGTCTAGGCTACACATTCTTTGTAGAAAACAAAAACCAAAACCAAACTGATAACTTATTGTTGCAGCTACATTTTGTTTAAATTTAATTGCTATTTCTAGCATTATGGAGAGAAAAGGTAAAAGGGATCAAACTTGAATATACCTGAAAGAACTTGAAGGACTGTAAAAATGCTATTGAGGCACATGCATGACTAGAATCATACATATATATATATATATATGCGTGTGTGTGTGTATGCATATACAAACAAAAAAATTTCCAATAAAACTAGACAGATTGACTGCATAAAAAATCAAGGAATTATATATGGTAACCTCATATTTAAACAGTAACTTGCAAAACATTTTTGCCACAACACAGAGGCCTGTATTTAATAAGAAAACACACTGGTTTGTATTACAGGACACTAAAAAACCAAAGAAAACAAAACAAAAACAAAACAAAGCAAAACAAAACAGAAAACCAATTAAAAACCCAAACAAACAAAAAACAAACAAACATAAAATTATCTAATAAGATTTGTAATGTGCTGCTGTTTTACTTCACATCTTTATCAGATGATTAATCACAATTTCCTAGAAATTTAGGAAACTTTGTAGAATTAGGCCACAGCACTTTGAAAACTTTCATTCAAGATTTTTTCACAACATAAAGGCCATCTTTGAAACGACAGACAAGAAAACACTATTGGTAATTTCATACAGTAATTATATCTCTTAATCAAATAACAGTTGAAATATCAAAACTTTTTTTTTTAGCTATGCTTAAGGAATGAATAAATTTTGTTGATGAAGGCAGGGAAACTTAACTGACAAATTGCACTATTTCAGGTGGCTTTTTTTCTTGTAGTCTTATAAATCCAGACAGGCTTTTTTAGGTCTTTTAAGGTTACCTTACAGAGTTCCTTTGTACATTGACATTGACACCCAATGTTATATATTTCCAGTCAAAATTTAGCACTTTGACAGCATGTAATGGCACAGAATAAATAATTTGCATGAAGAGGGATACTAAAGACAGAAAGCCAAGCATTGAAACCTTAGGAAATATACTTAGGTAGTACTTTTTTCCATGTGAATTATGTATTTGAGCTGAAACTTTCACCAACAGACTAGCTGATAGCCGGAAGCCATAAAGTTCATTCCTTCTAGTTACAATTTGGCCATTAAAACTACTCCAGCAGGGAAAAGGGTCAAGTGACTGGGTATTAAATAGGCTGCTCTCTGTCCTATGTGTCTCAGCTGTGCTCATCAAATGTAACTGGTATGCAACATTGAAACAGAGTTTGCAGCCTGAAAAATGTGAAATCTTCCTTAAATAAATTCCATCCTCTTATTTTTATAATCAGATCTATGTTTTTATTTATAAAACTATGTATATCTTGTGCTTGTCCTTTATGCATTCTTCTTTTTTACTTCTTCCACTAGAAAAGGCTGAATGATTTTGTTACTAATAATGACAAATTAAAAGTTTGGGAGATGGAAATTCTGAAGTGGAACTCCTGGTCATGCTGCAAATGTGCTGAGTACCACCTTTCAAACTCTCCTTTCCTTGTGCCTTAGTACCACCACAAAATCCAGGATTTTGTTATGCAAGGCTGTCTACAAACAAAAAAGGACTCTTATTCCTCAATGCTGTGTATTCACTAGCATAAATGTGTACACAAAACTGATTTGAGTGATTTAAAATTTAATTCAAGGACCAATGAAGGGCATAGCACCTCTTGCACAGTAAGTTTTCAGGCTTTTGCTTTTATGCAGACTTGGAAGGACTTTGCTGTCTGGAATTGCCCCTAAAGCTTGTATTATGTTTCTAATGAGCTAGCAGCTCTAGTCCAGGATTCAGACAAACCTAGGATGCCATAGATTGCTCTTTCTCTTTTAGAGATGTTCCATGCAATACTGACAACAGCCATGGTATGTAGCTCACAGGAAATGACAGATTTCCAGCCTGAACTGAAACAGATTGAGGGGTTTAGGAGTTTCAATGAATCAAGAAACTTTCAAATTTTACTTGTGTTTTCTCTCTTTTCTCTTCTGCATTATTCACCTTTGGGAGTTGATTCAGGTTTTATTTATAGCAAGCTGATCTTACTTGGACTTTTTATCATCCTACTCACTGGGAGTAACCTTTCCCCTAAGGCTTCTGGCTCATGGCAGTGACCAGACATGTGAGGAACAAAGTCTTAACATTCTTCAAATCTAAAAACACAGGAAAATGTGGGCATTGATATGACATAAAATCACTCTTTGGCAACCTGTCTTTTCTTTGTTAAAATATCCCTTTCTTACTCAATCCTGTGTACGATGATTTTCTTCCTGTAATCAATACAGAACCATGAATGAGGAAACAGGATTCTGTACTGCCTCATGCATCATGAGCAGAGTCTTTTACCTTGCTGTAAATGTGAAAATGGTCAAGCTCTAACAACCTCCTAAGGATGAGGATTATTCCTGTTTGACTTTAAGTTCATTCATTTTTCAGTGCTAGCAGTAATGAATGAACTTAAAGGGGAGAGTGATGACAAGACATTATCCTTGTTTATTAATTTACTCTGTAAATTATTGTCAGACAAAAAGTGAGTGCTCATCCTGCTGCCAACCTCACTTCTGAGTGTTGCTGTTCAGGTTTTCTTGTCTTCAGTTCCAGCTAGTCAAAGACAGATGGTGTCATCCAGGTCTTTTTAAGTTAAAGAATCATTAAACAGCGACACTGAAAAAAAAAATCTATCAGAATTAGGTATTTGTAATTATTCTCTGGCATATCTTTTTTGTTATTGAAAGTGTCCTGTCTTTCTCAGGGTATTCTAAGAAATTTCTGAGAGGGTTATGAATTAGCACATGAAAAGGCAGATACATATGATTTTTAATTCTACCATGCAGACATTGGGGACATAATTCCCAGCACATTTGTATACTTTTTGTTATTAAACTTCATTATTAGTGTGAGTGACAAATCAAGTAGCAAGAACAAAAATGACTTCTATGTTTTGCACAGACAGATGCAGACTTTTTAATCTGAATGAAAAGCTTGTAGTCCTAGCTTCAAAGCAAATGACCTTACTGTCACAGCTTGTCAGGTAAGGGCAGAGTACATTGAGCATTGTGCACTGCAGAACTTTCAGCTGCCAATTATTTTCTCCTTCTCCACCTTTTATTTATGGGCTAACTTAAAGACTAATAACTTTGCCCTCAGTGCCATGCTATGAAGATGAAATCACCCCAGTGCAGACCAGCCCAATGTATTTCACTCTGTACCTGACACTGCTTAAGTCTTGAAGAGGGTGCTTTTCTTCTTAAATTGTAGAACTCCCCTGACTGTTTTATTTCTGAATCAGTGCAGTCAGATGTAAAGACATCTGAAATATATGACGAGATCTGTTATAAGGTAGATGAAGACTGCTCCACATGAGTAGCTGTTATTACTATTAGCAGTCATATTTTAGCTGAAACAATCACAAGGGAGTCCACCAAGTTGAAGGTGCCTCCAGAGAAAACAAAAGTTTTCACTGCTTGTTCTTTGGTGTACCAGGAGATATAAATAGATAGATATATAGATATATAGCTATATAGATATATGCATATATAGATTATATACAGATATAAACATTGATATACAGACATAGAGATATACAGATATAAGAGGAAGAATGGAAGTAATCATATGGGGGGGGACGGTTGGGAATCTTGGGGAAGAGAGAACTCATAAGCCCTTGTGATATTTCTTTTGTACCAGACTTAATGGGAAATTGTCTTCAGAGCAATTGATCAAAATATCCTGTCAGTTCATCACTGAGGTAGTAGCAAAACCTCAGCATTTGAAGGAAGAATTGTTTCTTGTCTTTTTCTCATTTTGCCCAGCAGATTCTTACCACTGCAAAAGAACTGATAAAGAAACAGAAAATAAAAAAAGACAAGACTCACCTGTAGCATTGTGTTTGCCTGGGAATGATTGTTATATACATAATGCATTATTTTACTCTAAAGAGGAAGATGATTTGCACTGTCTGTGAAAAATACACAAAGCAATCAAGTAACCTTTCATAAAGTCTTGAAATTGAGCAAAAAAAGGCAGTGGTTCTAACACCTAGAGAAAAGGGAGACTGGGTTTCCTTTTTTTATTTGTATCTGTAGTTAGGCTTGTAGAAAAAGCTTAAATTCTATAAATTGTTTTAATGTCATGGACTAGGTGTGGGTTTATCTTAGTTACCATTCATGTTTCCCTTCCGGTTTGCCCTAAGCATTCAAAATTTCTACTTCTCTGTAATTAATTATGGCTAGATGTTTTGTCCCAGCTGCAAATCTCTTTGCATCCCCCAACCCTCCCCCCCACCCCTCTTCCAGCTGTTTTTCTTTTCCCTGCCTCCTGATAACATGCTGAATGCTATACTTATGAAAATTATTAGTATAAATTACAATCCCTGGAGACCCCACAAAGTTTCTAAGAGCTGTCTGAGTGTGCAGTGGAGAATTAGTAAATCAGGTCTAAGGTAATTTTTTGCATTTTTATCTCAAGTTACTTTTCAACACTCATTAAACTGAAATTAAAATGCTACATGGATTCTGTACAGCAGAAGTGTGTCTGTATGAGCCAGCTTCCTCATAGAATTTAAATGGCTTTTTTTTCATATTTTGCTGAAAAACAAGTGGTTTACTAGGAAGAAATTATTCTATCTAAACCAATATCTCAGGACAGTGACTGATTGGTATTCCTTTATCACAAATACTATATTTTGCTCAACTTTTTGTCAAGTGGAAGTTGATTACAGGATTATGCTAAATGTAGATTAGGGAAACAAAATCTTTGAATTATGACTTAGGGCTGTTGTTTAAGTTAAACAATTTCCTTTAAGGAAGTATTTAAGTATAGATATATTTATGTATTATTAAAGAGAAAGCAAAATGAAAAGAAAGAAAAAACAAGTTTTCAAACAAGCAGGTAGATATAAAGTTAATAAACTAAAATCTGCTGACAGTGTTAAAAAATGTAATGAAAAAATAAAGTAAATACAAAACCTATATCTATGATGCGAGTGTTTTTTTCTTGGCAATGTAAAAGCATAAACAGATTTGTAGGTATTATCTCTATGAAAAAGTTTAAAATGCTGTCACTAAACATGTAATCACATATCTAAAACCAGATATTTGCTGAATATTACATAAAATGTCATAATAACATTTACTAGTCAAGAGTTCATCTGTTCAGCTAAAGCATTTGGGAAAAAAAAATGAATTCAAATATCTTATGTCAAATATAAGATACCTTTTCCTGAAACAAAATTGTATTTGAAATGTTTCAAGGATTTCATAAGACTCAGGAATCAAAACCAAACTCCTGATTTACACAGCACACTTACAAATCATGTTCTTAAAACTGACCTTATGTTTTGCTGCCATTTCATTCAATAAAAAAGCTGAAAACCCAGAAAATATAAATTAGTAATCTCTGAAATTACAAATAGAAAACTGATATGTTCCTTTAAGGACCTGGAAAAGCCAACAACATAGATAACATCAACTGATGGAAATCTCTTGAACCAAGAGAGCAGATAGAAGATGACAAATGTGAAAAAAAGCTGAGAAATATTGACTATTACCTTTTATTGTTGATATTGCTGTTATTATTATTAATAAATGTTCAATTATATGTGATGACTGTGAAGCAGAACAAACATAAATGATAAACAGGAAAAAGTGTCTTCTTCTGTTCTGAAAGCTGAAAGAAGCTGTGCCAGTGTTTGACCACTGTCATGGTGTAATGTGGTGATGTAAGGATGACAGGCACCTTTTCAAAGACTGGAACATTTGATTTAAACCGGCTGTTGCTGAATAAAGCTGATATTTCTAACAGCTTTTTAAAGAATCAGCTTTCTCTCCTATTGCCACAGAAGAGCACTATGGTTATAAAGAGGATAAAACGTCTGAACTAAAGACATTGAAAGTTACACTACTAGTGCATGCTTCAGACTTTTATTTCTCCCTTCATTTACAGGATATGGGTAAGGAATAACTTTTTGACTCTAGTATATCCAATAGGCTGTCCAAGCTGAATAGTGATGTGCCCAGTTGCAAAGGTTAGGCTTGATAATACTGGGATCTTCCAGTTATTGTCTACTAATATTTGTGAAATGATGTGCTGTTTCTGGCTTATGTACATTTCCTGAAATTTAGGGGGACCTCATTTAGTTGCAAAATGATGCAACAATCTTACGATTGGTTATAAAGTCCTTGTTTTTTTTAATTTTCAGCATTTTGAAAGAGATACTGAGACAAGTTAAGAAAATTCTTTGATTCAAAATATATTTATTTGTTGGGATGGAACAAAACAATAGGCAAAAAAACTCCACACAAAAAAAAAAAAAAAAACACAAAACCATCAAACAAACAAACAAAAAAACCCTCAGTAAACAGGAGAAAAAATAACATCTGGAAACACTTTCTTCTCTTGCTGCCAGCTGGTTTTGTTTCCTAGACAAATTCAATGCTTTTGTGGTGAATTATGAGTGGGTTCACTTTCCACAGGTAGGCAGTCTGAACAAGCTGCAGTTCTTTGTAAAATTCAGGGTCTGTTTCTTCTCTGACTCCATGTTAGTTTTGCTCTTGCCATCTACAAAACATGATGAAATATATATTATAAGGAACCAATATGTAGGCAAAACATGATTTTCTATTTGCTTTCATTATCACAGTAGTAGTTCAGCTTCAGTTGCTGAATAAGTTGTGTGTTTTCTGAATGCATGTGCCAATCTTGTCTTTTACTACATACAATATTTATGCTGATTTAGTCTTCTGAGATTTTTTATATGGAGCATTTATTTATAGGTGACAAACATAATGTGTGACTGAAATAGTTCAGGTTTGTAGGGGGAAATGGACATACTGATGATTATATCTCTAGTTATAACTTTCATTTAGTTGTACAATAAACACAAAAAGGCTCAACCTGCTTTTACTTAACTTTTGTATTTATTCAGCTTTCTTGAGAATTTTCCAGTGATTTACTTGAAAACTTGTAGGACCTACCTCCTCATGATTCTTAGCTAATTTCAGTTTCCACTTTTGACATATTAATGCTTCCAAATTCCTCATGATCTTGAAAAAATCATGTAAATTCAGTATTAATTATACTGATACAGCTGAAGAATGTATCAGCAAACTTCCAGGCTTTGTTGCTTTGTTATCAGTGACTCCTCTATAATCTTAAAGCAGATTATTATTATTTTTGTAAATAGGGTTTTTTTTTTTTAAAGAAAAATGTCTTTTAAAACTATTAACTCACACATTTCTGGAATGCTAAGAAGGGGGTCAGACTAGATGTTCCCTGGAAGCCCTTTCCCATCCCAACCATTCCATGACTGGGTGTTTTGTTAGATAATGTGAACATAATTTCCTTGCTGACCCCATTTCTGTTTTGTATCCTTGGGTTTGTGCCCTTTGTGCCCTTCCTTAGAAGGAACAGGGGTATTGTTACATACACATGGAAACAGTTCTCATCTTTTGCCAAAGGAAAAGAAACAAAGGGAAGTTTGTACTACATGCAGTAGTACACTGTTACACAGTGCACACAAGCAGAGCACAAACACAGCAAAAGCTGGTACCAACCTGCTGTCTGGGATGAGACCTGATTTAAACAAAGGGGAAAATGTACTACTTTGCATTAGTGAACTCCTGGAACTGGCTGCCAAAGGAGGCTGTGCAAGCAGACACAGATCCAGGAAAAGATTAAACAGACACATGGAAAACAGGTCTATAAATGGATGCTGCAAGTACTGTTCACCCTGTAAAATTTTCAATGAAGAATGTCATTCTGGAATAGCTTTTAGATAAGAGTATTGGGGAAGAACAGACAAATTCTTCCTAAGCAGGCTGTTAAGCTCCACACAGCAGTTTGCTCAGAGCCCCTCACTGGGATGAATGAGAGAAAGTCCAAAATCTTTTGGATTGCAGTAGAGACAGTTTACCAGATAAAGCAAAAGCTGCAAGCTTGAGCAAAGCAAAGTAAGGAATTCATTCACCACTTCCCATGGGCAAGCAGGTCTTCAGTTATCCCCAGGAAAGCAGGGCTCCATCATGCATAAAGACTGCTTGGGAAGACAAATGCCATCATCCCAAACATCTCACCTTCCTCCTCCACATGATGATGTGAGAAGCAGGAAAGGCCTAGACCCTGTAAGCACTGCTGATCAATAGCAAAACCATCTCTGTGTTGGACTGGTTTGCTCAAAAATCCAAAACCTAAAGCCACAGATGCTACTGTAAAGATAATTGGGTGCCTCTTGGATTAAACTAGTACAAACATGTTTAGATTCTGCAGGACATTAGATGATGTGGCTGCTTGCAGTAGCAAAGAGCTGACTTCAGTGACTGGAACCTCTCTTTCATTGCATGCATAGTCTTTGCTGTAGGTAGACCTGATAGATTTCTTGGTATCCCTATGTCCATGAGACAACATTTGTCTCATAGGTTTGTCTTAAGGTAAGAAGCATCTGCAGTAAGCTACATTTAAGCTGTGAGGAAAGATGCATCAGCAGCTGGCAAATTAACATATACTCAGCCACTGAAATGCACCTCAGCATGTGCAAGGCTCTCAGTGCACCCTCTGTGAATACTGTGAGCCCTAGTCTTTTTAACCTATATTATATTTTAATTTCTGTCTTCACCTTATGCTGATAAAAAATGTCACAGTCTGAAATACCAGAGAAGCACAACTTGATTGCTTCAGGGACAGCTTCCCCATAAAATCTACCCAGAATTGCTTGGAGTCCTGAAAAGCTCCATTCTTAGAGATAGAGGGAGGGGGGATCTCACTCACTTTATCATCATCCTTCTTTGTTCATGATCATATTGTCACATGTTGTTAGAAACCTGTGGCCCAGAGCCATTTCAGTCCATGCAGTCAGGGCTGTCACAGCAGAATTGGTAGAAAAAGTCTTGGGGGAGCTCATCCAGTATTGTGCTAGGAAGAGACAGGCTGAGCTTGGAAGGAATTGTGTTAGGAAATGAATGGTGCGTTCTGCTAAGTTTGTGCCTGTCTTTTGTTGAGGGAAAAAGTGATGATATATAATGTAAGGAAAGTTGAGCTCAAAGGCTAACAGAAAGGATAATGGAAACCCACCAGAGCAATAAAGTGGAGCAATCTGGCTAATGAATAGGTCACTAATCCTGTATAAGTGTGATCAACAAAACGCTAAACAAATGCTTGACATTCTACAGTCAGTGCAGCAAAACAGATTTTTCTAAACAAGGGCATCTGCATTTGGCTTAATATTTAGCAGACAGTGTGGCATACCATGACTTTTCTGTGGCTCAAATCCTAATCTCTGTCACTCAGTTTTCTCATAATGCTTTGTGTAAATGCAGTGAGAGAATCGCTGTGTACAGTCCTGCAGAACCCAGCTGCCTCTGGAGCTGACACAGCTGAACACATTGCAGGAATTACAATTTTTTTAAAACTTCAGTAAGTACCTTGTGTAGTTCCCTTTCTCATTTCTCCAGTTACTCCACTGTGTGTGGAGATATGCACACCCACAGACAAGAGGTAATGATATCACAAAAACACAAAAAGGTAAGGAAGAAATTAACCTACGGATAAATTTGCATACCACTTGAAACAAAGGTCATCCATCTTTTTAGCAAAAACACTAAAAAAGAAATCTAATTGAAATTAAATCAATTCTAAGAGATATATGTGCATGTTTACTAGCAGAGGGAAAGTATCCTAGTTTTGCTTGTGTTTGATAGCAAAGTGTTTACATAATGAATACAGACATCTGTTAATTACCTCTATGCTGCACCATTGCTTTAAATGTGCTTGAATATCTTGGAGCATTCAGTTTCAGATAATTATTTCTGATGAATGTGTGTACATTTAAAATGTTTTGTAGTGGGATATTTAATTCTTCTTCTAACTAGAGTGCTTTCATGATAATAGACCCCACTTTCCTTCCTCAGTAGACACAGAAACATCATTCATTTTGTTTATAGCACAATTTGTAGATAATCTTTTAAGGTTTCATTTTGGTAGAGTGTTTGTTTAGTGACAGTTGTTACAAATTTATTCTTGCATTTGACTTTGGCATGTTTTAAATAGCTGTTTATTCCCCATCTACTCACTGGACCATTTAAAGGGTTTACCTTTCATAGGTCTAACAAATTATTACAACAACATCAAAAAATCACAGTCCTGATGCAGAATTCATTTTTAGATTACTTTTACTAATTGGTTTTCAGTTATAAACAACTTCTCTACTTATTAGATAAGCAGAAAGAAAAACTAATAATTTGTAGGATTGCTGAACCTACAGCTTCAAACAGCAGTAGGCTAAGAAATCCTTGGGAGGAGAAAAGACCCACAGATGTACAAGCTGTGTGCTATGTAAGAAAGGTTAAATAAAATCTGATCATCTGATCATCTGTCCTGATGGTGTAAGTGCCACCTTGAAAGAAGAGTCACTGCTGGGGATTTGCCTTCTTCCACTCACTCATGAAAGTAAAATGGGAAGCAATATTCTGGGGCTGAGACTGGAGACAAAATTAAAGTACAATGTGATATTTGCCTCTAAGGACTGAAACTGAGATCTTTTGAGGGGACACAGATTATATGCAATACCCTTGAAATACAGTATTTAAAGAATGTGAACTTATTATAGATACAGAAAATAAGATGTTGTGGTTGGCACAATTAAACTTTGAGGTCAGGTAGAATGGAGAGAGCTTACGGAAAAATAGGCTCAAATACCTAAGTTTTCTTAAAAATCAGTACAGATGTGGTAGGGGCCTTTACAGAAAGGAAATAATTAGTCAAATAGTAACGTGGAATTTTAAGAATGTGTGACATTACTTCTTCTCCTATATTTTGTCTTTTTATTGGCCATTCAGATTATTATTTAGAAGAGGGGTGCTGGTATGCTTTTTTCTATGGGGTGTCTAGCAAGTAACTTAAATTTTCTGTCACCCAAACAGAAAAATCTGTGATTTTTTCCAATCTAAGCCTCTTTTGATGTAACAGGAGGCCATTTCCTCTTGTCCTTGTTACTTGGGAGAAAATGCCAACCTCCAGTTTTCTACAGCCTCCTCTCAGAGAGTTGTAGAGAGTGATAAAGTCTCTCCTGAGTCTCCTCTTCTCCAGGCTAAACAAACCCAACTCCTTCAGCTGCTCCTCACTGGACTTGTGCTCCAGACCCCTCACCTACTTAATTGCCTTCCTTTGGTCACTCTTATCATACATATGGAGATTTTGTGAGGTTATTTAATCAAGCACTTCATGCCAGGGTGTGATCTGTATAAACCTTTTCTCAAAATATTTTATGTCAAAGTTATACAAGCAACTCAAGACATGAGCTGAGTCACAGCATCCATATATTCCCAATGTGCCTGCCATAGGTTGGTTTCAGTTTTGTACGAGGTTTATGTATAGAAGCCCTGTGAGGATGAACACTGCAGGAAGTGCCAGTGGCAGGGTAGGAGTAGTGGTAGATGCTCATACAATTGGGTTTTACTGACATTTTCTGGATGCAGTAAGTACCATACTTCTTTCAGTTTCCTGGACCAAATTCAACACAAAGTTATGCACTTCAGTACAGTATTGAACTCAACTGGCATATAGGGGCTGAAGTCAGCATTAACTATATCCATCTGTTATTTTGTCATGCCATAGTCAATTATTTTTATTTAGCTCTTTCAGTCATACAAAATAAAACTGTCAAAGTTGTCAAGAACTCAGAGAAATGAAGCCTCTGAGCTGCTGCTCTGAGATTTTTAATATTTCTTCCAATACAGATCCTTGTGCCCTAAATATCCTGCCAGAAGTATGTTTGGTCTGATAGTTTGATAGGATGTGATCTACTAACAAAAGACTTGTAGTTAGTAGAATAGATGCAGCAAAGAATTCATCATTTATCTGCACAGAGCTTCCAACAGTACTTTGAGTAGTGTAGATATTAAAAATATGAAAAATATTTTAAAAATTCTAGTGTCCACACATTAAAATATTACCATCACTGTAATGCATTCAGATATAGATAAGGGTAATTAAAATTCTTGGCGTTTTAAATTAGGTAGTTTTTAAACAAGTGAAAATAGTAGAGTTCTTTATTATTTTTTTCCTTCAGAGCTACAATAGCCTGCTGTTCCATAGAAAAGTTCAGCATCTGTGAGGGGATCATGGAAGAAATGTAGGTTTCTCTTTGTCAAAGTGATATACAAAGAAAGACTTTCACTTTCTGGGGCATGTTGAGTAGCTGAACGAGGTATTATTTTATTGTCCTTCAATTGATTAGACCTGCTCAGAGGAGAGTTTTCTCATTTCTGTCATAAAACAAAGCATTTAAAACTTTAGGATGGGTAGAACACATTTGGGACATTGTTAATTGTGGGATACTTTTAATATTTTCATAAACTACTCTTTTTAAAAATAATTTTCTGATTTTGAAATATTTTGAGAACAAATAATACTGATTTAAAAATGCCAAATGAGATTGAACTAACAGGAAAAAAAATTTGAGCAACGTATTGCCCTTTCCAATGTCATTTTTTCCTTTAAAAATTCCCATATCATCCATTTCCAGCTTGACATTCACAGAAGTTTCTTTTCTTGACTTCAGCTGAATCCCAAGTAATCTTGTCTCTGTAATTACCCAAGGTGAAAGGGACATCCCAATTTAGCATTTCTTCTAAAGGAAATGCCACATATGTTCCCTGACTTACTTTAAAAAAATTGAAACCTCAACATAAAATTGATTAAATTGTTGACAGATGCAAAGATCAGTTAGAGCATGGTAGAATTCCTAGATTTCATTCTAAAAATATCTCAGTATAGAAATAAGAAAAATTCAAAGTCAAGTCAGAAGAGTTGCTGGACCTCAAAAGAAGAGAATCCATAAATTTCCTTTATTGCTTCAAAATAGCACTAAAGAAATTAAGATTTTAAGAGGTGCCACCCTGCTTGAAGAAACTTTCTGTCTCAAATGCTCTTTTGGAAGGAGAATATGAGCAGATACTGAGAAAAGGAAGATTTTCACTGGAAACTGATTCCATATTGTTCGAAAGAAAGCAGAGCCCCATTTTCTCTCTCTATTATTCACCTTTCTCTGTGGTTATTCAGTTTCTCACAAATTCCCATTTGAAAGGAAAGTCAAGAAGTCCTTTCAGGCAAGAGAATCTGTAGAGCCAGTGTCAACTCTCTCAGTCTCCTTCCTGATGGATTTTTTTAAATGAGACATATTTCTGACCAATTTCTCAGTGTATCTCCCCTTTAATTAATTTAATCTAGTCAATTCAATCCTTTGTAATTTCTAAACCAGGATTACTTGTGAATGCTGCACCATCAGCCTAGTGTCTTTGGCATAATTCATCTTTACTAATAGAAGTCAAAGTAGGGATTCATGTCAGTAATTTGGGGGCTGGGATTAGATGATCTTTGATCAAATTGTTTAGACTTTCAGGAGGTGAGTGGTCTCAAAAGTAAAAATATTTTATGCATGCTAGAAAAGCTTAATTGCCTTGAGATCAGTTTTAACTGTAAAAGTCCCTCCTTCTTTTGCTTTTAGGAGCCACCTATTTCCAAGGATCTTATCCTGTCCAATGCCAGAGTATTGAAAAACCTTAAACTGAGTTATGACCTTCTGTCAGTTTTTATGACCCTGTACCGTAATGAGAAATTTTTCATAATTCCCCTTGTCAGACAAATCAAGGGTGAGTCATTAGCTCCAACTTAACATATAAGGGCATCTGACGTGACAAGACGTGGGAAAGGGACAAAAGAGCTGTAAGAATCCCTGAAAACAGCAAAACCCAGTACAAATAAAAACTTTTGTCCTAGATTATATGGTCTGCAGTTTTTAATTCCAAAGGGCAGAGCTCTGGGTGTAGGGTGAATCCAAAAGTGTGGCTTTAATGCTCCATAACATAACTATTAAAAAGTTAGCTAAATTTTATCAAAAATTTTTTCATTAGTTTTGCTTCAAACGTAGTTTTTATTTGCCCTGTTTTTAATCCTGTTAATTATATCTTGTTTATTTCCAAGTAACTCACTTCCAGATTATTACATTTGCTGCCAAAGTTGCATTGTTCATTAAATAGTCTGTAATATTCATTCTGCTTAGCAGTTTTAATATAAATAAAATTCTTGCCAGATATTTTTGGATGAGAGAAAATACCAGCATTTAGTATGCCTGTGCCCTTCACAATGTTTTTACAGGCACTGGTTTGCAGATCCTAAGTGGACTAAACTGCTTTATACCTCCCTCAGACAGATTGTGGAAATGCAGGGATTTATACAGAAGTGCTCACATAGTAAAAACCTGGGTCATGTGAGAGGTGGAAAATTATATACCTTTGAAATTGTCATACTTTGGAGTTTGCATTCTTCAAACCACTACTAATCACCAAATTATATGTGCTTAACACTACATTTTCAGTCCAGTAGGTGTTTTATTTGTATTATCAAAATAACTTCCGTTCCTCAAGTCATGAAACCATATCTTTTAAAACTGAGTCCATTCCTACCTGTAGTACATTCTTTATTTGCTTTACTTTGTATGGCTAGGCTGATAATTAAGTGATGTCTAACAAAATCAGAGAAAATGAATTACTCCAGTAGCAGTAGTCTGGTTGCATTAAATCATTATATAAACAAATTAATAATGATACAGGATCTTATCATTACTTTGAATATGTCATTTGCTGATACATATATAATGCATTTCTTTTTTACATACTACTGAATGCTTATAAAGAGTAAGTAGATGTGATAATCAAAACAATGATAAATCTCACACTAATATCTGCTACTTTCATTCAAAGGCACCCTGAAGCACTTTGCAGACTGTTATATATAGGAAAAGAAATTAGGAATAGAAAATTACACTGAGATTTCATCAATATCTCCTGGTAATAATTACAGGATTTGATCAGATTCATTCATCTCCCATTTGGCTATTAATAGGAATATGATACTCTCTGAATTCAATCTTTATTCTCTTGAGGGGATTTTCTTTGGTGAGGAAAAACTTCAGAGACTTTCTCCACCCTATTAATGTGCAAAGTCTTTAAATACCGTCAGAAGCATTATCACTTGCAGGAATTGAGTGTTCGAGCTGTGATTATTTCTAAGTGTGTTGTACAAAGTCAAGCATAATAATCAGTCTTGAGTTTAAAACTTTTTTGATTTTGTCAGCACTGATTAGTATGTCCAGAGGAACTACAAGTATGTTAGAAAAGCATAACAGAGCCATTCAGTCTCTGAGTCTGTTTGTCTTATTTGCACGAGTGGACCAAAAATCATCATTATCCCATTTTTGTTAAGAGGGAAAGAACTACCCAGGTTCTGCTAGTGAAAAGGCAATTCACCTCTCTCAACTCTTAGTTCAACACTCCCAGTCCTCAATAGTTTCATTATGGGGGAAAATGCTACAATGATGACACAAGTAAGTGATGACCAGAAAATAAGGCTCTTTCTGAAAAGAACTCTAACAATTATTGTCATGGCAACACTTTAAACTCTGAGTGCATAAATAAAATATTAAAAGGAGTAAAAATTATCAGTAAAGAGGGAGAAAATTGTTACTGCTCCTTTCTATTTCCTTCAAAGAAAATGAAAGCTATTGATGACAGGAAAACTGCCGCCCTCTCACATCCTGATTTGGAGCTGAAATATTAGCTGGTTTTGTAAAAGAGGAAAGAAAGAAAGAAAGAAAGAAAGAAAGAAAGAAAGAAAGAAAGAAAGAAAGAAAGAAAGAAAGAAAGAAAGAAAGAAAGAAAGAAAGAAAGAAAGAAAGAAAGAAAGAAAGAAAGAAAGAAAGAAAGAAAGAAAGAAAGAAAGAAAGAAAGAAAGAAAGAAAGAAAGAAAGAAAGAAAGAAAGAAAGAAAGAGAGAAAGAAAGAGAGAGAGAAAGAAAGAGAGAAAGAAAGAAAGAAAGAAAGAAAGAAAGAAAGAAAGAAAGAAAGAAAGAAAGAAAGAAAGAAAGAAGAGAAATGCCAATAGTTTTCTTTTACCACTCTTCGAAGAATTCTTTATTTTAAATGGATATGCCCGACTTTAACGTGTTCTTTGAAAGAGTAAAAATCAGGAGAGAAAGCCAGTCTCAGAGGAAAACCTCATAAAGAGTAAAGTGATGACCTACATTTATCCTCTATTAGAAGAGAGTGGGTCCCAAGGATGCAGTCTTTAGCAGTGACAAAGATTAGGTCTACATACCTGCCTTTGTTATTCACTTTTTTCTTTCTTAAATGGAAAGTCCTTTAATCTTTCTTTTCCTATACTACTTGTCTCCAAATTGATGAAAAGGATGCTTTGTAAAGGGCATGGCGATCTGGGGATGATCACAATGTGCAGGAGCAGCCTGCCAGGGTTCCTGCTCTCCATTTTCCTCCCTTTCTATCAATGTCCTGTAGCAACCTCACCGACAGAGCACCTGCTGCAGCTGTGTCCAGACAAAGAGGGCTAATGATCTCAGCAACTCAAAGAGTCACATAACACAAAGGAGCAAGTTTTCTGAAGGGGAAGAACACACAGATTAAGTAAAACAGTCACCTGCTATTTGGAAAACTCTACTAATTAAATCTCTAATTACTCTCTTCATCACAGAGAACAGACTTAGTTCCAGTGAGCTGTTGTTTGAAAATGTGATGGCTATTTTCTTAACTAATTCAGTTGTGCTTCTTTTTTAAAAGAATGTTTTGGTTTCCATCTCTTCAGATGGACCAAATAAGGGTGATGGCTGGAGATGCTACAGGAAAGCAGTGCTGTCCTGCTGTAAGACTCTGAACATTACCAGAGATTGTGCAGATCCCTGCTGCGCTGCCCAGTTATTAGCAACATAATGAGTACGATCTTGGACTCATCCAAGTTAGAGATGAAAAGGGCTTTCATTTTCCTCAAATCATTACAAGTTCTCAGTTATAGTCATATTGTGTGGTTCAGTTAACTTTTCTAGATACTGAGCTCATCCTTAATCCTGTGATATTTTTGAACAAAGGAATTGATTTTTTTTTTAGATCAAAAAGTTCCTTACTTTGGATACCCAATTACATGACAGGATAAAGCTAAAAAGAAAGAGGGGGGAAAAGAGAGAGAAATAGATGGATTTGTTTTGTTTCCTCTTTCTTTCTTTTCTGTCAAAAATTTATAATCTTAACACTATATATAGGGCATTTTTTCCTGTGTGGTTAATTTAGCCTTTTATGTGTGAGTTTATATAAAAAAAAAACCAAATAAAAACACAAACAGAACAAAACAAAGAATACAAGCCAACAAAAACAAATAGTGCAACAAAAAACCCCACAGAGGCAAACCAGCTGAGAGACAAAGTACCCCATTAAATATTGCTTATTTCATTTTCTATTTGGAAGAAAGAACACTCTATGCCAGTTGGGTTCATCTCTTGAAATAATAAAGGAAAAATATTGCAACTGTGCACAGTGATTTGGTCTAAGCATGAAAAAAGCACTGGGTTACTTGCTGCAGTTGAAATGCGGAGCTCAAAGACATGACTATAAATTGAATTTTTGTGGTCGTGCTAACTCAAATGAGGTTTGAGTTGCATGCAATTGTTGCATACCTGTTCGTTTGGTGCTTAGATCAAGGAAAATAATTTCATATGCTTCACAATTGCTTTCCTTTTGTGTCTCTGTAATTCAGGAGGAAAGACAGTGGGATGTTGTCCTACAAAGAGCACCTACCAGTCAGCCAGGTGGTGGTTGGAGACGTTGACCGGCCTGGGTCTGAAGCCAAGGTGTCCGTGGGTCCCGTGCGCTGCCAAGGAGATCGTGAGTTCTCTGGTTTCCTTCTGCTTGCTCCTGGGTAGAAACTCAGTTGGGAAGGGGTAACTTTGGAGACACTCCATGGGAAATTATGGCTGTCTGCTCAAAAGACTTTCTGCTATAGAAGTATGATGTGATCTGAGAAATTTTGTCTATAAAAATACACATATAATGGCTTACCATTTCATTTATAATATCAGTATTCTTCTTTAATTTATGGTAAATGTGGCAACTTGGATTATTCAACTACGTTTATGTAGATGAGCAGTAATACAGATTGCATAATAATATCTCTCCACATCTGGGCTTCTCTTGGGCGCTCTTGTCAGCATCATTATCATTACTATGCTTCTATAAATGATGGCAAAACTCATCACTGTAATCTCTGGCTGTAGGTGTACAAAGTTTGACAAGATTGTTACCAGATGCTAACTGTATCAGGACTAGATGTTTCCATGAAAAGCATTGGGAGTTTTTTGTTGCAGTCTCTGGTTTCCACGCTGAGTGATGATAAAGGGTGTACATCCTCCGGCTTGATCATCTACTGATAGAGTAAATCAGTTTCATGTATAAATTTCCACCTCACACACACTCAAAATTGGAATGCACTGAGGTAAATTGTAGTCTTGCTTCAGTCTGTTTTATATTTCAGGAGGTGAAATGTACTAGCAAAGGCAGAGCAACTGTTTAAGGCCCTTCTAAATCACACTTCAAAAATTCAGACTCTGCAATTGACACACGTTTCATTTGTCCGCTGTGTTTTAAGGCAGTTCTCTTATAATAGGTGCAGTAAACTAAGGTTGTCTGATTTAATTTAAAACAAGTAATATTTGTGGGATCTATAAATAATATAAAACCCATTCACTATAAACAGTACTATAACTCAGCCTGTCAGACAGACATGATGCAGAAGTATTCACATCATATATTTGTTGCTTGTTATTTATGGTGTTTGATCAATCACAGGTCAGTCTGCATTTGATTGTGTCTCATCTATGTTTGATAAACTTTTTTGTAATGGGCTCTTACAACTGATGACAAAAAATAACAAATATTATTTTTCTTGCACCCATATTCCTCATATTCTGAATTTGAGTGGTTCTAGAAATGTCAGTCTCTAAAGTGTGAGCCATTTCTAAATATTAGTATAAATGAAACCTCATCTGAGCAGGCAATAGCCTTTATTAGAGTGTGACTGAGTGACGCAGCCTTTTGGGAAACTGAACGGGTGTATTCCTACCATCCTGATTAATTTAATTTTCTCCATGAACTTTACAGATGTGATTCATAGTTTTTGAGAAACTTTGCCTATGAATAAATTTGAATTTCCTTCCATGACCATATATTACTGTCAAAAATCTAGTATAATTTTTCTCTCAGGAGATAGCATAGACCCCAGTCCTTTGCAAATCTCCTGTTTTATGTTCCCTGTGCATTTACTAAGCATTCCGCTTTGTATTCTTTCTTGAATGTATGCAACAGCTGCTGTTTCACCTTGTGGTAAACAAGGTTTCTGTGCCAAAGAAAATTCCAAAATTTTAAACTGTGCTTTTATTCCAATTTTGAAGAAAAATCCAAAATATCAAATTTCTGGGAAAAGATTAAAAACAACAACAGCAAACCATAAACCAATTTATTTGTGTGTGCGTGTGTGTGTGTATGTGTGAGTGTGTGTGTTGCATGCATCAAAACCAACATTATTAGTACTAAAGATGTTGAGTGTCATCACAGCACAGTTCATGTGTTCAGTTAAATTCAGTTGCTTGTTGAAATGAAATTCAGTTCTGTCGTAGTTGAGGTGGTCACGACATAAAGCAGAGACTACAAGTAGTCTCAGTTGGTAATACTTGGTAACAGTTTATTAATGAAAATGGCTGATCTTTTATACACTTTTTAGTTGTTTACTCTTCTTTTACTTTAGTTATTGGCTACAATAATTCAATATCATGCTATTCGTGAAAAGTTACTCTGACTTTACTTAACTTTCTAAAATCGCTTCGTCTAGCTGCAGAATGCTCTTATCTTCCTTCTCTCGATCTCTCCTTAGTTACAGCCTTAGAGAAAGCTCTTTATCAGCTTCTTCTTCTTCTTACTTCTTACTCCTTTAACTAACAAACCCGCTGCTAACCCCTTCCACACAGTTCTAGTTATGAAGACTGTCTAAGAAATACAGATTTTTGTTTTGCTTGCAAGGAAGGTAGAAAAAGTAACCAGCCAAATAAACATTTACCTATTTAGAAGAATTTCTCATTGTGGTTGCAGCCAATACTGTGACAATTTATCTTGTCTTGCCCTGAGGGTAGTCCATACCATGTTGTTGTATTAATCCATAGTCCCGTGATGTTTTGCAGCACATGAAGTGATATTTTCCCAGAAGAATTGCAGAATAATTTGCCACAAACCTCATAGCTAACATTTTGTAACATCTAGGGACAGGGACATGTCACTTGGGCCAACTCACAGCTGTACTTGAGTACAACAGTAAGGGTGCCATAGAGCTAATGGACTTTGCAGCCCTTAAAAAGAGTTGGCTGCAAGCTCAATATCTGAGAGCAAAGAGGATTAAAGAAAGCAAAGATATTTGGCATTTCACACAATTCACTTCTTCCCATGCTCATCAAATTCTCAAGGATCCATTAATCAGCAGAAGCCACAACAATTAACTGTTCCTACACTATTGACTGACCAAAGTAAATCTGAAAATCATTCATCTCAGTGCAATTTGTTTTGACACAAAATAAGGAAGATTTTAAAATCATAACTGTTTTTCTGTTTCAAAAATAACTATATTCTTCTTTCAGAATTATAGGTTTTATTTTGGTCCCATAAATGATGATTGCATTTTTATTTTTGCCTGATTTATTACCTGATTAAGGCTGTTCTTGAATAGCAGCTATTGTTGGAGATAAGGATCAGAAAAATGGTTTATGCATGATTACACACCTCTATGTTACAGAAGTATTTTCCATATTTAATTCCACCTCACAAAACACTACTTGCATTATGAAAAGTAGTCAGCAAAAAGTGCCTTTATTATCCCTCTAAAGATCGGCTTAAGTGGCTGAATTCTATCAGAATGATGAAATCTCATCTAGTCACTGTGGCAAAAATCCCATAAATCTGATCTGGGGCCTATTTTGCACCTTGGAATAAATATGCAGGATGTCTCTTTTCTATTTGCCATTTTAGTGTTGAGGAATGCTTTCTTAATATCTAATGATTTTTCCAAGTGGTGATCTACCAGGGAAGCAAACTTACCCAATTTCATAGAGAACAGGTGCACAAAGAGGAAATTAATTTGGTGGGGGGTTTTGACACTGTATTGCAATGATTCAAAGATCAAGCAAGGTTTTCAGCAGATGTCCACTCTACACAGACTTAAAGCAAAGCAGTCCTTCCTGCCCACAGCTCTGTGAGTGTTGCACTTACAGAATGATAGTGGCAGTTTATCAGCACAATCTCAATATCCTCTTAGCAGAACTGGAATTTAAAGTATAAACAAAGAAAATCAGTCCTTAGTCTCCACAGTAATACTGGATAAGGGAACTACTCTTGTTTTTTCCTGAAGTAAAGTTATTCTGTGCAGGATCTAGAAAAAAGGGCACAATAGAATGACAAATTAATAATTTTTATTCTTCAGTTAACCTTGAGACACTGATTAAAATCCCTTTACAGACCTATTACAGTTTTTCTTACACTTATTAGCTGACTCCGCAGCAGCCCTGCATTTAACCTGGGCCAACCAGTAATAGAAATACCTTGCCCATCTCTTTATGCTATTTCACTGTAATGCAAAGGGGCACCTTGAGTCTTTTCCCAGAACAAAAGTGTATTGAGGGGTTTTTTGTGTCTAAGCTCAGCCTGAGGTGGTAGATCAAGGCTTCAAAAGCAGATCTGGTAATTTCTTTTGAAACCAAACTGAAGAACCTAGCTTGCCATGGTGGGGCTACTGCTACAGAGATTTTATTGATAATCATATTGAATCAAAATTACTTTTGTGGCTTCTGGCACCTTCTGAAGAATTTTTTTCATTCCCCTTAGGAAAATACCAGTTTTCAAAAAGCTTCTATATTTGCTACCTGCTAAGAGTATCCTCTTCCCAAGGACTTCCAAGGATTTTGATTTGAGTTTGTTCTTTATAAGCCCAGAGGGGAATAGACTGACTATTCTGCTCTAGATTTGCTTTTCTCCTTGAGTCTATTTTCCTTTTGTCCCATTTCCTCTATAGCAAAGACAGAATTTAAAGGGGAGATGTTTTTTACACAGCTCAGATTTATGTTTTTTCCATCTCCTCTGCTGTACAGTTTTTATCCTCCCAGTAAGACTTTGATTTCTGAGCCATGAATCATTTTCTTGTATATTACTTCTATTATCTGTAATCTTCAAAATGTGGAGGAGGAAGCAGCTGCACTGACTGTGGTTCTTTCTAAGCTAAGTTTTCATGAAGACCAGTATCAGCAGTGTGCTTGTAGAACCTGCAGAGACAGACAAAAAATGTCCCCTTGACAGGTAACAGAAGTTCAGGAACAAAACAAAACTCAGTTCTTCCATCAGGGCATTGAAAATTTTTGAGCTTGCATGCATATAACCGTGCATATGTGTTCAGGGGAAATATACCTTGAGTTCTTTTTTTCAGTGATTTTGATTATGGTTCACTATTACTCCTTTCGTTACTGATGCTTTGTTTCTTTAGCTTATAAATATCACTCCTGGCTTTGCTCCTTTTGGAATGTTCCAGCAGAGTTGGTTTATTTATTCAGACAGTGGTATGGCCATGCATGTTTATTGTGACTCTGAGTTTGTATTGAAACCACTCTGTAGTTATCTAAACCACACAGCCACTTCCAGGGTCACTGCTTAGAGGCTGCTATCCTTGGTAAGGTGTGGGTTTGTATTCCTTAAGCACTTCTTATTCATCACCTGTGCATGTTGGTGACTCAGAACTGTCACTTGTAATGAAAATAAATTAACTGTTTCATGTGCTTGCTAAATCCATTTTCATTACATTGCAAATTGAGGACTCTTTCAACATGCTGAACTTGTTTTTCAAGGGTACCACCTGAGTTTCAAGGAAAAAATAGCACAGCCTTACAGTGCAGTTTCCAGTTACACATTAAACTTATGTCCGAGGTCAGTTCTCTAGTACGATATGCAGTGTGTCCACTCAGACAGATCTGCAGTGCTGTTACTCTAACATACACTGGTAAGCTGGAAAGTATCCCAGAAAAAAAAAAAAAATTACCAAACAGCAATGTATTTGAATTATTGAAAGATTCAACTATAATTGAATCCTCTACTGGAAGTAGAAACTATTTACTCTTACTCTATTTTGGACAGCATTCCAGTTATATAGAGACTTGCCTTACATGTTAATGAAAGTGAAAACACTGTATCAAATGAAAATTAACATCAGTGATACCCCCTACCAAAAAACAAAACCCAGACAGAGTGCTCTCAGAAAAATACAAAAATTTGTCTTTTGAAACTCCTGAAGCAATGATTCTGCCAGAGGCTTCTGTGGTGGGATTACAGATCTGAAATTTAGGCAATTCCCTTTTGAGTTGTTAATTACTTCTCTCCCACTAAGGTTAGAAAAACAGTGAAAATCTCTCAATTTTTCTACATTTCCTTTTTTTTTTTTTTTGCTTTTATTGCTACATATATCTACCTACATTTTCATATTATTATTATTATTATTAATTTCTTATGATTTTCAAATAAATTGTGATATGTTCAGAGAGGAAAATACAAATCAAAACTTGAACCAGCAAAGAGTTTGAGGTTTTTTCACCAGTACCTATAGCTGCCTTCAGTATACATGAAAATTTGTCTGCTGTAATTCCACATCTATTACCACAGCATGTCTTTATGTGCTACACTGGATTGTAAATTGTGCTATTCAAGGGGAAATACAGATCCATCCATAGAACATCAAGACTTTGTACCTGCTGCTTTTCACGGTTGTTCCAGTGCTACCAGCAAAACAGGAGAAAGAAAAGTGTCCTTTCAATAAAAGCAGCCTGCCAGCCAAGTACTGCCAGAAGTACTGTTTCAGACTCATTTGATTTTTTCACTGGATTATGCTGAGGGTGACAAAACTACAGTCTTCAGTTCAGATCTGGGTAGGGATCTTTCCTTTAGTTAATCAAATTCCTGAGGTTCTCTTTCATGTGCAATTGTTTTCCTCAGAGACCCAAGAGAAAAAATTGACCCACTAGGTCATTTTTCTGAAACTTTTAAAGTAAAAAATCCATTCTTTTGCAGTTGTTTAACATTCAATTTAAATATTGTCATTTCTCATTCTTAAGACTTTCCCTTCACCTTTAACCCTGTTTCATAATGCATAATTAAATTTATTGTGGAGTTTAACTAGAATTTATTTTCATCTTCATGCAGAAATATTTTCTCTAGGAAGCAGCGCTTAAATGCCCTCCTGTGGAGTCTTAATATTTCTAAGAGAACTCTTCATTTTCTCACCTCCCAGGAAAACTTAGTGGCCTCTTATCTTATACAAGTATAGGCTGTTTCTGTCCATGTAAATAAAACTTTGCCTGTCTTGAAAATAGCGGCTGGAAAACCTCTATTGGTCTCATGAATTTAGGGCATTCATGAAATATACCCTTTAAATATAAATTTACAGGTGGATATGGGATAAAGTATGTCCTTCTCATACATGTGTTCTTGTATCCTTCCTAGGCAGCCAAGTGCTCCAAGTGCTGGCATTCTGGCTGGTAGCTTTGTCATCATTTTTAATTGGAATCAGTTCTCTACAATTACACCCAAAAGTGATTCCCTGATGTTGTCCACCAAAAATTTTTGAATTTAATTTAGGACTCCCTATTATGTGTGTTTTCCGCAAGATAAACACTGCCTTAAATGATCCATCATGAACAGTACAAAAATGAGAAGACCTAGTATCTCTGAAATTGCAAATCAGCTGGAATTGTCTTTGAGTTTGGGCAATGGGGAATGGTAGGCAGTGTGAACAACATTTGAATGTGTGTGGTTGGAATTATTTAAGTTCCAAAAATATTTTCTTTGTTTGTGGTAGTACTTAAACCTAGCTAATCATTCTTGACACTTTTCTCCTACCCCTTTGCATTTGTACAGCAGAAAACATTTTGGCCTAGATATTTGGGATAAATTAGTCTCCATAAGTCTGTAAGATTCTGTGAATGCTCTTTCTACATAAAGCTCTGGTTTGCTTCTTTTTTATATCATCTCAAAACCCACAGGGAATTGGTAACATTAATGATTTATAAGCTCTCAGTGTTTCTACAGTATACGACCTTTACTGAGGTTTATTACATGGTCATAAAATTCTCTTACAGTTCAAACTTTGAATACATGTGTATCCATAGAATAAATGCTTGTAAAGTGACACAGTTTTAACATAGAAACATATTGACTCATAGGTTATATATTAATATTTTCTATTGCACCCCACTCTCTCTCAGGTTTTGTTTTGTTTCCTTTCTGAAAGCAAATCCTAGCCATGAGAGCTACTTATCTCACAGAGCAGAAAAAAGTACAGATCACACACAATTTAACCATTTTCCTGTTGGACATGTATTTTTATACCTGACTGAAGCAACAGGATGCCTGCAAATAGTGCAAGAGAAAAAAGTAACAGTAGAATCAATTTCAATTTTGGCCAACTGGAAAAACAATGTCCCATACAGTTTGTGCCACATGAACATCAGTAACCCACGGTAAAAAGGAAAAATGTGGACTTGTTCGCATTAGAACATACCAAGGAAAGATCATTTGAACCACAAGCAATGGCTCTTGATGCAGTTTGAGACCCTTTTTTAAAATCCTTTTCCAGCATTGCAAAGATCCAGTAGAGCCTGGATGCTTTGCTCAAAAGAGTGAGATTTATGACGCTTTTGCCTAGTACCTGGTAGTGTATGAAAGTATTATAGATTACACTGTCACTCAGTGTGTATTTTCATTATGAATACAATTTACATTGCTGGAGACTTTTCCTTAAGCTCATGAAGGCAGTATGCTCTGAGTATCTGTTTTGATAGGAAATGCATTTCAACCTGCTCATCTTTACTGTTTACCTGCCTGTAGTTACTTTCCTCATGCATCCTCCACTGCCTTTGAAAAGGAGAGTCACACCTGTTTCACACATATGTGAATGTAGATACAAAGAAAAACACAAGGCCACAATTTACATCTCCACCCTTCCTAGATTCATCATGAAATGTAAATCTGACAGCAAATTTTTAAGATAGGAATTGGCCTGCCTATTCTAGAATAATTTTAATTCTCATATGCATTCAATTCTACTGAAATGTATACGTTGGTATAAACTACAGAAGACAGTTCATTCAAATATCAATGAACTAATAAATTTTGCTCTTTTTACATATTTGCTGAAGTAATGAAAGCATATGGCAATCGATGCCCATGTTCAATTCTCCAACTGATCATAAAAGAAAAAAATGGTGAAGTTCCTTAGAGGAGTAATGAGCTTTATGTTTCCAAGATACAGAATTCAAATGCAATTAAGAGCTAATTTTATTCAAATTCTCCTCATCATTATGATTATACTGCAGTTAATTTTATCTTCTTTAATGCAAAAAAGAAGTATCTGAAGCAGTTCACGTAAAGTATTGTCTCTAGATTCCTAGGGAATCTAAGCAAGCATCGTTAGTCTGATAGATGATATACAGTAGCAGCTCATATTAAACTCAAATCCTCTTGAAGTTATGCTTTAATTATAATTTCAAACATTTACCATCTCTGTGATTATAATGCATATTAGTGTCTTACTTCCTACCTGTAGCAAAATAAGAAAAGCAATTGTGTAGGATACAAACGAAATCTAAGAATTAAATGATGAGAGAATTCCCACAGTGTATAGAAAAGTGATGAGAGGGAGATGTCAGTAAAGCCATGAGGAATTAGGAGAACCTGTGACTGAACTGAGGATTGAGAAGTTTCTGGAATCCTGTCTATTACATGTACAAATTTGAAGCCACCTTTAAATTTCACCCCATTAGCCTGAGATTTCTTAGAAATAAGGTACAATAGGGAGGGAATTTTTTTTTTTTTTTTTTAGGTTGGACTCTTTCTCACTTTAATACTTTTGGCCTGTGCATTCCTGCAGCACTGACTGACATTTAAAGAGCAAAAAGAACAGAAAAAGCCAGAGTATGATTGAAGGTGAGGTAGAGTGAGGTCAGTGTCATTCATCCCTGTGTGTAAGTTATGTAAATTCAGTCTCATTTAGACATGGATAAGTGATTGGCAGCAGGATGGGGGACAGCCATTTATAGCCTCACAGCACCCAATATCTGACACACCATGCAGAGTGTCTCAGTAATACTTAAAATGTTCAATCACCAAGACGGAGAAACTCATAAGAAGAAGTTGGAGACCTTTGGTACTCGTTTAACTTGCACCACTGATCTCCATGCTAGGGAGCCAAGCTAACTCTAATTATGTCTACATACAAGCATTTACAATGGTTGAACCTTTTCTATCCAATGACAGAATAAAAAGGAAGGTCATGGGTGTATTCCTCAATCATAGCTTCTATTCGTAATGATTTCTCGTCCCACAGGCTACTCTCCCCATCCTTTAACTGTAGGACTGAATTTTGACAGCTTCAGTTCAGAACCTTCCCATAATCAAGTCCTATTATATGGGTATATATATAATTATACACATGCTTTCCAGAATTTTTGAAGGAGTGTTATCTGATCCTTCTCTCTCTCAGTGAAGCAGGTCATTCTAGATTTTCATGTAGAACTACAATGCAGTTCCCAAAGGAAATTATTAACACAGGGTTGCAAAGTTGTGCATTTTTGTCAAGTGATTAGAAGTCTGAACTTTTAAAAGGGAATATAATAATAGTTTAAGAGAAGTGGAATACATATATTAAAAATTAACCTCCTATTTCTTTTCTCTGATCTATTTTTTAACTTTTTTTCTGACCTTTGTCTTCTATGGAAAACTTGCAAGTGTGGGAGAGAAAGGGCTAAAAAACTCTTAAAGAAACATGAAGTATTGCCTACTTACTCCTTTTTCCAATGATAATGCTATGGATAACTTCCACTGTTAAATTTCTGAGTTTGGGTATACTGGGTTCCAAATTAATGCTGCAACCTGTGAAGAGCCATAAATTAGGTATTTACAGAGCAGGTTTCAGAGGACATCTCGCATTTCCCCTTCATTCTTCCTCTTTTCTGTGCTTAAAACGTTCCTTTTGTGAGGTGCCAATTTGGTTCTTCAAGGCAAACAAAGAAACTTGAAAAGGCTGATAATTTTAGTCAATAATTTTATTTTTGAATCAGATCCAATAGAATTAAAAGGAGATGAGAGGGAAATCCTTTACCTTACAAAAATTTCTCTTTTTTGTCATTAAAGAAATTAAGAGCAGTTCTATCCATTTCCTGTTATGAGCTTACAGTAATCAGTTCTTCAAAGATATTAGCTAATCTTGCAGAATCATGAAGCCTTCAATTTACAATATTAAGCAGCAAATTCTAACATTTTTATATGCCTGTATTTCAACTCTCATTCGTGAAGAACCATCTCCACATCTGATTTGGTCTAATTCAGAGGAGCAATATTTTTCATGAGCACAGCTTTCAAAGAAGCAGTTATGAAAAGAGAGCCAGTAGTGATTTATGGTTTCAAAATTTCTTTTCAGCCTGCTCTTTAGCAAATCAATTTCCAGCATGCCCACTGTATCTATATTTTTTTCTTTATCCTTGGTTTCATGAACTCCTACTGATGGAAAGCTTTTGCCTTGTCACTCCAAATAGATCTGCTTCTGAAAACTGAGGAACTAAATCAGTGTAAATCAATTATTACACACAGAACATAGTTCCTGCATCTGTGTTCAAGTAACTTCCATTATCATTTCTTTTAGATTAGCTATGACAAGATTAAATTTAAAAGAATTTATTGTTATGAGATGTTCTTGTGTCTTTGTATTTCAGATTGAGGAAAAAGTAAATTTCATCCACAGCTGGCAGGACATATCCCAGGAAAATTAAGATGTTCCCAAAAATGTGGAAAAGAGATTCTTCCAGGAAATACTTTAATTTCCCACCCCAAAAGAAGAGCAAACTCTCAGAAATTCTTGCCATGTAAACTCTGAAAATAAAAGTCATTTGAAATAGAACACGTTGGTTATCAAGTTCTCACCAATAGAAGGACACCATTGTGACTTTGACTTTCAACATTTTAGAAAAGAGTCTTTTTCATCACTAATTAACTGTATTTCATAAATGAAATTTTGAACTAAAGGCCTGTTTAAAATGTCCAAATCAGATTAAAATTTTCAAACCAATCGGCTCAGTGTAGTTAGGTTTCATTAACAGTTTCAAGAAATTTTCCTTTTCCTTCAAAACTCTCAAAAACTTCAGTGTTTTCTAAAAATGGCAAGATCTTGCTAGAAAACTAAACTAAATTTAGCATTTCCTTCATGGGAGAGTCTCACCTTCTTTCCTTTCTGTAAATGCAAAATAACTCCCTATGCTGAGATAGAGATTTTGGAGATTTCACCTCTGTAAAATAAAAGTAAACATTCCTGAAGAATCATCAGTCCTGCTTAAATCCTAGTGTGATTAACTGACATTTTAGCTTTCCTTATCCTGAAGTTGTTTCCCTGTATCATCATGTAGAGAGAGCTTTTCCCTCTTCTTTGTGCATACACTGTATTTCAGGTGGCTAATCTGATTGTTCTCCATAATATCATTAGGCAATTTTGAGATCCCATAAGGACAGCCAGTCATTAAATAGAAGTGTTATTATCATACAGTTCATTGCTGCTATCCCAGCTCAGAAAATCTGTAGTAGGGTAGGGCAAGATACAGGCAAAAAAAATTAAGACGCTTAAAGAAATAGGAAATTTTTTGAGAAAATAGCAAACCAGCATCTGAAGCTGTAAATTCAAGATGTGTGTCATTGTTATCAGTTCAATAACAATTTCCCATAGCAACGCAAAAGGAAAGGTCTTTTGTTCATTTTTTGCTTAAATCCATGAACTTTTGGAATATCTAAATAACAAAAATATGTAGGCTTTCATTATTGTAGTTCTTTAACTTTTTATCACTTAACTGATAAATTTATCTCACATTGTAATGAAAATATTTTCTGAAATGGCGACGGGAGATAAGCAAACCCAGTCACCTCAGAGTCTCCTCACAGTTCACATGCTTCAATTCTCGCATGCTTGTTGAATATTTCATAGCTTGTTAACCAGGAAAAGGGCAGAGATCACAGGCTGACTGTTTTAATGAGTCAAGATCTGTAAGTCAGGCCTTTCTTTCTCCTGGGTTTTACAGGACAATCCTGCTAAAAAGTAGCTGGTACTGATGCAGTAGCTCAACCAACACCTGGACAATGTCTTTCCACATGTGGCTCTCTTTAGCTGCTACCAACAACACAGACAAGCAGCTGGGAGACCAGAGTTGTTTGTATGTGTCTGCCTAGCTATCAAACATCTTTTGGGTTCTGAGGAAGGGAATAGAAATGGCAAAATTTGCCTCAGTTCCTTCCTGATCTTCAGGGGCATAGAAGCTGGTGGACATCCTAACAAACCAGAGACCAAATATATATATATATATATATATATATATATATATATATATCAGGAGCTGCATTACCTATCCCCCTCAATCCTCCTGGAATCACTTAAAAAAAAAAAAACTTGTCAAAATCCTGAAAATCCCTAAGTAATTACTAGTCCAATTAATTGAGTACTCTCCACTCACATCCAAGAATACATGAGCAAAACCCCGAACCAAGAAAGGTCCTTAACCACTTAACCAACAAGAAATTGCATATATGGGTAATGACTTACCAGGAAAAAATAAGACAGTGTTCTGCCTCCAAAAAATAAATTTGATGTTGAAAGAAAATGTGACATGTAAGACTATCAAACTCAATTTATATCAGCCTTATTCTATGCAGTACCATTCATGAAAATAAGGAAATTGCTCCATGATTTTCCACACAATTTCTTTTCCTTTGTGAGTTCAGTGTGTAAGAACCAAAATTATTCTTTAATAATATTCACATGTTTCTAAAGTGCACCTGCAAATTTTATTTTTCTGGGCTCCGTGGATTCTGAATTCTGCAGACTGTATAAAATATGAATCATAGGGAGAATTATTAGACTTGACCTTTTCCCTGAGATCTTTGGAGAAGCGATGGGTTGTGCTGCAGATTTCTCTCTCCACCTTGTTACTTGTCCCTTCTTTCCTAGTTGTACTCACCCTTGAAGAGACTCAGGCAAGTAAACATCAACATTTATCACAAAAAGCAAGCCAGGGGCCCTCCACATCTCCTCCCTCTTATTTACACATGAAGAGTCAGTAGTTCATAGCGACTGAGCTATGATCAAGGAAATTAAATTCATTAGTAAAACAAGAAACATTCCAGACGTGCACAGCACAGCTTGAAGTATTCAGCTGAGGAACTAATTAAAAACAGATAGCTGAGTGGATAATGAATAAACAGACATTACTGTGGGCGGAAATAGCTAGCAGTAATATGTGTATTCCCTGTTATATTTGATGGGAAAGTAAATTATCACATATACTGAAGCAACTTGAACAGTTAGAGCTCTCCTGAAGCTTCCAAGTGCAGACTATCCTAAAGGTGGGAAGCAGACAGCAGGATCAGCAAATGGAGCCCCTGCAATGGTGTTTTTGCAGCTCCCAGCCTTCCATCACAAGGGTCTGTGCTGCCTGAACCTCTCACACAGTGAAAGCAGGCCAGCCCTTGCCTGGTCCATCGTACATTCCCTGAACAGGAGCACAGACCTCTATGATCCTATGAACAAGAGGCTTTGAATAGCTTTTCCTTTCTGCAGCCCCTTCCCTTACCCATCACTTCTGTGCCTCCAGCCAAGTGATGCTTCTGTGGGCACACACCAGTGCAGCACTCCTGGTATTTCATGGACTGGTGCCAGGGAGTGCCCAGATTGGGTAACCAAGGAGCTGACAGGATATATCTGCCCATCAACATCGAGTAGCCCTGCAGACATTTAACTTCACCATTTGAAGAGGATCAGATTGTTTCTGCAAGGAGCAGATGCAAATGGCAGGGCTGCCTGTAGCTGTTAAAAGGCTTAATGTTGTCTTTCTTTATCAGATTTGTAGACTGTGATATGCTGCACACCAGCCATATCCAGAGGCTGCTTTTTTTGCACAGCAGTCTGTAAATGAGCAGAGAAAACACTTTTCATGACGTGAAGGAAGCCAAAAGAAATATGAGCTTTGAAAACATAGATAGAGAAGAGCTCCTAGAGGAGCTCAAATAGCTATTTACTAGATGAAAAACAATATTAAGCTGAAGTTGAGTTTGCCAATGCTTATCACCAAACTGGAATTTGAGCACACAGTTTTGAATGCATCAGTGTGATAATAAAACCTACCTTCCTAGTCATTGGTGGTATAGATTGTTAAACACTTCTATGACATCCAGTCCTCTAGCAGAAGATAGTGAGGGCTCATACAGAAAACCCAGCTTTTATATTCTTGATTTTCACATTTGAGGCCAGGGAGAAAGAGAGTCGGTTATAAAGTTTAGCCTATCTGAGTCTGTATTTCTGTACTCACAGATACTCATACATTTAATTTACCTTGGAGTGTTAAAGTCCTTTTGAAATTTATAAGGGGCAGAGAGATGGAGGGATCCAGTCAGCAGGAGTTCAGACAGCTGGCTGCACTAACAACCAACTTCTTGGCTTAGAGGTACCACTAAATCCCCTGTAGCTGCTGTCCTTGAAGCTGCTGGAAGCCTTCTGCAGTGAACTTCACAATCTCCATGGCTGCAGGCAACTATTAAAAAACCAAGATATTCTGTTATTCTGTTTGGTGCTTGGATCTACTCCACTCCTTTTACCCAAGGCATTTATCCCAGACTATCTAGGATCATGAGCTGGTAGCCTAGGCTTTGTTTGGTTCCATAAAATGGAGGAAATCCATCACATTTCCAGATATAAGTAACTTGACAATTGATCTTGTGTGCTCCAGCTTGCTTGTGTGTTCCAGGTTAGTTTGTTTCATATAATAATATTGAATGGCAGATGGAAATAAAATCCTGATTTTTTTCCCTGCTGCCTGTAAATAAGCACTCCTTCTACCTCTGCATTTATGAAAGATAGGCATACTTAGCCCAAATATTCAGCATTAAGCTTATCTGGAGAAGTTTAAATAGAAGTTATTTCAAACCCCCTTAGACAGATTAAGACTTCCAGGTGTCAGTTTAGACTTGATATGGTAATATATATTGGTTGAGGTGTTTTTGCGACCTTAACCACATTATTTTTCTTCCTGCAGCCACATCAACAATTTATATAAAAGATAAACTGCAGGAAAAAAAAAATTCTTGCAAAAAGTATGTGGTATTTCCATGCAGCTTTTATAGTGTTTTTAAAAATCAGTTAAATGCATTTTGCCTTGTTCACACTTATGGTATTTTAGGACTCCTCCCATTCCAAAAATGGTTTAAAGAATTTGATTTTAATCAAATGCCACAAGGCTATTTCATTCAAATCAAACAGACACTGTAGCATCAAGAGCTGCTCCCAGCTGTAACACCTGATGAATTAGTAATTCCTGGAGTACTGCTTTGCAATTTTTTTAGAAGTACTTAAAATACTAGATATCTAGGAAACAATGTAGCTGTCATTAAGAAGTCAACATTTATGGGCATCTGACTGAGCCAGATTTTTGCATTGCAACACTGAAGGGATAACACACTCACCTCAGGCTCAGCTGAATCCCTGTTGTCAGGGCCCACAGTCAAAATATTCACCATCCAAAATGCTCATGTCCCAATTTCTTTGAAATAGAGAATGCAAGAAAAAAGACACTTTACAAGCATAACGTGGAAGGATCCTAGCCCTTACAGGAAGGATATGCTCTTTTAAAATCTAACATATATCTTTTATATTTTTATCTGTGTTGACTTTTTTTTAACCCCCAAAGTAACATCTTTGGCCTCTTGGAGCTGTTTTTGGGGGGTTTTGTTGTTGTTGCTGTTGTTCTTGTTTGGTTTTGTTTGCTTGTTGGGGGATTATATTTTCTATATTCTGAATTCATTTTCCTATCTCCTTCTCCCAGAGTTGATATCTCCCAGAGATACCAATACACTGCTGGAAGCAGAGTGAGGGCAGAGAGAGAACAGCTCAGCTTCCTGTGGTTCAAAGGAACATTCATATCAGATTGCCAGAGCTTGTCTGGCTTTCTGCCGTGCCCAGAAGGTGAGGAGTTGCCTTTAGAGCTCTCCTGTTTTCAGCAGGAAAGACAAAGTCTCACCATACCATTTCCACATCAAATTGACTTTCAGTTCAGCAAGCATCAGAGATGAGCTGTCTGGAGACAGCTCTATCAGCCCTGCTGTGCACAGAACTTTGGGAATCAAAAATTCCTTTCTTCAACTGCTGATGCTCAACAGTATGTCTTAAATACAAATTTATTCTAAAAGTTGACAGAATTCAAATTTTGAGTGGAAATTAAAAGCATTCATTGTCATGATTCTACTTCACTTTTGTTTGGGATTGGGGAATACATGAAAAAAATTAAAAGAATGTAAATTATCAGGTTTTATTTTAACGGGGAAAAAATTTAAATTCTAAAAGCAGTGCTGTTTCTACTCTGAAAGTGTTTTCAGGGTAGTATATTAACTTCATTATACACTGTGCCAAGTGTATATTAACAAGAATTTTTAATTTTTCCCCACACAAAAGCTCCCTGGAACATACCAGAGTCTCAAGTTCCATATGAATTGTAAGAAAGCAACGTACAGCATATTCACCATAATGCATCCCATGAGATTTCCAGACTGTTAGCACTATAGTAGCTGTATTTCTATATTTTTGAGTTGTACTTTTGATCCCAGGGTACTTTGAAGTTTTTTTTAAGCACAAACAAGTTGACTTGCTGCTTACAGTGCTGTAGGATACAGTGTTCAGCAGCATAAGAAAACCTTTAACTCAAAGGAGTTTCATGAAGTTACTAGGGAAATTTAGGAAGGTAGGTTGCAATGCCCAAATTTTAGCTTTACAACAGACAAACACTGCTGTTTCTGAAAACATCCTTTAATTTTCAGTAGCCTTAGCAAAGGCAACTGCAAAAATATTTCTTCACAAAATAATATAATTTTGCATGGGAAGTCCTTGTCACAGGACTCTAAAAATCTTACATCATTCATAAAGGGACTGAGAAATTCAAGGAGAAAAAATAATGCATAGAGTTATTAAATATATTGACACTGCTGTGTCACAGGGTGTTTGAGGTACAGACTTGTGAGAGTTCAGAAAACATTTACAAGTACTAATATCTGCTTCTCCTGGCATTGTACTCTTCCCTGGACATTCACAATTTTCTTGGGCAGAAGAAAGCTGGATTGACCTTCAATGTAACATTATCTTCTTAAGTTTTACAACTAAATTCTTACAGGAGAGGTCAGCCCAGATTAAATACCTTAAAGGCAATGATATTGGAACCAGTACAGCAGAGCAATTAATGGTCATTTCCAACATTAAGCAAATGCTTAAATGCCATAATCTAAAATAGAATAGCATGATTTAGTGAAGTGATAGTAATAATATTATTCTAATTATTTTTTCTATAAAGTAATAGCTCTATATAAATAATAAAAATATAGCCTTTGTCATGTGTGCCAATAACTGTTCTTCAACTCATTTAATTATATTCTTGATAGATCTGAAAGTAAAATCCTTGCAAAGGGAGAATATCTTTTATATAGCTCTGAAGGAAATTATATATTCAGTTCATATTATTTTTGTGACGTGAGCTAGCTCATGATGTTCCCCAATATTTTAATTTGGAAAAAGAAAATAAATCAATCTCTATGTTTCAGTTTTTGGTGGCCCATCAGAAACAGAGCAATAGTTTAAATGAACAATTTAATTTGTACTCTCACTATGAATATTTGATCTAAATTAAGTACCAGGTTACCTTTCCCTGTTGCTCCTGCTGACAAAGCTAATTTTCTTTTTCAATTCAAATTCAGTGGCAGGCTACTGCATTACTCCCAGACAAAGGAAAGCCCACCTTTTATTAATGGAGTTTAAAATATTTATACTTTGAAACACCATAAGACAACATTTAACTATTCATTTCAACAAGTAGAAATGGATAACATTCAAGAAAACCAATGTATTTAAAACATATTTTGCTTGTGCTTAATGCACCATTATGGAGATGGCATAACTGAAGAGGGATCTTTTTGCATACACAGACACCATTAGTCTTTCCGATATTCCCACTGGGACTTTGAGGATTTTGTTTTCTTCTAGGGGTGAGATAAGGGTCATTACTAAATGGCTAGTGAAATCTGTTGGTTGAGTCAGATAATGACCAGAAACTCCATGGTCCTAGAAAGTGTTTTTTCACAATGCTAAGAATAATTCTTGCAAAGCAACTTTATTAATTACTAATGTTCCTAAGCAATTTTTAGGAATTTTTGAATGTTCACCTCCCTTGGGACAGTGTGTCAGTGCTAGACTCATTGCATTCTAAGTAAAACCAATAGATGCCTTGGTCAGTTATGATTATGCTGCACAAAATATTATTTTCTATACAGGATGTAGCTGCCTCAGTTTCCTCCTCACTGCAACTATGGTGTGAAAGCAAGGCCAGGTCTAGGAAGATGTGCTATAAGTGCATCTATTTTTCCCTGAAGACAATGTATGCACACACACCTAGATTTTGATATTCAGTGGGTCATATTGGTTGTGTGACAGCATGTGGTACCATGATATAACCCACTGCAGACTGAGCCTGCAATGGCAGGAGAGATTTCCTTGGATCCTGCAGGTTTTTGGAGAGGAAGTTTGTATATTCAGTGCAGCCATTTCAAAGGGAGAACTCTGAAGTGCACCAGTATGTGTCATCATATAGTTGTAGTTAAGTTTCTGTATTCTTTTATGCTCCTTTCTTTTGGACTAAGATGGTATGGAAGTTTCTTTCCTCTTTTCTTTCTGTCTTCAAGACCTCACTGCTAAAATATCCAAGACATGACCATGCAATAGAGGAGAAGTGATTGGCCACTGACACTGTAGAATACATGTCCTGATTACAAAAATTGAGAGCAGATAATAGAAGCAGTGTAAGAATGATAAGAACTGAGTGAATACTCTTTTTCACAAAGTAGAAGTACAGTGTTTTCTTGGGTGAGTGCTGGTGGCTGATGATTTAGAGATTCTGGGACCTTTTTAAGGATCTGCTCTGGCTAAGGCAAGGGACTTCTCTTCACAGTATTCAACTAGTTCTTATATATGTTGCCCCCAGAATTCCTCACCAAAGCCTTTGGATAAAGTAGTGGTTTAGCACTGGAATTGATTGAATCAAAACCTCCTAGATACTGAGCTTTGGGCAATTAGCATTTTGTTTTGTTCATGTTAATAATAAAATAGGCATAATCAGATAATGAAATTTAAAATTTGAACTTGGAATACAATTTTAATCTTAATAGATCAAAACACAGATTGTGAAGCTTGATGTTACTAAAGCTGTTAACATGTTTAAATGTTATTTCTTTTGCACATATGCTCAACTACCACCCTCAGCAATAAACAATTTGATATTCTTGTCATCATAATTTAAGACCATATATAGAAAAGAATGACCACAAACTAATTTTAATTTCAATTTGTGAAAGTTTATAATTCTCATAATGAAAGGAAATAGCAGCACCTTCTTCATCAAAGGCTCTGAGAAAATACAGTTTGGGAAATTACAGTAGGTTTTTTATGTGAGTTTATGAACATCAATTATGATTTGGAACCCATTTAATGTATAGCAGAAAACTTCATAGAAAGGAAGTGATATATTTGTTGCAGGCTCAGACATGCAGAGAACAAACAGATCAGTTTGGGCCACCTGGAGAAAGCAAGGCCTATAATTTCTTCAAGCATCTCCACTGCTCACTTCTCATTCCACCAGGGTATAACTTGCTTATAATTTTCAGAGACAGAACTAAAAGTCCACAGAAACCTTGCTCATTGTCAGATATGAGGAGAGTATATAAAGACTCTCCAGTGGGGAATTCAAGCTGAAAGCCATGATATCAAAAGAAAGTGTTTTTAATTTCTACATAATACAGCAAAAAAAAAAAATTAGGAAATGGTAAAAAAAATTAGGAAAGTGCAAGAAAGTGAATTCAGGTCCTGGTACACTTGAAAAAAATGTTGGTAAGACACTGAACATTTCTGTCCATCCAGCTCAGTGCCATCAGGGATACTTTGAGGTTGTGTTCAACCAATCTTTTCATCCCTTATTTTTCCCCTGGAGCAAATTCTGATATCAAAATCACAAACACATTTGAAACTATTTCTATAGTGGACTTATTTTAGATAATAATATTTTGCATCTTTCTTCATGATTTCCAGAGTCAAGAATTACCCATTAATACCAACTAGACACAAAAGACTACATAAACAAACCCTTAGAACTATACCACTGATATATTCTTACAGTGTATTTTTGTGCAAAAAGTAATCACTTACTATTCAGAGAGAGACAATAGAGCATAGTCTAAAAAACACTTTATGTATCTCTGGTTTAAATATCTGATTCCCATAAAATGTGACACTGAATTGAGTTCTCATTATTTGTAAAATTAGTGAATTTGAAACATGTTGCACCTAGTGGATTTTTAGGGAATGTCTATAAAATCTTATTTGCAAGTTTTTATGTGGAAAACTCACCCAATCAATTTTGACTTCATTTGCATCTGAGAAGAACAGGTGACAGGAGAGGAGGAAAGTCTTTATTGTATTCAAACCCAGTTCGAGAAGCCTCTCAGTGGTTTAACTCTCAGCTGTAAGAGCCACACAACAAGTTAGAAAATTAGGGGAGGGCAAGAGCAGTAGGCAGAACACAGGCTCCCTCCTTACAACATTTTTCTTAGATGTTTGAACTAGCACCTTCCTTAAAAAAGTACTGGAAGAGTTTTAGATGTAATTGATCAAAGCACAAATTGTGTTCTGGGTTCATCCTTATTCAGAATTAGTTAGGCTTAATTAATGTTTATGTGAGGATAACATTTTTTTCTGAAACCTTGATGATTGCAGTGGACCAAGTCTTTAATATTAAAGCTTACTTTAAAGGCAACAACTCAAATTGCAACTTTTAATGCTGTTTTAAAGCATTTGTTAACCGCTGATATAACTATTACAATACCAAATACCAAATAAATACCAATTCCACAGTTTTAGTAGCAAAAATTTCAAATAAAAGACCACATTTCCTCCCAAACTGTGAGTTGATTTTCATTTGCTGGACTCTTCTCAGGATCACAGCTTCAGATCACACTACTGCAAAGTGCTCAGTTATTTTAATGGGGCTCAAATTTACTACATGAAGTGAATCATTTAGCTCTGTATGTAACTCAAAGCTTTTTTGGCAAGATATTAGAGAGTCATATCATTCAACAGCTATAGCTTATCTGTTTATTCTAGAGGACATTTAAAATTGCATATCTAGTAATACCATAAGTTCAATTTCAAGTTTTACAGTAAACTGATTTAGAATACACATTTTATTGCCCTACAAACTGATGATCATTCAGCATATTCACAATCTACATTTAAATTTATAACCAAGTGTTTTGCTCTCTAGAATATTTGAAGGGATTTTTTTGTACTGAGAAGAATAACAAGGGAAGAAAAATTATCTGTCTCTCTTGTGGAGGACCCTAAAGAGTACTCCACTGCTGTCTACCATATCCTTACCAACATAAATAGTGCAGAGTTGGGATCCACTGACCAATCCATACTTGGATATTCAGAGCTGCCCCAATCCACTCAGTCTCTAAAACATTTTTGGATAGAAACATGGATATGTTTCAGGCTAAAGCTGCACTACTGATATGTCTTCCACTTCTCATTGCCATGAAAATTTATCATTTTTGGAGCACTTTGGGGTTATCCTTCCAGGACAACAGTGTGAAATATTCCCCCTAGATTTCAGTTTTTCTTTGTTTGTGAACACAAGTAGCTTTTTGGAAATATACAGTATACCCATTACATTTTCCCTTCTTGCACCATGGTCATTGCAGATTTTCTCCACTGTAGGGAGGCCCCATCATCATCTTCTTTCTTTTATTTCCACTGCTAACAGTAACAGTTTTCATTTCTCAATCACACTAGCATGTTTGATGCTTGCTGCATAGGAACCAAAGCATTTGTGTCCTGGCAAATCACTGAGACAATTGCAAGCAATTAAAGTAAAGTATCAACGAAATCAATTAAAATCTTGTGAAATTTTTAATTGCAGTGACAGTGAAAGTATAATTGGAAAACAGGGGAAATGCATCAGTTAGCTGTCAACTGAATTTCTATGTTCTTCCTTACTCCCTTAATGCAAAACAGGAAAGATACCTTTATTTCTCAAGTCGGGATTTGGGCTGACTCTTGGGAAAGAAACTCACTTTTTTTTTTGGTCTTATGTACTTCAGCTGAATATATTTGATATTGAAATTCTCAAGAAAATAACCCCCATACTGGTATTTCATGAAGCTATTTTTCATGGGAGCAGATGGGGAAGTACTTTGAATTTTTGCTCAAACATTATTCAAATGGGGCTGGTCCAAATCATATTCTAATGCAGCTTGTAAGTCACACAACCTGCAACACTTACAAAGAGTAAATGCCTGTGAACATTATGCAGCTGAAGTAGAGCAAGAGTGAAAGTAACAAAATTATGTATATAATCCCAAAACATTCTTCATTTCATAGTGTTCATGCAAAGTGGAATGCAAGGGTGTTTTTATTAGTACTACTCTAAAAAGTTAAGTGAGTATTTGGGCAATATAAAACTGGATGAAATCTGCATTTCAGGACTAGCTCGGGTAAATCTCACCCTCCCATTCAGAACTATGATCTTGTAAACTTTCCCCAATATAGGAAACTTAATTTTTCTTATCATAATAGGGTCTTGGTTTTGGGCCATGATTGGTGGGAAAGGCATAGGACAGAAGCATTAGAAGGAAGATCTTAGGACTCTGCACTGTTTCCCCACTGCTCCCTCTGAAGCTGGCAAATGAGCCTGGCAGCAGTGGAAATGGAGGAGATTTAACTGGAGATTTGGAAGAGCTTCGTGGGGAGATGTGAGCAGTAATCCCTGGAGCTGCTTTAACTGATGATGCTGCATGGAAAAATCCATCTGTTCATCCAGTATTCAAGACACATGAGGGGATATTCAGCCCTGCTTGCCATCCCTCTCCTGCCCATCACGGGGAACGTCTCAGAACCTGAACAAATGTATTTGTTCTCTGCTGAAATACTGCAAAAACTATTTCTGCTTTTATTTTTACTATGTGACTATAAGTAGGAGTAAGTAAATAACAACCAGGAACTCTAGGAAGTTTGTTTCATAGGATTAGTCTACTAAAGCAATGGCTAGTCATAGTTCATCACTTCCTGCATTGCATTTAATTTAACATTTTTATCATTTTATCATATATTCTTTTGAAGGGATTTGAACAACACAAGGGGATTTTTACAGTCTTTTGGGTAGTAGATAGGAAAAGTTAATTTAGTGATTCCTACAGCCTTTGTGAATTTTCTTTTTCAATTATTTTTGAAGGTAATTGTGAACTCTGCACAAAGCAATCATGTAGGGCTATTTCCAAATTTCTGGAAGTATATATTTAATTCCATTTATTAATTTATCCCATGTAGATGAAGCAGCAGCTCTAATAATGACATTCTAATTGGTTTTCATGGCATTAGGCAGTATTTAACTAGAGGTTTACAGTTTCTTTGTGTGCAGTATTTGCTGGTGACAGTTTCACAACAGCATGTACAAATGCACCTTATTATAGTTTCAGTGTACAGGAAGTATTAAATTCCATTTGGTATAGCCATCAGCTTTAGGAAAACATCTAAAAGTTCCCAGAGGGCTAAGTCCTGATGTTGTTTAGCAATGCAGTACCTACAGCTCAATGAAACTGTTCTCTCTCCATTTTTTTCTACCTATACATGGCATAAACACTTTTAATCTGGCCTTCAATTTGGTACATTGTTGTTTTGTAATTACAGGTGTTTATAAAACTCCATGGAATTCTGGGATTTTTAAGGTTCCTTTCACTGTTTTCTGGTTTCTGAGTACAAATCTCATGTGGTTTTGGGGTTTTTTTTAAAGAATTAAATCATTAAAGCTAGAACTATTTTCTTGCTCTTCTTTTTTCTCTTTTTTCAGTTTGGGATTTGGCTTTTTGTGGGGAGGGACAGTTGAGGGGAGCTAAAATTTCTACATATTTCTGTTCCTTCAGAAGCTGATTTTTTTACACAATCAAAAGACTAATGATCAGATCCCAAGAGTCAGAAACAGTAAAAGTTTAGACTTTCTGCACAAGGAAACTAAAACTGATAATCTCATTCAAAGGAGGCAGAAATGATCACACATTTGTCACAAACTCTCTGCCCTAGTTACTGTGCAGCAGGACTACATGCACATCACTTCAGACAGTAAGGAGCTCCAGCCTGCACTGATTATACTGAATAGTACTATTTTATACTGATCAGAGGGCAAGAGATTGACAGCAAAAAAATATGCCTTTAAATACAGTAGTTTGTGAAGCACGTGCATTCCTATTCTCGTACTTGATCTCAAGAGACCGATAAAAGTTATTTTTCTACTCTCCTCATCTTTTACCGCTCATTTTCATCCATTCTCTTTCTTTCCCTGTTTGACAAAAAAAAAAGGATCCCCGCATGAAGTTTCCAGCACAGGTTCATTAATCCAGCTGTCCTGGTGTCCCTTGGTGCTGTGCCTCAGTCTCCACTTCCCAGGTGTTAGAGTGTTTCCTGCATGCTGATCTCCTGAAGCAGGCATTGATTCAAGCCAGCTCACACTTGCGTCGCTTTGTCTCCCTTTCATCCAGCTCTGAACAGTGCCACTGAGCTCCTCGCAGCAGAGGCAGAAAGGAAGGGAATCAAAATGAGATTTTAGAAACCTGTAAGTCTTGCCCAGTATTTTTCACAGGGAATGACAAACCTTTCTCATTAGGCATGAGATCAAAATGGAGCCTGACAGCTTTCTCAGAGAATTAATGGGAGTTTCAGCATTGTGTGCTGAGTCTGATCATGAACCATGAATGTGGCCAGATCCCATGTTCAAATTATGTTTAGTAATGTGAGTCGGGCAAATACAGGACTGCCCTCTCTGCATTTGTCCCTGGCACATTTGTCCGTAATTTTTCTGTGTAATTAAGGCAAAAAGAAGAGCTTAAAAAGCAGTTCAGTGCTGCATCCTTCTCTGAGAGATATTTTCTACTTAAAAACAATTCTGGTCTGAAAACTGATTATGTAAGGGTGTCATCTTTCACTCAGGAGATTTTCTTGCTCAGGACCACCTGCTGATGTGAATGCTGGAATGCTGTGTTCCTGCTGGCTGGGTCCAAGAGCACCTTTACTCCAGCGAGGGTAGGAGCTGGGCACTTTAGCGACTCATCAATCACAGACAGGCTGCTGACTAATTTCCATTATAGTGTCCATCTGTGTGCCCCATTCTGTGGGGACAAAAAGCCATTCTGTAATTATGGATAAGCCTCTAATTATACCTGAGCAACTTCATGAATAGAAATAAGGACACACAGATCAAACTTTGATAAGTATTTAGCCATCCACAGGCTTCACAGCTGGTTATGGAGTTGGAGCCAGAGGGAAGTGACCTATGTTTCCCTGGGCCACAGTATAGGATTGGTAAGAAAAGAATGGAAACGGGTTTGGCTCCTTTTAGCAAGACGGAATGCCTAATTTTGAAGCTGAGTTTGGAAGCACACTCCGAAGAAAACTTTGGAAAAATAAATCAGCAGGTATGTATAGCTGTAAGGTAAATTAAATCCCTGAAGATTTAATTTACTCTTTCCTATAGAAAGAGTGTATGAAATGATTTTGAGAAATTGAAACACTGATGGCATACAGATCCCAAAAAAACATTAAGGATTTCCCCACTATTTCTCTCCTTTTGTCATTTTTTTTCTTAATGCCCTGGGGAACTGAAGGTCTTGAACCCTTGTACGATCATATAATCTAGAGTCTTTATTGCCATTTTAGAATGTGTGCAGCATATTACTGTTCACCGTCCCAGAGGAACTGTAAAATATTGTTGCGGGTTAATGGCACGGAACTGAGTCGGGGAGGTTTAGGTTGGATATAAGTAAAAGGTTTTTCACCCAGTTTCTGTTTGGGCAATGGAACAGCCTCCCCAGGGAAGTGGTCACAGCATAAAGCCTGACAGAGTTCAAGAAGTGTTTGGAAAACACTCTTAAACACATGGTGTGAGTCTTGGAGTGTTTTGTGGGGCCTGATGGGTCACTTCCAACTCAGAATATTCTATGATTCTAGGTTACTGAAGGCCAGACTGCAGCTCCCTAAGTCACACCTAATCTGTAGGAATCACAGACAACCCATGTACTTCAACAATGTCACTCAAGTTAACCTCTACAATTTGTGAGAGGAATGTTAAAGTCACACTGCTAGGAATAAAGGTTTTGAAGAGTTAGAGCATTGAACCAACATTCCATTTGGAATGGTTTGTCTTTAAAAAGCATTTCATAAAAGGCTATTTTTATTTATATAGCACTTGGGAGCCTTTGGATTGTGTAGGAGCAAGCTAGTGTTATTGCAAAAGAAGGTTATGCAATACTAGACTGAAAACTACTGGTGTAAGGTTACTAACACACACAGCCATGTCAGAGTCACAATATAAATAAGATTTAAAGTTATTTAGTAGGAAGAGTTGATAGGATGGCAGTAGCACTCATAGGCTTCAAGAATTGTGACAAAATACACTGAAAAAAAATTAAAAAGCTTTGGAACCCAAAGGTACAAGCAAAATATGGATGAAATATGTGAAAATGGTGAATTGTCACAGCTTGAATTGCATCGTCTGATAACTATCTCCCAGTCTTGCAGTCAGATTTACCCTGGAAAATCCAAACTGCACTCACATTCCATGAGGGCATAACCATCTGCTTGTGCAAGTTGGACTTGTAGCTAAGGGGATTATTTAGAAGGTGCTTGTCTCTGTTACTAATGACACTTAATGCCACAACATCACCTTTAAAAATGCAATCCATTTGCCACCATCCATCATTTAATTACTCTAATTTCATTCTCTATGAGTAATATACATGGCCTTTCTTTGCTGGCAGTTCTACTTTCAGATTTCAAATGCTACTACAGGACTTTTTAAAAAATTCTATAATTGTAATAACTGCAATGCAATAAAAAGACTGTGTATTCTTATGATGTCTCAAAATAAAAGTACTAACCAGGTTCTTTTTTTTTTTATTTAATTCAATTCTCATACCTCCACTTCTTGCATAGTATCTGTTGATAAGGCTGTTAAGGATGTTGTTTGCTTTCTGTTATTTTTCTAAAAATAGCATTAAAATGTTGCCAGGAAGAAAGCTGAATTTTCAAAACTAAGAACTAATATGGCACTATTCTTAGGTTGTAGTAAGGTTTATTATATTTCATAAAATAAGATTCCTTTTTACTGGCTAGTATTTATTTGCTATGCCAGGTGGAAAGGAGGTATTGCTAGGAAGATTGACTGGAATGTCCTGAGAGACTCTGCTGCCAGCTTTGTCACCAACTTAGATGTCAAAGCAGTTCTGATTTTCTGCATCACTTACCTCCTCCATGCAATGTGGAATTAGGATGATAATACTTAATCAACTTAAAGTGGAGCCATTGGACTTAGGATGTCTATTTAAACTCCATGCTGTGATTCTCAGGAAGAGTGTTGAAGACTTAAATCTGGGCCATGGGTGACTGAACAGTGCATTCCTTAGTTTCTAGGGTGGAGAAGAACCTGGGAGAGGAAAAGATCCCAGCAATCCTAGCACTTCAAGGAGGACTTTCAAAGCAGATGTGTTTTTAAAGACCAGAATCTGCTTCAGCCTGAAGAGAACTCTTCCAGGAACAAGCAGGGCTACATTAGACCTCACCATGTGGCCAGCATGTTTTGAAGGAAATACTTCAGGACCTGGAAACTGAAGAAACACAGAGTACAATAATTTCTTAGCAGCAATATTTTTTGTTGCTGCATTCACAATTTATTCTTTAGCTTGTGGTATCCCAACCCATGCATTTTTATCACACTTGAACAAAGAAGTCAAGTACCATGATAGTGCAAATACGTATTTATATGACCCAGAATAAATAATCTCCTCTGCCTGAGAGGGCTCAACACTAGAAAAAACAAAAGCATGCAATGTACCAAGCATAATCTAATAGCATGAAACTCTTCTTTGAGGTTACAGGGAGATTATATAGACAGGATTAAAAGAGGCCTAAGATTGTACAACCTTGCCATTCCCCTGAGAATGAGTTTTGTTAATGATTTCCAGGACAGTGCTTTCAAGAAATAACAGAGAACATGATCACTGTGTTCTATGAATGGAGTATTACCTGCAGATTTGAATAATATGTCTCCAGACAATTCAGCAGCACCTGTGACACTAAAAACATCTATTTATATTCCACACTTCATGTTTTTGGCAGCTTGATAGGCTACATCTTCCATCATTCTGACATACTGAAACAGAGCTCAATGTGACTCAGTAGAACAATGAGCATTAGCTGCTGGGATTAAAGTTTTTTGCTAAACCATCATCTATCCATCTATTTAAAACCAAGCATATAAAGACAGTTTGCTAATTACCTAAATTAAATGGGTTATCTGAATACCTGTATTTCTTTATGATGAAAGAAAAATGCATTATTTCAACTGACATGTTCATGTGTGTTCAGAGATGCCCAGGTATTATTCATGTTGAACTGAATCAACTACCCTGTCTGAATGTTCAACACTCCCATTAAACTCCCTGAAAACTTGTTCTGTGAGTCAATGCTTGCAGCCCAGAAAGGCAATCAGATCTCAGAATACATGAAAAGCAGTGTGGTCAGCAGGTTGAGAAGGCAATTCTGCCCCTCTGCTTTTCTGATGTCTCACCTGAAGTGCTGCAATCAGCTCTGGGGTCCTCAGGAGAAAAAAAATATATGGACCTCTTGGAGGGGTCTACAGAAGGACCACAGATATGGTCAGAGAACTGGAACACCTCCCCTCTGAATGCAGGCTGGGAGAGTTGGGATTGTGCAGCCTGGAGAAGGCTTTAGGGAGACCTGACTGCAACCCTTAAAAATATAAAGGGAACTTATAAGAAAGCAGAATGGAGAGTTTTTACAAAGGCCTGTAAAGGGGCAGTTTTAATCTGAAAGAGGGTCGATTTAGATGTGACATAATGAAGAATTTATTTTCTGTGAGGGTGGTGAGACACTGGAACAGGTTGCCCAAAGAGGCTGTGGATGCCCCATCCCTGGAAGTGCTTAATTCCAAGTTTTCTGAACAACCTGGTCTAGTGGAAGGTTTCCCTGCCCATGGCAGAGAGTTTAGAACTAGATGATCTTCAAGCTTTCTTCCAACCCAAATATCTAGGATTCTCTGAAATCTACACTGTTGGACTACAGTACACAAGAGTTGCTGAACCAGTTTTAATATCACAATCTTACTTGCTTACAATATTCAGTAAAAGAATCTCCCTAACTTTAGAGTGTGTCATGATGAAAGGGAAATGGTGGAGTCACCATCCCTGGAAATATTCAAAAATGAGTGGATGTGGCAATGTTGCCACACTTTAGTGGAAATATTAGGTCAAAGTTTGAGCTTGATGATCTTGGAAGTGTTTTTTGTGGTCCTATGAAAAAGCGGAGTCATTGAAAGCTCAAGTAGATTGATATGCTTATTCACTTGGAAATTTTAGTAGGAAATTTTAGTATCTATTTCTGCACGGCATTGACTGTGTTGGGACCTGCACTGATCCTCTGTAATCTCCAGGACATCAGCACAGGACAGTGAAGCTTAAAGACTCAGACCCTGTTTCTGAGGCAGTCCCATCAGTTAAAGACCAGGCGCAAGTGTTGGGTGTTGCTTCAGCCTGTCCAGCTCTGTTCTCTGGGGACAGCTGTCACTAGCCCAAAATGCCAGAAGCTGCCCCCCTTCCTCAGATATCTCCTCTTTGATTTAGTGAGGAAGGCATGTCTTTGTATAAAAGTGTCCTTTCTTTTTGTCTTCATCTTAATTAGCAATGCCATCATTCCCTTTTGACTATATGAATGATTGGAGGGCTACTTGAACTGTATTACTTCTCTTTTTTTTCCTCCCTCTTTTTTAAAAAAGCACCATGCAAATACATATCTTAAAAGAAAAAGATGCATCACAAATTGCAGAAATGTAAACTGTTCTTATTAAGGACAAAAAGATAATGCAGTCAGATTTCATTATGCATATGTTATAAGAGTAATTGCCTTTTGCAGTTACCAGGCATTCTATTTGCATGCTGGAGATATTCATGGAGACAGCACATAACAAACTGTCTCTCAGCTCAAGAAAAATAGGCTGAAACCATTGCCACCATGTTATTATAGACAATAAAGGAGTAATTAAATGTCTGTAACTGCTTTTCTTTTAAATGTCTCTAACTCAAATTACTTTGCCCCTATTATTCATTTTTACCCTTATTGTAAATGTATCAATCTTGTAAATGTTCATGTTTGGTGAGCTCACTTTTGATAAGTGACTAGCTAGGGACAGTCCTAGGAAAAATGGGAGACTCTGTGCTCCCTGACTTTGTGAAGAGGTCAGGCAGAGAGCTTGTAAGGATCATAATGTTGAGAGTAAAAGGAAATGAAGAAATGAAAATAGGCTTAGAATTCAATATAGTCTGGAAAATAACATCAGGAAAATAGGTGGTCAGGGAAAAATCAACAATCTGAGCTGGAAATTACTTGGTCCACTGTAGTAAACTCACCATTAAGATGATGGTCAGTTCCTGAAAAAGCTGATATGAAACACATTCCTCTCCTATCAGCTTCAAAGTTTGTGTATGCTGTTCCTTCTCCCTCCCTCCTTACTAGCTTCCTTCCTCCAGCTCAGATATTGATGCTCCCCTTTTGCCAGGGTGTGTACAGGGATGGGAGGAAGGGACATTTCCTGGGAGTCCATCACTCCCTGTCCCACTACTCCTTCCTGGCTGCACTCCCAGAACTGGCTAATGATCGCAGACAACATATGGTCTGTGAACAGGAGGTTTCTTGTTTTTAAAAACAAAGATCAGGTGCTGGAAAAGAGAGCTTGAAAGCAATGTGTAAATGATAGGAAATCAATCAAGGGAGGATATGATATGAAGCTGATGAAACAGAAACACCAGGAGAGATTTTGAGGAACAGATGCCTGCAGCTGGGAGCTTGCTGCTGGTAGGGGAAGAAAGTGACAGGAGAGCAGACAAGGAGCCACACAGCTTCCATATTGGTACCTTAAATTCAACAGGGTCTGCACACTTCCTTGTCAACTTTCTAATACCCCCAGAGCCTGCTCCATGGCTCACATCCACAGAGGTGTTTGAGTAATTTATTCCTGTGTAAGAACTTATCCATCCAAATTAGTAGCAATTCATAGGTTCTTATCTAGCCGGAGCAGTGGGCAGAGCTCTGCTTTGGAGTATTTCACTGAAATGAAAAAGATCTGAAGTGCTTACATAGGAATTTAGTGTCTCGTTCTCTCTAAGTACTTTTCTGTACTGATAGAAGTCTGCCTTCTGTGCCACCTGATGTGGGTTTGATCCAAAGACTGAAGATGTTTGAATAAGAGACAGAATAATTACAAGTGAGATTTTTCATTAGAGATGGAAGATTGGAAATGTAGCAGGCATTCTCAAAATAGGTGTAGGGTTTTCTGTTACTTCTGTAACACTTCTCTCTGAAAGTCCTGAGGGTAATTAGGGTAGCCATTAGGGTAGACAAAATTAGAATAGCCATTGAGGATAATATTTACATTACTGAAACAGTTTTGATACAGGTCCACCACTATCAGTTTTGATATTTCTCCACCACATATTACAATGCAGTATTTTTCTCTGTATACTCTTTTTTTTGGTGCCAGTTTGGTTTCCATATATTCAAATACCATCAGCTACCAGTGGAAAACATCATAAACCTTTGTTACAGATAAAGAATAAAATATGAATGTGAAGTATTTACTGTAACCCTATCGGGAAAATACAGATAGCATAGACTTTCTTGTCCGATTTACAATGTAGAGGGATATTTTTGTCTTGTGCTTGTAAATTCACATGAATATTTATTTCTGTAGACTGTGGCTTTCTTTCACCCTGAAAGCTCTCTAAAGATCTATCCAGATTTTTTTTTCTGCCCTTTCATTACAATAAAATGAGTTGGCTTCCTGATTCCCTAATTTAAGCATTATTTGAATGGTGTAGATGCTTTCTGTGGTATTTATAAGACTGTAAATGTGTGCTGATTTTGCTCAAAATAACCAACACACAGTGGGGCAGCTCTTCTCACATTAGGGATGGTCAGGAAATGCAGACTAAAAGGTTGTAGGTATTAATAATGGCTTTCATTTACTAATCCAAAGTGCTGTCTTTCCCAATTTTGATCATTGGTTATTGGATATTTGGTTAGAATTAGCAGACCTGTGTTTCTCCTGGGAAACTGCTAACCCTTTTCTCAGTGCTGTTGAAATTCAGAAAGCTTTCTGCAGAAGAAATATCTTCTGTACACTGAAGCTGTTGTCTGTGAGCAAAGCTACTAATAAAAACCAGCTCTTCCTGCCATTGCACATTTGGGAAGGTACAATTTTCTGAAGTTCTGTGGATCTGTGGATTGTTAAGATGTCTCCATGCATCTCTCTCTGAGGTGCAAATGTTTTGCTTCTTAGTATTTGTAAATGTAATTCTCATCTGAATTCAGCATGTTATAACAAAACATAACATAACAGAAACCTATCAAATTTAGTGGAACTGAAATCTGGGAAAACCAGACTACTAAACCTGTTCTTCAGGAGTATTTTCAACCACTTAATTAATTTTTATCAAATTGGCTACCTCATTAAATAACCAAGAATAGGAATTAGGGAAACATATTCAGGCTTGTAGGTTTGATGAATTTATTCTTGATTTTATCCCAATGTTCATGGAGAAGCAGTGCACTCTGCACATCTTTGAAGGTGATAAATATGCCAGGTGTGATTGCAAAATTTCAAAGCAGCATGTCTGAGAGACTGTTTTTTCTTATTTATTGCAAACTTCTATTTATACAAAAGTTTTCAAGCAGTCACTATCAATTTGAAATCGTTGATGGGGAAACATCAGACAATTGGTTCATACCTTTCTTGCTCCTACTTTTTTAAGTCTTTTGCATGTGTACAGATCTCCAGAGCTGTAAAAGAAAGTTGCCTAGGATATTCAAAAGTATCAGCAAAAGTGGGATGAACTGTCCTTTTTCATGTCCTTGAGTATTTGTTCTGTGTCCAGCACAACTAAAGTGTGCAGCTGAATGCCATCCAAAGACTGCAGGTTTTCTCCTGGAAGTGGTTGCTATACTGGATTTTTGCCTCTAGGGAAATACTGAAAAGGAATTGCATAGAACATGGAGCCTACTAAAGAAATGTGGAAATTAATGAGTGTAGTGCAGAAATGATAATGATAATGCCATATAGACCTGTGATAAAAATGTAAAGGCTGGTTTTTATTCCATTTGTGGTTGGTATTAAGAAACTGAGCCTTACAGGAAAAACTACTTCCACTGAGCCATAAGGCTGTATTTCATATTTGAATTCATCTTGTGGTCTATACAGACATCTTGAGCTTTGGTTTTCCAGTTCATATATGTGAGGAAATGCTATGTCAGGTACAATTTATCAAAGCCTCTCTTGCTCCCACACCAGCCTGGCCCACAGAACCTCCCTGGCACAGCATGCCCCCAAGGACAGAAATCCCTGCCATTCACGCTGACTCATGCAGACAGATCCTCCAGACAGGATGTTTCTGTGCTACCAGCGGAGAAGCCCAGAAAGCAAAATATGAATCTGAGAGCTGAAATCTGCCTGGAGCTCTTCCTTTTGCTCCTGGAAGGGAACAGGCTGTTGAAGTGTACCGCCTGCTGCTCCAGCCAGCCTCTTTCCCCTCCAGCTGTCTCCTATTCACCTGCAGCAGACCCTACTCTTCTTTTGCAGTGTTAGGTGATCGTTTTGTCCTTGCTTGTGAAGCCAATCTGTGCATTTTATAAAAGAAGCAGAAACTCTCTTTTTTTTGCTGTGGTTTGTGGTTATTGTGGGGCAGCAAGCATGAGTGCATTTCAGGGGTGGCACCCAGTCTATATTGCAGAGAAGTCACAATATGGTTCAAGACACAGCAGCTGAAAGCCAGCAGCAAGGCAGAGTGACAGCAAACATTGAAGGAGGACTGGAGAATGAGAACCGAGTCCTGGCACTGGCATGGGGCACGGTGCCAGAGGCTGGGATGTGGACAGTCAGGATGCATTACTGGCAGAGCAGGCAGTGTCAGGAGATGATGGCAGAGCAGCTCTCACCCCGTGCTGCAGGTCAGAGCCTCTGCCTTTGTTGGCTGCAGCCTGTCGATTAGAGTGCCACAGGATTACCCCGCCATGCCATGGGTGAGGAGTGAAGCTTTCTGGTGATTAGTGTCTGGACAGCCACAGCAGACACCTCAGCAGGCTTTGAACTCACTGTGCCCAAAATCTGCAGCTAGGAGTTTTTAGGAATAGCTCTTGTCTTTAAAAGACTGGCAGGCAGCTACTGCCTGACTGCCAGCACTGAGGAGTGCAGGATTTCATTTTAAAAGTGCACAGGCAAACTGATAAGCAGTTCTCCAAAGGGCCACAGGGGCTTGGGAAGAATGGAAACGCTGCCATGGGACATGAGGTTGTCTGTAGACATAGTCACAAAGGGAGAACGGCTCCAAACAAAGCAGAGACTCCAGGCTGAGTCTCCTGGAGAAGCCACCTGGCTTTTCTTTGCTGCCCTCCTTATGCAAGACCAGCCCGGCAACTGCAAAGCAGGGGCACACACAGTAACTGGAGATGCAGGATACCTGAAACACGGAGAGGACAGTGAATTACCCATCTACCCATCCTTCTGCTCTGCACACAGGGGAGGGAAGGGAGTGGTGAAAAAAAATTCTAAAAAAGCCGAACTATTCGTTCACACTTCCTTAGATCCAAAGGTTAAACTCCTTCGCCTGCGCCTCGTTTTCCCAGAAGCTTGGAACCCTGCTGCCATCTGCTGGGCTTTTTTAAGGAGAAGGCGTTGCTCAGGTACCCAGATGTGTGCCAGAGGAGAGAAACTCGGATTCTGCACGATGCTGGAGTTGAACAAGAAAATGAAAACTCAGCACTGAGACGTATCTGCAGTCACCTACCTCGCCCTTCTAACCCTCTTGAAAATCGAGCTAACTGCTTACTGTCATTATTAACTGCCAGCACTCAGGGAAAAAATTAATATTTTGTAGCGATACTGTGTATTGTATGCTTTATTCTTCCTGCTGAAACAGAGAGTTGAGGGAAGATTGATGCTTGATCTGCCACAGTTCTGCACAAACTCTGGGAGGAGGAAGTGAAATAAAACAGCCATCAAAGAGAAAGTGGTGTCATTCCTGCTTGTGCTTCATTTTATGTCAATGGCAAAGTTACAATTGAATCTTTAGAAAGGTTATTATCAGTCTCATATCTGGCTAGCAAAGCTGGCACAAAGCAGCAGTGATAAAGAACAGCAGCCTGTGAACTGAAAGCAATAACACTGGAGATAGGGTGTTTTGTTAAACCTCTGGTCCAGGGAGATTATATATATATAAATAATGGGTTTATTTACTGAAGATATGATATTTTCAGTCACCAGTGGCAGCAGTAGACAAAGTCACTCCACTACCATGTGATCCATATCAGAAAAAAGTTTGAAATCCCATACTCAGAGCCAGTAGCCCATCCTGGCTTTTGTTTGCTTTCATTTAGAAAAAAAAAGTTGTTTATTTGAGCTCCATTTAAGGAGCACCAGCTGGGTCTGCCATAAAATGTGGTTTGCAAAACAAGCCAGCCCTGATGTTTAACACCCTGACAATCTCTGATGTCTTTTATTTAAGTAATAAATTAGTGTTTAATTTTTATGGCATTACACATTACCCAGGAGAGTAATTTAGCAGGTCATTTTTAACATAGTGATAAAACTTGGAGTAATGGAATTGAAGCTGCCATTTCTGGAGGTTTGTATTGGGCAATACTACAAATTTAAGTTCCCTAACATGCATTCAATTTAGATTTAATAAGAGTTATTATATCCCATGTTAATTAAAATTGGATTATTTATTGCAAACACTTACAGAGAACTAGCTACAGAGCCGTGGCTGCACATAACAAATTCGGCCTCACAAGTGCCATGGGGTGTTTCTTCAACCCTTTGAAAAGCCAAATTTGCATTAAATTGTACCTTCCATGTCACTTTGGTTACTATAGTGGCACTTGTGCATCTTTATCACTTCCAGTGTGAAATTGTGACAGACATGGGATGGAAAGGAGAGACTTGGTGAGGATCCATTCCTGAAAACTCTGAACAGGCTTTCAAGGCCTCACAGCCATGACACACTGCAGCAGAGCATTGGGTGAAGGCCTAAACTTTTCTGAAGTTCCACAAGTGTGATGCAGATGAGCTGCTGCCCTCCTTGTCTCTCCTCTCACACCACTTTCATTTTGTTTCTGCAAGGCACAGGCAGGTCACTAGCAGCCTGCCAACAGGAAAGAACTCCTTCCCCCAGCTCAGAGGGCACATTCTTAGGGATGTGTTGGGCTCTGCTCAGCATGGTACAGGAGTAATCTTCCTCCCAAAACCCCAGCTCTGGGACAGAGCCAGAGAGTGGGCTCACACTGGCCAGACAAGCAATGTGCCTGCAGTTCTATGGACCAGGAACATAAGGTGACACCTCCCTAGATGTGCAGAAACCCAGCAGTGATATAAGAAATAGCAAAAAGGCTGTAAAATAAATCAAAACAAACAGGGGAATGGATGTATAGCAGATACATTTAACTCACTTGCTCTGTGGATCAATGTTCCAACATTTTGTGGGATGGAGATCAGAGAAATAGGTGCAGATGCAGGAGTGTGGGTAATGCAGAGAGAAGCACTTTTATCTGAAGCTGCAACAGAAAATTTCAGGCCTGTAACAGAAAACACTGTAGATAGTACAAGTATCAGATAAATGCCACTGCAAAGCATTGGTTTCGAACACTTTGCTATTCAGTATCTAAGTCATGTTTACTAGTCTCTGACCAGTTGGAGAAATCAACAGTACCCAAAAATGGCTGGGAAGACAGAGACAGACAGCAAACATTCAGGAACCTGTTGTAGAGACACAAGTTTCCTTCTCCTTAACCATGCAGCAATTTTCTTTTTTCTTTTCTTTTTTCTTTTCTTTTTTCCTTTCTTTTTTCTTTTCTTTTTTCTTTTCTTTATTTTAATGTAATTTTAGACCCCAAGAAAAATGGTAGTGATATTGTGTATCTATACTGTGTCAGCTTTTGAGGGCGGAAATTGCTATCATTGAGGCTGAAGAAAAAATATTGACCATGTCCCCCTGAGCCTCCTGTTCTCCAGGCTAAATACCCCAGTTCCTCCAGCTGTTCCTCATCAGCCTTGTGCTCCAGACCCTTCACAGCTCCATTGCCCTTCTCTGGACACATTCCAGCACCTCAATGTCTTTGTTGTAGTGAGGGGCCCACAACTGAACACAGGATTTAAGGTGCAGCCTCACCAGTGCCAAGTACAGGAGTGTGATCACCTTCTTCGTCCTTCTGGTCACATTATTTCTGATACAAACACTCTTTCTGATAAAAATTTCTATCAAAATGCTGTTGTTACATTCCTTGGGATGTCCATACTGAGGGAACTGATGTAATGGTAGATGAACACACAAGAGATGGAGTTACTGCATGATGAAGTGATGAAGAAGCTTGGACAAGAGCAAGATTCATAATGAGATAGACTTTGGAACAAGAATGGAAGAAACAAGTAACAAGACTAAGTGCCATCATTTTTTGCTCTAGAGCTAGTTTTGTTGATGTGAATTATTCTCCTTACAAAAGCTAAGGTTTTCTGCCTGGGTTTTTGTTCAGCCCATTTTTTTTATTGCTCTGGGTTAATTGTTCCTGGGCTTTTCTCTTTTTATGTCCCTCTCCTTGATATCTGACATGTCCTACTTGAGTCTCAAATGGGTAATGGTCTTTAGAGAAGATACCAGTTTCTCATCCTCATCCTTTTTTCAGAGGGCACAACCATCAAAATACTGACACTTTTGATTAGTAGTGTTTACCTTCAGACAGGCCTGTGTTTATGTCCCTGAGGAACTAAAGCCAGAGTCCTTCTGTCCATTAAGGAAAAATTCAATATTTGGAGTGGGTACCTCTCTGACAAGCATTCTAACATTCCAAAAGTTTAAACTTTTCCTTTTTGCCTTTTTATTTCTGCTTTTCCTTTTTGGAAGGGCTGATAACAGCATTCAGTTATGAGGCTTCCTGGCAGCAAGCCCAGCACAATTGCTTGAAGTCTGGATCCTTTCTGTGCAGAAACCTGTGATTAAGTCACCTTCAAACAGAACATCAGATCATGTCAATATCTTAAATTTTCTATACTTGGTTATTACCCTCCCTGAGTAGATATGACTTGTCATGTCTCCTTTTCAGTCATTTTGATTTGTGTTTTCCTCAGGACTAAAACTCATGGGAACAGGAGAAAAGGTTTAATCTTTTACTTTGAGAGGGTGGTCTGCCAAAGCTGTTCAGTAGAAATACACAGGGGAGTTGAGGCATACAGAAAACTGGGCATTAGGTTTACATCCAGGAGGAAAAGCCATGGTTGCCATGTTGTTTTTAAACTTAAGAAGAAAATCTGTACAGGGCTTTAAAAAGTTTTGTGTGTGTGCAGGTTTTTCCCCCAGGCTTTTAATTCAAACCATCTTTCTCTTCAATTGTCATAATATCAGACAAAATTTCTTATGATATTAAGTTGGATAAGTTTAAGAGATTTTAGAGCAGTAGCATATTCGAGTTGTAGAAAGACTAAAAGCTATTAAGGTGAATGTACCATTTCCTGATTTGCATCTATAATTAGTAGCAGAATATGCCCTATCCATTTTTAAAAGTAATCTTTATGCTATGAAATACTGGTTCACCTCAGTACAGAAGGAATCCATCTTCCCTTAAAAGTAAAATCTGGCACACAGTCCTGCTATTATTCTGAATTTTTGAAAAGCATTCTAGTTAAGTGATGCCACAGGAGTAAGACGAGTTGGATTACCAAATTGCAGTAGTCTGCAGATAAGTAATCATCTGATTAAATTTTTTTTTCTTTCTTTCTCAAGCCAAAATATACAGATCTGTGGATGAGGCTGGTGGTGGAAAGGGGGGCAAGGAGGTGAAGACACAAAAAACTTCCCACTGATACTCATTTTCAAATCTAAAAAGTGGTAACAGAAGAGGGAAAATGCTAAGCTAGAAGATAATGAAGATGAAGACTAGATTTTTTATTACCTTATTGCTTTGCAAGGGGAAAAAAGCCCAAATTACTTCACAAATAATCATCTTTTATCTAGATTTACCCTTTGACTTAGGGGTTGTTTGCTCTTTCAGTTATTCAAAGAAAGAATAGAACAGAACAGAAACTTACTGATTTGCTAACCTATAGCTTTTCATTCCCTGAAGGGAGAGGCTGCTAATACTATTTGCAGAGTCAATGAAATGGTAAATAGTGCTGAACCTGGTTATGATACTTCTAAGTTCTTCTGTCCTCTGATGGGGACAAGCATTATCAGCTACCTTTGAAACTGAAAAACTTGCCTTGGCGTCATGGTGCCTCCCAAAGGAAATAGTGCAGATATGTGCTTGCAAAATAAGACTTGTTTTTCTCAGTAAAAGCATAACCAGTACTATCATAAATGTAAGCCGAGGAAATTGCATACTTACTCGTCAGATGGGGAAAAAACTCCCCAGAAAAACCCAACAAACTAAAAAAAAAATAAAAATAAAAGTAAACACATCCAGCACAGAGAAAAACATAAAAATACCTTGAACAAATACATGAAAAAACAGACAACAGAAAAAAACTGACAGGCTGGGTTTAATCTGCATAATAAGCTTTCAATCCCTGCTATTTGTGTACCTTTTGCAATAAATGTTTATGGACAGGATTGTCCTCATGCTATTCATATGAAGACGACATTTCTTTCCTTCATATGAGCATTTGAGCCTTTCACTGAGCCATGACCGTTTTTTTTTAGAAAAGCCAATCAGCCCTTTTCTGAAGCAGGACCTGTTGCTCTCTCTCTGCAGAATTCATACATTTTTAGATGCAGCTGAAGTAATCCACTTTGCTGCCACCCTATTCCCCAGCCCTCATTGCCTCAGCACTCACAGCAGCTGGCTGACTATGCTCAGCACATGGGAGAGAAAGAACATTTTGCAGGTTCAACTGTTCTTCTAGAAACTCAGTAATGAAATCAGAAATGACAAGGTAAGCTCAGCAGTGACCAGGCTCTGAGATGATTTTTTGCTAACCTTTTGCTGGCTTTCATTCAAATCCCCAGAAAAAAACCAAATTTGAATTTTTCATTAATTAGTACTCTTTTTATTCTTCCTGGTTTTCTTGTTTGGAGTGTTTTTGGGGGGAGGGATTGAGAAGGAAGGAGTGAGGAAGAGGGGATGTGGGGGGGAGAATGGTTTTTTCTGTGTGGTACTCCATTATTTGTCCATGCTGTCACTGAAAAAATATAAGAGGAAGTTTCTAGAGAAAAACTAAGAGCCTGGATTGCTGACAAATACTGACTGCATATATAATAATATGTACATAAGCTGTTCATTTGCAATGAGACAACAAAATAAACACAGGTGCCAGTTTTGCCTTCATTGCAAAAACACGGTTTCATTTGGTTCCTCCTCATCAAATTTTCTGGTTTAACCTGTATTTATTTGTACCTCAAGCTCCCATAGAATACTAAACAAATGTTTATAAACACAGGACAACAGCAGACCAGATTAAATACCCACAAATCAGAGCTAGTGATGGTTGAAGCCAAGTGCCCTGTCCAGTGTATTCTTAAGCAAACATTGTAAGATGGCTGAGAGGGTGGCCCACCATCACCATGCACAGAGTTGATATCACAAAGATTCACTGTCAGTTTATCAGCTGTTCTGTCTGTTAGGGATGACTACACAGGGAACATGAAATGCTGGTTACAGGCTGCCTATTTATAGCCTGAAAAGGAAGGAATAAATCTAATTTCCATTAGAGTGACTTACATGAAGGCCGAATCCAAGCTAGAGCAGCCCAACTTAGAGGGTCAAACTGCAGTTGAGGGAATTAATACAGGCATATGTCAAGTTTACAAGGCACAGTGCAGCTCTATTGACAAGAAGGAACTCCAGGCAAGCCCATACAGTAAATGAGAACACAGAGCAATGCAGAGAGCCTGCCTTAGTGCTGGCTGTGGGAAGATTGTGCAGGTCAGCTTTTGCTCTCAACTCTCCAGCCCTCCACCCCAGTCCTGGAGAGGTGTCTGAGCTTCAGTGACCTGGGTATACCTGAACATCCCAAGTGCTTCCATCTCCAGAGTTAGCTCTGGTTTTGTTCCAAGGCATTTCTTGACTCATGTCAATATTTCCTTAGACAAAAGCCACATTTATTTTTTGTCCTTGGGAGAATTTCCTCCAACAGAGATTGTCATACAATAACAAATTCCTGTGAAATTTGGTGGTTTCCCTAAATCAAATCCCAATTCCTATCAGTTTCTGTGCAGGAATATTTTTCTCCCAAGACTGCCTTTTAAATGTATATTTGACATCTCAGTTGATCAATACAACTATATTTTGGTCCATTTGTGCCCTTCCTCTCCATTTGAAAATCAAGGTAGCTGTGCACAAATACTCTATTTTCCTGATGAAGGAAACTGTAAAGTCAAGTGTCAGAGTACAGCTCTTCCCTCTTTCAGAAGAAGAAAGTCTTTGTAGATCAAAGTGAAGTACACCTCTGGTGTCAGCAGCCCAAACCCGTCACAGCTTGTGAGTAGTTTCTTATTTAGACCAAATACAGAGCATAGCTTGATTCTTTAGTTTAGCCTCCACTCTTTCCCAACACCAAATGCCTGATCTTGTAGCTGTGATGGTAAGCATGACTGTGATGCTCCCTTTCAAAAAGTTTAAATCTTCCATGTCTGAAATTTATTTAGTTTTCTTATAAAAAGATTGCTAAGGAGCCTTCTGCTTTGGGCTGCATGTCTGAGCCAAGCAAAGTCTGAGTAAAAATCACCAGTATCCATTAATGATCTAAGAACCTTATTGCATTTATTTATATTTATATTGGGGGAAAACATCATAATAAGTAATGTGCCATGACGGGTATCTTGGTCATTATGAGACAATTACAGTCATGCAAGGTTACAAAACACTGTGAAGAGATATTCGCTTTTAAACAAATAGTAAAACATTTGTCATCTTTGTTTTTAAGTGTTGCTAAAACTAATATTTATGCATGTGTATATTTTTATTCATAAATAATGTTGCCACATTGTGTTCTCCAATTTCAAGATATTTTGACATTCATTTAATGACTTCATCCAACACCAATGCATTTGGATCATGTGGAAAGTAAGAAGCAAATTTGTGGAAAATTATTGTTGACTCTTGTATCACGGGAGTGTGTTCAAATTCCAGCCAAGTTTTGTACTCTGCTTCAAGTAGAAAAGCTGCCTCTTGCAGCCCAAGATTGTAACCACAATTTGCTGCAAATGTTGACATTCCTACAAAATCAAGATTCAAAAACATTTTATAAAGGAGAAAAGAAAAATGGTATTTTCTTCACCTCAGAGATCTTGGACTCTGGAGGTATAAGCCATAAACAACTTGGCCAGGGTCATGTATGCTAAGAATGTCAGAGCCAAGAAATTGAATTTAGAATGACTAAATTATGGCACAATGCCTTTACCCCAAGTCACCTTCCATTTCAGATAAAAAATTTCACTGCAAGGGGTTCCTTTTGTGCTCCGAAAGTCTAGTTTTAGATGTTCATGTTTTTCCCACTCAGAGCTGTGCTTTGTAAAATGTCTAAAGGCAGTTTTTATCTGCAATCTTCTCTTGTTATAAACCAGCTGAAACACTCTTTAGAAGTCCAAATTTCTAGATGACTGTTTAGTAGAGAGACATTTGGGATGGGAAAGACTAAAAAAGGCAGGAAGGCAGGCAGGCAAGCAAGAAAGAAAGAAAAATAAAAAGAAAGAACAAACTTTGGTTCTTTATGACACATCTTTTTCATACCCTTTTTTCTTTCATTGCGTAGTCTTTTAACTGAGATGGAAAAGATTTGGGAAGTAAACACTGAGTAAATATTCTCAGATTTGTGTAAATTGAGTGTAATGCCATGAACAGTAGAGCTCAGTCTAAGTGATTTGCAAGAGGTCAGAATCACATCTCCTGTAGATGCACAATTATGTTTTGTTTCCACAAACCATTTCACCTCCAAAATACTAATTTCATTTCAATGTTTTATTGATTTTTCTTGTAATTTTTATGCAAGCAAGAAACATTGTTCATACTTTTACAAAATAGTTGAGGTTGGAAGGAGTTCTGTGGGGAAGTTAAACCTTTAGCATGGGTTATTTGTGATAGATTTTTTTAATTTTTAATTTTTTATGGTAAAGCTGGTATTTTTTATTGGATGTACTATGTATAAGTCTGTTACATATCTGTAAACTCTGATTGGTTTAATAGTTGTTAAATTCATATAAAGGCATTTTAACATATATATGCATTTAAGATTCTTGGTCTCAGGGCTGTTACCACTAAGTTGCAACAGGAGTTCAACAGAAGATCTCTCTCCATATGAAAACTTATTTAGTCTAAAATATTTTCATTAGTGTTCTGGTTTAGATTTGCTATTACATTACATATATTTGCTTGCATCACCTGTGTGGAATTTGAAGTGTGAGTAGACAATGCCTGTTAGAAGAGGGAGAGCTGCAGTTCCTACAGTAAATTTACCTTTCCACAGGGAGCCCACCTTTGTCCATATAAGTGTGCTCTCTGATAACAAAATTACAAGTGTCACTAATGGCAATGTTAAGACTAAGAAACTTTTATTTTTTAATTTAAATTTTGTAGGCATTCTTTGTGTTCTTGGATTTAGAATACTGCTGACATAGTCAGATCAGAGGAAGATATTTGGACATAGTGAAAGTCTTAATGAGTTATTTTAAAGATAAGGAAGAGGCAGGGAATGGAATAAATGCTCAAATGCAGTCATGTGAAAAGTTTCTCTGCCGTAGATGATACAGAAATGAACTGTAAAATTACTTTGCAAAGACATTTTTTTCAAAGACAGAAGGGGGAAGCTCTTTATCAACATAGGCATATCAAGCAGCATTTCCAGGGCCATAGCACAGAGTAGAGCAGATGTTCCAGCCAAGGCGCCAGTGTCTGGGGTGGAATGGCACCATAACATGGAGTCCAGCGGTTCTTCCCAGTTCTTAGAGCAATGTAGGACTGGGAGGCCTTGGAGGTGTTAAGCTCCCAGCTGTTTGAATTCAGAACACAATGCCCATCTCCATAATTCAAATTCTTTTCAAATGCTTGTATATATAGCTACGCTCCATAAAAACTACATGCAAAAAAAAAAATATGGCAAGTTGGACTTGGAAAAATGTTACAGTGACATGAAACTAGAGTGGCACCATAAGAATTAAGGCAGTTTTACTCAACTGTAGGTTTAATGTGTATCTGAACTACTTATTAATAACTGGAAACTGGGACATGAACAAAGGAGTCATTAAAAGTATATTTCTACAAATAAGCAGTAGAACATCATGACTGTACTAATGCGCATGCTGAATTAAATTATTACTTCAAACAAATTATTTTAGCTGCAAGTTTCATCAGGTTAGAGGACTACAAATCACCAAAGGACCTAGTCATAACTTGTGACTTAAATATTCTCAGCTTTAGTTCAGAAGTCTTTGAAATCCATCCAGTAACAGAAGATCAAGCAAAATAATTTGATGATCTCTGTCAATAACAATGGAATCAATGGCATGAAGAATAGTTAATGTACTACATCAAGAATAAATTGCATCTTACTTTTTAATTCTGGAAAACATTTTCCAATGTGAAAGTGCAGCTGGTCTACGAGAAAAAATTACATGACCAAAGGGCCAGGACACTGAGTCCAGATCCATAGCCAAACAAGTGGTTTTAAAGCCACAAGTAGGGAAAAAACGTCACTCTAAGCAGAGAAAATGAGAAAATATAGAGGGGAAGAACTGTGTGAAGATTACCCAGCACATTCTTCTTTTAAAATACCATGGCAGAAAGAGCAAATGGGAATGGCAGAAGAAATGGATATTGGATCATGTCATTCACATGGTGTTGGCCAATGCAATGGCTCTGACTCTACAGAGCTCTAGAGCTGCATCTCATTGTTCACACACCTTGCCAAGGGTCTGGAGACCAGAGAGCTACCATTTCCTGCAGTTCACTTCTGCAGCACAGGGAATAGATTTAGTACCACAGGGGAACTGAATTCTTAAGAAAATTCTTTTTTTTTTTTTACATTTTTGTCCTTGTGTCTTTGCCTTCTGTCTTGCAGATAGACATGCTGAGCATACAGTGATTAGGCAGCATTACCAGGTGGGGATGGAAAGCTTCACAATTGTTTTGCACAGCTAAACACCACCAATATATAGGGGACAAAAAGAATCAGATTCTCACACTAACAAGGTTTGTGGACAGCAGCAGTCTCCTGTATTTAATGTTTACCATTCTGGCACCGTGGCAGGGTTCCTACACACTGCCTTGACTGTGGCACAATGGTGATCAAGCTCATGTTTACAGGTCACTTATTGTTAAAAAAAAATTCCCCTGAAAGGACACCAGTTTACATGCATCATTAAAGCTCTATCAGCACATTACAGAGCTCCAGGTTGTAAACCAGGCCAGATCAGGACCTTTCATTCTTTAGATGGATGAAAGTAATGATGCCAGCAGTGACAGGGTATGTATCGTGATTAGGATTTGTGACCAGGAGGCAAGAGTTTTGAAAAATGATCTTCCAAAGATGATTGCAGGAAGCACAGCAGGTGCTGGAAACATTTCTGCATCACTGAATCTGTTTTATTGACTCCAACATTTCACTGATAAATGTGATTGCGTTTTTCCCTCACTCAGCAAATATAGTGACTGGCAGAGTAAAGCAAACTTTATCATCTGTGTTTATACCCATTGATCAGTGTCTTGTAACTGTTATGTCACTTGAGAATCTTTATGAAAACAGATAATTTATAATGACAGCTGATAAACTGCTATCCATCTTACTGCAATGCTAATATAAGTTATGTCCTTCGTTGACCAGAGAACTCAACTTGATCCCAAATAGGGAAGGAACACTTTAATTTCTAAAGAACTAATGTATACACTTACTCTCTCCTCAGTATCTTGTTATGCATAAGGGAGTTTGGGGCTTTAGACCTTGGGCCCACGTGAAAAGATGATAAGTTCTGTAATAAGGTCAACAATTGTCCCAGCAGTGGCAGACATGCAGAAGGAGAAGTGGAAAAGGTCTGTAAGTGAAGACCAAACAACAACTGGAGGAGGCAAGGGCATCAGTGGAAGGTCACCACCCAAATGAGTAGACCGTTAACCTTTTCAGGATCTCACTTTCAGAGAAGGTGCATGCAATGAACTTCCAGAAAAGAAGCCTGGGGAAACTACTTTGAGTTTCAGGTGTAGTATAGAAATTGAAGGGGTTATGTATTTATCAACAATCTGGATGCAGTTGTTGAATGCACCATCAGCAAGTTTGCTGATTAAACCAAACTGGGAGGTGCTGTTAACTCTCTTGAGGGACAAGAACCCTTACAGAGGAATCTGAGAGAATGGATCATTAGGCTTTGATTAATGGGATGAAATTTAATAAGTCTAAATGCCAGATTCTGCCCTATGGAGCTATGTCAGGCACAAACCTGGGAGAGAAGTGTCTGGAGAGCAGCCCTGCAGAGCGGGTTCTGGGAGTACTAGCTCACAGGAGACTAAACAGGAGTCAGAAGAAGGAGGTGCTGAGCTCTTCTCCCTGGTACCCTGTGCCAGGACACATGGGAATGGCTAAAAGCTACACCCATCAGGAAAGGCTCATGCTTGAAATGGGGACATTTTTTTACTGGGAAGGTGACCAAGCCCTGGAACTGGCTTTCTAAAGAGGTGGTTGATGCCCTGTGCCTGTCAGTGTTTAAGACAGTGTTTAAGGACAAAATTCTTAAAGCCATGATTTAACTTTTGGTCAGATCTAAAGTGATCAGGCATTTGGACTAGATGGTCAATGCAAAAAAATGTGAATGTATAAAAAGGTCTATGTAAAAAAATAAATTCTGCAGCCTATAATTTATCTTTTAAAATCTGAACTGCATTCAACATGACAGTAACCACTGCAGTGCTAAGTTTTCTGTTTTGTTAACTCTGAACTCATCTCTATATGTATTGATATTCTCAGCAGGTTTTGTTCTGGACTTCCAGCCATTTGTTACTTTGTTGAAAGATACACAGCTAGTTTTAGGTTGGAAATTGAAATCTAACCTACATTTTTATTTAGCCTGAAAGGGGGTAAGTCAGTTTGCTGTTATACAGTGCTAATACACTCTCCATCTGTTGGCTTGGGGATTATTTTTCCTGTGTGTTGTCAAAAGACTTTTCTGCTATTGAGGCAACATCATCTGTAGCAGCTCCTTCTGGTTTATTTTTCTTGATTCAGGTTTGGATTGAGTAAATCAGGACACTACCATCTTAATTTTAAATTAAGTAGCAATTTACATGCTTCTTTTCAAGCAAAATTCTGCTGTGATGTTGATAAACTGTTAACCCACAGCCCAAGAAATATATTATTGCTATCTCTAGTTAGTCTTTGGGTATGGTAGGGAGTTTTCAAAGCCACACACTTGCCAGGCTTGGACTATTTTGAGCACTGCCTCAAACTTTGTTTAGATGAAACAACTTTTCTTTTTTTTTTTTTTTCCCCTTAATGGCAGGAGTATTATACCTAGTTTGTATTACCCTTGCTTATCTTCTTGTGGTACAACCCCATTTTAAATAAATAATAGTAAAAAGTAGTTACTTTGTGTGAAATAAGATATTGATGACTAATATAATCACAGAATCATCAAGGTTGGAAGAGGTCTTCAAGACCATCCAGTCCAGCTGTCAGCCCCAGCACCACAATCATTGCTTACACCTAAATCATATCCCCAAGTGCCTCATGCAGACACCTTTTATAAGAGCCGATCTTAATCGCCCCTGGCAAAACTTAGTGCCATTTCCTCTCACTCTTTTACCTAAAATGTGCCAGAAGACACTGACCCCCAATCCACTACAGCTCCCTTCAGGCAGTCCATCCTGAGCTTCCTTTTCTCCAGGCTAAACAACCCCACTTCCTGCAGCTGCTCTAAATAAGACGTGTTTCCTAGACCCTTTCCCACCTTCATGGCCCTCTTTGGACACACTCCATCACCTCGATGTCCTTTTGAAGCAAGTGACACAGAACTGAGCACAGTGCTCGAGGTGCAGCCTCACCAGTGATGAGCAAAACAATCTCTTTCCCACTCCTACTGGCCACACTACTCTTGATACAGGCCAAGATGCCCTTGGTCACCTAGGCACACTGCTGGCTCAGGTATCCATCTGGCTGTCAGCCCCCAATCCCTTCCCAGCTGTGCTCCCCCAGCCTGCAGCTGTGCCTGGGGTTACTGTGGCCCAGGTGCAGGACCAATAAGGATAATGGCAGTGGGCAGAGAAATGCACAACTGGAATATATTGAGCAGTCCTGAAAACTGGGAATGTGGGATTCTGGGCAAAGGGATACAGGCAAGGGGCACTGACTGATACAGGGGACCCCAAAGTTCTAAACAACTCACCAACAAGCAAATATATTCAGGACTGGAGCTGGTCGAAACTGATTCTAGGGGTACCAAAAAAAATCAAAGAAATGCAAAAATTAACATATATTTAGTGAATTATATGTGCATTAAATATAGTAAACGTTGTAGATGTGGCATGGAATTGCAGCCCAGAGAAAAACAAAGGTTTAAAAGCATGTCAGCACAATGCAAAATGGCACCAAACAGATATTTCAGTCAGGAGGAAGCCACTGGCATTGTAGTCCTCCCAGCAAAGGAGAGAATGCCAACAACTTGCCATCCTTGCTCTCCTCTCCCCCAGCACCCCCCGACTCCAGCTCAGACAGAAGCTGTGATCTCAGCTCGATCCCTAAGATTAGCACTGATGACAGAAAAGTACCTGGGGTCATGGTTACATCTTTCACAATAAAGTAGAACTCAGTGCAAGAAACACTGCCAATTTTCTTTGACTTTTCAAATAGAAAGTCCAACAGCAAATTTGGTTTTCATTACAGCCAGTTCCACTCTGAAATGGATCTGAAGACTTGAGTCGAAGGTGTGATTGTTGCTGTACTGATACCCAAACTGCTCTGTGTGCATGCATAAATTCCTATCTCAGAATGGAAAAAAGAAGAAAGGAAAAAAACCCACCAACTTGATTTGTTGAGCATAATTGTATGGATAATCTCAATCCATTACTTTGTGCCACAGAACAGTTTTCCATTCACACATCCATCTCCTCTGAAATAGAAGACTATTCTACATTTTATTCACATAATGGTTTTGATAGAAAATCTGTTTTGCTGCAGATGAGGGCCCTGGAGGTTTTTGGTCTATTGTAATACATAAGAGCTGCCTGACACTGCAGCATTCGTTCTCTAGTGCGATTGCCTGGCAGGGCTAAAAGCACTGATGTCTTTTACAGTTCTGGTATTGCCATTATCCATTTCAATAGGGTTTAAATGTAAAAGTGAAATTGATGGTGTTAAAGCATGAATTTCAATCATGCTAAGAAAGAAGATATTGATGGAAGCCAGCAAGGGAGCTCTGAACAAAAATATTGCAAGGAAGAAGCTGAAAGGCTGATTACTATAAGGCCAGTGACTCTATGTTTTCAAGTTACAGAGCTGCCACACATTTAAAGATGCCTGTTCATGTTGCATAACTCAGGACAAAGTGTGTTTGTGCCTGTCAGTATTATGGGTCTCCTTCCTTCTCACTGAGGCGGGACTTCACGGGAAAAATCTTCAAGTCTTAGTTCAGCATTTTATCTGAGATTTAAGATGTCCCTTCTCATTAACTTTTGTAGTAGGGCTGGTTTCTTGTGGCTAGAGACTATCGCCGTTCTTGTAAAAGTTACACCTTTGCAATTACAGTGCAGCCACCTGTCTGAGACTGAGTCTTTTTGGAGCAGCAGAAGTGACACTTTTGCATCATACAAATTACAGAGAACACCGTAACTCAGGGTTAGCAAAACTAATGAGAAAGAAGTAAGAGTGTTTTGCAGGAGCTTAACGAGTTGGGTTTTAATTTTCACAGCAGAGGCAGAGCTGTGAGCAACCTTGGCACAAATTGAAACAGAATCAAATAGAGTTACTTGGTGCATTGAAGCACTTCTTCTCAACTATGGCTCTGATTCCTGCCTGGATCCAGGCAAACATCCATGGCAGTTACCTCTGGCTGGCACTCTGGTCAGCAATTCCCTTTCCTGCCGCTGCGTGCCCTGTGTCCCAAGGTTTACTGCCATCACCAGGAAATGTGCAATTTTATGAAAAACACAGCCGTGCCTTGGGGGTCTCCTCATTTATCTTGAGTTGCAAACAACTGAAAAGGCTTGTCTGGTGTCTTGATTGATTTGTATTTGTGCTGCCATGACAGCAGCATGCTCTGTACCTGTTTAATTGGTTTAAATCAAATTTAAACACCAAGTGAGTTTAAACCAACAGAACTTCCCAACAGAGCTGTGATCTTCATTACAAAATTATAGTTGAGGTTTCAAAGAATAAAGTAGAATTATAATGTCATATTTCAGATAATACAATAAAAATCATCTTTAGGCTCTGGTGTTTTTATAAATTAAAAACTTATAATTTATAGTTTTCTTTCTAAATAAACTCCCTTTCCCACATTCTGTCTGATATTCCTGCTGCCATACCTCTACTCTGATTTAAGTTCCAGTCCCAGTTTTCTCCATCCACAGCTTGTCAGCCTTAAGTGGGAGAAAAATGTCTGTGGGATCAATATGTTCAAATCACTTGAGGAAAGAATTGTGACGATGTACCAAAGAAATTTTGAGGCATAGTGGCTGATAAAAGTTCCTAGCAAGAAACTCTAATAAATGTGTGTAAAGTGGATTTTTATACAGTATTTCCTTAGGGAGCCCATTTCTTATCAAAAGATATAATTTTATGATAAAAATCATTATTTACATTTAGCAAAACATTTCTATTGTACTCTTAATAAAAAGACTTTTCCCCCTTAAACTCATTTGAGATGAATGTATACTAGTGTGCAAAAATATGATTTTATCTTCATAGGAATTTCTCATGAATAGTCTTTGAAGATATCTCTCTCAAGGTGCAGATCCTCCATTTCTGTCTGCATTGTTTATACTTATCCTCTCACCAATTACATCTGCAGACAAGGTTTTCTGCAAAGTCAAATGGCAGCATTTTGAATTAAATGTAAAATCCTCAGTGATGGAGCTCTTCAGCAGGCTGGATGTAGCTCTAAATAAAAATTGATTCCTTTTGTTTCAATAAGAGGGTGTTGAAGGCTCCATCTGAGCCCACCTGCCTGTCTGGCCCTGCAGTGGCACTCAGGAGCCACAGTCCTTCTTGCACATGTGCTGTGGTAAAGGTGTGAAATCTTTGCCATAGGGCTGGACCCTGCTGGATAAATCCACAAACAATACCAAGCCTAAAAACTCTGAAATGTCCAACTGGTGACATGCAACTGAAAAGTACTGCCCTGTAAAGGCAAACCAGCCCTTGAGTTATGCACTCTCATAGTTAAGGATTTAATCCTCAGTGTCCCAGCATTGCAGACTAAGTCTATGTCAAATTGCATTTAATGGTTTCAAGTTTGCAAGATAATTAAAAATATGTACATATAGTACTGCAAAACATATAGCTGTTTCATATAGCAGCTGCTACTCTTATTTACATTATTGAAATATGAATTATAATAATACACTTTACTGGTCTCTTTTGGTGAAGTGGGGTGGCTGGAACACCTTTCTCACTGAAGAAAGATTTATCTCCAGTAGTACTTGAATTTTATAGCTCTCACATTCACAGCAATTTTACTTGTCATGTGTTCTTCATATTTTAGGCTAACAAGTTTGGTAATATTCAAGGAATGTAAAGCTAGGGATCTAAAATACTTATTTAAGTTACAAAGACATTCAAGCATTTCTACAAGGTTATTCAGGGCAGCTAAATTAGCTCCTGAACAGAGATTGTATTAATATATTCCTGGCTTTTTGTCTGAGTCCCACTTATTTCATGTGAGTTTATTCAGTAAAGTAAAATCTTTTTTGAGGGTCTGCCAGCAGCTAGCATATCTGTAGGTCCCAGGAAAATAAAATAGAGATGTCCAGGTACATCTGCAAATGGAAGAGCATATACAAACTCCATCTGGACCCTGTATTTACAGATTATTGACAAAGCACTCACACATCTAGACCATAAGCAACCCTAATATTGAGAGAGCACTTTGAAAAGTGAGAGAGAGAGACCTGAGACCACGAATGAAAATAAAATTCAAGACCTTTTTTATCTGTGCTGCTTTGGCACTAGGCATGTTTTCAGAGAACAACCTTGCAGATAATGAGCAGATATTTCTTGCCCATGCAGGTTTATGATATGAAGATTATTGACATTTCTATAGAAATCATTAGTAGCATTCAATCTGGAAATTACTCATTTGTATAAGGAGGGTAAATAGTAATACATGTTGAAAACTAGCTGATCTAGCCTAACTAGTTAATTCACAAACCCATACCTGTTTCATGAATGCCTATTTCTTCCCATTTTCACTGCTCAAATGTGTGTTTACACATATACACACAAAAAATCTCAATTACAACTTTCCTCCTGGGATGCATTGAACTAAATGGAAAATGGCTTTTTTTTCCAAATACCCTAAATCCTTGAGAGAGGCAGAATTATAATGGAGGGTATGGAATAGTACTATGGAAAGCAATAGTATGCTTTTGTTTATACCTAAAAACATCTGCTAATTCAGATGTTCAATTTAAAATTGAATAGAGACTAATAATTACTCAAATAATAAAACTTCTGAAATGAATGTGGGCCAGTAGTGCAATATATCATCACAGCTGATCTTCTGAAGCTTCAACCACCCTCATTCATATTCATCCAGTGCTAACCAGACAAATAACAGCATTATCACCTACTTCAGTAATCAAACAATGGAAAACCAATATCTGGGACTTTGGACTGGAATGGAAAGTAGTAGTATTGAGTTTATTGGCTGGAATACTAAGGATTCAGCTATGATGACATCATGATTTATATTCTAATACATTTCTGAAGCTGGATACATAAGCATTCTGATGGAACTAAAATGAGTTGTTTCAGTCTCTCATTGGCTAACTCTATCACCTATATCATCATCATAGAATCATTATAACATGGCCTGGGTTGGAAGAGACCTTAAAGATTGTCTAGTTCCAACATCCCTGCAGTGGACAGGGATACCTTCCACTAGACCAGTTGCTCAGAATCCTGTTTAACACTTCCAGGGATGGGGCACCCACAGCTTCTCTGGATAACCTGTTCCAGTGCCTCACCACCATCACAGTAAAGAATTTCTTTCTATTATCTAATCTAAACCTACTGGCATCAGTTTGAAGCCATTCCCTCTTGCCCTGTTACTGCATGTCCTTGTAAGAAATCCCTCTCCATCTTTCTTTTGCCTCCCTTCACTGAAGGGCAGCAATTAGGTCACCCCAAAGCCTTCTCTTATGAATCTTATGATCTTCTGATTAAGAGAATCTTACCTGCTCTTATATCTTATAACTTCTTTTTTGCATTGTAATGCTACCTTGCACTGAATTTGACTGTCCTTCTTGCTACAGTAATAGTTCTTGGATGTTATTAATTATTGTATTTCTCCAGTGGGAATGTACTAGGGGACTATTAAATGCATATGTTAATTGTGTCTGTATTGATTAGCTTCATTTACTGGATTTTTCCTGTGATTTAAATTAATTGATTTCTGATAGACATGGCTACACTTTCAGGAGGGGGTGTAGGTGTGTGGAATAATTTTGAAGACAAGTCACACACGCAGCAATATATGAAAGCAAAGCATGTGCCTGAGGTGAGGCAGACACCAAATTAGTGTTTTGCCCCTCTGTCATGATCTCCCATGATAGTCTTACTATAATAAACATATAATAAAAATGTTTGAGTATGACTGGATACTTGAAAATAAATTTACCGTTAACATGCTCTATCTTCTGAAACCTGACACACCATGCTCAGAAAAACAAAACAGAAGTAGCAAGAATCAAGGTGCTTGGAGTTCTTTCTTCAGCACAGACAGCACTGTAGCATAGATGAACCTTAAATTCTCCAACTTTTCCGACAGCTTCAAGGGAGCACTGAAACATGTCTTTCCTGTCTGTCCTCTGCAGGGAATTACTGGAACGCAGCTTCTTTCGTTACTTCCTCATCTTACCTCCATTTCTCCACCTTCCAAGGGGAGACCAGTGCAGACATCTCTTTCTACTTCAAAACATCAGCCTCAGATGGGGTGTTTCTTGAGAACCTGGGGAACACTGACTTCATCAAACTGGAGCTGAAATGTAAGTATAGGCTTCTTATTACTACTCTTGGCAGTTGAAGTATTACATTGAATGGTAGCTTTTTAAAAATGTGCACCATTTAGTAAAATGTGCAAGCTGTCTAAATCCTGGAAAAGCTTCCAAATCAAGCTGCTTGACATGTTTTCAAGTTGCCTTTTGTGAAAGGAGTGCTTGAAGTATATTTGAATTGTTTATTGAGGGGAAAATACGAAGACAAATAAAACTGGTAACATCAATTACAAAAATGACACTGACCTGAAAAGGGCTTTCAAAATTGCATGTCAGAATTATTTCTTCAAAATTTATGTCTCCGTCTCTGTGTGCTTTTCTATTTTATTTCATGGTTGCTTTGGAAACCGGGGAAAGAAGGAAAAAAGAGGCACCATCCTAATCAGCATTGCAAGGAGCCAAAGAGCTGCAAACTTGCATATGATATTTAAAAGCCATTAAATATCTCATAAAATAAATCTCTATCAGCATTATCTGTTAATAAAATCGCTGATCTGAAAAAGAGGGTATAATGACACCAAGAGGCAAGTCAATTTTATTATTCAAACCATTTTTAATAGCCCAGGGGCAAACTTTCCAAGGAAGGTACTGAAATCCTCAGCTCTGCCTGAATTCTCCTTAGCGGAGTAGAAGCAGTTGAATTAGGGGGAAACATGTTTTATGTCGCCTTTGCTCTCCCCTGACCCTGCCATAAGCAGGAGCGGGGAGAGGCCCTCTGTGCTGTGTGTGGTTGTTATTGCAGCCTCCAGCAGCACATCACAGCCTCCCTGCACTCCAGCACTGGGGCACTGGGAAAAGCATGCGTGCTCCCTTTCACTGCAGGAGCTGCTCCTGGATGCCAAGGACCCCCATCTAGATGTTGATGCAAAAAAGTCAGTGGGTCATTAATGCTGAAAGAGAAGCAGTTGGCTTGTGGACCCTAAATAATCTGTACTTTTATGCAGATTCAATGTGTTTTGTATACACAATTTGAAAGCAAAGAGCCATTTTCAATGCTTTACAAAGTTTAAACACACAAATCAGAATGTAGAAATTTAAAAACCACTAAGAGGATCCTTTACAATGCATTTAAATTTTTCCCTCCAGGTAAGAATAAAATGCCAAGTTCCATTTGGGTAGCTTTTTTCTCTTTCTTTCTACAACAAATTTAGTTCACATTGCTTAATCCAATTTCTCTAATCTGCAACTTCAGTGAATCAAAATTGCTCCTACTGAGTCACAGGGAATAGTCTTATTTGCTTTACCAAGGGGCAAAGCCTTTTTATAATAAAGTAGCAGCTATTTTTAATTTCCCTTTGAATCTAAGTAGTACTCAGTCAGCTGAGGTGGGCATCTTCAGAACTCCTTGCTCTTCTACTTCATGGAAGGTGTCCTCAGCCACTGCAATCAGACCAACCATGCTGTTGGTCACTTAGCCAAAAAGTGACATTATCACTGTGTAAAGGTGACTTGACAGCAACTAATATTCTTTTGAGCTGAGCTCAGGGTTAATAATAATCTTGCTGCAGTGGCTCGCTGAATAGATGTACCAGTTCAAGAAAGTAGCAGTGTGCTCAGAGTATCATTATACAGGACTTTAATTTTAAACCTTATTAAACCTATGCTTGAGATCCACTGACTTTGCTGAGATCTGGCATATGCATAAATTTAACCTCTACCTCATGTCCCTGAATCTAAACTTCAGATTATAAATTCTTGATGGAAGAATTTGAAATATCATCTGTAAGAAAAGATTAAAAACTACTGTAAGAACTATGTAGACTATATTTGCTAAAAAACACAAAGCAATTCATTTGATATAGTTGCATTCACTCTACCCTTTTTCTCTGGAAAATATTGCTTGAAATTTTCAGATCCTCAGGAAAAGGCCTTCCTGTGACTTAAGTGTTCTACAATGAAAAAGTGGGTTCAGTAATAAAGAGAAACTCACCCTCTCTTCTGAATTACACATTTATTAATGAATGTTTGTTTTATATATTTTTGAGGGGTTTTTTGCTCCAGTCTGCACTTACGGTTTTCTGTAATTCATTTAAATGAAGAGTAAATTTTCAGAATTTCAGAAGTACCTTACATGTACTCTACAGTGAACTCTGCTGCTTCTTAAGTCTGTTTCCTTTTTATAGAAGTCCTGTAAAATTTATATGTGAATTTGTTCCTAAATAGGGACATAAATTTATGTCAGTAAGGTAATTACAGAATTATCCCCAAACTCTGAAGAAGCTTTCCTTTGGCAAGCTGCTTTTTAGCTACCTATCACATTCTCTAATAGAACAGCTATTTTGTATTAAAGGCTTTTTACATAAAAAGATCATCTTTTTACATAAAAAGACCATCACCACATATTTACTGAAAGCTGTTTTGATTCACCCAGTGGATTGCTTTTGTCTGCTCATTGCCTTCTCATACAGGTACAGTTCTCACAGGAGAAGGATGACTTCCTAAAAAGCCTGTTCTCAACTTCTTTACCTTTTACCATTCCAAAAGGAAAATGTTAAAATGAGCATCCTGCATGTACAAATTCTATTTTCTTTTTCCCTTATGTGTAAAATAGCTGTGTGTACCTGTAATACATGGTTAATGATGCATAAACTGAGCTCTATAGACCAGAAACAGAAAGGTTCTACAGTACCCAGTATTTTAATCAGCTTGCTGCACTTGGTGAATGCATTAGGGAAACAAATCATTCGGTCTATTAATATTCTTAGCTTCAAGTCTTTGGAAAGGAGTTTGCATGTTTTATTCTGAGCACAAAAGTGGTTACTAGAACACTCATTAAATAATTTTACTGCATTCTGTCTTTGAGTCTAATAATTCTAGAGTCTTATATTGTCTTAGGGTCTAATAATTGTGCAGATTTTCTAACTCTCCTGACTCATATGAAAAGGAGGTGACATTTGCAGTATCTTGAAGAGTAACTTCACATGCCTCCAGCAAAACCTCAGATTGCCATCTCTGAGCAGGGGGGAGAGAGGAAGGAAGGGAAGACCATGTTGGGGTTTTTTTTATTTCAGAAATAGCTTTTCAAACAGCTGACAAGGAATGGTGTCAAGAAAAAAACAGGGATAAAATGCTACTATGAATGCGGCTGAAGACGTTAGCTATTCCATTTATCAAGGCTTGTTGTCACCATGCATGGAACAGTTGACAGAGATGTAGAATTACCTGAAGCCTCAGTTTTTACATACACCAGTAAATCTACAGAACCCCATTGTTTTCATAGCTGGCTGGTCAGCTGACAATGGCTAGGATTGCTTAGAAAAGTGGTAGTTGAATAATTTTTCTGTAAGGCAGGGCTTCCATCTCTGGTCAAAATTTCCAGATTATTTTAAAATTAAAACTGGTTTTAGAGTGAGAAAGAGAGGATACATTCTCTTTTAGAATGAGTTTTCTTTTATATATATATATATTCTGTACATTTATGAAATATAGACTGAAAATTTCAGAGTTATGATTATGAAAATGTAGCTACTTCACACCTGAGATGCTTGTCAAATAAATCACATTTGAATTTTCTGTTTGAGAGATATCCCAAGTTTTGGAAAAGATTTGCTCCTGAAAGCAAATTTTGAAGGGGGCGTATTTGTGGTAATTTGGGAAGAAGCATCTACCATCACTGTTTCCAGAAAACTCTCTCAATGACACTGTCATATAATTCTAATGAAAGAGATATTCTGCTCACTTCTGTAGCTCCTCTCATCCCAGCACCTCCAAGAAATCCACCGGCACTAATGAATTTTGTCTCACTGTTACTATTCTGAAGTAAACAGCCAGTCACTTTTGCAATTGAAAATAAAATGAGGCTTAGAGGTAAAGGTCAGCTTGTGTTTGGTCCTGGCATTAACATGGAAGAGAGGAAAGATCTTTCTTATTAATTTTTGTAAAAAGCTGGGAACATTTATACCCACTGCATTCAGGGATGGTAGCCCCTAAAAGTGGCTGATAGCCCCTAGAATTGCCCTAAAAGTCTCCCCAGGGAGTGATCACTGACCTTGGCAGCTGTGAAAGGGATCATGAGGAGTGGTTTGCTAATAGAGCAGTGGCATGGCTGCAGGATGGGTGTTCTTGCTCTGTGGGCAGGGGATGCTCAGGGCACTCTGATACCTGACATCTGCACATGGAGGGTCCCGTGCTGCTCCTGGGGCTCAGCTGTTTAGTTGAGACATAAGTAACTCCTCCAAAATCAGACAAGTGACAGTGACAGACTGGGGACAATGATTCCCATGGCCGTTTGGTTCTGCCCAAAAAGTGTTCATTCCTCCAGGCTGAATGCTCTAGCACATGACTGATTAATATATTTTCTTGCAAATTTTAATAATTCCATCACGTCTTTCTCCAGAGGCATCCTAAAACACAATTCTACCACATCAATGAGTTTTCCACATGATGCTCAAAGTCCCATATGTTAAAATAAATGCAGCTTATGTTTTCCTCTGCTTGGTTTTTCACCTCAGTAAGGAAAATGGTGTGACCTTCATTGTTTCTTTTAATTGAATTGTTATTTTGTTTTCCTAGCAGAAGGAGACTTTTCTATAAAACACCCCCTAGGAAAGCATGTTGCATTAGCCACATGTCACAGAATGCAGAGGACACTGAGGAATCTCTTCATCCCAGAGGCCCACAAGAAGTTATTAAATTAAGTGGGAAAATATTACATTTCTTCTGGGAAATTTATGACCCAAATGTTTTTAAACAGTACTTGCAAGCTGTCATTCTATTCCAGGACAATAGGAAAGTTTCAAACAAACAAACAGAAATCCTGGTCTGAGGAACTGCAAGCACTGTTCTTTGAAAGACAAGATTCTGTTTCAGATGAGGCAGGTGATTCAGAAATGCCTGATATTCCAACAAACCAATTTATGACTCATCTGAGAAGACCACTTCAACCTCTATTTTGTTCCAAATTAGCAGATGGGGAGAGGTGCCCAGTCTGGCATGTGGGAGCCAGCCAAAGGCAGCAAATAAACAATCCAGCTGGGGAACAGGCTAAAACTGACCAGTGGAAAATCTTAGTCACAGGGCGATGGGGAAATTAAGGCCACCTTCTGTAACTGGCTTGGATGTTGGCAGACTATAGTTACAGGTTGCTTTACTTTGGTGTCCCTCAATGTCAATATGGCCTTTACTATACAGAGCATCCTCTCAGCATTACCCCTCTTCTTTCAAGGGTGATTGGATGCCTTTCTCATTGCCATAAATGCCACTTTAAAGTAATTTCATGTGCAGAGTCTTATAAATCAGTTACAGCTCACACAAAGTTCAAGGTGGGGACTGGTTGACATTCAAAGAGCATAGTTGTCCCTGACTTTGCTTTGCACTAAAACCATGCAGCACATGGCAAACCATTGCTGGCACTACCACTCAGTAGTTCATCTCAGGTTTTCATCCTTATTTCCAGTCTACTTCCTGTTACATGCTGACACTGCAGGGGCTTTGTTACCTTCCTCATGTGTGCTAATCATTTTTGTGCAGAAAGCAAATATTTGCTATGCTGCACAAAATTGCCAGATGCTATAGGCATATGACAGAAACAAACCTTCTGGGTCCTTGAGTTTAGAATCCTCACAGTCACAGGCAACCAAAATGCATAACCTGTGTCTAGCTCCCTAAATTTATTCAACTCTCTATTGAAAATAGTTTGAATCTTTGCCAGCTGGACAACTGTTTCAGACTCACATCTTTGTTTTTTGGAAGTCTTCTAATTCCTGTCAGTTTGGTTTGCATCTTTTCTTTACAGCCGTGCATTCTCATTTCAGTATTGTTCTTTGGCTGAACTAATTGTTTTCACTTCCTAGCATTTACTCTCCCCTTGTATGCTTACAGTGCAATCATATCTTCTCTCAGCTTTTAATTGCTGTGTTAAGCAAGAATAATCTCTTCTCATAAGATTCTTTGTCTTGTTCCATTCTCTGTTTAAGTTAATAAGGTTCTCCCTACTCGCTGCACCTTGAATTCTTTCTTAAATGCAGGTAATCCAAACTATGGACATTAATTCTGATAATGGTTTACCAGTGCCCTCCACAATGACATTAATTCTTGTGCTGTGCACCTGTCCTAGGAATTTTTGGCTGATTACACTGGGATACTGTTTGTTATGTATTATTTTCTGACCTCTCCAACCTTGTGTTACTGGACAAAAAAAAAAAAAATAGACATATGTTGACTTCTTGTGCAAAGGTATTTATTATAATACCAAATATGACTTGACCCAAACCAAATTAGAGGTCCTCTAATTTTCTGATGACCTATGCTTCACCCATCTCACCAACAATCTCTGCAATTGTGTTTTCCATCCCTGCCGTTTTTGGAAAAAAAATCAAATATGCTAAATCTATAACAATTCCCTTCTTCCAAAAATCAGAGGATTTTTTTATTCAAAGAGGGATATCTATTGTGTTGACTATAAACTAAAATTATGTGCTTTCATATTGTTTGTTTCTGCCTTACATTAGGCAATGATATCTATTTCACTTGCTGATTTTATGGGCAGTCTTACCTTGATTGACTGCAGGGCAAAATCTTGTCAGTAAGTAATTAAAGACATGGTAATTCCATTAGTTTACATGTTCTTTATAATTACCTGTAATTTGAAGTCAAAAGACTCCAAAAAACTCTCATTATTTTATACCCTTATGCACACTGATGTGAACCAAAGCCCATGTCATGGTTTGAGCCTGGCACAGAGCCAGTGCCCCCATGAAAATGCCCTCACCCTGGTGTCTGCTGTGAGATGTGACCAGGAATAAGCAAAACAGGCTCCAGCTTAAACATAAAGAAAACTTTATTACCTAATCTACAGGAAAATAGGAAAAAACTATAAGGAAAAAAAAAAATTGAAAACCTTACAAAAACACTTTCCTCCTCCCCACCACCAGAATTTCCCAATCCGATACATTCTCCCAAATCACCAACTGCCCAGCCTGGCACCACCCTTTAGAATATTCAAACTTCAGTCCATGAAGAGGAGAGGAGTCCTTCTTGTTCCATAGTCTTTCCCTGGAAACTCGCTGAAATCTCGTGTGCTTCCAATGTCACTCGGCACTGCCCGGAAAAGTCCTTTTGCCACTTGTGACATCTTCCTTCCACGCTCAGTGCTCTCACCACTGTGCATGGACCAGAGCTGCTTCTAGGGCTGTCTTTTAAGGATGCCTTGTCTCACTTCAAAAAGGCACAGTCTCTGCTTTGGGACATCTGTCCCCCCCAAATTTTTCCAACCCCCTGGGGCCGAGGGGTCCCCACGATGAACCCTCCTGGTTCTGAGGCACTGCTTCCCCCCCAAGTGCAGTCTCTGTGTCACAGGAATAAAACTGAGTTTATGGCTACACAAGAAAAGTCCAGCCAAAAGGCCACTCCAATCATCTCTCCCCACTCAGTCATCTCCACATCCTTCGGGCCAGGCCCTTGTCTCATCTCATCTCATCTCATCTCATCTCCTATCTCCCTTCTTATTCAGCTCCGAGGAGGATCAGCATTTTTGCAAGGCCCCAATCATGTAGGAAAGGGGTTAAAACTTCCAGTCTCTGTCTGTCCCAGAACGCCGATACTCCCACACGCGCTGCTGCTGCGGCCGGCCTGCCGGCACTCTTCCCCCCCGCCTCTCCTCCTGGGCCGGCTGCTATTACATTCAGATGCCGGCTCTCCCTCTCTCTCCCTCCTGGGGGGGGGAAATGTCTGCCCGATGTCTCTTGGGGCTCTTCCACCCTTCCATCCTCGAGGGCCTTCTCACCCCCATCTCTGTCCAGGCCCCGGGCCTATCGCATGGCTGCCCCTCCCCCGCCCAGCAGCAGCGGCTGGACAGGGGAGGGAGATCTGACCTCTTTGCCTCGACATCCCAAGAGGCCTCTCAGGGCCGAAGCTCTGCTTTTTAACCCCTGTGTATTCTCGGAGGTGTGTCCAAACCCCACTGGTCACACCAGGTGCCAATATCAAACTCCAAACATCCATTGGTTTGACCACAACATCCCAGAATTCCCACTTCTTCCTGGTCAAACCACCACAGCCCATCACAAACATCTCAGCTCCCCCATCTCCAGAATGCATCAGTTATGAGAGCATCCAGGCAGTTCCTCCTGCAATTCCCACCTGGTGTTCTCCTCTTAGGACAAACCTCTTGCCCAACAGAGAGAGCAGAAAGGAGGGGTGGGGGAGGATGCACACAAAGACCTAACTGTTTTTTGTCACTGTCACTCCTACCTTTAATCCCAGTTACCAACATCATGCCATAACTGGAAATGCTGTGAGTGAGAAAATCTGAAAGGGTCCAACCAACCTTCATTGTTTCCTCAGACTCTGTGGCCTGAATCCAGTGGGTCTTCTGGGCCTAAATTATTTAGATATTTTTGAGAATCATTCTTCTAAGTGGATAAAGAGAATCTTGGTACTCTGAAAATTACTTTTCTTCTTTAAGTTGAACTTTTTAGATAAAGTGCTAGCAATTGTTCTGTTAGCCTATTGAAAACCTGAATTAGTCTTTACTGGTTTTACCAAGGCATTTCAGTTCTAAAGTAGAAAAAGGTTTTCTGTGACTAGAAGATTAGCTATAATAAAAGTGGAAGTGTTTTTAATAATAATACAGTGGTATCCATGGTGCCTAAAATATTTATGTAAATTATTAATTCAAATTATGTCAACAGACTGATTCAAGTAAATACAATTATTTTCTCCCTAGGTGTTTGTAGGTAGATGCTAAATGTTCATAGAGAGTTCTGGACACAGATTTTCCTAACACTTCTCAGCATTTCATTATGGTTTAAATGGTAGTTAAAAAAAATCAGTTTAAATCATGATGGAAGTTAATTCATTATTAAATCATGTTCCATTTGGGTTCTGCCTTTCTATCTTACCTTGCTACAGTTGTTCTAAGGAATATGAATATTTCTGCTCCCGACTTTTGGTTTAGAAACTTTAAACACATATAGTTTCTTACATTTCAAAAGGAAATAAAAACTTACTGTAAAATTTTGTTAAAAAGTTAATAAAATGGTAATCTATTTTTTAAGAGCATGAAGCCAGTTACTATCACAAGGCTGCCATAACACTATCTTGCATAATTTAGATGTTTTATATCCTCTTGATCTAAATGTCTTGACTTTGTTTTTACAAAAGAGCTTTTTGTCTCAAATCATGCACTGCAGACAGCTCTCTACTTGTATGAAATCTTAGAAACAAATGTTTTATAAATACATAAACCCTCTCACTCACCATTTTATGTTGTCCACTGCTACAGCAGGAAACAGGAACAGGTCTCCTGTTTGCTTTACATTTTCTGAAACTCATGCATACTCCAGCAAAATAGTTCACAAAAGGTGGCTAAACCAGGCAGCTCCCTCACTCACGTGCTGCATCAAGTTTTCTACCTCTAATTACCATGAAATCTAAGATATTTTTACCTCCAACAGGTCAGTTCTCTTTCCCACTCTTGTACCACTCCATGATACTTCTGGTTTGTATTTTTAGTAGATACTTCTTCCTTCTACAGGATAAAAAGCAAACAACATCAAAGATATCTTCTTCCATCTTGGGAAATCTATCCTGGATTTTGGCAACTATAAATTATTACAAGAGTACAAGAGTAGAAAATCTTTGACTCAAACTTTTGATAAAAGTTTGAGTTATCTGGGACATAGTTAGCTGGGTCCATCTACTCCACCCCCTCACACACACCCTTTTCATATACAGAGTTACTACACTAAAAAACAAAATTGAGTCATATTTTTGGATGGCTTTTTTTATCGTGGTAGTAAAGTGCACAGTGCAACGGAGTCCTTACCCTGATGGTGACCCTGGACTGCCACAGAGAAATAAATAGCCATGAAAAATTGCTTATAAAAGAGGCACTACAAATGACAAAACTTACACAGCCAGGCAGGAAAATCAATAAATTCATATCATCATGAGACCCTGCTGTGGTGCAAAAGTTTTTCAGTAGCTACCACCCAGGCACCTAAATACCTTTACAAGTCTTAGCCACAGTCCACAGCAGAACTTACAGCAAATAAACAAATTACAGAATAAGGAAAACACTACAGAAGAGGAAGAAAAGGACACAGAGAATGTGTTTTCATAAAAGCAGACCACAGAAAAGTGACAGGGGATATTTAGTTCTCAAAACCTGCACCAGGCTCTTTACAGCTTTGACTGATTTTTATTGCATTCAAATGTGACATATTTGAGAGGGGCGTTGATTTCCTTGTGTCTGTTTGTAAGCACTTAAACACATTGCTCAGCAAATTCAGAACAGTGCCAAATTCATAACAATTTTTCATAGTAAAATAAGCCACTCTCTCCTCTCCAAAAACCTCTCTGATGCTTTACCATGCTCAGACAAAATCTGATCTCATGAACATTACCACCTGCTTTTATTTTGCCTTTCATGCAAAAAAAATAGCTATCAGTTACACAAAACCCTTTATATGCTGCATGGGAGAGCTCTGTTCTGATGTCTCTGCCTCCCCCTTGTTGTGCTGCCTTCTGTTGTACGGGAGCAATTCAGTTTCATGGTAAAGTGCTGCAGTTAAAAGGATATAATGAAGTATATTATAAGCCACTACAGACAGGAGAACACACATCTCCTCCCCTTTTCCACTCAGTGCACTGACTACAGTTCCCTTTGTGTGAATCATCTGCCACAAAATAGACCAGGAGATATTGCTGCTGTATTTTTTTTAAGCATTAGTAACTCTCATGAGATGAATCAACAGACCTTCAATGAGTCACCGTTGCTGTTCCTTCCTTCTTTCCAGGCAGCTAAGTAGTTATTGGAAGAGAACTGGCTGGATGGGAGGTAACATCTATCTGAAATTGTATTTATTGCCTTAGAATTAAAGCAAGTGGGTTTTTTTCAAATCCTGCTCTAACCATCTAACATTTGGCTTTAAACAAATCATTTCACATCTCTTTTCATTGGGTCTTTGTTTATGCAGGACTGATTTTTTTTTTGTTTGTTCTTACTGCCCATACCTGAAAATTGCTGTATCAACTAAAATACAGCCATAAAAGTATGGAAGCTGTTTCCAAGTGCTCATCTACAAGACAACTGCAGTGCAATTAGCATAACTGAAGTAATTAATAAATAATGATAATAAATAATTTTCTTCTTAGGTCATATTTGGCCTTTGCATGGTCTTTTATGAGAAAACTTGGTACTTCCATTAACTCAATTATTTTTGTCCCCCAAAGCAATCTAATGTACTGTGTTAGAGGTAGTTTTTATTTTACTTAGGAAGTAGGTATTTATTTTTGAGTGGTTCATTGGCTGTCAAGATTATTTCAAAGTGAGATAAAATTACTTAGTTATTATCAAAATCAAATCCCTCCTTATCTTTGTCCTTACACAGATATTTGCTCATGATGAAAAAGGTGTTGTACTGAGTTCTGATGTCTCTTCATTTTGAGCTCCAGTATAGCTATGCCTTTCCAAAATATTGTAAGTTGTGTAAGTGCTTGTCTGCCAGTAGAAAGGGAACTGCTGTCTCTCTGCAAGGCGAGAGAAGCAGCCAGGATTTTTTTTTTTTTTTTTTTTTACTACCTTGCACCTGGAGAGTTTTTGGCCATTTTCAGGTAGCCTGTGTGCAGTGCAGTACAGTACTTCTGAGTAAACTGGTATATATTGTATATTTAAGATTAAAATCACAGGTGAAGGTAATGAGGCTCAGCATGGATAAACAGGCAAAGGTTATTACAGTAGAGAGAGTCTATTCCAACATAGACAATGAAAGAAAAAAACACAGCTAGTTATTCAGTCAGACAGACAAATATATGAAAATATTTTTGATCAGTCATAAAATTAAATTATGGAAGAATTATTTTAACATATTTGATTCCCATTAATTCAAAGATGCTTTGTTCCTGCAAACTGAAACTAGAATTTAGACTTATTACCTGTCCAGTTGTTGAAATTACTGGTCCATCTATAAATGTTACTAGACAGAAGATATTAAAGTATTGTGAAGGAAGATGGACAATAATGCATTAAAGTTCACCCCTTTTAAATATATAGCAAAGCAATATGTTTGTGCACAGTCTTGCCTTACGATCTGACACCATAGTCATATGCATAAGAAAACAGCAGCTCTTGCTGAATCAGGTCAGCATCTCTCAGTAGATCTGATTCCCTGTCCATTCTCAAGGAAATGTCACTACAAGTTTACAGCTGCCAGATGTAGATACTGCACACAGCAGACACTGAATCAAGTGCCTTCAGGCTGCAGACCAAATGGTGGAGAAAATGAGGATCAAAAATATGAGGATAGACACTTTAGGGGGTGTTTTTTGCTGCATTTAACAAAGCGTTTTCCTTTACTTTTTATTCTGATATGATGGTTTTTGTGGTATGCAGGACACTTGGAAAATTTCAAGATAAAAACAAACTGAAAAGGTCATAAGAAGCTTCAGACATTCTGAAGAGTGATGTATTCCTAATGAAATTGCACAGAAATTGAATAAATTCTGCTCACCATAAATGTTCACCAAATCTTTAGTCTTTGGGAAAAAAAACACCCTTGGATATCCTATTTGTATCTTTTCTAATATTATGTTATAATTTCTTCCAAAACTTTGATGATTAAAGCCATTCAGCTACATATTTTCATTCCTTTACCTTCCATTTATAAGTTAATTTCCCTTCTCCTTTCTATACATGTTTATAGACTTCCTGTGACTGAAGGTAAAATGTGTTTTAAAATATTTCCTCCAGCAAGAATTTTACTGAGAGAAATCAGTAATACTGTTACAGAATGTCAGAAATCACTAATATTTAAAACTAACTTTACAGATACATCATCAAAATGCTGATGCCAATAGCTGTACTTCTTACTGTACATCCTTTTTTGCAGGGAAGTAGTATTTTACTCATACATATGGTAATCTCTCTTCCCACACATCTCAAGTCCCTGAACATCAGGACAGGGACTGGGAGGAAAAGGTTTCTCTCATTGCAACTCAACTCAGCTTCAAGATTCCCCGAGGAACGTGAACAAACGTAGAGTCCTGGAATTGACAAGATGCATCCCATGGCCCTGAGAGAATTTGCTGCTGTAGTTGCCAAGCTGTGCTCTGTGATATTTGAAATATCATGACACTCAGGCAAAGTCTCCAGTGACTGGGAAAAGGTAAAAAAGAGAATCCTGGGAACTCCTGGTCAGCCTTAACTCTCTGCCTGGCAAGAGCATAGAACAGATCCTCCTGGAAGCTGTGTCAAGGCATATGCCTGACAGGGAGGTGATTACAGACAGCCTGCATGGCAGTCGCCAAGAGAAAATTGTGCCTGACTAACATTAGCCAGTTCTCTCAGGACTCTGGGAGAGCATCTCATAAGGTTCCATAGACTTATGCACATTTGGGTTCCTCAGATGGTCATGAACCTGATCTCTACTTACAGTGAGAATTCTTTGCTCCCCCAGTCCCCATCCTGCTGTCAATCCACTGGGGAGGCATGGGAAGAAAGGTTGTCATTGAAGACTTGAAGGCAAAAGAGTTGAGTACCTCAGCCTTCTCCTCATCCATGTTACCAGTGTTCCACCACTGTTAATTATTGAGGGGGGATGCACCTTCTTTGACCTTCCTTTTCTGGTTAACAGACCTGTGGAAGCCCTTTCTGTTATTCCTTGCATCCCTTGCCAGGTTCAGCTTCCTTTGGCCTTCCTCAACTGTATTTCATCTCTGTACTCTTCCCAGGTTTCCTGTCTTTGTTTCCACTGCCTGTGCATTTGCTTCTTTCCCTTTAATTTGACCAGCACTTCCCTACTCAGCCATGCCTATCTCTTGTTTTCCTTGTCTGATTTCTTGCTCCTGGGGATTGCAAGCTCCCATGCTCTACAGAAGACTTCCTTAAAAATCTGCCAGCTCTGCTCTGCTCCCCTGTCCCTGAGGGCAGTCTCCCTGGGAACCCTATTAAATATCTCCTTGTGGAGCTGGAAGTTTGCTTTCTTAAAGTTTGCCTGACTTTACTCCTTACCTGGTCCGTATATCTCTGGACTGCAAAATCCGCCTGTGCATGATCCTGATGCCTTAAGAGGCTACCTAGAACAGAGGCTGGACAGTGTTAAAGGAATAAAGTAGGTATTTATTAAAAGGCCTTTGAAGGATACACCCTGGGCTGTACAAAAGCCTGGCCGTGGCTCCACCCAAGATGGATGCTGGTCACAAGTTTTCACACTTTTATAAGTTTTGGTCCATTTACATGTTGGGGCTAATTGTTCAATTACAGCTTCAGGGTAAGAAGTCCCATCCTCCAAGACTGCTCTCCTCAGTTCAACCTTGTTTATACTTTTTGGGCCCAAAGCTGCAGTGCTGTCCTTGGTCCTCAGGCTGGAAAAGGATTGTTTTGTCTAACTAAACTGTGAAGAGAACTTGCTAACACGCTATATAAAGTTCAGAGCTATATACTCATGCAGTACAGAATCTGGAAAATATGAAAGCTACAACTTAAAGAATCAATCCCTTCAGCTCAAGCTGTCTCCAATCTTGATGTCCCAAATTAACTCGTTACATTGGTGACCCACAAACACAGATGGATTGTTCATTCCCTACAGAATATCAGCTTGTTCTAAAGGTTCAAAGAGGCAATGAGCCTCACTTGTACTGTATCTTGTGTGTAGATTTACACATGAGCAGTGGATCTTATATAATATTAAATCAAAGCAATAGCTTTACTCATCCTTTTTCCCTTCTCGGCCCTTATGGAAATGACTGCATAAGAATCAAAAGAATCTAAAGTTCCATGACTTTTCTTTATTTTACCTGTAACCCACAGGCAAATACAGAGTGTGTCTAGTCTGTACAATGAGCCCCTGTGTTAGAGAGATGCCTGAGCTCTTTCTGAGAAAGATATAGCATGCCCACACAAATCAGCACTCAGCTATGCTGGGATTGATCCTCGGTGCGGTGTAGTCTCTCATTAGAACTAATTACTGTTGGCACAGCATCATGCTGATGCAGCTGTGCAGCTTCCAGAGCTGGTTCATTTGGCACTTAGCTCAGGGATCACTGAAGTCTTGGGCACGGATGCACGCTGTCATTTGGTCAAATGAATGAAGGTTCTGCTCATTAGTTCAAATGGACTTTTCATTTGGGAATTAGATAAATGATGAAGCCATCCAGATGCTTAGTCCCATTATTGTAAATACAGTTATGAGTTTTGACAACTACCTGATTATTAACAGACAGCCAAGCAATGCAGTAATTCCTGTATTGCAGTCAAGCAACTTGGATCAACGATTTTTCTCTGCTATGTTGCTTTGGTAGCTTTAAAATTAAGTCGTGTCATTTGAGAAGTGGCCTCCTTAAAGCAGGTCCTGTGCTCCAATAAGGCACTTCAGGGTAGCATCTGTAGCCCTTTCCACCTATTTCTGGCAGCCAGGAACAACCTACCAATGTTGTTTCCATGCCAGCATTGGCATGGCCTCTCTCAGCCCTGCACAAATGAGGGCACTGGGGAAGGAAATTTAGAGATGACATTGTGAAACTATCTTTAAACACAAAGATCTGAGTATAAGTGGGAAGGGTGGACAGGATAGTTACTTTCAAATCCTAGATTGCCTACTTTTCTATTCAGAGTCTTCTGACTGTTAAAGGCAGTGGGAAGGATTCCAATAAGTACATGTATCAGACATGATTTGACCATTTGATAATCTTGACCATTTGATAGATTTCATATAAAGATGTATAGACCACTAGCTCTAGAAATATCTATCATGTCTCTCTTTTTATTAAGTTTTCTTTCATTTTCAATCATTTCACTGAATTCTGTCTACAGGTTCAGACAGTGAGCCCTTTGTTGGAGGTGCATTTACAAACAAACTGTCCAAGAAGTTTGGCAGATGTTGCCCTTACAAAGCTACAATATTTTCAAGCTGTTGTTTCCTCAGAACAAATATGTCTCTGGCAGATTCAGTTTACAGTTTATAGCTTATTGATGTAAGCTATTTTACAGCCAAGTGAGTGAACTCTGATTCTAGATGTAACATGGCATTTATGTTCCAAGAATAGGATTTCAAAAGGATTCTAAAGATGTTAGAAACTCATCCCTTTGATGTAAGTCAACTAAAACATCAGTCAGTTCCATTTGAAGGGTATAAAAATACATCAGGGAATGTAAGAGAAACAAAGTACGAGGGAGGACGTGTTTCAAAGAAAGCATAATGGGGAAGAAGGAGAGCAATAGAGAGATGGGCGTACATTAGACAGGTGGTTGAGAGAAGAGTTGTAATCCCTCTGCCTTTTTTTTCCCAGTTTATGTGTCTTGAGAACATCCACCTACTGCTTAGCATCTAGTGAGTACCCACCCATCCATTAACATCTCTTTCTTTGCTGGCAGCCTCATTATAACTAGAGATCCTAGCCTGAAATTCATCAACAAAGATCAAAGTAGAAAACAGGGGAGAAAAAAGATACTTGAAACACAAGGAGTTTCAAGGAAAATGGGAGATCTAGCTGGTCTTGAATGCCAGAAATATCTATCAGCTCAAGTAACTTGACCTTGTGCATAGCAAAGGACACAGAAATGTGTGCTGCTTCCCCTGCCACTGACCCTCAGAACTTGTGTTTAACTAAAGCATACCTACTAGAAAGCTTTGAAAGGAAGGACCCAAGAAGCATGGACTCCCTACAGACAGTGCAGTCGTAGAATCATGGAATCACAGAGTCATGGAATCACAGATCAAAGCATGCCAGGTTAGAAGGGTCCTCAAGGATCATGTGGTCCAAACTTCCTTAAAAGAAGCACAGTCCAGACAAAATGTCCTAGCACCCTGTCCAGCTGAATCTTAGAAGTGTCCAGTGTAGAGGAACCTACCACTTCCCTGGAAACATTATGGCAGTAGCTGATTGTTCTCATTGTGAAAAATTTCCCTCTTGTGTGTCCCCAGGAGTAACCTGTACCCATTACTCTTCATCTTTTCCATGTGACTTCCTACCAAAAGGATATCTCCTTCTTTTTTGTAGCCACCCCTTAAATACCAAAACAATTATGAAAAGGTCTCCCCCAAGCCTTCTTTCTAAAAGCTAAACACAGTTTTCTCAGGCTTTCCTCCAACAGGCTTTCAAGTATTTTGATCATCTTTGTGGACCTTCTTATATTTGTATTTGTTGAGCTTCACAGGTCCTTATCAGTCCACTCTTCCAGCCCTATCCAGGTCTTCCTGCACAGTGGTTCAGTTGTACCCCTTCTTTTTTATGGGCAAATGCCTCATGGATTAAAGATGAGGAGATGGTGAGACCTAAATAGAGCTAAAAGCAACACAGAACAAAGAGTGAGAAGGGCATTTTGTTTGCCAAAGTTGCTCTTCTGTGTTCTGAACAGATGGCTGACAAAATCCTGAGACCTTAGAAAATTGAATCGATGAGAGAAACGTGTTCAGATTTAATTATATGTAATTGCACAAGGCACAGAAAGGGTAAAACTAAGCCACAAATCTCAGTGTACAGAGTGAATTTATGTGGTAGGAGTACATAAAAAATTCACTCTTGTTCAATTTTATGAAATTTTCATCACAAAACCCTGTTCTGACTGAATAAATTACAACCCACATTAACTTTTTTTTTTTTTAATAATTAGGCAATTTCATACATTTGTTCAAAGTCTGATTATTATTCTCATTTCTTAGAAAAACTGGCTTTAGTTTTACGGTATTTAGTAGACTAGAAAATAAAAATATTATTAGGAAAATTCACTTCATTACCTAAAAAGTGACCAGTATAAACCTCTGGTCATTTTTTTGCAGCTCATTTCCTACATCTTTTTGGAAAAAAAATCCTATGCTGAGTCAGTCATTCTGAATAAATACTCACATATGCACAGGTATGTTAGATATTTTTTCAATCCTCCTATTCGAATGTTTGACAAAATAATACCACTGTCACATCAATCAAAGAGTCACTTGAGTAAAAGAGATTATATCACCGAGGATTGTATGTGTAGACAGAGACTGAAAAGTACAACATACTGAGAGGAAAAAAGCTAAACAATTGCCAGGTTTTTTTATATATGTTATACTGAACTTCTGAACAAATTGGATGTTGTATTGTCTCTGGCTGAAGTGGAGTTAGTATTCTCCCTAGCAGCCCATATGGTGGTGTGTTTTGAATTTGTGCCTAGAATAGCTTTGATACCACACCAGTGTTTTGCCTATTGCTAGTAGTGCTTGCACAGCGCCAAAGCTTTTTCTCTATCCCAGTCAGGAGACTGAGGGTAGCAGAGGCATTGGAAAGGGACACAGCCAGGACAGTTGATCATTGTCCTAAAGGACAACACCTTGCTCAGCAGAAAAGTTGGCAAAGAGGAAAAAGAAGGAGTGGGGGCAGCTCAGTGTGCTCAAACCTGACCTTGAACTCTTCATTCCCCCAGCCTTGAGAGTCAGGATCTCAAGAGATGCTGGAAGAGAAATTGCCAGTAAAAACTGAGACAAAAAGAACATTGAGTACCTCAGCCTTCTGCCTGTCAGTTGTCACCAGGCTACCTGTCTCATTTTTTGGGGGTGTGAAATTTCTTTTGTCTTCATTTTCAGACTAATGTGCCTGTGGTCAGATATTCATCCATTTCTGTTAAGACCCGTCATCTTACTTAGAGATGTCCCTGGTTGGAAAGTACTTATTCCATAGACTGAAAATGGAACTAAGAATGAAGAGTCAGAACCAGTAACATAACTTGTGTGTGAGACATCCCATTTGCAGCCTCTGCCCATCTCTGAAGCTCTTTTCATTGCCATATTTCACGGCTTTTTTCAGTCCATCAGTCTAGAAAATACATTTTGTCACCTTTGGTATGGGAATTGTGTTTTTAGGTAGGTTGAGAAAGGATCAGGAAGTCCATAGACGTGATATTATCTTCTCTAACTTTCAGCATCTCAGCAGATACATGCACTGAAAATGGGCTATGATGAGAAGATTTTGCTGGAAAGCTATTCTTTCCCTAACTATAAGATTAAATATAAAAATATAGTATAAATATAATATAAATTTATACAATTGGTACTAATTTCAAAGGGACCAATTTTCTCAGAAAACTACAAATTTAATTACATATCTTTTAGTCTGTGATACAAATTTTAGTTTAAAGCCATGCATAAAGTTAGATTATGCAGGCACAGAGCTTCTACTTGAAATATCTATATTTGCCAATTTTCTTCACTTTCCCTTTTAAAATAAGAAAAACTTTCTTTTAAAGACTTAGGGATACTTCTATCCACAACACCAAAGGTTTGCAAACAAAGAAGCATTCTTGTGGCAGTTTTCAAAAATTCTGAATAGACAATAGTCAAAGTACACAGTAGCAATATTGACAATGTCATCAGCTGCCTCAGAATAAGAGAAAAAGTCTGCTAATAGGTCTTTATTTTACAGTCCTGTGGACAGACAGCTTTTGGGAAACTATTCAAGCCTGACAATGAAGAGATCTGAGGCAGTTCTTCAAAGCAAAATTAAAGGAGAATTATATACACACTCTTGAAAATAGATTTGAACACACCATACAATTTAAGTACTGGAGAGGTTTTACTCTAATTCCTACTTTGCCTGGGTTTATTGGCAGAACCACTGAAGTTACAAAACATAATAACATTAAAACTAAATATCTTTATTTCTGTAACAGCAAGCTCTGGCTTGTACAGATTTTGTGCCTTGTAAAGAGCAAAAGGACAAACAGACTAAATCCATGGCTTATAAAAGGCAGTTTATTCAACAAATTAAATTCAGCAGAGAACAGAAAGAACAACAGCTTTTCAATCTTTTTCTTTTAGAAGTAGCCAATTTGAAAAAAAATCAATTATGTAATAAATTTGTGTTGAAAGCACATTTTCTGTAAAAACTTTATTCCTATCCATTCAATTTTCTTAAAAATGTTGTCAAGTCAATCTGATATAACCCTGTGAAAATCTATTAGGTCATGTACAAAAATATTTCTCACTATTTATCAGCATTGTTAGTGATAATGAACATGGAGTGGTGCTTTTACCCCAATTTATTGGCCTTGCTGAATAAGAGTTTTACAATAGTGCATTATCAATTCAACCTAAGCAGAAACCACAGCTGGAACACTTAGACCCTAATTGGGCACCCAAAATCTTTGAAGGGAATTAAAAGGGAGCTCTGGCTTTTTTATTTTATGTGTAGGAAAACCAAATTAAATTGAACTCTTGGTTGTCTTTACTTCTGTCTGGTATCCTCATTTGTGAATTCTGTAATTGATAATCCATTCTCTTTTAACCCTTTCATCTGATCTTTTGCCACCAGAATAGAATTTGCAGCCTAAAGATATATAAACTAAGTCTCAGTAAGAAAGTCATAATTATACTACTGTATTAAAATAATTTATATATTATTAATCACACTCATCAGTCAATAATAGTTATCGATAATATATTTGCCAAGGATGACCTGAAGGAATGACTAGTAGGGCTTAATGGAAATTTATAAAATTTCTAAACATGGTTTTAATCATACACTATAAACAGAGCACTGTAGGGCTTACTAAAGATCCATTTCTGTTGGAACCCAGGGCATTCCTCTGACTGCCCTGGAGGACTCCGGACCCTGGCAGGGGGCTCAGAGACCTTGGCATGGAGTCAAAGAAACCTGCGCCTTTGATCTTAGCCCTTGGAAAAAACTACCAACTTTGTATGAAGATGTACAAGTCACAAGAGTTTGAGTAGAATGGTAGTGAATTTATCACAGGGTGGAAAAGTAGAATTTTGGGGTTTTTAGAATGGGGGTTTAGATGACAAGATGGAGGGATTTGGATGTGCCTTGTCCTTCCTCTTTCTTCTTCTTGTCCTCAATCTTCTGCTGTGATGGTGGCACTTTTGGATTGGTTTAGAGTAGAAACTGACTGTCTAACATAGGTGATAGGTATTAGAAAATTATTGTAAATAAAGTACACATAGTTTTTAGTATTAAAAACTAACTCCACCTCAGGGGCGTGCAGTGTGCCATGAAACGACGTGCTGAACAGACCTCAGCAGGTCGGAGAAAGAATGTTATAGATTACAGAGAATAAACAACCTTGAGAATGAGAGCCAAGGAATTCTGACTCCTTCTTCAAATGAGGGGCTGGGAAAAAGAGACTTTCTAATACCTCGGGGTCATCTCAACACCAGAGATCTCGTCACATTTCTTTTCAGCCATAAAATGTCACATGGGTCTTACCCACAGAATTATTAGTTCATTGTAAGAATTAATTGCCCCTCAAAATCAAAACAAAAATTTAGACTTCTCCACATTTTTTTTACCAAAATGCTTATTCCTTAGAAAATTTTTTAAAAAGTATAAACTGGAAGGCTGCAGAATGCAAAGATTAATGCAATTGGTTGAGGGTCTGCTGATGAAGTCAAGAAGTTTGACTCCTTCTAAAAGTCAAACTCCTACTCAAGTTATAAGGAACTGAATGTGACTATAAATTCAGAAAGATAAATAGATTATGAAAAGATGACTTAGCAGTGCACATTTCTATTTTATATGACTTTTTACTCTTTGAAAAGCATAAATGAATGTGTTTACAAAGACTGCAGATTGTGAACACCTCCTGCTTGCTATTTCAGCTGCTACCGAGGTCTCCTTCTCGTTTGACGTGGGAAACGGGCCGGTGGAAATCGTGGTGAGATCTCCCAACCCACTCAACGATGACCAATGGCACCGGGTCAATGCCGAGAGGAACGTCAAGCAGGCCAGCCTGCAGGTGGACCAGCTTCCCCTGGAGGTCCGGAAAGCTCCAACAGAGGGACACACACGGCTGGAACTGTACAGCCAGCTCTATGTTGGTAAGGCGCAGAGGGGGCAGCCGGGCTTTGCTCTCATGGTGCTGAACATTCTTTGCCTTAGTGATTGTGGAAAGCTGTGCTCCTCAAGTGTTTGTGGGACAGCAAAGGAGGAAAAAAGAAGGAAAAAAAAAAAAAAGAAAAAGAAAAAGACGGACAAATATGTCCATAATTACAGAAATACAAACATCAATTAAGAGAAAAATATTGTGCATTAGGAACTTGTCCTTTTTGTCTCTCTCCACCTGCACCTCCTGGCTGAAAATGCCTCCAGCAGACTGCAGTGCCAAACTCCTTTTTTGCTGAGAGTCTCTTCCCAAACACACAAACACTTTTTCACCACAGAAGTGAAAATTTCTGCAGAGTTCTTGCCAGGACCGCATGTGACTGCAGTGCCCATCCTAGCCTCCGCAGCACTTCCAGCCTCTTTAGATTTGATCATTGGCCATACTTTTGCATTCACAGCTCTCACTGCAGTCTTCCCCTTTAATCCCGTGGGCTATTTATTCATTTGATGTATGAAAGCACCACACAGTGTTACACAAATGCATTCCCTGGAACCAAGTTAGTCCAGCTGCTTTCTGGAGCTACTGGTTTCCACTGCATTTGGGGCAGGCTATTCCAGCAGCATTTGTATTTCTCCAACTGTGAGCCGCAGGGCTGCAAAGTGCTGGCATGCCAAGTGCCATTAGCTGGAACCAGAACTGCATGAAATGTTGAGCAAAGAAGCACTTTCATACCTGTCTAGATATCTGTTGCAAGAGAAGAAGTGAAAAGAGAAAAAATTATCTTTTTTCTCCATGTTAGTCAGCATTCAACAACTCAAATGAACTAAAAATTATGTTTAAAGCCTTCATTGCCATAGTAATCAGCCCAGTGTCACTGCAAACTGTGTATAATGTGTCACCAGATGTGCAGGTGTTATTTACAAGCTCAGATTTTCCTTTGCTGCTGTGATCCTAGAAATGGCAGTTTCAAAATAAGCTGAAAGATAAAGTTTGTTTAAAAGAGGAACACTTAACCTTTAAAAAATACCAAGCCTTTTTCTGTAAACAGGAAGAGATGGAATATTTTTTCTAACCTGAGTTCTTTGAGAATTGTTGATAATGATGATTTTATTTGTTAGTTTTGAATTGACTGTAACATAGCAATGTTTTGAAATATATAGTACCTTTATTGCCAAAAAAACAAATGTCATCATCTGCACCAGAGAACAGCTTTAAACAGTACCTGGAGTCAGACCTAGAATGGACTTGAGTTGGAGTGCCCAAAATGGATACCTGAAGGGGCCCTGCAGGGTAATGATGAACAAGAATTGTTTGGTGCCTTCTTTTCTATTTTCTGTAGAATAAATATCTATTCTTTGGGTAAGCAAGAAAGACTGAGGGGTGATGACTTTGTGTCCTAGGGGTAGGACAGTCACTGAGAGGGCAAAGAAGGTTTTTCATCACTGCAGTATATATGAGTGCATGCAATGGTGATCACAGGGGTCTTAGGATGAGGGAAGAGACGAGGATCTGACTCCATGTTTCAGAAGGCTTGATTTATTATTTTATGATATATTAAAACTATACTAAAAGAATAGAAGAAAGGATTTCATCAGAAGGCTAGCTAAGAATAGTAAAAGAAGGAACCATAACAAAAGCTTGTGTCTCAGACAGAGTCCAAGCCAGCTGACTGTGATTGGCCATTAATTAGAAACAACCACATGAGACCAATCACAGATCCACCTGTTGCATTCCACAGCAGCAGATAATCATTGTTTACATTTTGTTCCTGAGGCCTCTCAGCTTCTCAGAAGAAAAAATCCTAAAGGAAGGATTTTTCATAAAATATCATGGCTGCAAGTGTACATAGAATGGAATCACACCAGAACACCCTCTGCCATGTGCACTCAGCAGAGACCAAGCCTTGCCTGCTCCTAGTCCAAATCATCCAGTTACTGGTACTGGGTTTGAAGCAGCACTTTCTGGTTTGTATTTAGTTCTCTTCCCCACTCAGGTGAATATCAGCCTCTGTGGTGATGAGCGTTCAGATCTCCTCAGGGACTCTCTGGCACCTGCAGCACTGCAGTAATCAAAGAGAGGAGGGATAAGCAGAAAAGATGCCAGCACTCATTGTTATTTACTCACATTTTTTAGTTTGGGTTTTTTTAGATTGTTGTTTCTACTCCAGCCTCAGATAAGACTTACCTAGCTGAAATCACATGTTTTGAGGGAGTGTTTACTTGGCGTGAAAAAGGACAGTTCTTATTAACTATTAAAAAAACCAACTCAACCCAGATTGTCAAATGTAGTTTTTCAATGTTCCATCCTCCAGTCTATGCTCTGAAAAGTAAATAGTGTACATGATGTTTCTTGGAAATCAATGTGAATATTTCCTATTTTAACTGGGACTGGAAATCGGACTCCCTTTGTCTTTGCCCATTGTGGCTTTGAAAAATCTAACACTCCATAGCTTATTACGGCATTATTACAAGCTCCCATCATTACTAATCATTAAGAGAGAAAGGCTACACCTTAGCAGTTGAGCCAAGCTCATTTCTTCCACTCTTATCTCTAAAAACATTGAAGCTGAAATGGAAGGAAATCTTCCAGGGCTAGAATCCCAAATGTCTAATTAGTATAAAGCAAGCATTGATAAAAAACTACTATTTACGCTTGCTAATGGTATGATATCAAAGGGCCAGGTTCCACTAACTTATTGTCATTAGTACAAGGCAATTATAAAGAAGTTAGCTTAGGCTTAGCAGGATATTTCATGTGAAGCAACAGGAATTAAACACGTACAGTGTTGTCTCACAGTCCAACGTTGCCTCTCAGGTGCTGCAGGAGGCCAGCGAGGCTTCCTGGGCTGCATTCGCTCCCTGAGGATGAACGGGGTGACGCTGGACCTGGAGGAGAGAGCCAAGGTCACGCCCGGGGTGAAGCCTGGCTGCTCTGGCCACTGCACCAGCTACGGCATGTACTGCGCCAACGGGGGCAAGTGCGTGGAGAAATACAATGGCTACTCCTGTGACTGCTCCACAACTGCCTACGATGGGCCGTTCTGCATAAAAGGTAAATACTAGGCCATTCTGCATAAAACATAAATGCTTCCTGCAGGAGGCAGAGTTAGGGGGGAGCTAATTGCCTGAGGGGGGAAAAACCACGAAGCAATTGATGCTTCAGCTTCATTAAATAAACAAGTAAATCCTGTTTAGTACTTCCTGCTAACAATTCAAACTATACACCCATGTGTATGTTTAAATGTGGTTATTTAAAACCACGCCTCTTATGAGGACTGCATGTTTAAATCAAATAGCACAACAACAAAATGCATCAGGAACGCCTGTAGTAGTAGCAGGTCTGGCAGAGGGTATTCCTTAGTCTTGAACTGCAGAACCATAAATTCCAACTAGCACAATATCATGGTAAATTCTTTAAAAGAAAACCATGGATTTAAACAAAAGCTACCTAGTCATTCAGACATGTAGGTATGACATTTGGGTTGAATATCTCATATATTGGGAGGCCAGCATTTGGCTTAAAAATTTTATCCATCTGTAAGTAGACCAAGTCTTTTAGGACCTCAAACTGGGTTAGGGATTGGACCTGCTGGGATAAGGGAAGGCACAGAGCTCCCACATTTATGTCAGTCCTTTGGAAATGTTTAAAATATGTTCTGGAATTTCAAAAGCAGTGATTATAAGAGAACAATGTACTGTGGATGCACAGTTCTGCATGAGAAAGAAAGTCAAGGAGCAAGGAAAAGCGGGATCCAACAACAAAAATTGAGAAGAAAAGTACTAATTTTTTTTTTCTTGTTTGACTGTCTAATCCACTGCTTTCCCTAATAATTTTAAAAGCTTTCTCAAAGTCTCAGATAAAAATGTGAAAATAAAAAAGTGTGCTCTTCTCATCAGTATCCCTGATGTTAAAGAAACCTGTAGCTTCATAAATTGCTCCTCTTCTTTTACATTCCTCTCTGAACCAGGAATCCTGCAGGCAGTCTAGGTCACCAGCCACCTGAGTCCCCTCATGAAGCTAATTTGGCAGTAGGGGACAGCACCTGGCCTTTGATGTTCTGGTTTTCAACTCTTTCTCAGGGATTTTTTCCAATTCAAAATCTGAGAATTATTTTGCAAATATCCTTACCCTGCTCTCTTTTAGCCACACTTATAGGAAGCATAAAGTTTATAGAAGAAATAGGCAGTCTTTTTACCTGGTGCTGTGTTGTGGACTGCATTTCCTCCCCACACACTTCAGCCACTTTCATTTATATCTATCTGTGTTCACTTTTATTTCATTTTGTCACAGCAAATCTTTGTCCATTGCTGATGTTGCTAACATACTGGATCATCCTCTTCTAAAAGCCAAGGGATTGTTTTCATATCACCAAATATTCACATCAGCAGATATGGATAAGTCTCTGGCATGATTATTTTTTAAATTCCAATAAATATGATGTATTTGTAGTGCAGCAGAAGGGAAGCAGCTGTTTCTCTAGGTAATGGCTTCCACTGTGCTTGCATGCAGGAATTTCATCAGCTTTCACCATGCTGTGCTGCTTCAAAAGCAAATTATAAACCATGTCCATTCAGTTCAGGACTGTTCATACAGCAGCTCCTGAGAATGTGAATACAGTAATTTCAGTTAATTTAGCAAATGATTTGTCATGAATAATGGTAATGCATATTTAGTATTTCTGTTCACTAATGCAGTCATGTAGTAGGGGAAACCTGTTCAGGCTGGAATTAGGTCAACCTCTCACAACCTCTGTGTGTGTCAACACAAAAAAAAAAGGGGGGAGGGGGGGGAAGAAAAGATAATTAAAGATAATTACTGCCATGCCGTATTCACAGAATTCACTTCATAGCTTTTTCTATATTGCCAGAACTCATCACATGCACTTTTATTTATGAGGAGTTTGTTCCTGTTATGGATAGGAAAGCCCCAAACTTCCACCAAAACTAGCTCTAAGCTAAAGCATTTATTTTTTCCTGGATGTGGAGCTAACAGAATAAAAACATACCACTAATATAATAATAATTGGGAACAATTGAGCACCTAGCACAGGGAAACCCTGGTTTTGGCTGGCCGGTAAGCACTTCCATAGCAATGGCAGTAATATCATATATGTTATACTCTTCTCCTTATCAGTGTCCCAGTGCAGCCAAGGGCCCAGAGCTCTGACAGGAATAATTTGGGCATGCAGTGGAACTTGCTGTGGGCTGGAGCTCATGCAGAAGTCCTCTTGTTAGAGCAGGGATGTCTGTGCCATATGGTGTTGTGCCATTTAAACATGACATCAGATCTCTGCTTTCAATATCAAATTTGTTCCAGGCTAAAAAGGGCTCTCTAAATCCTTTAGATCTTATGTACAAGGTTTAAATTGCCAATTTCCTATCTGTTAGTGCTGAAGACTGCTGTACTCATCTAGAATACCCCCAAGTGTGATATAGTGTGGGTGAGTTCATGAGGCTTGCCTACAGAAAGAAGAATAGGACACTGGGGAAAAAGCTAGAGGATAAATTACACAAAACAGACTGGGGCATCTTATGATTGAAGTAATTGTAAAATCTCTGTAACAAACAATACTGATAATGAGGTCTTTGGAAGAATTCATTTACAGCCCATTACATTTACATTGTCAATTTAACTTGCATTACGCCTTTTAAATCAAGTAAAGCACTGGAACAACTGATGTGTGTTGTCAAGCTTCCTAGACTTATGAAAGAAGGGGAGTCCTACATTTTCTTTCTAACAGCAGCTCCTGGAATCTTGTACTGTGTCCTCTTGGCCTATGAGACAAGATTGAATGTATTTTCTAGAAACAAAGGGCAAACATACATAACATCTGCAAAATAAGTAATGGCAAAACAGCCAAGTATGTTTTAGTTTAAAAAATATTTTTAAAATTTATAAAAATCTGAAAGGTTTTGGAAATTTGGAAAGTTTTTTCTGTAAAATAAAATGATGCCTAAATTGTATTTTAATTGATTTTGATGAAGAGACTGTAATTGTTATATTTCAATCCATTTTTTCATTAACACTTTGACACTTTCCCCTCTGTAAAAGCACTGAAATATCTACGAACATGTTTTCAAAGACTGTATGATCTGTTTTCAATGATTTTTTTTCTTTATAATGACAGAGTTGAATACTGCTCTGTCACTTTTATAACCTGCACCACAGTATGCTGTTTCTTGATGTGTAATGCTGGGTAAGTCACATTCACTAGGAATTCCGATTGGCTGCCATAAAATAACATCCTTAGTGCTTTGCAGGATAGACTAGAACTAGATTTCATTATTTCACTCCTCTCAGTAAATATTCCAGGCCAAATAGATCTGTTGATTTGATAATCAGTAGTGCCTGACATCCCATTCAAACCAATATGGGATATTACCAAAAAAATATGCCACTCAGCTGGAGTGAAAGTTGGCACAGTCCTTACAGACTTCTCTTTCCATTGATTTTCTTTTGCCACAGGAATCTTTCCTTATCCAAAGGCTTCATTTTGATATTGAAGTCACTTGGCTGCAGTGAACTTCTTGGGGTTGGTTACATGCTGAAAGTGCTAGCAGAGGAGATGGGAAAATTGAAGGAAAAAACCATTGCTATAAGGAAATCACCATACAGGGGTTGATGGGTAATAAACACACTTCACAACAAAAACAGGCCTCGCATGTTGTGGATTCTTTCACTGATGAAATCTGTCCTGAGAGCCTCTGACTGATGACTGACAAGAAATTGCATTGTCTCCAGCCTTATTAGCAGTACACCACAAGGCGAATGATGTTGTAGTGGTCTGGAAATTACACTATTTTTTTACAAGGACAAAAAGAAGTATGAAAATGCAGTCTGACATCTATTTTAACTTTATTTTTGTTTCGTATTTGAGGCATATGCAATTGGTTTTACTTCTTTCATTGCTCAGAGAAATTGCTCTGAGGAATAGCTGAAGTGTTTCTGCCATCCTGCAGATTGCTTTCTGACCTTTCCCTGTCCTTTGTTTAAGCGTAAATTCTCTTTTTTTTCTTCTACCACAGCTGTCTTATCATCATAAAAGCATTTCTGAGAAAACAATTAATTTTTGTTCCTCTAAAAAACAAATTCCTCCCTTTAAACAAAAAATAAAAATAAAAAGCAAAGGTCAAATGCAGGGCATGTGGCAGCATTCTGATGTGGGACATACTCCAGGGAGAAAGCATTCCTCCTTTGGTATTGAAATGCATTGGAACAACAGTGGGAGAAGAAATTACACCCACCAGGAGTGAGGCCAAAAAGAAAATTTAAAAAAAAATTAAATAGCTGGTGCTATGACTCATGTGCCTTCAGGTATGCTGGAAGGGTAAATTCAAAGCTTTCCAGTTTCTCTGCAGTTACTCAATTTGCATTAACAAACAGCAAGGAGATGCTACACTCTTTTTTCTTTTCTCCTTTGGAGTAAAGCTCAGATTCTCTGCGTGAATTCTTGCAGTCCTTAAGACAATGCCCGAACTGAGCTCCTTCATGTTTGTTTTTATATTTGTATGAACCCTGAAAGCACTTACAAGTAGTATTGTCACAGTCAGATTTCCTTCTTTTCCTGCTCCCTTCTACGTCTCAAAGAGGAGAAAACAACTTTTTACTAGGCTGAGTGGATGGAAGGCACATCAGGAGGCAGCAACTCTGCACCCTTCCAGACTGATCAACTACAAATTCTGCCGTGGTTGGACTCATTCAATTCCCTTTATTTGGCAAAAGCATTGCATTGTTTTGCTGAAAGCAATGGTGAGGTGATTGTTAGAGTGTTTTAAGGTAACTAACTTCTTCGTTTTCTTAGTTCAGAATCAGAGAACCCAGAAAATTAAGGCAACATTCCCTCCCAGACCCCAAAAAATTCTACTGTTTTCAACATGATTGTGACCTGTTCTCTGAAAGTTACATGAGAAGTTTTCTTCAGGTTGTTAATATTAAGCTCCCACTCTGGTAAGTCTGAAATGCTGCAGGCAGGATTTTTTACCTGTAGGACTCAGGTTTTAGCCTCTTTTGGGTAAAGATATATACTCACAAAAAATAGATATACTTTCTAAAGCTATTCTATTCTTTGGTTCTGTCAATATTGCCTTTTTAAACATTCACAGTTATGCTCTAGTGCTTTGAAAGTTGCACTTCAGTGCAACAATTCTTTCATTGGAAAAAAAGCAATGTTTTTCTTTTTAAATAGTACTCTTCCCAATAGTACTTACATATCTTAAAGAGATATCAACCTGGTTATAAACTGATTATCAGCCTGAATATATTATTGCTAGCTCACTTATCATCCATAATAAACCACTTATAATAAGCACAAATTCCTTATTTTATACACAGAAAACAAATCATGGGAATAATTTAAAAAGAAAAACAATTAGTCCTGGCTCAGAAAATGGGATGAACTTTCTTGGTCAGACAACTAAAATAGGCCTGCTTTAGTGTCATTACTCATCGAATGCAGATATTTTGTGAAAGTTAAGTAGAGCAGCCTCAGCAACACTGCTGGCTGCTGCATGCCTGTGTAAAGGCTGCTGAGAGACACCAGATATTTGCAATATTTATACATCTGCATGCTGCTTAAAGAGTTTTGGCACCTCACATAGGGCATTTATGCTTACAATAGCTCTGTGATGTGAGAAGAGGTTTTTGTTATGGAAATGCAGAAAGCAAAGGAGGGCAGGAAGGATCTGCTCAGATTTAAAGTGGACACCTGTAGTACAGGAAGGAATAGAAGCCAGGTCTCACCTATCGAGGCTGTTGCTCTGAACACTGTGAAATCAGGAAATGACAGTCTCTAATATTTCTCAAATGGCTCCTGCAAGGATGCAAGTTTATCTCTGAGGTTCCTAAAGAGGACTTCCATAGACTCCCTGGCAGGACATCATGAAATCCAGTCTGTTGTACACTTGACATCACATTTTCTTCATCCATCCAATTTTATTTGATGGTGGCATGGAAAAAAGTTGGTGCTTAGGTTTTTTCTTTTCAATCACTATGGATATTTCCACTAGAAATGGAGCTGGCTTATCATTAAGATTTGACAGAAAATACATGGCACCTGTTGCCACTCCCTTACTCTGAGTCTGTTGTCTCAGATATCAGATCAACTTTCTATCATACTTTCAAATCAGTGCAGAATAAACTGCAGCTACAACTTTCCTGACATTTTTAGGTTCTCTGTGGCATGCACATTTCTGTCCAGGTATAGAAAGTTGGAATAAAGCCCTGCTTTGCAGGGCTAGTACAAAAGCAGATTCTGAGCTCAGCCTTGTTTAAGCATATTTAACTGCTTCCTGGCAGAATCTGCCTGTTGGCATCAACTAGGGAGGCTTGAAAGTGTCATGAATCAGGTGGCTAAACCCCATCTCCTGTGGCACGTCTCCTGTTCTACTGAAGGTAGTGGGAATCTTTGCATGGATTTATGATCACTCCCCATAGTTCACTTGTGCACGTTATTTTGTATATCCCCTGATTCTGATAGTTCAAGAAAGCCTTTTTTATACTGAATACTCATATAGAAGAAATAAGTCCTCACTAGGTTTGTATTCCATTAAGGCCCACAAGCAATTGCTCTACCTTGGTGGAAAGTTCCAACATGCATCACAGATTATTAGAGTAAGAGCAGCCAGAAAATGAGAGATGTAGAACAACAGCTTTAAATCCCCACTTCTTGAAATCACATACTAAATGTGCCTGAAGGTGGAATAAAGTGTTAAGTAAGCTAACCAGACAAATGGTAAGCATTATCACCTTCAGGGCCCTCAAATTCTCTCCCAGATCAACAGCTGTGAGATTCTGACACTTTACTGATGCCCTATGGCCAGAAGGTACCTCAGCAAACAAGTCTTAGTCTTTGAGACCACAGTCTGGAAGTAATTTTAGGTGCTCCCAAGCACAATTTTTACCATAAGATGAACAAGCAAGCTCTGGTTAATCTATATTCAATATTCATAACTGCATGTAAAATAATAAAAAAAAAAAACAGAAAGGAAATTATGCAAAATGAAAGAGGGTTTATTCAACCATCTACCTTGTTTGTAAATGCACCAAGTGTTAGAATGTCTCCAGTGACTGTCCTTGCTTAGGATTTTGGAAAAGCTGCTTTTCACACCCAGAACTCTATGCAGGGAAGACATTGAGCACTGGCAAGCAGCATCACAGAGTAATAATTTTAACTTACTGACTCTGACCAGGGCCAAAGAGGCATTTAGAAACCCCAGATGGGACCTGCTTACAGCTGTAGAAGTCAGCTTTGTGAAACAAAGAGGAGAGAGTCTTTTCCTTCTCCATTTCTCACATCCTTGCCAGGCTTTGTAATTGCCAGGATTTTGTCTCCACCTTTTGTAAGGCAGATATGCCCTGTTATGTCCATGAAGTGAATAACCAGCACCACTTCCTCCTTGGTTTCCAGGTAAAAGGTGACAGAAATCTGATCCAGTGTACTTAGAAAACTATGAGAAGTTGAGTCATCAGCTTGAGTCAGTGAGAGCTATCCTACTAAAGAAGGGAGATTCCACTTCTTACAATGTTACGCTTGAAAAGGTCCCGTGTTTAAATTGGGGAGGTTGGAATTTTGGGGTTTTTTTTTGATAGCTCCACAGATCTACAGCTTCTTTATTTATTAGGAGTAATATCTGGTATTTGATTCATTACAATTCCTATTAACATTTCCATCCCAGCTGTCAGCATAGAGCAAACCCAATTGTTACAAAGACTGCTGAGCTCTGTATCTGTTAAATATATGCACCTGGATAGAAAATCTTGCTGAAGTTGTGTTCAGCCACACCTGTGCCTTGCTGGCAGGGTTTTTCAAAGGTGAGAAAAAGGTTATGGAGAAAGAAGACAAGTTGTCTACGTGTCTGTATGGCTCACAGGATCATTATCACTACCTAAGAACAGAAGAACCAACACTGACATTTCACTGATGTAAAAAGCAGTAGAGGAGAATCAGATTTCTACTTACATTTTCTTAGGTCTACATCACCAGCCCAGAAAAGTAATGAGACTTTGCAAGTTTTGTAGGAGAAATGGGGATTTTTGTTGCTGTTTGGCTTTGTCCTCCAGTCTTTCAATACTCCTGATCTCAGACAGAATAAGAGGGTACAATAATAAAAGTAGCTGAGTGGAGAGAGGGAGACTGTGGTGATGGCCAAATAATCATGACCTTCAAAATAACTTTGTCAGTTCTGGGTACATGTACATTTTCTGTGGAAGTTTTGGATCACCTTTCCAAATTGAAGCTGGATAATTTTGTAACATATGTGCCATTCACACTGGGGACACTCACCTTGCTTGATAAAATTGTTTCTAACAATCCACAATTCCTGTTCTGGGTTCCTCTACAAAGCCAGCCCAAAGTGTTTATATTTGAGAAGTCTGTCAACAGAGAGTAACTGCACTGTATGTTGGTGTAAAAATAGGTATTATTTTCTGAAGAAAATAGATCTGTTAGCACCACATTCATTTCCCTAAGGTCTCTGCCTTGAAAGGGCGGTTTGCAGAGCAATCTTTACTGCGCCTTATGCCTGGTGTCCCAAGAGTCATCTGTTCAGATAGGATTTCAAATATTACAGAAGAAAAGAGAGTTGTGCATGGAAACTTCCCTCACATTTCACCAGCAGGATTTGGGCTGCATTTGACCCTCTTTATTCAGGGAGCTTGAATGGTTTTCTGGGTGAAGGACTTCCATACTCCTTCTGAGACAACTTCAGGAAGATGCTACACTTGTGACCTCAAGTGTAAACCTCAAGGTCACCACTTGTAACCTAAAAAATAGATAGCTTTTTTGTTGGTCAGCCCTTGGCATTTCCAAGTCATCATATACCTGCATTCAAGATAGGGAAAATTATGCTTTAGCTATTTTGGTACGTCCTAATAGTTTAAGCAACCTGCTCCTGTGAGTTGCTGAGCATTTTGCAGTCCTGCTGCAAGGATTTCAGCTTCTTTCAGTAAAGTGCATAATCATGTGCATCAGCCTCTTTGATGAGCTGGAACTTGAGAGAATTCAATATATTCCTATTGAGGGCCCAATACACTCACAAAGCCAAAATGAACCTTCCTGTTATCCTGCCTTTTAAAAGAGGTGAGGAGAATTTCAAGGTTTATTACAATACCCTGTATGCCTGTAATAATAGAGCTACATTGAAAATTATTTTCTCAGCACAAATCAAGTTAAACATACAGAACATTCTCCATCGTGAAACCCTTTTGGAATAAAAAGTCACAGAACAGAGTACTGACAGATGGAAGGGACCCACAAGGATGATCAAATTCACCTCACAAAACTGCAGAATAATCTGAATACCATTTCAGAGAACACCGTTTACTTAAAGCTTTCTTTGTAGTAATGAACATTTAACATAGCAATTTATAACATTTACAGCTCTGGAAAAAATGCTTCACACGCTTTCCACTTCAGCCCCAGAGCAGTGCTGAGGTCAGGACTGAAGGTCCCAGTATCCCCAGAGCGCGAGGCCCTGGGCAAGCACAGCGCCAGGCAATTCCAAAGATTACTTCTAAAAATGAAAGGCATGACAAGCAGTAAGCAGGCTGGAGGCAAACATAATTGTGCATCAGTGTGCAGAGTGCGTGTGTGGAGCCTCCACGGGGGCTGCAGTCCCCACCAGCAGTGGCAGCGGCAGGACCCGGCACGGCCTGCAGCTCTGCCAGTGTAATTGATAGGGCACCCGCCCCAGAAGCAGCTTGTGTCAACCAGAAGCAGGGACTGAAGAATAAATTAGTGGTCACAGGGATATTTTTAGGCCCATCTTGCAGATACTTGGAGCTACTGCTTTAGATTTTTGCATGCTAACACTTGTTTCTTACACTGCTGTTAGAGGCAGAGGGCATCACAAGTTGGGGAAGTTTTCTATGACAGAGCCCTTCACTTTTAATCCAGGAGCACTAAAGTTGAGACTACTGCAAAATATAGTTGTTAAATGAAATTGCCTCCCCCATAACTTTTTCGGGCTGATTTAACTTTTCCCCTATAAAATTGCAGTTATAAATCCATCAGAATGATCAAATTATTTATAGCACCTCAGGACCATAGCTTGGCTCTGTGTTTTATATGTCCATTCAGTGACAGCAACTGTGGTATTTTGAGTTTGGGAGAATTTTTATATGACAGCACGAAAACGTAAAGCTTTTCCAGCATTAGATTTAGCAAAATTCTGGAAAGAATCATCAATATAATTTTATCATTTTACCTATTCTCTGCTCAGCTACTCTGAATTAATTCTGCAGGCTCGTTCCTGACTTGCTTTGTGTCTGTGTAAAGATTCAAAAATAAGCATCTTCTGACATGTGTTTTGAAATAAAGCCTTTCCTTAGGATTGTGTGAAGACTCAAAATGTTAAAATGGAATAAAAATAAATTTCTTGTTTAGATGGGCAATTTTTCACAAAACTGGCAACTTTGCATCATGTAGAAAGGTAGTAGACAATGAAAGACTTTTTTTTAAAGACTGTTTATGGCCTTAAGTACTTCTTACAGCCCTTCTTTGATTACAATACCCATATGTTATGATTATAATATTTTAATCATTATTTCATACCTTACAAAATGTTCATAAACATACCTTCTTAATCAGGTTCACATATCATTTAAAAATTTCCTTTCACAATATTGACCCAGGCAGCACAGCTGATCCAGTACCACCATGTCTCTAAATAAATTATTGCCAAAGGAAGTCAGTCAAGTGATCCCCAGTGGAGTAGATTATATCAATGGTGGTCAATTGTGCAGTAATTCCTGCAGGAGGTTATCAAAGTCAGCATTGCTGCAAGAACAGCAGCCTGGAATTATGATTTCAGTGTTGAGGAAGAGGCAGGACTGCATTATTATGGGGAGCACTAGTAGTGCTTTTTCAGCTGAAAATATTAATTCTGTCAAAAGGAGGTGTATTTTCTATCAAGAGTGTTGGAACACCACATCTTGTCTCAGATTGGTTTGAAAATTATAGCACGTCCTGGGATCTACATTTCAAGTATCTCTTGCCTCTTGTTCCCAGCTGAGTCAAACTCCCTAGTTAATTTTATCTCCCATAAGGGCATCCTTGTTGTGGAGTTCTGGTGAATAATTGTGCTAGTAGTGGATAACTTACAAGCATTGTGTCCACTCCTTTTAGGGGCTGGAATTGTCATCATTCCTTTGGGAGGTCCTTCCAAATCCACTCAATTTTGGTGGTCAGAACTGCTGTTTGTCCTTTTCCTTGGTGGTTGTATTTTTACTGTGTCCTTTAAGCCACTCTTCCTTGTTTCTCCCTCTTTGAAGCATTATCTACCTCAAAATTTCAATGAGAATAAATTTAAATCATAATTATCCTTGTCTGTAGTACTGACATGAGATATAGGCATGGGCTTTCTGTGAGCCCCAAAGGAAATATTTCCTTTACTTTGTGAATCCAAGTACCCACGAATAAAGTGGAGATTGTTCTTTTCATTCTCATAGGAAAATAGTGAGACTCTTGACCTAAATATTGTGCTTAAATAGCACAGCAGTAGAAAGGTGCACAGATAAGTACTGATCAAGTCACAGTAATATGTTTCAACCGAAAGGTGTTGGCACATTTAATTTACCTTTTTTTCTTTTCACCCTCCTTTTCCTGTTGTGTTCAAGATGTGGGAGCATTTTTTGAAGAAGGAATGTGGCTTCGTTACAACTTCCACTCCCCAGGGACTAGCGTGAAGGATTTAGTCAGCCGGACGCTTTTGAGTTCTGCAGATCCTGAGATTACAGGACCTGACCTCAGCTTGAACAAGGAAGAGCTCAGCTTCAGCTTCAGCACTACCAAGTCCCCTTGTGTCTTATTTTATGTCAGCTCCTACACTCCGGACTTCATGGCTGTGCTTGTGAACCCCACGGGTAAGAAACTGCTCCGGGCTCTCCCCATTGAAGGCACAATTGACAATACCAGGCTGATACTCAGGGGAAGCCCTGAACTAATGAGAAAGTCTCTTCACCCTTGTCACATTAAAGTAAAGTACTTAGAAACCTGAACCTTCATTCTGCTTCTACTAGATCTGGTACTGAGGTAACTGTTCAGTTTAGTGGTGTTTCTTTAGCCAACCCTCTCTCACAAAACAAGACTAACCAAACAAAAAAAAAAAAAAACCTGCGATAACAATGAGACCCATGCCATGAGCCAGTGTTAAGGTGGGGACAAGTAGACATCCACATGAAGGCACCTGAATAGCTGAACTGGCAATATCCCTAGTAGTCAGTAGAAAGTGTCGTGCACTGTTCTGAAAATCTGGATACTCATTGAGGTGACTAAAATATGGATGTAGTATAGTATATAATGTCCTAAACATTTTGGTGATGGATGAAGGTTGGATATGGACCATTTGCTGCTACAGTATTAAAAAACTATATGAACTAAATATACTTCGATTCCAAACAGTGCCTTAGTGCCCCATGAAAATCATAATTAGGATGATTTTACTACTGTTCTCTTTTATGGGTGAATATGAGTATTCTACATGCCACTCATTTTTTTCCCTTCATGGGAGAGAAAGGACGTGCATGAGAGAAATCCAACATCACACAACTAAACTGTAGTTATAGAGGTCTAAGTCTGCTCTTTTGGGCCAGAATATTTTCATTTTTCATCAAGAGTGGGGGCTGCATTTCCCTTTTCAAACATTCCTCCTTTTAATCAAATATTTAAATGTGTTATAAAGAGCAGACACTCCACTTTTGTTTAGAAAAGAAAAATCTGTCTGGCAGTATGTTATGAATATCAATTAGCCACTCCTGACTATACTTTTCCAACAATGTAACCTCTGGTTGTTATTTCATCATATAATACTAAATTTCCATGGAAGTCCAGACGGTCACTCATCAACAACAATTAAACGCAAGAGCAAGGAAGTCCCATGTGTAAATTATGTGTCAGTGCTAATTTGTTGTAATTTTGCCTTTATTCAATGCATGTCAATGGTTTATTCTTTAGAAAATGTTATGCTTTGTATAATTTCATAGAATTTTACTGCAGCAAGAATAATAATCTCAACAATAAAGTGTTACTTGATGTGCTCAATTTTGTACCAATTGTCCATATTGTTCAAGGCATAACTCCAATTTGTTTGGTTTGCAGTCTGAGGTGTTTACAAACACTGTGGTTTGGAAATGCTGGTCATTGTCACACTTCTGGGTTATAAACTAGAGGCAGTTTCGGCCCAGTAACTTTATAATCCCAAACACGAGCTCTTCTCTTACAGCAGAGACCAGCTATGAGAGCAATTAAGTGTGAAATGATAACAGCTGTATGTGAAAATAAAGACGGGAAAATAGCTGGTGAATAAAGATCAAAATACCTGAGGGTGCTTTTCACATTTTTTTCTTTTTCACTAGGGAATCTGCAAATTCGGTACAACCTCGGGGGCACCAAAGAGCCATACAACATTGACATTGACCACAGGAACATGGCCAATGGCCAGCCCCACACCGTTAATGTCACACGGAACGGAAGGGACATCGTACTGCAGGTGAGCTGCTCAGTTCCATCACTCGTATCTTGCAGCGTTTTGTTTTTTGATGGGTCTCCAGTCCTCTGAAAAGGTTGGGGCTATTTAGAAAATAAAAAGTACAGTAGATGGGGTTCTGCCTGCAGATCACACTCCTAGGAGTTAATAAAAGCTATTCACTCCCTCTGTTGCATCGACTCATGTTGTTCTGAAATCCTCATTTTAGTGTGATGACAGCTGGGCTAATACAGGTGTCACTGTAGATGCTCGAGGGCATCAGAGACATCTGGGCTGATAGATAACGTGGGACTTAGGATAAACCTGTGCCATTCTGGAGCAGCAGCTGGAAGCCAGGAGGGATACCCTACAGCATCTTAAATGGTAGTGAAGCCTGATGCAAATAATATCGTTCTGTAAGTCCTGAGTCTGCAAATGAGGATGTCTTTAAATTTAAATTTACCCTGCAGTCCAGTGAAATTGCATGAGCTGTTTTGCAAAGATGAGCAGATGCCTAAGTGTTTGTGTGACATAAGCCTGGGACAAAGAATATTGTTGAAAGCACATACCTCTGGCTTATTTAGGTTTTGGTACAGCGCAGATAGGAGCTTCAGCTCTCCATATATCACAGTTTACAAAACTTTGATAGGATAATGCTATTTATTCCTGAGGGGAGTGCTGCAAGAAGCAGTCAGTTTCCAGGCTGCCTCCTCTCTGTGGTCACCACAGAACTCTCTTTTCATTCCCTGGTTGTCACATCTGCAAACATGGAGACTGTGAGCAGGGTATAAGAACAGTTTTGTTGGCAGGAGAGTCAGGGGGATGGGAGACATTAATCTGGATTTGTTAGTTCAGAAGAAGCAAACCAAAACCAATAACAAATGAAATATAAAAAGGAGACGTTTCCTTGGGAACCAAGCCAAAAGGTGAAGGATGGTAGTCATCACTGTATTATCTACCTGAATATTAAAATAAATCCCTGACAATTACTATTTCAAGGTATTAAAAGGAAACTTTTCAGTGCATTACAATGTCATTTGACCGAGGCTCACAGTAATCAGAATAACACTGAATGCATTGAAGTAGAATTGTCACCAAATTATTCACAATAACAAACAACCTAAAAAATTCCAAACAATCTAAAAAATAAATAGGTGTACATCCAAACTCTTTTCAGGCTTTTGGAGGTTGGGAGGGATATATATTGATGTGTATGTCTATCTTGCATGCTGTTGCATTTATTTCTCCTACAGCTAGAAGGAAATAAAGGAAGACCTATAGTTTGGTGTCCGCATCCCTCTGATGTTAAATGCTTTTATTTTGGGGAAGTATGGCATGGAGTCCTAGCTGGCTGATTTAGGCAGATGTAAAACTAAAAAATTTACATTCCAAAGGGATCAGAAGAGATACCTTGCCCAGCTGGAAATTATGTACACAGTTAAATGTTCCAGCCTTGCATCAACTCACCTGAACTTGATTCCCAAAAATTCTTTCCCAGTGTTTTATGAGACCACTGCCTGCCTAGAACTTAGAAGAGTCAGAAACATTTTGGTTAGTGCTGATCTGCTGGGGTAAAAAACTTTTAATCTATTCAATGTGCCTAAAACTGATTAATGTAGCCACAAAGCAGATTCATTTGAGACTTATTAGATGAGATAATCTGTCTGATGCACATGCAAGAACAGGGAAAGAAAGGTCCCATACAAAGAAAATCCAGAGATCCTATTCCTCTCCTGAAAAAGACTATTTCTATTAAATTTTGTTTGACCTCCATAAGTTTATTTAATTACTTATCTGCTTACCTTCTGTAAATGAGAGAAATTATATGGACAGAAATGAATCTGCTAAGTAAATTGTTCACATGAAAATTACTCCTGTTCAAAAATGAACTCCTCACAGTGTTTGAAAGTACAGAAGATATAAATACAGTTTTTCTCAGTATTCAGAGGACAAATCACAAAGTATGAGTTTTCTCTTGCAGATCTGAGCTATGAACATTTGAGTAGACTTTTATTTCCTGCTAAATCCTTCTCCAACCTGATGAGCAGCTGGTTTGCTTGCTTTTAAAGAAGACAGCTTGCTTGCCAGGTGCTGTTGCTCACACTTCCACATCTCTACAGGGCATAAAAGTGTCACAAGAAGGATTTATTTCTCATCAAAGCTTCAATTCAAGAGCACTCAGTATTTTTGAGATCTTAACAGCAAGTTCATACCTGTCTTTCTAACTTACTGTAATAACCCTGTAGTGCCAGAGAGATTTAAAAAATCTGAAGCTAGGCAATAAATTGGTACCATATGAGCTGTGTGAATCAGAGTTTTAGCATGATTCTCAGGAGTTTCACTTACACATAAATATGAAAAAAGACTCATTAGTGAACTCTGTGAGACTTCACCTCATGCTGGCAGACAGGAAGCCACTGATTATTTACATAAAATCAGAATTTGAGGTGGGATTTGAAATCAACATATCCACAATGCTATATGTCTATATGGTAACAAAATAAATTCAAGAACAAATATTTAGTGTGAATTGCTTTTGTTATAATTGGTGTCACTGTAGATGCTCGAGGTGACACCTATTCCTACCATGCCATGGCAGTCAAGACTGAAGGTAGTAGCAAAGGCTCTGTCAAATAGTTTTTATATTCCAGTTTTATACATTCACTGACTGCAGACAAATCAATAGTTCTACATTAAATAACAAGCACTCAATTGTGTTGCCAGTGGTTTCTCAAGGATAAGGTTAAGAATATACAGTCAATTTACATGTCAGAAAAAGCAAATTACATAAATTCAGGGAGAAAGATATGCTTATTTTCTCATTTCCATGAGGGGGACAAAATTAACATTTGATAGTAATAATTCATATCCCTCCCCTCTAGTAAAATATCAGATACAAATAACCATGGCACACCTCCAAGGCTCCATTAGTTCACCTGTGGCAAGGAAAAGCCCAGACTTAGAGATGGGAAAAACATTATTCCAATAGACATTTCATGACATTTCATTAGGTTATGGAGGGCGAGTTTTACTTTGTTTGATTTCATTAGAAGATTTCATGCCTCAGCAGGGTATTTTACATATCATAAAAACCAGATCACTCTTTACCAAGTGTTCATGGGTGATTAACACTATTCACACATCAGTAAAATCTTCTTTGAAGAAAGCCAAGGACAAAAGCTCCCTAGAAGAGGTTCTGATCCAAAGTCCATTGAAGTAAATGAAAGGATTTCCATTGCCTCCAGCAGGCTTTAAATTGTACCTTAAAGAACTGTAGTAGTTGCATCCTGAGTGCAAGATTCATACCTTCTGCCTCTTTGCATGCCCCTGGGGTAAAATCAGGATGGAATCTGGATCAGAGACTTTTATGTTCTGTTGCACAAAGGTAGATCAGCCTACTACAAAGAAAAAATATAAGAAAAAAAAAGAAAGAAAAAAAGAAAGAGAAATGTAGGATATGCTTTGATTGTTAGTGGAATAAAGCTGATGGTCAGCAGGACTCAGACTGGGCCTGTCAGCTTCCTCACATGTACATTCTCAACAGGTGTCCAGATCTCCATCCCTGCTTTAAAGCCATTTCTGGCAAGGGGTTATGAGTCACAGTTTACAACACCTTCCTTGTTCCTGAGAAGGATTAAACCAGAGAAACTTCTTCAGGACTGAAGAAACTCTGTGCTAAACTCTCACTATGCTTTCAGGACAATTATCAGCAGCCACTGCTCATCTTCTCAGAAGGCCACACAGAAGGGTGCAGACAGTTCTCTCTTTCAGGCCTGGACAATATGTCAGACTGTGGTGGAGGGGCTGCACACAAATAATGGCGCACACACCATATAATCTCAATGTTAATTGCTGACTCTGCTCAAAATCAGCTAAATTATGAAGCTTTGTGGCTAAATGTTGACCTGAACTCAGCTGAGGCTGAGAACAATATAGAAAATATATTTGTACAAGTCTCCATTTTCCAGCTTCACCAGAGGCAAGCAAGGGTATACACCCATCTTTGTGAAAAATGATCAATGAAATATTTGACCATACCCAAATGAAATCAAGAAGAAACAAAATTTTTGCAAGAATTTTTGAGTTTCCATTTAGAGCTCTGCACTACTTGAAAAGAGATAGCAATTGCAAACTCCTATGTGTCTCTCACTGTTCAAAGAATATGTGAATACCACACCCCTAGATGGTTTAAAAAAGTAAATCATACAAAGTTAATTCAAAACTAATCTGAATTACAAAATAAAATGGTAAACATAACAGCAATAAAATAAAATGGGTGAAGCAGTCTGCATATAATCCCCATCTTAAATGCAATTAATATATATCAAAGATTTTATCATTGTAGATTAAATTTTGTTCCTGTTAAAGAAAGTGGGAACTTTCTCATGGTCTTCAGTGAGGCTATAATTTCATCTCCCATCATTATTTTTGCTGTAGTATCACAACCATCATATTTCCTCTATTTTGAAGCCTCAACAGAAAATTATCACTGTTTGAGCTCTTGCTTAAGAGGGGCCGTAAAAACATCACCAAATTATTTTCTGCAGCTAACCAAACAATAATGATAGCAGTAAAACAAATTTTGTAGAAAGACATTTTATCTAGCTTTAAAGACTTCAGATGATAGAAAATGTACCATATCCTTTGACTATGTCTCACAGTGCCAAGTACCATTCTTGTAAAGAATTTGCACCTAATTTACAGTTTGAATTCAACATTTAACTTTGGGATCTTTGTGTCTATGCTTGATTGATGAAAGAAATGTTTAATGTCAGGCATCACTCCCCTTCACACTTTCTTAGAGATGCTGATTAAAACATCTTTTCATCTTGTCTGCAAGATGCTAAATAAACGGATCTATTTTAGTACACCCTCATCCATCTAGAGTTTTTAAACAATTTTTTAACTCTTCTCTGAAACCTCTCACTTTTGAGTCACATTTTGAAAACATTTACCCTAGGATTAGAAATGGTAATGGTTGTTATGCCATCAAAATGACGTAGAAATACCATCTTTATTTATTTCCTTCATTTTCTGGTAATTATGCTGCCTCAGCTTCCTTTGGGTAGTGCTGTAAATTGTCTAGACACCAGATTAATCTGAAAAAGTCTGGTTCAGCTAACATTTAACTGGTAGGGAATGGGGAAGTAGTGCTCATGATTTGAAAGGAGCCAGTCAGACTGTATTTACAAATTCCATAGCCTCTGACATGAATAAAACATGTTTTAAGTATCCAGGACTTTAATCACAGGTAAAAGATGTAAACTATAGTCAACATCAATGCAACAGTTAACCCTCTGCTTTGTTTCCTCATACCCAGTAATTCTATTGTATTAAAAAAAAATTAATGAATTTCCGAAAGTATTGCTTAAAGGGGTAAAAAAATCATTTGTTCTATCAATAGTTAAGGCCTTCCTGCTGAAATGAATTATTTAAAATCCCTGGGGATACATCCTTTTCACTATGTATTGCCCTTCTGTAGTGGCAATGTATTGCTCAAAATGCTAGTGCCACAGAAAGGCAAACTCAGACCATTTTCTAGAGCAGAGCCATACATTAAATCTGCATGTTTGATGCATTAGCACTTAGTTTATCCATAACTGCTAAGCTCTTTTTTCAACCAGAAGTCACAAGGAAGTGATTTTACTCAGGTCTGAAAATTATAGGGTTTTTTTCCACAAATAGGTGACAAAGCAGCATAAGAAGCTATCAATAGATATCAATAAATTTCTGAAAATAAAACAAAGCTTTTATTGATATAGTATATCATGCCTATAACCCTAAGCATCATCTGGGTTCCAAAATATAAACAATTACAGACCCTGATCTTTTCATAATTCAAGTTCCCTCCAACTCTAAGGATGTTACAGATGTTGCAAATGACCAGGTGTTCAATACTGAAAAGTGGCAGTAAGCAACAGCCAGAAACAGCAGAACAGAATTTAAATTGTGTCTAGCAGAAACAAAAATCAGCAAATAATTCACTGATTATTATTTTTTACTGGTTCTTTTGTGCTTACAGGATAACCATGAGCTCCAAGTAGTTTTGTTAATTTAAGTCTTCACTGAAAATATTCAATTTCTTTATTTGACAGTGTGACACACAATATTTCATTTAAAGAGAGCAGTTATAGGCAGAACAGGAACCTCATAAATTAATAACTTCTACTCCCCCTTTGTGTGTGATAGAGTTGGTTAGTGGTATCTGCAGAGGTAAGGCAGCACATCCCCATTGAATCTCAGCTTGATGAAAGACAGACAAAAAGTTTTCAAAAACCATGTCTTGGTTTCAAAAGACAGGTGTCTGCTAAGGAAGACAGGAGCCTCCCCTAAAATGGAAAATGTAAACCCCCTCTCTCCAAATTGCTATAAAATTTAAATTAAGGGGCTCTCAGGCAAAAAATATGGGAGCAGGAATAACAGTTCTTTATTAAGGAAGAAAATAAGAAGATAAACTAAACAGTGCAGTAAACTAAAACAGCACTGACAGAGTCAGAACACAACCTGACACCCTGTGGGTCAGGGTGTTGGTGGCAGTCCCATTGGAAATGTGGCTGCAGTCCTCCTGGAGAGTCAGGTGTGGTTCTGTTGGAGCAGGGATCCTGTAGAAAGGGTGTAGTCTTCCTCTGAGGATCCAGTGGAAGAGACAGCTGTTCCTCTGGGAAATCCAGTGGAGAATCTGTGCTGGTGTTACAGAAGCTCAAGAGCATATCCAGGTAGGAATGCTTGGCTCCTCCCTCTGGGCAGAGCATCTCACAATGGGATGCTGTAGTTATTATTGGCCATGCAGTGACATTCAGTAGCCTGTTATCAGCACGTCTCCCTGGAGGGAGGAGTGGTTGTGGAAGAGATAAGGAAAACTGCCCTCTTAACAGAAGACAACTGCCATACAGATGGCAAATAGAATACAATTTGCTTGGCAATCCATAACTCCTTTCACTCATCAGGACATGGACATCCTATGTCTCTCTTATTGGAAAAACATGGGGAAACAGTGGGGAAAACATCATCCATAAATCCCCATCTGGGGATAGCATTGCTCCCTGTGGTTTCCCTGTAGCTGCTGCACAAAGGCAGAGGGAGATGACAAAGAATATATCTTTTAAAAAGTTTTACTCTTTCTGCATCAGCTGAGATAGTTTCAAACTTAGAGGGCTTTTGGAAGAATATTCCTCTTTACTTTCTGCTTTGCAAAACCCCTCCATAGGAGAGGAGCTCCTTCACACATCCATCCTTCTCATTTCCTTTAAGCAGAGGTTGTGTTGCTGGATTCAGAGTCATGTTTCAGCTGCCTTATCCCAAATTTGCCCATGTCTAGGCCACAAATGGTGGTAAACCCCAGAAGTGAAATGTCTTTCTCACCCTACACCCCCATTTCCTTGGGAAATAAAGCTCAGGCCTTTCAGGTCAGAAGGGAGAATGGTGCAGTCTGGTATTTCCTGAGTCTGCATATCAGAGCAGAGCAAAGGTCTGCAGGGTGTATCAGCAGGCTTATCCACCTCACAAATGTGTTACTTACATTGGCTATGCTGAAAATAGTTCCTTCTTCTATGATGTATTTTCAGTGATAAGAGTGTGTGTGTGTCTGCCTTGGCCTGTGTGGTTGCTGGTTTTATATAATTTTATTGGAATTAAAGAAACAATGAAAGAACAAAGAAATCATTAAGTAATCCCACAGTCCAGGACAAAGCTAAAAAAGTCAAAGCCTACCATGAAATAGGCGATTTCCATTGTGTGGAAGCACATACTGGACAAATTAATGTCCTGTGAAAGTCATCTTTAGGTACCTGAGGTAGATCTCTTTAATTTTAATGACTTGGCATTATATGACTTGCTATTGCTTCTGTTAACATTTATTGTAATTCATCTACTAAAGAGAGCAATAAAAAGTCAACAGATATGTCAAAGAAGCACCAGAGAATCATTCTAGTTGAAGAAGCCAGACTAAATAGTGTGCTTTTCCTTATCAGTGCTTCTGTTACATTTGAGTTATGTTTCTACATTTCCATTTAAATTTTATCCAAAATTTTGTGGATTTTTAGAGGAAGGCAAATTATCCCTGGCGTTATTTAGCAGAGCAACATCAGCTTTCAGGTATATATATAAGCTTTCTGCACATAAAGGATTCAAGTTTTGAATCAGAAAAAAAGAACTTTATTTTTCTTTCTGCAATGTATCTATGTTTCTATGTTTTTTCCATGTGTATATCACTTTAATCACATTTTTAATATAAATCCCTGCAAAAAAAAAAAAGAAACTTTATCATAAAATACTGTAATTGACCTTTATTTTTAAAAAAAAAAACAACTGCTAAAGGTTAAATCAGTGCAAAACATATTTTTAGGAGTGGTTCCTAAAAGAGCATTTGCCATACCTCTATAGAAATTTCATCTGCAGAGCCTCAAAACACAGTGCCAGCCTTTAGTTTGCCTTACATCACACCAGTGAAGTGTGTGCCTCCTCCTGGGTTCCAGATGAGCAGTGAGGCTGCAGGTCTGTGACAGTCCAAGGCAGTAAAAAATGCAGGGTTTATGGTCCTGCCTGTTTCTCTGTATCCACTCCTCATTTACAGTCCATGGCTTGTCCCTGCTCGGGCTCAGATCTGATCTGCACTAGCCTGGGTCAAGGACCTGACTCGTCAGAACCAGATCAGCGGAGCACCAGTGCCACACTGAGGAGGGAGCTGAACTGCACTGAGAGTGGCCACGATCAGCCTGAGCAATTACACAGTCCCCACTCCAATCTGCTCCTTTCCTCCTGTACTAGAGAAAAAAAATAAAATCAAACATCAACATATTAAAAAATTGTAAGTTTTTCCTAACCTTTTAGCAGGTGAATAACCTTCTATCTCTAAATGGTTAAACACTAATAAAAAGAATGTCATACTACCTCCCATTTGATTTTCACAATCAACTTTCTTCTTTCTCATACACTGCTATCATACTTGTGAGGAGCTGCATCTGAACACCTGCATACTGCCTTGTTATTTTCTTGGGGTCACATGCCTAGTCTGTTCTAGCTTTGTAGGCATTTTTGAGTAGGAACCTTTTTATTATGTATTATTATAGAATTTAGCACAAAAAGCCCTTGTTCAGGACTAGAGAAGTTGATAACACAAGTGATAAATCATCATAATCATGCAGAAGAGAAATAACTACACTGATCATGATGGTAACACCCCTTTCTTTATCCTGCTATTGCTGAACTCAACAGCAGAGCTGCATTGACATCAGATGATATGAGATTAAGCCTTACAGCATTATTATTCCATCTGATTTTGACAATTTTTTAATAAAATTTGCCCAGCATAAAGAAAGGCCTTAACTTTACAGCAGTACACAGGCTGGGTTGACAATGATTCAGATGTGAGTATATCCACAGGGTGAATATAAGGTATGCGTTGGTGTTTATACCCTTTTTTTCCCCCCGACTACTAAGGTGATGCAGACCTTATGCTTGCCCTTAGATTGATATCTCTGTTAATCTCAGAACTCCCATCAAGATTAGTTTTATTATCTAAGTGAACAGTAATTTAAAAGAAATAGCATTTTATTGAACTTCTGCTTAAATCCAGACAACTTCAGAAAAAGGCAGTCTGCCTTGGCATGACGTGACTTGAGAGCTGAAACTGCAAATTCCTCAGAAACTGCCACCCACTTTCATCTCTGTTACACTCAAAGCCACGCTGAATGTTTATATGAAGTTCAAATGAAATTACTGAATTTTTTAAAAAAAACGTAGCTGTAATGAAAAATCTTAAATATAATTTTTAAGCGCTAATTTAATACAAAATCATGACATCAACATCTGTGTATAAAGAGGTTTTATTTAATTTTCATTAAATAAGGAAATCAAATTATAATTCAAATATCATTTGACACTAGTAAGTCCTTTTTATTATGTGTTTTCTATTAGATTGGTAGGCTAGTATTTCATGCAAAAACTGCGGGCTATTCCGTTCCAGCTGCTTACACCGGAGCCCCCACTGGATGGCAGTCACATGCAGCTTTGGAAAGAATTCAGCATCATGCCTGAACACACAGACCTCTAAAGAAACCCGAGGCTGAGCGTCTCTAAAATAAAAATTTGTTTCTTTTATCAGGTAATTCTAGTTTAGTACAAAGATATGCAATAAAAGCAAGTGGACAGAAATCTTCCCATTCCCTCAGCCTCTGCTCCCTAGACCCACTGTCTTGTGGTGCATCATTTCATTCCAGGTGCCAGGATTAGAGAAAGGCACTGCTCAAAGCTGTGGAAAGCAATGCAGGTGTCCCCTGACAAGAGATGCCAGAGCTGGCAGCAGAGCAGGAGCTGGCTCTACCACTGATCAGAAATGTTTGCCCCAGAAAATTGTTATCAACAGTTTTTATAATAGAGATTTATTTTAACTAGGAATCAGAGCAACCGAAAACTTCAGACAGTCATTAAAACAATCCACAGTTGAACCCATTAGGATATCTTTCCTTGACTTCAACGAGATGTGAAAAATGTATGTGAGTGGCTAGATTCAGGGGTTCATGCAGTATAAGAAATCTGTTTAAACAAGTAAACCTCAACAGCAAAGTGTTCTTGTTAGAGCCTGGAATGCAACACATCATCACTCTCATGGTTGCAATCCCTTTTGCCTCTGTACCGGGATGGATCCCTTGGGACTTCAGCTCTGCTTCGTTGAAGTCTCAAGGGAAGGTGAGGTCACTGGAAGGATTATGGTGGGTTTTTTTTAAATCTGGCCAACGTTGCTGCTAACAAAGCTGTTCCAAGATGGGGAAAGAGAGGGCCTTTCCAAATCCTGAACGCTACCTGGACACAAAGGGAGCCTTATCACGCCACAGCTGGCAGGATTTGATATTCTGTAATGTCCATGTAAATGGTCACAGTGGTTCATCCTGAAAACTGACTTTTTATTTTAATGCATATCCTGCAGACACAACCCATGTAGACAGGTAGAGGGTGCCTCCACATCTGGCAGGGGTGACTTTTTTATTACTTGTTACTACTAATTTGTTACTCCGACACTGAACACATGGCTTACTGCTTTAGGACATCCAGCATGCATCGATAAGTATAGATGGATATTTCATTTATTCATATTTTATCGATTAATGATGATCTGATCAACACCACAGCCTAGAGTCCAGATCACAATAAAAATAAATATTTTTAAATTGCTCCAAACTGATTCTGAAAAAGAAAGAACCCAAATGTTGGTGATACTTGACAGATACCAACGTAAGTAGTAGCATGCCCAATTATTTTATCAGAGTTACTTCAGCATATTTTATGTCATATTAATAAAGGGAAAACCTAGAAAATTAGTCCTGTGTAGTACTGGAAAAAATTCCACTGCAGGCAAAGTTACATGAGGTTAACCTCTTAAGATAGGAAAGGATGGAGAATCAGTGTTTTGTGGATTAGTTTTCACCAATCTTTACCTGATACACTTTTCTAAAGTCTACACTTTTCATTTAATCACCTTAAGGGTAAATACCATGACAGATCTAAGCCATTTCTATTTTCATCCTGAAAAAACAAGAAATTTTTTTTTCACCTGATATGCTACAGTTCCCATTGAAAATGCATCTCACACTTACAATGTTGGATGCTGCGAATTTCCCTTCCATCAGGAAAACCAATACCAAGCACTCAAGTGGAGTCTCTATTTAGTAGGGCCTGAGGTTGCTTGAGGTTGGGATCTGTTTACTGTTTTAACCCTTTGTATTCACTTGACTACACTTTTTCCAAAATAACTCTTTTCACCTTGAATTTATATGATTCTAATTTCAGGTAAAAGATATATTTCTGCTCTTTTTTAAAAATCTAAGAAAAACTGTTCACAATACTCTGAACAAACTGAAGCTCCTTATTTTCTGAGTTAGAAGATAGAACTATGTTTTTCCATGTATTTATCTCAAAATAATTAGTGTAAATACAAGTTATGATAAATTAAAAACAATTTCTGAACTTTAAGACTTAGTAAACCTCTCTTGCCATCTGCAGAGATTTTTTTTTCCTGTGTCCTATGTATATACACTTTTCTTCTTGGGGTTTTATAAGGGGAATTATAAGAAAGACAGGACTCCTCCAATTGTTAGAGTTTTTTGAGATGGTTGCCTCTGCAGATTCATGACCCCGGCGGGCTTTACAACTCCCTGAGCTCATGGTGTTCCAGGGTACCAGGGGATTCAGCCCTTCAGTTCTGTGCTACCTGCCAGTCACTTACTTTTAACCACTGAACTGAGCATTCGCAGTATCATTAAAACAAAGTAATCCACTACACTTACACTTTGAAATTATTGAAATTATGAAATATGCAAAGATTATTTTTGAGATTGCAGTCTGATTTGCATTTCTGAGAATTTACTTTTGCAGTCTGTTGCACCCGGCAAAGTCTTAAATCACATATATGAGTTTCTATCCTGTTTTGTGTCAAGGCAAGGCCAGAATAAAATAAACTATTAGTGCTCTGTCCTCTTTAAGCCTGTGTAATAAACATGTAAATCTGAGAAAATAAATAACAACAGTAAAGATAAAAATTCATTCCAATTACCTTTATGAAATGTGAAATCAAAACTCCACTGAGCTATATTAAACTATGTTAATAGCACTATTACCAAGCATAGGCAATTCATTTTATTACTCCCTTTCTTCACATTTTTCTGTTAAATAGCTAAAATCCAGGGGGAAATATGCTAATGTGATGTGATTGCTGTGCCATATCGGGGACAATATGCATTTCCTATAGATTAAACTATTTAGCTAAGTTGATTACTCTTGAATTTATTTAGGTTCCAATAGGCGTCATCACAATCAGATCGAACAACATTCTCAACAAGAAAGTAATAAGCATGAAGTGCAAAAAAAGAATGCCTGATTAATTTATGACTTTTCTGAGAGAAAAGAAAAATGCCCAACACCTGAATTAGTCTCAAATTCCCAGCTATGTATATCTACCTTCAGCAGCAACATAGGTCCCAAATGGAAATCTATTTCTATGGAAAGAAAAAGTTGTTTTATTATTGATGCTGTTGTTATATTTAGCAATTGAAGAGCGTGATGTGATTCTAGAAACCAGAACAAAAATATATTCAGTATAAGTATTCTCCAGGCCTTGGGAACTGTGGAGATGGCAGATATGGAAGGAAGGGTATTTACTCTTGTTTTCCCTTTATGAAAATGAGAGTGTATTGGACAGTTATAAGAGATGGCATAAACCCTATAAAGTAGACCTGATTGATCAGAACTGTTATAAACGGATCAGTTTAAAATACTCATCATTTCTTTTCTCTTTCTCCAGCTTGATCACTATCCTCCAACAAGTTACAGCCTGCCAGCCACATCTGACATTCAGTTCAATTCCCCAAAGGCACTATTCCTAGGAAAAGTCATAGGTAAGATTTCATTTTGTACCTGGGACAATGATGTGTGTGTAGCAGGATGCTTGCTGGACACGTGGTACAAGTGGTGATACTGGAGTTATGCCTAAAGGAGGGATTAGGTTCACCCTGTCACAGAGGCTGATGAGCACACAAATAAATAATTTTCTGCCATGGACTGGGGAAAAAAAAGGGTTTGAGCAACAAGACCCTTGTAACATCCTCTCTCAGTGTCAGATGAAGGCAATCCAAGGAAATCACTGAGACCATTGCTTCTACCAGGAGACACTGAAGTTATTTTGAATATCATTATTCACTGTGAAGTTATGGTGTGCCTTGTATAATGTCTTTATCCATGCAGACAGCCTTCTTATCCTAGAACATCCTCTAGCAAACCACCATTCTCTCCCACTAACATCCACCAGCAGGGTCTTTTGGAGTGTGTAACACCTGCAGCAACACCCACCTGGACATTTTCTATCCCTTTTATGGATTCATGGTTATTTCCAGTGCAGCAGCTTCCTGGCCAACTCACCAGATGAACTCAAGGGGAAATAAAGATGCCTTGGCCTCACTTTTAGACCTCCCTTCGTTCCATTGCCTAATTTTTCTGCTACTGGCTTCTTACATGAATTTCCAGGGTTACTCACTTCAAGAAGCAATTCTTCCCAACATTTAGAGTTTTTAAGGAGGGTTTTTTCCCCTTTCCAGAGATAAAGGGGAATTAATATTATTTCCTCTAAGCACTTGACACAGAGATATGGTTGCTTGAACTCAGTGAAGAACTTAATCGAGAAAATTGAAAACTTTTCTTTTTTAAGTGGTTAGGGCATTGATCTGTGAACCCTTTGCACTGTTTTTTGAAGTGGTAAAGAAATTGACCACATAGCTAATGGAATTCTTTGTAGATACATTTTTCCATTTGTTTTGTTTTTAAAATTTAACATGCAGAACTTCTGTTAAATAGGAAATGAAAAGCCTTTAAAATCACTGGCTATCAGGAGAGTCATGAACTATTTTCTAGTACTTTCCAAGTCAGTTCTGTTGCTAGTACAAAAGTTGATGCAGTCTGATTTTGGACAGTCCCTGGAATCTGGCTACCTTACTGCATTTAACTTGGGCATCTGGACTGGAGCTGATGGTCTGATTTAATTTTTTAATAGCATGGGATTATATTAGCCCTTTGGGAATATGATATTATTTTGCTTCTTCCTCTCTGCTTGTTAATGTTTTTTGCAGATAAGGCATTTTATTAAGAAGAAAAATGTATCACTACTAAAGAAACAAACAAGAAAACAAAAAAAATCCCTTTTTACTCTTTCTTCCAAACAAAAATTGGACTTCACTGCAAAGAGATAGATTTCCTGGTGTAAAATGGTTGTGCAACTGACCATGTCTGTTGATGAGCTTTACTGTGCAGCTCTCAGAGTCATGTTGAACTCAGTTAAAAAGGTTACCCAAGTACAACAGTTTGAAGGGCAAAGTAGACATAGAATTTAGCACCTTCAAAGGCTCTAGCTGTCACCTCATACTGACAAGACATATTTTAGTGGTCTAGAGGGATTAGAACCAACAGAGGATCTGGATACATAGATCAAGTTGCAATTTGTGCCCATATGCAATTACATTCTCCAAATGGGCAATATGGGAGCAGCCTCCCATTTCATTGCTGCTCTGGCATCACTTGCATTCAGTTTCTGTTGTTCCCATACAAGGCAATTCTTATTTGTCAGCAAAAATGAATGCAAGACCCTACTTTTAAAGACAGATGGGTTTTTGAAGAGCACTCTGGAACAATCTTACTGGGAAACTGGTCTTCTGTCTGTCTTATTTCCATTTTTATTGGTGTTATTTGCATAGGAGCAGCCGCTTCTGCACCAGCTGTTCTTGCTGTGATAGAGAGTTCATCTGCTCCCCGTCAGAAACGATCCCTTGTCCAACACCTCCCACAATGCAACACCTCTCTCTGCTCTAGGTGTTACAACAATATGGATGATTAATAATGTTATTTGTAAAATTGTAAGTGCTCAGAATATTTTCTGCAAAGCAGGAAGGTCACATCAGAGCAACAGCAAAATGCTTGAGTTCCAATCAGGGAGAACTTTTCTTCTTTAAGTAGAGATGTTTTCTGTTTCCTTGAAATACTGTTTTAAAAAATGCATTTGTTCACTGGCTTGAAAAATACTGATATAAAATAATTGTAGTCTTTTGGAAAACTAGAGGTAAAGGCACTTAGTATATAATTCTTACCCAGGTAAAATGGATTACAATTTGAGGTGGGAAATAAAGCTGAAACACACAACAAATGAAAAACCCTATTTTATGTGTGTGTGTAGCAACAAAAATAATAACACTAGAGAAATATAGGATTTCACAAAAAAATGAAAGAAAGGTATTGTTAATTAACATTGTTAATGTTTCAAGGAAGTTCTTTAATCTGTTATTTAGATGTATTTAGGCTTTGATGGCTGACAGACGAGGCGAGAGGGAAAACCAGGATTTCTGGATGATAAGTTATGAAGACGAAAAAGTGAAAATTAGACAATGTGACAGGCATCTACATTTTCATGTAGGCTGCAACTTTCAGCTCACTACTGCAGTAGGATAAAGCAGAGCTTTGATTTTTCCATTAACTGCAGATGGTTTGGATGCAATACTTAGCTTTGTCTTCACATCCTTTTTGGGAAACTACACCTGTATTCTCTTAGTCTGTACTTTATTATTAAAATTGGAACTTTTTTGGCATTTAATATGTATTTATAAGTCATTAGCTGGAGATAATTACACATGATTTTGTGAAAGTATCATTCTGGTGAACAGAAATAATTTGAGAGTTTGTCTAACAGGATATATGATTGAGCACAGACACACCAAGCTCAGACAAGAGTTGCTCTTGAGAAAGTGGCAGGGAAGTAAAGGAAATGTGCTTCTTGTCATCATTTCCACCAACCACTCCAAATTAAATTGTCTCTTTTCAGAAATCCTTAAATATCCACTTGGAAACAATTGACATAATACAAGTCATCATCACACAGATAATCATTTTCAGAACTGACAGCTGTCCCTGCAGCTCACCTCTGTGGGCTCCATTTCTGTCTCTGCCTCAATCTAGTGCTCTTCAGAGACTTCTAGTAATGGTAGCCAAAAGGGAAATTTCAGGTTTCAGGTCAGTTTCAGGTCTGCCTTCCTTCTTACAAAAGCAGATGCCATCACTCTGCAGCTAAAGAGAGGTCGTAGAAATCAACCCCAGGGCCTGATTCTTTACACAAAAAGTAGTTGCCTTGAGAAGAAGTGGTAAAAGGTCAATTTCTAGATGTGGTGGGATTTTCCTAACGTTAATGCAAAGATTTTTTTTATTGTAACCGGATTGGACTGACTGGGTTTTTTTACTGGTGTTTGTGGTGAAAATTGAAATTGGAGAGGAGATATTTCTCTGGATTCATTGTGACATTCAGCAACTTGGACTGATGGGAGGTAAGACCAGCTTACATCTAGCCAAGTAGTTAATTTCAAATGTGCAAAGGAGAGAACACAGAAATACTTCACAAAAAGGAGGAGATAAATGGTATTTCTTCATGGCTCAGGTAGGGTATAGAGAGAAGAACTGCTTTTTTCTTGCATGGCATCTGTCTGCCAATAGATACTGAATAATAGGAGGCAAAAGTTCAGAATGCTTTGAATTTCCAGCAGTGAACAATGGCATTTATTCCAAGAGGTAAGCATTCTTCACTCCTAGATAAGATACTTTATTTTCTATAGAAAAAGCTTGGCAGTTTGGTGCTTCATTACTTGTAGCTGAAAAACATCAATGACCTGCAATGTAATTCATCCTACCAAAACCATCACACACTTTCAAAACCAGCTTCTGATCTCCATGTTTCCACACAACTGCAGAGTTTCATCACTTAGAGGGTTTGTTTTGTGTCAAAGAATGAATATTTTCTCTCTTTGAGAGCATTTGCCATTATTGAAAAGGGGCCATTGATAGCCTTTATAAAAAAATTATGAAGGATAAAGGCATATTCATATTTAGTGCTCAGTTTGGGCATGCTTTTAGACATTGATATCATATGATATGAAGTTATTGTTACTATATATAAGATACCAGTTTAGAATTAGATCTCTATATTGTAGGGCACTTTTTGACACTTTAAGCTTTATATGGTAGAAAATAGTGCAGAGCTGTAAATAGATCATGAATAATTTAAAAGTATTCTTCTGCTTCACATCTTTGGCATGTATCTACTACTACTTGATGATCATAATGCAGTTAACACCTCATTATATATGTGAGGAGTGTGGCATTCAGAGCTGCACAGCTTGAGCTCTGCTGCTCTCCTTCATTTTGCAGTGCCGGGAGACACTCCGAGAGCAGGGTAGCTCAGCCAACTTTCACTGATAATGAGAAAAAAAAACAGCTAGCATGCAGTAAATTCATCCACCAACTTACTTCAAAGTAACTGCCTGCTGCTTCATTTCTGAGCACCAGCATTGACATTCAGTACTGTAATCTCACTGAGAATGCTCCTTGTCATATGGGGAGCCCTCCTGCTACAGCAGGTAGCAGTCGAATATTAAAGATGTGCTTTCCTCCGCATGAGTTATGTATGAATGTTCATACAAAAATATAACATCTGGACAATTCCTCTTCTCCTACTCCTCCTGTATAATGCTATCAGCCTGGCTGAAACACCTCTGGGATTAAAAATTGCCTGTCTCTCTGATCTCAGGTCTGTCTGTCCATACTCACTCTTTGAAGTGTTTCTGGTAAAGATGGAAATGTTCTACAGCTCTTCTGGTCAAAACCTGATCAAGATAAAAGGAATTTTTCTTTTCTTTCAGACCTCTGATTTTGATCTATCTGTTTTTTCTCTGAGAGATCTTAACCTACAAGCCATATTCAGAAAGGAACATTTCCATCTACAGGTCTCCCATCCAAAGGACATGATAAACACTTTGAATTGCCAGTTTGACCCCAGTAACTTCTGAGGCAGAAATTAGGGTAGCTCAAGTGAATTTTATCATTTGAGAACCAAAATGAAGAAGAGAAGCCAAGAATATGCATTGATGCCATTTTGTATCCATGCAGCATCTTCTTTCCATTTTTCAGAATATTGCAGGATTCATCTGCTATAGGTCCAGAGAGCCAGAAGGTAGACCCCAGACAAAGTGGATTAAATTGGATGTTTAGATAATCTCAGTTGTCATGAGTATAGCCAGCTTTGCTCTTCTAAAATTTAGCTGGAGGCATTTCCTCCCACAAATTTTTCACTCTCGCCCTTCAGGTGATTCTTCACGTCTCAGCCCCTCTCTCATACTTTGTAGTGGCAGCTGCCTTTTCATTTCCTGTTGCACTATTCTCTGTGAAAAAACTTCACTGATTCCCAGTCTTAAACTCTTCCATGGGCTTTCAACAGCTCCAGAAGGTCACCTTTTACTCTCATGGTCTAGGCACACATACCAGCCTCTGACAGGATGCAGGAGTCTCCTTAATTCCTAAATTCTAAAGTTGTTTCCGTTGTGCTTTAACATGTCTCAGAAAATTGATTCATATAGATCACTCTACAGAATCTTGCTGAGAAAGTTATCCCATTCTTTTACAGTTCTTTCCAAAGTATTCATCTACTGTCTCTGAAAAATAAAAATTAAAAAAAAAATAAAAGGGAAAAAATAAAAGGAGACTGTAAGGTAAATTCATTTGGTTAATGCCATTTTAAACAGAGTATTTGCACAAGCCTTATCTGACATTCAAAACTATGATAACACTATTTAAAAGCAGTGCAATATAATGAAAACTTTAACTCCAGTAATTAGACTGACTTTTCCTAGCTTCTGTATTTTGTTAAGGTAGCATATCTTGCTTATACAACATTTCCCTACCCCAGGAAGGCAGGAATTACATTGCCTGTACTGTGTAATATCTAATACTAATTTATTTCAAATGCAGCTGCTTTCAAGGCTCAAAGAAAGGAACTGAACATGACAGAGGCATCAATAAAACCTGCCACTGGCCCCATAAAATTCTAATGGCATAGATAGCAAAATCGAAGAGCTCAGAGCACCTTCAAGGCTTATAAATCACTTTAAAAAAAAAAAAGTGTTACACTCTGAAAAAGCCCAAGGTATTCCTGAGGCTGAAAGTATAGCATCTTATAATTTTCCTCCAAGTATATTCAAAGGAAAAATCAAAAATTAGAATAGAACTCCCCAAAGATTACAGACAGAACTGACAAAAAAATGTCTTTAATAAGCCAAGGCACAAGTCTTAACATTTTATATTACTTTACCTAGCTTGGGCAACCTCTGCCTATAGTTCCAGATATAAAACATTCAAAAATAATGTGAAAATGCACTGATGATGTGATCAAAAATAGTTACAGAAATAGCATTCTGGCCATATTGTTTTGGCTGAGGGCGCAGATTACATACATGTCCTTCCTTGTAAGAACAGCTACAGAAATTATATCTAATTCAAAACTCACTCATTGTTTGACAACTGAAAAAAAAAGCTCAGGATTTATCTGACACTTGTTTCACTTAGGGAAAAATCACAGCAAAACAACACACAGCCTGACCAAAATATTGCAGAGGTTGTCAGACAGAAAGGGAGGTGACTCATCAGAAGATCACTGGGATCAAGTCCCTTTCCCTCAAGACCTGTACTAGCTTTCCCTCCCACCATGGATAATTTGGAAGTGCCTCTGTCCTCCTCTGATCTGCAGTGGCTTCTTATACCAGAAGCACCAGAGGTTTTCTATAACCTGGAGAAAGTTTGCTCAGGTTGCTGGAGAACCTGGGAAGAGCCAGGGATGTGGGATTTTCTGGAGTATGAATTAGATAGGAATTTCATGGTGTGTGCTGCTGTGCCTTACGCCTGGACAGCTTCCATTCTCTCAGAGAAGCCTGGGCTTGTCCATGTGGTTTTGAGCTGTCCAGCTTTTTAAGATGAAATTCATCTCTGTTCAAAGGCTCTACACAATCTTCACATTACTAAACTCTGCTTAAATAGACTGGATATAGACTGTAAAGTAAGTTTATATTGTGCTGCTGCTCTTTGCAAAAGAAAAAAACACCTGTTCTGCATTAGTATGTTCAAGACATAGTAAAATAAACATGTTCCTCAAACAATATTAAGTCATAAATAAAAGTGAAAATAAGGTAATCTTTCTTTAGGACCTTTATATAGAACTATAAATCCATAGACTAAATTATTCATGATGAATAATTTGTTTAATTCCCAACATCACAAAAAGAAAAGTAAGTATATAAACTACGGAAAGACACTTCAGCAATTTCCTGTTTAACCAGACCTTTGCCTTTAGGCTTTGCATTTCTTTTAAAATAAATGCTTTCACTGTTTAAATTACAGAGCCAAAACCTAGCTGATGTCCTAATTTCAAGTGTTTCTGCTCAGCAAATTTTAAAGCTATATATATACACTCTCTAAATAAGTCCTTTATGATAGGTACAATAATGCATTCTCCATCTGCATATTTCAGGGAACACTTAAAATACTATTAGTTGTCATGGAGAAGGAACTCATTTGGAAGACTGTGTGATTCCCAAAGGCTTCAGCTACATCCATGCTGTAAATAAAAATAGGCACTGTGGTTATATCAGTGATCTTGCTTTAAAACTTGCCATGCCAATAGAATTGACACCACTCAGCAGGAACTGGTTGTTTGAAATTATTCTGTTAAATCTTTTTTTTCTTGTTTTTTTGGGGGATTGTTTGTTTGTTTGTTTGTTTGCCTGGGGGTTTTTTGTTGGTTTTCTTGTTTTGTTTTTTTTTTAGTAGGTTGGGGTTTTTGGTGGGGGTGTGTCTTAGGGTATCTTGCAAAAATTATAGAAGTATCAAGAAAATTATGTTGTAAGTACTAAGATAGGATAGGATAGGATAGGATAGGATAGGATAGGATAGGATAGGATAGGATAGGATAGGATAGTGTAGTACAGTACTAGGGATAGCATTGGCTTTAAAAAGCTTCTTGAATTAGATTCAGAGGTTTTTCACAGCAAACTCAATGTCACTAATGGCTCCTTGTGCTGCAGCTTGCTTGTTTATTCTGATACTAAATCTTGCATAATAGTAGCAGTGTTATGTCATTGAACATGACAGTCACTGATTCTTAGATTTATTTGCCATAATAAAACTGCATTTAATCTGTGATACAGTGACTAATTCATAAACTGCTCCTTTAAATTCAACGGGAATAAAACTTGCATGTTTACAACTTTCTTTTTAGAGACGCCTGTTTCCTCTCCCATAAATGTACACCACTACCTAGAAATCTCTCCTTTATGACTATATGAACTCACAAATCTACCTCAGTGACTCCCAGTTACTGTACCAGCAGGGTTGCATTCCACTGGCAAAGGAAGCCATTGAGTAAGGTTACAGTCAGTCTCCCACCAAAAGGCAATATTTTCCTTTTGTTCTGTCTGATAGCAAGATAATATATACTGGCACTGGTTTTATTACTCCTTCCTGCTTTCTGTCCTCTTAAGACTGTGTTCTGAGTTTTACCAGTCCTTCCTTCTTCTTTTTTTGGAGAGAGATTGCAGTCTGTCTCATTGTTTCATGAAAATGCTTATTGAAGAATAAATAGTCTCCTGATCCTTCTGATCAGTTGCAGAATCCAAACTGTGTAAAGGCTGCACCATATTATAGACAGTTATCTCAAAAATGTCCAGGGAGAGAAATGAATTTGTCATCGAGCATCAGAAAAATTGAATTTTTTTAAAATACTTCAGATAAAATGACTCCTCCCAAAAAAAAAAAAAAAAAAAAAAAAAAAAAAAAAAACTTTTTTCCTTTTAGAATAATTTGAAAATAATTTTTTGGGCTGTAGGTGATAAGACACCTCAGAAATACTGACATTGTAACACATCTTCAAAGCAAAGTACTGTTACAATTGCTAATGTAATTCATCAAGCTGTCAAATCTTTCTCAGCCAAATTTTATTTGATTTCAGTTTAGCACCTTGAAAATATGTACTTTCTTCACCCAGTAAAAGCTCACTCAACATAACATTAGCATTTGTCAGTCTCCCTGGAATAATGGCAACCTCTTGGTTTCCTTCTTCTGCTTTTTACATGGGATTCTTTGCAAGACAGTCAATGACATGACTAATGAAATTAGGAATGGCCTACTATTTCTTCTACTATTAATTTGACCAAGACTTAAACATTTCGCTTACATTTTTCATAGGTAACATCTTAAGATTTCCACTAAAATAAATGTAGACAAAACAAAGCATTTAATAAGCTAGTTGCCAAATCTGACTTTCTGGAATCACAGGATGAGAGTGAGAGTTTATGAAGGCCATGCAAAGGCTAATGAGCTCTCTGTAAGCCATCCTCTATATAAGAAAACAGCATATGGAGAAAAACCAGCTTATGGAGAAAAGAGCATATGGAGAAAAAACAGCAGAGTGTCAGTGGCTAAAACTGATCTGACTCTAGAAGTACAGAAACTTGGTGATTGCAAAAGCTACAGGAGAAAGACAGGGACGAGAACTTCAGACACAGCTTCTCAAAGCATTTTACATTCCCTTAGGCAAACTCAAGCATTATCTTGCTCAGAGCAAAGGAACTGATGTTATTATATCAGGGAGCACAAGACCCTGCTGAGCTCCTAGGCCAGCATGAGAAGGCAGGATATTTAAGTGGTGTTGTAACATTATATCAGCTGGAGCAAAAGGATTTTTACACTGCCATCCTTTCCGGTACTTCCTTTACCTCGGGAAAGGAGCCGAGGCAGCAGCTCTCCACTAAGTGCCTGCAAGCTTGCAGGAACCCACAGATTTCTCTCCATTAATGCATACAGCATATCTTAATTGCTTAAGTCTGTTATCTTGACTTTGTAATAGTGTCCCCTCCAGGGATGAAGGAATGCCTGGCTGGCAGCTCAGTTTGCATTGCATCTGGTTCCTGGGTGTTGTTTGTGGTGCGCCACATCCTTTCTGCTGAGGGATGCACTGAAACCAGAGTATTACATTTATGAAGGACCTTTTTTTTTTTTTTTCTGGAATTAGAATAACAGGCTGCACCCTGTCCTCATGCAGGAAAATAAATGAATGGCAAATACTAGAGTTGTGATGCATTTTCACTTTATTCTGAGGGGATCAGAGAGGGAATGGAGAACAGGGAGGAAGAGTGGGACATGATGAGCTTGACAAATTCCCATTTTGTGCTCCATCTGCCCTCTTTCTAGCTTCCCTCATCAGGAATTTATCTTTTAAGATGTTCACCACAGCATTCAGACACTATCTTCTATTCCCAACGTGATTCCTTTACCAACAGTACTGCACACTCAGCTCTTTCTGCACTGGTTTTGTGGCTTTCCAATGGTGTACATGGCATTTACACACCAAATTAATTTCTGTTACTTCCAAGCTGGCCATTTCCAATCTTTCCTTAAGACTCACCTATTCCTGGTTTGGGGTGGTTTTTTTGAAGAAATTTACTTTGTACATAATTGTCAAAATAATGTACTTAGTCAAATTAAAAGCCATGTTAAACACAAACAAAATCATAATATGGGGCAGAGAGGTACACAAGTTCCCCTGCATTTCTCTCCCAGTTCCCAGCCTGTTTTGAGCTTCCCCAGAGCCCCATGTAAGGGCAACAGTCTGAGGACACCTCTTTTAACTAAAAATTGTGCTGCATTTCAATAATGTTTCAATTACATAATCAATCTCCAAAATAAAAGAATTTAGGGAGCTCTGCTCATACACACATTTGTTATAGGCCTCTTGCCTAGCCCTATCTCTCTTCTGCTCCCACTCTCATCCTCTGACTCCCCTCACTGTTCTGCCTGGTTCCCTCTGGCTGCAGCTCACATCCAAGTTTGCAGCAGGCAGCTTTTATCTCAGCAGTGCTCAGGTCAGGCTGCATCCTGTTGCTGCAGGTGGATTCAGCGTGCTCTGTCTCTGCTGCTCTGGACCCAGCTCCTTCTCTGCTCTGCTCATCCACATTTCAATGGCCCTCAAGCTCCCAGGCACTCAGACCTGTGGTGTAGTGGCAAAGCTCTGCAGATCAGCTTTCTCCAGCATGACCAAATTGTGCCCCCTTTCTTCTTTCTTCCAGAGCACAATTGGAAATCATCAAACAAATCTATGTTTTGAAAAAGAAAAAAATAGAAATTACTATCAACTGGTTAGACAATTTTCTTTCTGTGAGACTTAAGAAGCTGATGCCTTCTGAATTTCAAGTTCTTGTTGCAAATTTGTGTAAATGCCTCTGGAGGGGAGATAAAAAAAAAGAAGATCCAAAGCGACTAAGGAGTGGCATGGGAAAAGCTGTGAGAAACACAGACGTAGGGAACAAAATGGTGGTGACAAATCAAGAGTGTTGATAAGCAAGAGAGAAGGCTGATGCCAGATGCAGATCAAATAGGGATGTCCTACTTCTCTGGTGCCAGATTGGAGGAATAGACAGCTTGGAAAATGGCACTTGAAGAGCTACCCTTGGGAGGTACCAGTTTTTCTTGTTTCTTTGAGTTTTTCTTACTTCCTGACCATGAGTCAAAGAAATGAGCATATATATCTTTACCTCACCCATCTGCTCCTTCTTAATTATTGTGGATTGGCATCTGTTCCCTAACAAAGTCAGATCTCCTGTCAAAATGCACAACTGTCCTAGCTGAGCATGTGGCACTTTGGCTTCAGCATGTGCTGCTTTCAGAGATCTCAAACAGAGAGCATCAAGTTTTGGGCTGGCTCATTTCCACCCTCTTGGACCTCCAGTCACAGTAATTCGGTGTCAGGGACAAAATGAGCAGCACACTGCTCTCCCTCTCCATATGCAAGAATGAGCAGATGAACAGGATTGCGTGATCAGTGACCTTGCTGTGACCTTTGCAGTTTGAGATGCTGACAGAATGACCCTGTCTGACCAGTAACCTCACTGCTTTGCTGTTTAACTAATTTGCAAACACATCAGCCAAGCCTCTTATGGTAAACACTTCAACTAGCCACAGATTTCCTAAGACAAAAGGACAGGGTATTCTACATCCTAAACTCCTGCAATCTCAATTTTGCCTTCATCTTTATTATCTCTATTGCTGCCTGAATCAAACTCTTCCTGTTAGTAACAAACTGGAGACAGGGAGAAATGAAATGAAATAAATATTCATTTATATCTTTACCAGTTTTCAGATGGATTCATCCACAAAAATACCAAGTATTTTTTTCAAAGGATATTGGAGATTTCTTGTGCCATTATTCAGCTCCTCTTGCAGGGCTTGGTGCTGAGCATGCTTAAATACAGTCCACATATAGAGTTTCTGCAGATGTGTACCTACCAGCCTGGCAGCTGCTGAAAGACACAAGTTGCATTTACAGGTCACCTATCACATTCCCTTTTTCCAGCTCTTCCTCTGACTCCCATCGACTCAGCAGACACTTTGTGGGGGCTGCTCATCATTCAGAAACCCTGGACAACTCACCACTGTGCCTATGTAATTAAACTCAGCTTTGCACAGGCCATGAGCTGGAACATGCTGTGGCTACATGCACAGATGCACAGCTAAACGTTATGCCCAGCAAATTCAGCATATTCAGAATATTTCAGCCTCGCTGTACATCTGTTGATGTGTCAGACTAAGTGTTCTCTGTGCATTTCAATGCTGTCAGACGTGCGACTGTCACAAAGCTCACTATTAGATAGGAACTACCAGCAATATTTAAAGTGTTTCTTTTTGCCAGTTTCAGAAGAGGGGAAGTATGGGTGAAAAGAGAAGATTTTTAGGGCAAAATGATCATTTGTGGTTTGTTCTTTCCTCAGCTTGCATCAAACTGCTTCAATCTGTAATAGTGTATTGAGAAGTGGAGGAAGTCTATCATATTTTAGAGGATTTAGTACTTCAACATAGAGATCATGATGAACAACACTAACATTTCCCAGTACAGAAACATGCCTAAGTTTTTGGAGTACCTGAGGCGTCTCAAAAAAGGCCATTTTTCCAGCCACAATGCTGAAAGTCTCAAAGAAAAGTATTTGTCAAAAATAAAAGCCACCAGAAAAACAGTAGAGGAGAACTGGTAGATGTAACAACAGAATAAAGGATATAACTGATGTTAATATTTGGAATAAAATAGGAAAGAAGGGAAACAACTGAAATAAGAATAAAGAAGATATGAAAAAAGCAGTGGTGAAAAAGAAGGATAGGGAGAAAACACTGAATGGAAAACCATAATAGATAGGTGGTGACTTGTATCACATAATCAGCATAAAATACTTGAACAGAAAGCCCCTGAGACGGAATGCCAAACATTTAGTGAAACATCATAAGCTTTACTCCAGGTAAATCATCAAATTCTACTTAAAATCTGCACTGCTTAAGCTGATTTAGCAAAAATCTCTGCACATCTTATGGAGAGCTTTTTTTCTGTGAATCCTTAGGGCTGGGATTTTTTCTTTCTAATATTAATTCTCTGGTGTTCTTCTTTTAGTCGTACTGCAAATGATTTAGCACCTTGGAATAGCAAGGATTTAGCTTCTCTGCTCTAATGATTTAACATATGTGTATTTTGCTACTGAAAATTACTTACCACTTTAATCTTAAAGTCTTAGAGTCTTAATCATTAATCTCAATCTTAGAGGGATTGGGGTTTATAAGCTTGGTTTGGTTTTGGTTGGTGGTTTTTTTTTTTTGCATCAATATATAAGATAGAAATAATTTCAAGTACAGTGACACCAAGCAGAATGTAGAAAGAAATTTATTTCCTCCTGAATGTGTGCCTTCTTCAGTATATTAGCACTGCATCTAATTCATCAATGCAAATACTATTTCTCATTTTCCAGTGAAATCTTATCTGAATATTCTTCCATTCCAGAGATTTTACAGTTCATGCATTTCTGTATGTATTAATTAAATATCTAATTTTCTAGTTGGGTCTCCAATTTGGATCTAATGTTTTTCCAGCTTAGTTAATATTACCCTTTTGACAGAAAAGAATAAATTCATTCCTTGGGGAAGGGAATACTGTTTTATATATTCATTATTTAAAAGAAATTCTTATTCTAATTATCTAATTTTCTTCTCATTGGTATCTCACAATAATCCTTTACCCCTTTTTACCCTCAGTGCATTGTTTTAAAATTGAAAGGGCATCTATAAAATCATAGAATGGACTGAATTGGAAGAAACCTTAATAATCCTCTGTTTCCATGCCACGAGCAAGGACACCTTCCACTAGACTACTCAAAAGCCCATCCAACCTGGTACTGAACTCTGCCAGAGATGGAACATCCACAACTTCTCCAGACACCTGTTCCAGTGTCTCCTACCCTCATTGTAAAGGATTTCTTCCTGATATCTAGCCTTAAACCTATCCTCTTTCAGTTTGAAGTAATTTCCCCTTGTTCTGTCACTACAGCCCCGTGTGAGAAGTCCCCCTCCAGCTCTCCTGTGGCTTCCTTTAGTTACTGGAATGCTGTTTTAAAGTCTTCCTGGAGCCTTCTCTTCTCCAGGCTCTTCTCAACCCCAGTTCTCTCAGCCTGTCTTCATAGGAGAGGTGCTCCAGCCCTCTGATCACCTTCATGGCCCTCCCCTGGTCCATGTGCTCCTTAAGTCAGGGCTCCCAGGCACCTGGACACAGCATTCCAGGTGGGTATCACAGGTGTGAAGCAGAAAAGCAAAATCGCATCCCTCGATGTGCTGGCCACGCTGCCTTTGATGGAATCCACCATGGGCCCACATCTCCAGCCTGTCAAAATCCCTCTGGATAGCACCTTTTCCCTCCAGGAAAGGATGCTGTCAGCATCCTTTGACCTACCAACAGGTCAACTACACCACACACCCTGCTGTTGGCAAACTTACTGAGGGTGCACTCAATCTCACTGTTCGTGTCACCGACAACTATGTTAAATGTTGCCAGGAAAAAAAACATAATCCAAGGAAGAAAAAATGAGCAGGAAATACATCTCTTCATGACATGGAGTCGTGGCATTTCTATTCTTGTGAAGAGATTTCAGGGACCCCAAATGAAGTAGATTGTGCTCTGGCTTCACATTGTTTTTGTACCAATGAGAAATATTTATTTTCTATGAATTTTATTTGAAGAGGTGGGAAAGGGATGGAATATTTGTACTTCACAGGCTGTATTTTCATTACCTCTCCAATTGTTTCTGCTTTTTGGCACTAGTTTAATTTTTTCTTCGTCTGCTGTGTGTCATTTTCTTTTGGTGAAATATGCATGGCAAAAGCTTCTTGCATTTGCACAATGCCCTGTGTTACCATAGAACAGCTGACCACCAGCCTGGTTTTGAGTCATGGCAAATGCTTCAGTAAGGCTCTGAGACCTTGTATCATGCTTTTTTTGCAGCCTGATCAGTATTTGACATTACAATAGAGACTTTTTCACAGTTTTAGGCCCCTACACATTCATCTACTGCTTTTATTTCACCTTTTCCCTGCAGGACAACTGGAGCATGGCCCATGCAGAAGTCTAATCCAAACCTCCATGGTTGCAGCTCTATTTTCCACATGCAAAGCGTTTTAATCAGGCTTTTTAGGGGGCTTTTAAAGGCTTCTTGAAATATCCACACAATCAGTCAGTCTCTGTCCTGATAAACGTGTTACAGAGACAGCATATGCTCAACAGGATGGAGACAGACAGTGCTGGAGACTCTGCTGGCAGGATCTGAAGGCAGTTGTGCAGTGCATTTGTAGTGTCAACTGGAATGATGTAGTGGAAAATAAACCAGTCTGCCAGTTTGGGATTTCAGATCCAGGGTTTTAGAAATGCTTCAAAATAGCACAGTGCCATCTGTCTGCACAAACCTGCAGGAGTAACAAGACCATGGCAGCAGCAGAATTCTGACTGACCAAAGAAACGTGCAGCCCATTTGGCCTGAGCTGTGGAGGCACCCCAGCAGCTTTGTAAGCATCCTTCCATTCCAAGTATGTTCTGCATTGTCAGTCTCAGGGATAAATTTTACCTAAATAGGATGTGAAATAGATATTTTTAATGATTTCTTTGATTTAATAAAATTCTTGATTTTCTTTACTTCTAGTCAGGAAGAACATTTTATTTCTGTACTTTTCAACATACTGCATAGACAGAGATCCCTTGAGGTCAGTTTTTCTGACTCAAGGCAGGAAAGGCATAAAGCAAACTCCTGGTTTACTGCCAAATATGTCTTTTTATGAACTATGCATAACATTATAGACACACTTTTGTTGGCTCTTTTATCTTCTATTTATAGAGGCAACCTGGTTTTCAGTTTTAAATACTAAAATTCTTTTTAAGCAGAGTAGCAAAACTGTTTTGTAAGTTGCCTGAGCAGTGTGACCTCTGCAAACATGCTCCACTCCTTGGATAGATAATTAGGCATGTCTTTCCATCAGGAGGGGCAAACTTCTCAAGACTCAGCATTCTACTGAATGCTCAAAGCAAAAGGAACCAAGAAATTTACCTCTGATGCACTGGTACAGCACAAAGGCCAAAAATAGCAAAATAAATTCAGTGTCCTGATTTATCTTAGCTCATGAAAATTATTTCAGGCAAATAAAACAGGAAAGTGTGTGTATATGATGAGTATCACATTAGTCTGCTTTCTATAACAGATGATGGCTGCTGTTTTCCTTTTATCTCTTGAAAAATCTGTTCTCTGACGTACTAATACTCCATATGAGGGAAACACAGAGTGCTTCTGAAGACAAAATTGCACTGATTGATTGTTCTAAATTCAGTGATTTGCAGAACAGCAGATTGAACGGGTGCTGCAGTGAAAAAACAAGTGGCTTCCTAGCAGGCAATGATGACAAGCTAACTTTCCATTCTTGCAGCAGATCTCTGGAAGTTCTTTTTGGGGAGTGATTATTGCCACTTGGATCATCATGTCCCAGTAATTAAGATCTTCATTTCTTCTCTGGTATATTTTCATTTCACAATTGCAGCATGCAGACAGTGACTACTAAAGTCATTATTGTTTGGATAAAATATATCCTAAACTTCATGGAATATTTCTTGTGTTTGCTTCAATTAATGGTTGTTATTTACAATGATATCTCACTGGATGATGAATAACACATCAACTTTTAGCCATGACAGTAATTCAGTTTTAAAGTTCTGATAAGTGCATGAAAAGAAAGCTCAAACTCAGATCTCTTATTTTTATATATTGAAAGTACACTGGAACTGTATTGTAAAGCTACTGGCCTAGCAAGGAGCAAGAAATTATAAAAGCCATACAATGAACTCATGGTAATTTGCAAATGTTTTACTTTGCTTATGAAGAACCAAGTTATTTCTTATAGTTAGATGGTGCCAGGAAATTCTGCTAGACAGGGTAATCATATTTATTTCCCAAAATAAAGTGTGAACTCTGTAAGAGTGCCCAAGTGCATGGCTCACTCTAATCAATTGCGGACCATGTGTTCAAAAGAGCATTAGTTAAAGAGGCAGTTTAAGTAATATGTGTAAAACCTGGCTTTAGCATTTCTATTCAGAACCTTTGCAGTCAAGAATTAACTCCAGTGGCAGTCTACCTTTTGGGGAGAAAAGGAATAATCTTGCTCCCAAATAATGCAAAAACTCAACCAGCTGCCCTAGGGCTGTACTCATTTGGGACCTTCACCAAAGACTATGTGCAATAAAAGCACTATCAATACAGTGACCACCAGGCTGCCAGTCCCCCCTGAGCGGAAGAATTGAAACTTTGGCAGAAATAACCAAGTGGAATAAATGCCTTGGGAACGGCAAAGTGAAATATACACAAAAGGCCTTCCCGGTCCTTTTGCTGGCACTAAGGACCTCCCTTCAGGAGGACAAAAGAATCACCTCCTTCACTTATGGCCTTGTCCTTCAACAACCAAATAGGTTTTATGCTTCTGGTGTTCTTTTCCTAACATGCAGAGGAAGAGCAGGTGTTTCAACAGGAGTGACACAAACTCTTTCTACAATTGTTCCATAACTATTTGCATTTACCTGAGAGGGAATAGAAGCACACTCCCCCCCTCTTGCAAACACAGAAAACTGCTGTTTTCACGGCCTCTGTGCCTGTTGTACCTCGGTCATTATGCCAACCTTCTTGTCCAGGTGTTTACTCTTGAAATAAGAAAAGGAGACTCCTGAGTTTTCCCTGTTTGCTGAGCTTTAAGCTACAGTTTCTTCACTAACACACATAATCAGGTGAGATGTATCTTTCATGTTGATGCCTGGCTTAATCTCTACAATTTAAAGCCAGGTTGGAGAGCAGGCTTGGAAGTGAGCTTGTATGCACATTTTCCTTGTCCAGCTCCAGATTTTAGTGATGAAGTTTTAAAAATGTGAAACAAAGTCCTGGAAAGCCTCCAGTTAAAATGTCTTAGCTAAATCCTTTTAAGTATTATTTAGAATGCCCACATGCTGTAGGTCAGAAAGCTTTTTCCATACTTTTTTCTGTACTATGAATTATGCCTTATCTGCTACCAAAACTGTCCTCAGTGTGCCAAGAGCAATATAGTTTGGCCACATGTATCAGTGCTCTCACATTCACCCCCTCGTCCACAAAATTAGCCTTCAACCTACAGTTCTTGTTTTTGGAACAAGCATGTGCTCAAAAATAAAAAAATCTGTGACAATTTGCTCAAGATTTCCATGAGATTATAGCTTCCAAAAGGAGCCTGCCTGAATCTGAGTTTATTATTTAAGATCAGCTCTCTTAACATGAACACAATTGTCATTGTAAGATTGTATTTGCAAAGAGGATTTACTGCTTGTCCAACATCAGTGCTTAAAAAGATTGCTGAGTTCTTTTTTTTTAATGTATTAAACAATTACTGGAGGCATATGCTTCATATAATGCAGGGAGATGTTTTCCTTAAAGATGATTTCCAATGCATTTTGTGTCTCTTTTCCCAGACTATGTCTCCACATAATAGCAAGATATCTTGTGTTACTCAATTATTACAGGGTCCTGGAGTAAAAATGCTTGATGGTCCATGGGGATGCAGACCTCAGAAAATATATTTCCCAGAAAAGACTAAAGCATGGGAGCACAAGGACACCCCAGAGTCTTGAGAGCCTTTTGGGAGAGCTTCAACCAGCTTGCAATAAACTTTGAATAAGTCTTGTTACAATATTGAAAATTACTTTTTGAGATCAGATAGCAGAGTAGTAAAGGTATTCATCTCTATAAATATCCAAAGATTGCTCCTGATTTGTCAGGCAACAGCTGGCTGACATTTCCAGCTCAGTATCCTATTATATAACTTGGTGTTTTAACTTAATGAGCCAAGGTAAAGCATCACTGTCTGTTTTCATTCAGGGAAATTGAATAAGATAATGTTTCTGTTTTTTCTTTGTCACAATAGAGAATGGCTTAGGTTTAAGTCTCAACTATGGTATTGCTGTGTTAACCCAGATTAATTGGGCTATCCATGTAGCATTTTTTGGTCAATTTTAACCCAGATTAATTGAGCTATCCATGTAGCATTTTTTGGTCAATTTTTACAGATTTCCTTATTTTTTGTAAATTTCTGTATCCATAACAAAAAAAAAATAACGGCAATCTTCTTGGGGATTCAGTCAGTTGGGTTTTTTTATTAAATAATAGTAAATTTGCTAGGTGAACGTTCTTATACCCAATTAGAGGAGATTAATTGAAGTGACTTGTCTTCCTCAAACTGATCATTCAGCAGTTAAAAAAGGCAATTCCTGTTCTAGCAGGCAGATGGCACTGACTGGGTTTGGTACTGGATGGGGCCAGAGGGGAAAATCTGCCTCTGAAGGACGCCTTTAAAGTGAAGCCAGTGGGCCTTTGCCCTTTGGCATCAGCTGAATTTGGGTGTCTCAAGGAGTGTGTTTGCAGAGCTTTTCTGCAAGGCTGGTGGGGCTGTAGTGCTCCAAGCATTCCTCTGCAGGTGTCTTTCCATCCTGTTTTCATAAACAGCTGGGGCACCTTCCCTCATGCATGGCACATGGAATAATAGAGAGTTTGCACACATTTTCTTCAACTCCAGCCAAGCAAGCAACAAAGGCTGGTAATGCACTAGCCAGAGACAGGCACTGATATTCCAGTAACGTGAAATAGGTGCCAAAAATAATACTGAAAGCAAGGTTGTGTTGCTGACATTCAAATGCTTGGTGGAAAAGCTGAACATGCTTCTGGAACTGCAACACAACACCAGGTGATTACAGGGTACTCATAATTTAATAATGACAGGACCATTTAGCAAAATGACTAAGGACTTGTGGTGAGTCCCAAAAATAATTCCACTCCCTTCAATTAGGGCAGCCAACAGTTTAAATATAGGAAGTCAGAGGGAACCAAGCTAAATAGGATCACCAAACTCTAAGGCTTGTACTGAAGCACAACAGAACTGTTCAAATTGGAACAGGAAGCATAATTTACTTCCCTGAGTTGCTTCTTCCAACAATTAGTCTGCTACATTTTCAAAAAACTGCAGTTATTTCCATAATGTGTTTGGCTTTTGCTGACAGATGCTGATTTTTTGCTATGCCTTTCTTGGCTTGGTTAAAGAGCTCTTTGTACTTTCTTAGGTACCTTCTGAGTCTCTTAGCTTGTTATTTAGTGGACTTCCTTCCACTGAACACATCCTTTATTGATATTGTGGATTCTAACTTAATTAATTCAACATGCCATGAAAACACATGCACTTTTCTAAAATAGACTTATATAGCTTGATGAAACTCGTACTCAAAATCTGAAATTTGAAATTCATTGAAAGAAACATTTTTAGCTGATAATTTATTTGCAGATTTCCTGTGTTCACTTAATTCTTTTATTTGTTGCTTACAGATTTCTACAATGTTTCTTCTACTGCTTTTATGAAAAGTGATATTAGGCTTATTATCCATATGACTTTTTAGCCCATTTTCAGTTTTTCTGGAAGGACCTAAAGAATCTTCCAGTCTTCTGTGACTTCTCCAGTGCTTAAAAAACTGTGAAATGCTGTAGGAAGAGTAATCTCTTCAATGCCCCTGCCATGGACAGGGACATCTTCCACTAGACAAGATTACTCAGACCCCCATTCAGCCTGGTTCTAAGCACTTCCAGAGGTGAGGCATCCTCAACTTCTCTGTCAACCTGTCCCAGGAGGCCTCACCACCCTCATAGCAAAGAATTTCTTTCTATTACTTAATCAAAACCTACTGTCTTTCACTTTGAAGCCATTTCCCCTCATCCTGTCAGCATATGATCTTGTAAAAAGTCTTTCGCCATCTTTCTTGTGGGAGGCCACAATTAGGTGACCCCAAAACCTTCTCTTTTCCAGGCTGAACAAACCCATTTCCCTCAGCCCTTCCTTGTATGAGAGGTGTTCCACCACACTCATCATCCTAGTGGCCTCCTCTGGACTCACTCCAGCAGGTCCATGCTGGGACCCCAGAGCTGATGCAGCCCTGCAGGTGGGCTCTCGCCAGAGAGGAGCAGAGGGGCAGAATCCCCTCCCTCTCCCCTCTGCCCACGCTGCTTTGGAGGCAGCCCAGGGCACGTTTGTGTCTCTGGGCTGTGAGTGCCCATGGCTGGGTCATGTCCAGCCTCTCATCCAGCAGCACCCCCAGGGCCTTCTCCCCAGGGCTGCTCTCCATCTCCATCTGTCCATCCCCCAGCCTGTGCTGGTACTGGGGTTGCCCCAACCCAGGCACAGCACCTTGCCCTGGTCTGGTTGAACCTCATGGAACTCCTAACTCCTTCTTGAGCTAGTCCAGGTTCCTCTGGATGCCATCCCATCCTTCAGGTGTGTGAACTGCACTAAGCTTGGTGTCATCTGCCAATCTGCTGAAGAGACACTGGATACATTCATTTAGCCATTAAATATTTAGCTAAATAGCATCTTCAATACTGGTCCCAATAATGATCCTTAGTGTGTGGTTTTGATTTTACTTGGCAGTTTTTTTTCTGATTGAAAGGAATTGTCACATCTTCATATAAAACAAACATAAAGTGTGGAACCTTGTTCTTTGAGATACAACCTGCTCTTTAACAACCACTTCCATCCACAGAGCTCTTCCTGCTGTTCATTATTTCCCTCAGCTATGACCAGATAGCCTTTTTAAAGCACATACATCACATATTGAACATAATCAGGTTATGATTGTTGGTCCCTAGGCAACCACCATCTTCCAGGCCAGTGATTAAATCCTCTTTTCTCATCATAATGAAGTCCAAACTAATTACCTTATGTCATAGTCAGTAAAATTTTTAGGGAAAAAAAATTCAATAATCTAATGATGCTCTACTACTGGCTCTGTGAGATCCCAGCACAAGCATTCCAAATTGAAGTTTCTAGGAAATGAGAATGAGGGCATTTTTTTTTTCATACACACCAGACATGCCCATCACCCCCTTTTCATTAACTTCATTAGCAAACATGTTGGGACACCTACATTTAAGATCATGCTGGTTTTAAGTTATTCACCAACAGCAATCCACCAGTGATGTGTTTCTTCCCTACCAAGCTGTCCTCAGCATTCTGTAATTAACCTTCCTGTCAAGCAAATTGTCTCTCAAGAATGTAATTATAAGTGAGAAATTTCCATTCCCGTTGTTTATATCTCAGATTCTGAGCTTATTAATACAGGCAATTAAAAACTGATTCTGCCAGGCTCTTCCTTGGCTAAAGGTGGAATAAATACCCTGCACTGAATTCTGTCCCTCTGCAGCTAAACTGCTTCTAGTACTTGGGCCAGCTCATTTCAGTGTAGTCTGAACATCTCTAAATTGCAGACTGCCATGCTGAGAATCCCTTCAGCTCACTGCTGAGTTGGGAGTGCCTTCACTACCTAGGGCTGAACTACTGCTCACACAAATTGCTTATTGTCTCTACTAGAATTATTACAAATGACCATTCACCAGTTAGAGATTCCTCATTTACTGGTTTAATTTTCCCTTACAAAAATTAGCAGGTTCGTGCATTACTTGTGGGGGACTGAGGGAGCTCTCAGAATTTTCTGTGAGAAATACTAAAACAGAGCAAGACATTGTGTGCCTGTGCAGAACAGGATCCAGTTTTATTACGTTAAACCTGGCTTGGTTCAGAACAACCATAATAATGGACCTCAGTAAAATGGTGCTGACAGCTGGTTTGGAGGTCTCAGATTGCACTCTCCAAAGAAATACATAGATTGCACGTACAGCCAATGCCAGTTCTGTTCAATAAAGCCCTCCATTTTTCTACATTATCATTTAATAAATCCAAATAGGAAAAAGCCCCTCTGTCAAGCTGCTGCCATTTTCTCTGAGAGTTTCTACTCAAGAACTGAGCATCATGGAATTTCAAATATATGGTCATTTAGTGAGGAAAGTGCATGTGCTGGTGTTAATGAAATGCTATGGCAAACACTGCTCAAGACACATCCTTACTGACACAGCACAAGTAAGAGGGGAAGGGAATAGATCATACTGAAGAGTCCTTTTACGAAACACTTATGAATTATAATTCACACTCAAAACTGTGCTTTAAATGAGTGTTCCACTTTTAACCCACATGAAAAGATAGAACAAAAAAAACCCCACCAAGGATATGTAAGCACAGTACTGTATCTCTGGAAATACAGAAAGGAGCAACATCTGGTTTTTTTCTGGAATATATCTAAAAATACTCTGTCTAAACTATTTCAGAGACTTTGGCTGTTTCTCAAGCAATAAGTAATGAATGATTCAGCCATGGCTTTGTGAAAGTTTTGATGTTCTGGACAATATAGAAATGTCCAGGACAGGAACAAGATATTGAAATTGAAGTTGTGAGTTAAATTGATGTGACTAACTGTGATACCATGCTAGTTGAATAATGACTTTAGATGAGGTCCTGCTGAAGGTTCTTTTACCTTTTGTTTTACTTCTGGACCGACAACTTGTACAACTTGTAATCCAAGACTCTGGTCCTACATTTCCTCCCTCCTGGTTCCTCCAAGGTCAATTATTCCCTTTTCTGATTAAGAGCCTATTTATGGTTAAGTGCTAATTTTTTTTTTTGCTTTACTCACTCACTTCTAGCTCCTCACAGGGGAGAATGCTGAGCAGGCCCCATTTGCCCTCTGGCCAGTGCATTTTGTTGGCTGCAGTGATGCTTTTGGCCTGAGTCAGTGCTGGCAGCCTCCTTCCCCTCAAGCTATGCAGCATCTGCCTCCACACTGGGGCTCACAGACGAGAGCAACAGACAGCAGTGGCCAAGCCCAGCCATTCCAAGTGAGCTGTAGCCTGAATTGTTGTTGTCTCTTCAGAGTTTATGCCAATCCCAAAGGCTTCTTCTGCTTTTCTCCCTCCCTCCCTCCAAGGACCCTCTCTCCAATGGGTAGCATGAGTGATGGAGCAGGGATGGAGATAGGAAGGTGGTGGTGCATCTGGGAGAGGAGCAAGGGGCACTTGTGAGACCAAGTGGAGAGAAGGAAGAGGAGGTATCATAATGTCTGTGCTGATAGCTGGATAATAGGTGGCATCAAAATCTCTGTATTAGATGGTATCTGTATTTGATAGGGATAGATGACTAATAGGTGGTCTCATAATCTCTTTGTCAATAGAAGGATTTTTGACCCCTTCTTCTTCTAGTGGCCTGTACGCAGGATGCTTAGTCTCCCTTCTGTCATCCGGAAAGGGAGCAAGAGCAGAATCTCACTCTTCCACGTGCATAAATTAAAAGCAAATACATTTTTTACCGTGTACCATTCAAAACTTATCAAAACAATGACCTTCAGCCACATTTTCCCTATTTAACACCACCAGCTCTTGACGGCGAGCAGCACCTTGTAGCGGCGCGGGCGCTCGGAGCCCCGGGACCCCGCGGCGCCCCCGCCCACTCGCTCCCCCCGTGGCTCCATTCCGTGTGTTCCCGCCCGCAGCGCTGGGCCGGGAGCCGCGCTGGGCTCCGCTCCGCGCTCCGCGCTCCGCCACAGCCGCAGCCACAGCGCCGTGAGGGGCCGGAGCCGGGCCCGCTACCTCAGCTCCGGCCGGACCGCGGAGCGCCCGCGGGCAGCGCCGGCCACAGCGCAGCTCCCGCGGCGGGCAGGGCGGGACGCTCGTCCTGCGGGGAGGGGACACTCGTGTGAGGGGCTGGAGCCCGCTCGCAGCCGCACGGGCGGCGGGAGGGACGCGGTGCGGCGGCAGCGTGTGCCGGGAGCCGGGATCGGGCTTCGGAGCAGGTGAGCGCACCTCTGGCGCCGGAACAAAGCTGGGAGGCGGAGCCCCGGTGCCCGAATGGGGTTTGGGCATTCCCGACCTTGTCCTGCCCGGGGTTCCGCCGAACCGGGGGCTGGGGGAGGAGAGAGGGGCAGCTCGAAGGGACGAAGAAGGGCGGTCTGATGTAGATCGGCTCCTGGCGCTGGTGCTGCGATCCACCTGTAAGTTTTTTCTTATTTTTTATACGATGTGGTTGTAAAAGAAGCAAGTTAATAAGCAGTCCTGTGTTAGACATGTCTGCTGTCTGATCCAGCCGATGCGACACGAAGTGTTTAATCGTGTACGACATTGAAGAAAATTAGGCAAATGACCGTATTTTATCAGTATAGCATCTTGAACTTAATATCTTATTTTAATGCTTTTGTCTGCTAGAGCAAGCATAACAAGATCCTAGAATTCCAGTCTTTTTATATTCATTTTTATTGCAGCTTGATCAAAGGTTTACCTATCCCTCTAAAGAAATCAATTATATTTGGGATGTGAAACACCCAGAGCCCTGCTTATCTATTTAGGTGGGAGCACATGCTATAGCTGCTAACAAAGCCATTATACTGCAAATGGCATTGTGTCCTCAGATACTACTCCAGCACATCATTCCGTGCTTGGATGCAATGTAACAATAATGATAAAGCGTATTGATAGTGCACAGTTTGGTTTAGCCCACCCAGAAGTATTCAGTTTACACCATCTGATGAGATGCAAAGATAATCACTGAGTTAGTCTGTGCATGTTGTCTCCTCAGGTTTGTCCATCATCACCCAGCTCTGTCTTTTTGTCAAAATGCAAAATGTCTGTTATCATTACCTGATGAATGAGACTCTGGATGAGCAGATCATAGAAATTGAAAAAGCTGTGTACACTGAGCGTGCCTGGCATGTAATATTCTGGATGTGATTTCAAAAGCAGTAAAGGTCCAGTTTGATTATATATATTCCTTACTGTTTCTCATGGAGTGAAATTTGATGGCTGGCATCAAACTGCACCTATTTCTCTGATATCCAGTGTATTTATTGAATAAGGAAGCATTTTTGGTTTCCAGATCATTGTCGAATGCTTTTACATTTGATTCTTTATGAAATCATAATTTCCACTGCCTAAAGGTGGAGAGGGTCTTATGCTGAGCTTTGACTCTTAACTGAAGTTCATTAAGGTTTCTTTTAAGCCAAAGATTGAGAGCTCTCTTTCTAGTTGATGTAGTTGGTCCACCCAGATTTTGATGCAGGACAGTCCCATAGCGGTGGAGGTGTGCAGTGGTTTTCTCAACCACAAGAGACTGAGCCCCTCAGTTGCCCTTGCCAGGCTGCAGGAGGTTGTTTGTCCCAGAGTGAGTAGTTCAGCACTGGCACTCATTGCTGAGAAGGTCAGCTGTGTTAATGGTTTCTGAAAAGATTTGGCACGCTCGTGGGAGACAGTTCTGGTAGCTAAATGCAAGAGGCAAGATGCAACCTTCATCGGAGAGAGGTTTAAAGCCCATGTTTATGGGAAGCTGAAAAGGTGCTCTGGGAGAGGATCGTTTTACATGCCCCATGCTGTTCTGCTACTTGTGAATCAGCTAATATCAGTCACTTTTCATTTCTGAGGGAGAACAATTAACTAGATAAGTCATTGATCTATTTAATGTGGCTGTTAATTTTTTATGATAATTTGTGCATCAAATAGTAATACTTTGCAGAAGTGAATTTATTACACATAAGGGTGTTCTGGCAGAGGAAATACAAAAGTGCATTTTATATTTGTAACAAAGAAAAGAAGCACATAATAGAGATTGTTCAAATATAAATTGTTCAGCTTCAAATGTGAGGCATACAATACTGGGAAAAAACCCAACTATAAAAGAAATTGCTTCTAAGAAATTAAATTAATTCTTTTTCCCTTCTTTTTTTTTGCTACAGTATTTTTTTACTACAGTATATTTGAATTGTTAAAATGGCTTTCAGTACTACAGCTAGGTTGGTGTTGTCTGTACAAAAACATGGATATTTTGATCTGAGAAAAATTAAATAGCTAATAAAGAAGTAAAGCAAACAGAAGGAAAATGTTGTCAGGAAAAACTACCTACTAAGTTATAGCATTGTTATCCTTGCTGTCATTCTGCTTTTCATTTGCTTGCTACTTTCAGGCTTTTGGTAACTGAATTAAAATTGCCACTACTTCAAAACATCTTTACTTATTCATGATGTGGCAGTATGTATATCTTCTGAAAAATGTCAGTTCCAGAAAAAACTTCTATTTATATATTATGTTGGATTGAAATCCAACATCACAGGTGCAATAGCAATGGATTTCTTCAAAATTAAATTTAAAAAATATGTGACTCTGTTGAAGAAGTTTTATCTTTGTGATACTAAGATCCCTAAAAGTGGTTTCTTAACAAATTCCAGATACTTTACCTTTCTAATTATTAAAATGAAAAAAACCTCAACTTTTTATGAATATAAAGATTAATATGAGGCATAAATGATATACAAATAAAAACAATATCCTACTGAAAAATTATTTTCTAATTTTAGTTGCATACCATGGATCTTTAAATCTTCTTATTCTAGCATTTTTACCATCTCCAAGTGAGACCAAGATGAGCAAGGGGGGAGTGAGGCAAGAGAGGGAATTTCAGCCTGCCCACTGATGACACTGCACTTTTACTAAGATATTTGAGGCTAGTGATATAGAGTGAAAAGTATATTATGAGGTCATTTGCAGGTAGTCATAGGAGAATACCCATTAAAATGCAAAGTAATGGAAGACTGAAATTACCTAATTTTAATAGAGTTGTAACAAAAGCACTGTATAACTAAATGCACTGGACTTTGGCCAAGACACAATACGTTTGACTACAGGCTGCAAAAGACTTATTTGATTATTTATTTACTTTCTGGCCCGAAAAGAATTTTCTGTGTTGTGTTGCAGCCAGAGACATACAAGCTCCCTAAGACATACAAGCACATTTAGATAAATGATATGAATAAAGCTATGCATATTTCTTTTGCATAGTAATGCAAAATGTATGTGTTTTATAGCCTTCTCTAAGAGTTATGAAGGATGCTGTCAAGGTTATTTATCATGAGCATAAATTAGAATGGGCTTATAAATCCTACTGAAGTACAGGGTAGCAGCTAATTCTGAGGATATTCTGTCTGTAATCACAACCCTTTTTTTTCCTAGTGCTATCTATGATGACAAAATTTAGTTATTTTGTCCGTCATTTAAATTTGTTATTTGTATTTTTTACAGAAATTTTGTCTGTATATTTTTTCTCCTCCCCCATCATCCACTTCCTCTCACTCTGCCTAGTGCCTGCCTAAAAAAAAAAGGTGATGAAACATCTTAATTCTTTGTTGTGGATGAAACACCTGGTTGTGGCTCTTCTGCTGCCCTCGACCCATGATCTGATTGCTCTTGCTTCATGTCTAAAGGATAGAGGATGGGGTAGAAAAAGAAAGTTGTTCTAGAAGCAAACTGTTGTACTTCTTACACAGTTTTGCCTTGAAAATTGCTGATTTCTGCTGCTTGGTGGCTTAACCCATGTGTGCTGAGCACTTTGCTTCTCAATCAAAAGACTTCCATCAGCTCTCAGGAAGGCTTTTAGCCAAGGTATGTGGTGCAGCCCGTGTGAACAATATTAGTGTTGTGTTCTGTCAGCTCAGGTCATCATCTGGGTGAATGGCCTTTCGTCTTAACTCTCCCTGCATTTGGAACTCCTCCTTTGAACAAGAGCCTTTTTCCTCTGGTGCCCAAGGAGAATGATCAGTACTTAATGATCAGTACTTAATGATCAGTACTAGAGGAGAATAGAATGCTACAGAAATGTATGAAATTACTCTATTAGCTCCCACCACTGGTTATAAAGCGTAATGTACAGAGAGGTAACTCCTCCCACAAACCAATGGGAATTTTAGTCCCATTGGCACAGAGTTGATTGTTTGCTCCCACTGAGATTCTGCTGCACCTCGCAGCAGCCCTTCATGAGTGGGAACATGTGGTGGTGTTTGCAGGGGTCCCAGGACAAGAGAAGAGATGAGAATGTTGCCTCTATGTTTCAGAAGGCTGATTTATTATTTTATGATATATATTATATTAAAAGAAAATTATATATTAAAACTATACTAAGAGAATAGAAGAAAGGATTTCATCAGAAGGCTAGCAAGGAATAGAAAGGAATGATAACAAAATCTTGTGACTGACTGGAGAGTCCGAGACAGCTGGACTGTGATTGGCCATTAATTATAAACAATCACGTGAGACCAATCAAAGATCCACCTGTTGCATTCCACAGCAGCAGATAATTACTGTTTTTCTTTTCCTCTGAGGCTTCTCAGGAGAAAAATCCTGGCAAAAGGATTTTTCAGAAAATATCATGGTGACAGGAACATTTGAAAGCTTCTGCCAAATTCGACTTTGATCTGATATCTGCATGCTGGGTATAGTTCATTGGCAACAAAGGATCCCTAGAAAGTTAGTATTTCTTCTCTTTTGCTCTGATTCTGCATTGTTTTATTACCCTTGGGAGAATTTTTTTTCTATCTATGTAAATGTGCCATACAATCTTTTGTCTCCATTAGTCACCTTTCCAAAGTCATGAGAAGTTTGAGGTGTGTTTAAAAGAGAAAACTATTTCATTTTATTTTCAATTTTAAAAGCAATGCCCCTACCTTTTTTTACTTAGGCCTCAAAACACCTTGAGACTCAAGATCTCAACTACAGAGTTGGGGGAATTTCTGTGTTCTATAAAGAGGGAGAGACAGTTTGGCATGAATATCTGAAGTGGCTCAATCAAGGTCATACAGCAAGTCAGTAGCAAAATGTGGAAAAATTACTTGTTTCCTTGGAAAAAGAATGTTTAGTTTTACTCTTGGCCTTGCATTTGTGGCATTTATAATGCAATTGCTAAGAACCCTGCAGTATCAGTTAATTCCCTTTTTGTTAAAAGCAGTGTGAATTTCTTAATAATAACTGTTGCTGGCTAACACATGACATTTTAAAATGGAAGATTTCAGGAAATCGTACATCCAGTATAAAATCTTGAAACATTCAATAATTATATCATCAATACAAAAGAGCAGGAAAAAAGCCATCCTGTTTGGTCTTCAAACCCCTTGCATTTGTGGCAATGTGAAAACAGGCTGCTGTCAAATAATATCTCCATTTCACAGCATTCTTCACAATGCCTTTTTTGACAGAGGAGCTGCAGTCCAGCACTAGTCTTTATTATTCCTGCAATAATGGGACTCTGATAGGAGTGTATTTCATGTCAGTGATTTACTGTCTCTATTACAGCATGACCCGAAAGCTGTAATTCCTCTGCCAGAGACTGGGGTTTGGAAGTGTTCCAGGGCTGCAGCACAGCTTCCAGGCCAGCTCAGATTCTCTAATCCTGTGTATTTTTCATGCAGTCCACTGATTTTTAGCTTGTGGAAAAAGTGTCAGAAATGTTTCATAAAGGAATGGCCTTTGTTTGGGCAATTCTAATAAAGCTGCTGGTGCAACTAAAATGTGCACTGGGCTGTTACAGTCTTCATAAGTAATTTTCCTCTTGCTTGTACTGTAGGTGGAAAGGCCATTTCTTGAATGTCAGACAGCACCATGAAAGCACCATGAATATGCTCTGCAACACTGTTGGTTGGCACTGCTGGGTTAATGTTAAATCCCTCTGTTTCTGGCACAGTGATTCACAGACCATAAATAACATCTCTGTGTGTCAGTGCATGGTCAGTGGGGTTGCCGGTCTTGATATAAAGCATCTAAACAAAATTATTCCATGCAAGCTATAACATCTTAGGAAATCAGAAGGGTTACAACAAGTGAAATAAATTTACAGAGCAAAAGTTAAAATAGCCACAGAAGGATTATGTCACAGAATAAGGCCAGACTGTGAGGGAAACCTTAAGGCTCTGGAATGCAATCAGGTGTAGACATATCTGGAGGCCTCTGACTTTGGGGTCTGATCACGGTTGCAGGGAGAAGGGGACAGATGTCATGAGCCAGAAGAGGGAGTGGCAGGATGGCTTTCCCAACACACTGTGGGCTGGAGACCACCTGCAGCTTTACTGTATTAACTTGATGGGAAGGGGACAGGTGGGGAGGCACCTGGGTATCACCTGGCCCTTGCAGACCTGTGGACTAAAAGAAGTCTATCTGCTGCCCAGGATTTTAATTTTTGCATAAGGAGCACTTGGTTGCCATTTACACTTGGGTCTTGTGAAGCTCAGATGCCCATTTTCAGGGGCTGCTCACCCTTTTGTGCCCACAGCATCCCCTGAGCATGTTCTCCATAAATGAGCATCTTGTTCCACTGGTACGAGTGTCCAGAAAGCAACATGCACTAGGTCGTTTTTGAGTAATGAACAAAATAGAGTTCCTGTTTTTTGTTTTATGCTTAGTTTGTGCCACTTATTGAAATTTACTTCAGAGGCTGAAATTAAAAGCCAGGGATGTTTGAGGGCCATGAAGAGTCTTTACAGTAGCTCAGTTCAGTCCCCATACATCTTGAGGTTTGACATTTAGTACAGCTCATTAAATGTAGTTCTGAGAGTTTAGCTTCTCTGCTTCGTACAGGGAGTATTTAGCATCTCTAAAATCACACATTGTCTACACAGTTAAATGGTATTAGCATGTTTTTGGTTTTTTTTATATAGCAATTGCTGCTCTTAGGACAGAGGATATATAAACAGCCAGATAGCAAATGGATGATTGATTTATGGTCTCCTTGAGCCAGGTCTCATAAACTCTTGGAGATCTGTATCACATCCATGACACCTCAGCTACCTTAGAAGGCATAAAATCATCAGGATGGCTTCTGTGGTAGTGTTGGAAACAGAAAAGTTTTAATAAAAGGCGAAATAACAAAACTCTTTACCCAGAAAAACTGAGCCAGGTGCAAGAGGTTCTTGCTCCTGGTAAAGCACCTCAGAAAAGCAATTAATTCCTTTGTTCTCTTCTTTTTCTAGTAAATTGCTTAGGCAGGACTTTTTGGCTCCTTTCCAATTGGCTATCCTTAAATTTGAGGTGAAGTCCCCCAGGGCCTATGAGGTGTCTTTTTACCTAATTGAGGAAAGAAACTTCTGGGCTTTTTTCCTTTTTAAGGAGACAAAGGATAGTTTTGTCAGTCCGTCAACAGAGGGCACGTTCCTATAGATGATCCCTCTTCTCATTGGAGGATATTCACCAGAAGACCCAGACAATGTGCCAAAATGTAATTTTCCCATTCCCTGGTGTTATCCCTCTTTTGGATGTGCAGTAACTGTTCCTGACATGCACTTTTTAGCCCTGTGGCTTTTGTCTAGTAGGTATACGCCACCCCAAACGGGTTCTCATGATGTCTGGGATCCACGCTAATTAATTTTTTCTCTTGGGCTTTTTACACCATGCCAGTTCCCAAGTTTTGGCATGTGCTGCAGTTTGATGTTGCACTGAACGGCTCATGTGGGCTTCAAATAAGTGAAACTCCTTCAGCAATCTCGGTGGACTGTGAATTCCTGAAATCAATAGCTTCCTTTCAGCTATAGAGTTTAAACTGCTTTCTATTGTGTGGAGCCTGACGCCACAACAGAGAGATGCTTGAGATGCTGATTGAGCTGCTCTTTGGGCAGCGGGTGACATAACAAGGTATCTTTCTGAGTACAGGAGACAAGGGGGCACGTGGTACTTTATTTCTAGCAGAAAATCTATTGCTAAGGTTGACCCCAAAGCAATTAGTGGTTCATTAAATTGAATTGGTGACTTCACCTGTGCAGTCTATTAAAATATGATACAGTTTAAGTTCAATTTAGTACCGCTAGCGGAAGGGCTGTGGAGATTGATAATGGATTACCTTCTGTCTACCCACTGAGTGGATGCTTGTTCTTAAGTGAAATAGCAGAGCAGCCTGGTAGCTCAGCCAGAAATGCCACCATATGGCAAAGCTGAACTTCTCCCACTGCTGATGTGGCTCCTTGCTTTCCAGAATCATTAAGCTCTCGTGTTTCTGAGCGTAAATGGACACGTGTAAACGAGTTGTTGTCCTAAATCCAAACAGCTAGATTTTTCACCATTTTCAAAACTCAAATGATGTCTTGTTTAAATTGTGTAAGAAGCAGTCTTTTTAGCAAAATGAATTGAAAAGGGCTTTGGTTGTGCTTCTGAGACTTTACTTTGTTTAAAAGGTATCTTCTGTCAGGACCAAAATCACACACAGTGTACAGAGCTTTATTTCTCCCTACCCCTCCATGTGCTACTTTGGGCAGAGCTTTCCCACACCCAACAAAGAAAGAAGAGCTAGATGGCTGTTACATTTACTGGTAGCCTTGCTGAACTAGGATAGGTACCCTTGCTTTTGCCTTGTTCCTACTTTGAAGGGCTCCATTGGAAAACTCCAAGGGAATTCATAAGAGGATATTTATTTCATACGTTGTAATACATACTCACAGACTGTACTTCAAGTTCTTTTACATTTCCTTCCTAATGGAACACAACTTACTATAAATAGATGTCTTGGTCTCTGTATGTCAGGAACACTGTTCAAGGTTCAGGATTTATTATAACTTTCTGTATTGATATGCATTTGAGAGCCCATCAAGGGAAAAAAAATGCACAGATCAGCTACATAGCAAGAAGGTATTGAGCGAAGATACTCAGTACATACATTTAATAAAAACATGTTTTGTAGGTTTACTTCTCTGGTGGCTGGTTCTCTCTCCTCTGTCACTTTCCAAGGTCCATGTGTAACAGTCCAAGGCCATCTTTCCACATGTGACACAGCAGCACTGGTTTGGCACAGTACTGTGCTGGATTGCACAGCTTTGTGCTGCAGAGCTTTGTGTATGTGTGAAACATTCTAGGATCCTCACACAGAGAACTTAACATAAATAGGAAGCTGTTCTTCATCTATGCAAAACCTGCTTAGACCAAAACCTATTTGGTCCCTTGTGGGACCAAACACATCATCTTTGTTTTCTGCTACATCATGCTCTCGGTTTTTTCTTGTCTTTCTAAGTGTTTCTACAAGAATATATAAAAAATAGATGGTAGAACTAAGTGGAGCCAGACCTCTCCAGCAGTGCAGTAACTTCTTGTGCTGTTAGAAGCTCTATGGCCCTTTGAGCTTCTCTATAAATCCTTTAATGGGTAAGTATGGAAAGCAGAAAAGGGAGAGAAAGTAGATAAAAACTGTATTTGGCGATGTGTCTGCTTCTGCAAGTAGCTCATCAGATGCGTGCTGACTAGGCCAACATGGATAATAATCTGATTCAAAGTGTTTATTGGTTTCTTTTGTAATGGTGCCTAGGCAGGAGCCACAATGCTGCAACTACAGGTAATGTAGTAAGGGCAAAAAGGCTTAAAAAACAGGTAACCTCATTACACTGACTCTTATTGCTGTGTACTTCTTACACATTTGTCACTTATGCACTGGTCCGGCCACAATGTCTTCCTCAATATAATTTATTTTTGCTTGTTTTCTTCTAGATTTATAAAATAATCAGTTTCAGCATGTTGGATACTTATTAATGGTGTCTTGTATCACAGATTAGATACATTTAGTTGTTTAGAACTGGGTGCACTTAGTGCCAAGGTTGTGGGTTGATCCCCATATGGGCCTTTTCTTAAGAGTGGGATTCAGTAATCCTTGTGGGTCTCATCCAACTCAGAATATTCCGTGATTCTGTGAAATATGCTTGAAAATAGATGTTCTTTGCATCTTTTCACCTAGTGGATAAATCACTTCTTAAGTGATAGCACATAATTTCCAAGAGAAAAATAGTATTATGCTCATCACTATATGGCACATTTCCGCCACAACCACGAAAAATAAGTTCTGAAATCAAAATTAACAACTAAGGATTAAATTCCTGTATCTTTTTGCTGTTAAAGAAATAGCAAAACAGAAATAACAAGTAATTGATGTTAAAGACATCTTTGATGAGTGATAGCACACAAGACATGGTGTGACATCTGTGAGATTCTTGGCACACTGTGTGCACACTATATAGATTTTTTAAATGTTTAATTCATATGGATGGGCAGTTGCATAGTTATTGTGTGAATGCTCAGTGTTAAGGATTTGTACTCCACAATGCATCTGTGCTGGAATGGGTTCACCCAACTGGTCTTGTGTAATTGTGGCCTTCATCTCACATCAGGAGGTTGTGTGGTCAAGGCAGAAAATGGTTAAAACCAGTTGAAGTAAAAAAAGGGCTTATAAGTGACTTTTTTGCAGTGTTTCATTACAGAAATACCTGAGGGAAAGTTGCCAGCAGGAGATTGTTGCATCCAGTCTGAAAGCAATAATATAAATGTTGTTACTGGGTAATGATAATACTGTATGCTGCAATATTTATATGGCTTTCCACCAGCTTATGTGCTGAAAATTGGAATAATGCAAAGTAGGTGCATTGTACATTTCCTTTTTTTAAATAATGTCATTGTAATCATCTTTTGATTTTCTCCCCTCTTTGTTACAGAGAGAAAATTGAATTTTAGTCACGAGAACAAAGACATATTTCATTTTTCAATCACTGCACTCCCTAGGAATGGGTTTATTAGGCTCAAATGCCCAGGGAAACAAAGTGTAATGGCCTAACATCAGAGGGTATCAGTGTGCTGAGCCCCAAGGGACATGCAGGGGCAGGAACAAATTCACAGTCATGGAAGCTGATCTATACTGTTCTAGCACTGGTGAGATGTGAGCTGGCAGGAAATCTGCACGGGATGATTTTCACAGCCATCACTTGGAATGTGGAATGTTTTAAACTAAAAATGCGCGTCTTTAGCAAAGTGCCTTGTTAGGTTGGGGAGTTTTGTTGTTGTTTTTTTAATTCTTTCAGTATCTAATCCATCACTTATTTATGGAGTTAGAGAAGCGTGGCGCTGAAGTTGTTAAATTAGCAGGGTCATATTCATGGATCTTTGTTCTTGTCAGTCAGGATTGTGTGTGGGAGGCTATTAGCTCCTGCATGAAGTTCCACTGAATAGATAAAATGTGAGTGAAATCACTAAACTGTTAACAACAGTGGTTACGGTGTTTGAATAGTCTTGTAATTGTTTCTTAGATTATAGGGATTATTCAAAAATGCAGCTCTTCGCTGAATATGCCATGAATATTTTATTGAAGTAAGGGAGAGTGAATATTGTGGTCAGAAAGGAACTTTGAGTAATGTGGTTTGCAGGTAGCATTCAAATGCATGCACTAGCTTTTGTACAGCTTTTCTACTAATTATGGAAATTTAACATGGGGTGAGGTTTTTTACTTACGATCAAATTTTTGAAGGAGGTGTTGCTAATGGTTTGGTCAAACTACTTTTTCAAAGGAGAGATGGCTGTGACTAATACAATTATGGTAAGCATTTAAGCTAGTCCTTATCTGAGTCCTGAGGATGTGTCCACTTTGTCAGAGATGACGGTCACTGCTCGCTGCCAGCTCATGAAATGTGTAGCATTAATACAGGCTGGATAAGCACTAGCAGAGAAAAGACATTCTCAAGTGAGAAGGAGCAGGGAGAATGCAGGGACAAGAAAATCCGTTCCTGTATAGTGAATTTTATAATGATTTAATGCAAGTAATTTTCAGATTATCCATCTTTGTTGTGTGCCCTTGTGCTAGGTATATGAGGGGGACTAAATGTTGCCTGTTTTTCATTCCCACACAATTGCAAAGACAGAAAAGGTAGCTTAGTTCCATGAATACCAAGAAGTTATTTTAGTTGAGCTCTAGATTTGACCCTGTTCCACCAGTTTTCTCACACTACATGTTTGGAGTGTAAACCCCAAAAATAAAACAGTTTGTCTGGTTTGTAGCCTTGGAACTCCATGTATGTATCACTGATGCCAAGCCCTCAGTATGCTTAGGAATATAGCACTGACATATATATCATGCTAGCTTTTTAAGGATACTGAACAGCTCATACCTCATATAATTGTTCCTGATTTGGTTAGAACAGAATACAGACATTTCCAAAAGATTAGTAATGCATTTTCTAATAATTTTAGTTAGGGTTGTTTTTTTTTTTTTTTTTTGGTAGCAAAATTCAAACCCAGATGTAGTTTGGTTCCCAGTTTAACCCCAACCTCTTAAAATAAAGCCCTTTCCCACTTCCTCTTCACACCTCTCAGCAGCTTTTCCTTCCCACCTCTGTCTTCCTTCCTTATTTTTTTATGAGACAATCTTGTAATTTACAGGCATTTTTTTCTACAAAAAACCAAAACTTTCAACACTTTTCTTTGTTCCTATCTGTAAAGGTTGGCTTTGAATAACATGGTGCTTTGAATAACGTGGTGCTGCTCCTTCTTTTCTGGCCCCTCTCTCCCTCTACTTCTTTGCTCAGTGTAGTATGACTTTTTCCAGTGACTTCAAGGGCCAGTCATTAACCCAGCAACCAAGGGAAAAGTGGCTGGAAGTGTCCTGGTGCCTCTGGAGCAATAATCTCTCATACAGCGCAAATATGATGCTTCCATGTGTCCTTTTCATTCACTCCATGCTACCACAGAAAAAAGGAATCCAAATTCCCCACTGTCATGTAAATATTATATTAGACACTGCAGTGAGGCTTTGAAATGTTAATACCCCTCTAATGCAGACAGCTGACAGAGGGGGACAGTTTTGATTTGGTTGTGACTCAGGCTGTTCCAACAGGTCCCGGCAGAATTCAAACAGCTGGGGGCAGATGCCAGTTTCCTGGGTAGTAAAGGCCCTTTACATGATTTTGGGGTCATCTTAGCTGGTGTTTAAGAAGGGAGAAAGCTACCTGGGGGGCAACTTTGGGACACAACAGCTGATTTAGCGAGTGGTGGCAGAGCCCTCTGTTCAGCTCATGGGTACCAGCTGATCTGTCAACCCACAGCAGTAAAGTGACTGGCAGCAGGGTCTCAGCTCCCTCAGCCTTCAGCAGGGCTGGGTGAGGTCCTGCCCCCTGTCAGCACTGCAGGGGAAGAAAGGAAGGAGACTGGAGATGGATGGTTTTCCACCTCAGGCCACAGGGACACGGAACATAGTGGTGAAGGGAAGCTTGGTTCCCTGGCAAAGGAATGCTTGGCTCCTAGGAGAAGGGACCCAGGAGGTCCCTTCACCTTTGGTCTCCTGCTGAAGGAACACTAGGACTTCTCATGAGGAGACAGGAGAGGGACAGGAGTGACCACAAGTGGTCCCGGCCCCCCAGGAGAACCACGAGGGCAATAGGCCAGGGCTAAGGAAGGGGCATCTCTCACAGCCGTGGCTTCAGCTGGCAGGAGACACCCTGGCCGAGACTGTCCTGCTGCCTTCTGCCTTCTCTTCCAATATTCTTCTCAGAATTTTTTCCTGGCCTTTTGTTCTTTGATGACTCCTTCACTGACTCCTTCATGCCAGCCTTTCATTTTAATGATAGCATAGCAGTGAAACCGAGTCATGTTAAGGCCTGAAGGTTTCCAGCTTTAATCTGTAATGAAATGTAAAGAAACCCGTCAGGGTCTGACACAATCTCAGTCTCCTTCAGAGAGGGACTTGGGAACTGAGCTCTGGGAATCAATGTGTTCAGACCAATTGTGCTTTCCCAAGCAATGAATCGTTTTGATTAATATTTTTCCCCCTTCAATTTCCCGTAGAAATTGGGAAGATTGACCAAGATATATATAAATACAACACCCCAGGATTCACTGGCTGCCTATCAAGAGTCCAGTTCAACCAGATTGCTCCACTCAAAGCAGCTCTGAGACCTACCAACGCCTCCTCCCACGTCCACATCCAAGGAGAACTGGTGGAATCCAACTGCGGAGCGTCTCCCCTCACCATCCCACCAATGTCGGCCGCCACCGACCCCTGGCACTTAGACTCAGGTAAGGTGGCATTCATGTCACATCACTCAGTGGAGCAGTTCTGAGAAGAAACCTGTCTGCCTTCCTCTATAAAGAAAAGTAAAAATGAGAGCTAAGTGATTGATAGGTGACTCTAGGGCTGTAATCAAGGTAGGAAATGCAAAATTGGAATGACAGAGATTTGCTACTGCTTTTAAATGCAGTTGCAGAGGAGACTTTTTTTTCTTTCTTTTATTCTTCTTTTTTTTTTAACATTCTACTTTATTTTTCTTTTCTGTAATTCTTAGGCTATTTAAATGTAGCATTTTGACCTAACTGATGCAATAGCACTTTCTCTGTAGCCAGCAAAAAGCTTCAAGTACATATAAATAAAGTACAATAACATTTCTTATGCTGTGTTCCTAATAAGTGAATATATTGCAGTCAGCTTCATACTAAAAAAAAAAAAAAAGTAAATCTAATTTTAAGCATAAATGCATTTATGTAAAGTGCTGATTTTGTTTTCTGAAATGTCTACTTTCCGTAGGCCGTGTTTAATAGAAAATCCCATTAGTCATGGTGGCGCTCATCTTGTGCTGAAAATGCTGGAAGCCAAAACAATTTGCGGATCCCAGCAATCTCACCCTGCTTTGTGACTGACAGGCCCTGAAAATATACATTGTGGCTAACTTTAGAGGATTTTTTCTCTCTTTTGCTTCTTGAGTATCAGTTTACCTTTAGATTTATAGGGTCAGGCATACATTGATGCCTCCCTTGCATTTTGTCCCCATTCTGCTTTCAATTGTAAAACGTAAATTAGAACCTTTCCCGGCAAATTTGTTGTTTGAAGTGGTATAAAATTAAAATGCTAGAGGAAAAACTCGATTTTGATAATGATTAGTCTTTGAGTTTGGGGATGCATCCATATGCCAGGTTTTAAATGAGAGCAGGCAGGTATATATGTCTTTCTCAGAAGTACGTGTCAAAGTCGTACCTTTGAGGTTTGGTTTTTTGTGGGTGTTTGGTTGGTTGGTTTGGTTTGTGGTTGTTGTTTAGGGGTTTTTTCCTTGCAGTGTCAAGGAATTCCTTGCAGCATTTCCTTTCATCTCTTCTTCAGCAGAGAAGTAGGGCAGTTGTTTCTAAGGAGAGGCAGAGCTCCTTGTAGATCTGAGGACCCCACACATTAATACAAGCAGTATCATTCTTTACAACCTGTCATTCCCTGCTGGCTGCCATGCCAAGCCATTGTAAGATTTCAGTGTGACTCTTCCCCACTTAAAACATGCACTTTTCTACCTGAATTTTTTTCATCATAAATTAGTAGTTTCTTTTTTCTCTGGAATTATTCAGCCTGTTTGTACCTGAAGGTTGTGGTCTGTACTCCTCTTTCTAAACAAACACATTTTCTGAAGGATTCCCCACTGGCTCATGTCTTTAGAAAATGTGCCATGAACTCCTTGAGGATGTGCTGCTGTTGTGAATCATGGGCATCTTATGGGCCTTAGTAGTTAATTTTTGTTGGTTACTTTTCTGTCCATTTCAGTGCAAGCTAGCAAAAGACTACAGTGGGATTTGCTCAGGATATTTGCACAGTTCCTAATAGCTCCTGCAGTTCAAAGAAAGAGGTCCTGTTTGTCCTTGGCACATGCTATTATACTTGACCTTGTGTTGGCTCAATCTCATCTTGTAAACTTTGTTGACCCGACAGATTACAATTTACACTTTTTCTTCTGGATAAATTATAGTACTTGGATACAGAGACAGCATGAAGGATGTCAGGGAACATGCAGCATGCTAGTAGGCTGGCTCAAGCTTCTGTTAACTTCTGTCAGTAAAAAGAGATTTCATTGCCATAGCCAGACTTAACTGTTTCAAGTCATGGGCAGACAAAGCTCAAGAGACCCAGCTTCATTTTCAGTAATGATTAGTTTTTGGAAGACTGGGAGCTAGGAATCCCTTGTCTTGTCCTCTCTAGTGATCTGCATCAGCAGAGGTAGAAGATCATATTGCTTCAAAGACTTCTAGTGAGGGACTGCTGTACCCCAAAGAAAGCAACAATGTCAGGTGAGTTATGATGGTAGAAATATGTTTCGCAGGAAAGAAGTGGCATTTCACTGGACATTCAGGTGTTGGTGAGCAATATCTGCCTTCTTCAGTGGCATTTCCATGGTAGAAAGAGGAGGTATCTCAGCAGCTCATTACCAATATCAGTAAAAACATTGGAGTCTTTGTGAAAGTATCAGAGGTGGTCTGATACAGATAGTTCAGTCACAGGAAAAATGTGTTCTCTACACTGTGTAACCTTGAGTCATCAAAGTCATAGCCTGTCAGTCATCAAAATGATCTTCATCTAAATTAAAATGCTTGGGTTTAAGTGTCACTTTGCAGTAGTAAATTGGCAGTTTCCACTGAGGAATTTTTTGTGTTTTCCAAACTCTACTTAAGACTTTCTAACACAAATTATGTTGAGAGAGAAAATGGAGGAATCAGAGGCATAAGTTATTGGCTCCAGAACTGGAATAGTCTCTGTTGTCTCAGTGTGAATTTATTCCTTTACTAAACTGGCTGAAGGGGCAAAGACAAAAAGCAGCTTTGAAATTCACAGAAGCACTTGTAGTGATGTTAAAGCAAAAGTCACTCACACTTTGCCACAAAGAAATGGTTGCAAATAACATGGCTTTGAAAGCAGCAATTACTGTGTGCAGCATTTCTCATCTTCAACATGTTTTCATCTGTAACTTTTAGTGTTATATTACCTATTTAATTTTAAATAGTTCTTAAAACATGAGAGCTAAGGATGGATGTTTCATAGTGAAAATAAAACAGTCAGGAAAAAATTTGTTGTAAGTATCATATGGTTTAAATTTCATTCAGTGACATACTCTGAACTCATCCTGACTCATATTTTGAGTTAAGCTTAGGTTTTTAGCTTTGTTTCTCAAATATTGTGGAATTGAACTTTGAGTATTGAAAAATGTTGTAGGAGGGAATCAAAGATAAGTGTCTAAATAGAACAGATACACCAGATGACAAATGTAATGATCCTTTCACCTCTCAACTACAGTGCTGGATCAGATTTTGCAGATAATTACTAGAAGTTAAGCAGGTTCTGCCTGATGGGTGACCTACATGAAATGTTTTCTTTAAACTCTTCTGTGTAGTTACTGCATGAACATCTCCTGCTAGCTGCAAAACATTTTGGATGCCCTAACAGAGAGGCTAAAGGGAAAATCATAATGACACACATCAGTCACTTGGCAGTTGACCTTTAAAAACTAGTTCAGGGATTTATCAATAAGAAGCCCTGCTGATTTTCTCCCCTGACAAATGGGCTGAACAGTTTGTCAATTGACTGTCTTGCACTTTCTGTTAGGCTTGAGTACACATATATTTCACATTTACAATATTAGATATTTTTAAATTCCTTTGTTCTTGTAGAAGTCCCTCTTCCCTCCCTCCCCACCCATGGCTGGCTTTTTGCTATGCTCCTGGGACATTATCTTAAACCATGATCTTGTTCAGCTTGTGAGTATTCTCACAATGCATAGTCTTTTCCTGTTGCTATGGTGATCCTTTCTTGGTGGTGATGAGGCACAGGAATTCAACAAGTCATTCTTTTCTGGAACGTGACTTTCTGGTGATTTAAAAGAAAAAGGTCAATAACGACATCCAAGCAGATCGTCAATATAGTTCACTTCCTGTGTTTTCCCCTCATCAGTATTATCTCAGTTCATGTCAGACAATCCAATTTGCCTTGGTTACATCAATAGGAGTGTAGAAAAGAGGCTAAAAAGAGCCTGATCAATGAGCATATCTACCTTTATATATTGTCCAAACCATTGAATTACCTGTCTGGCATACAATTAAAAAAAAAGTTTTAATTTCTATAGCCTTTAACTGTATTGGTATGCATTTTAATATCCATTGCTGTTGCATAGGTTAACAAAAAAGCCAATCACAAGGGGTTTTTAATATCTCTTAGTTCAAATTAGCTAAGATATAGGTGAATGATAGCTGACACCTTGTTCATTGTAGAGAAGCAGAAAAAAGCCCAAACATTATTATTTTTGTAGTAAAAAAATTCAACACCTAAAATGCCTTGTAGTTAAAATTAGAAGTTGCATATTATTGTAGTGACGTTGTTGGGTGCTTTTATCTAAGGTTCTGCCAATTACTAATGAAATCTCATCTCTGAAGTTTTCTTATTCATATAAATAAAGGATAAAAGAAACCTATTACATGGATATACCTCTCTGTTTTACGTAAAATGTGCTCCACCTTGCCAAACCACCCAATCTTGAATTTAGTAAAAGCAGGAGATCCAGAAAGGCAAGGTGCACACAATAGTTGGCAAACTTTAGCAGCCCTAAGTTGTCATAGCGCTCTGTAGCTGCAAGATGCATTTACTCTGAGTATGAACAGAATGGCATCTAGAGTATTTAACATAGGATTTAGTTAAACCTATATTAGCTTCAACATTTTTTTGGGGCAGGATTAAATGCTACATCTGTACATTCTTCAAGTGGCGTGACTTTTTTCTGTGTGTGTTTAAACCCTAAATGCTCTTTATTTTTTTGTAATAGTTGAAAGGTCTTGCCTTTTACGAATCAACATCTTACTTTGGTACCCCCATATTGAGCATGTCCTGCAAAATCATGTACCACTGTCATCAATATTAAAACAGCTGCTTTCAGGATTCTCTCTCTTTTTGTTATGAATTCATCCCTCTTCCTTTAACAAGTGATGGCAGGAGAAGGGAGCAACTGGCCACATATTCAAGCGCACCTATTTGGCCAGCCAATTTCTTTATCAAGAGAAAGAGAGCAGTCAATTCCTGCACCAAGAGAAAGTGTCCCTCATGTGACTGAGTGGTGGCAGTGCTGAAGGTCACCTTCCAGATTCAGATGCCGTGGGTTGAGTCACATCTCACCCCCTGACCACTGGTACCACATCTCAGAGAGCACAGCAGCAGCACCTGAGGAGAAGCTGGGTCAGATGTGTGCTGCTGTGGATGTGGCTAGGAAGATGGAAAATAGCTTTTGCCCTTATCCAGGGCTTGCTACAAATGACACAGTGGGAAGGAAGAATCAAAGGCATTATTTGCTGATGGGTGACAATGCAGCCCTCAAAGTGGTCTTAGGTCACAAACAGATGAACAAAACACTCTTCTCCTGGCCACAGACATTGAAAGAGTCCTGTACACATCAGTGAGTCCAAGAGCATGAGCATTAAGTTAGTGGTGACATGTGACAAAGTGCTCATTCTCTCTTTTAGGGGATGGCAGGAGAGCAGGGTCACTTCCCTAGGCTTCCTGCGAGGGCGTGCAAGTCCGGACAGGAGGCACAGAGGAGCTTCACCACTTTTGTTCATGATGCAGCCTTACACATCTAAATTTGATCTCCTAGTGTTAGCAAAATTAGAAATAGATATGTGTCACAGACATTTTTTCATAGAAATCCTTTCTTTCACATTTGTCCATCTTCTGGGAAGCAGAGCCCCAGAAGAAGAATGTAAACAATTGTTATCAGCTGCTGTGAAATGTAGCAGGTGCCCCTGTGATTGGCTCATCTTCCATGTGTACCATTAAAGGCCAATCACAGGAGCAGCTCAGGGACAGATTCCCTGGACACAGAACTTTGTTATTCATTCTTTCTATTCTATTCTTAGCTGAGCAGCTCTCTGCAACTTCTCTTCTTATTCTTTTTAGTATAGTTATAATGTACTATATGTCTTATATAAATAAATCAAGCCTTCTGATCAAAGAACAAGATTCTCATCCTTCTCTCACCACAGTGACCATCTAAAGTTGCTGTAATGGATATGAAGGTATCTGCTAGAATAAAATGACACTCCTTTTGTCAAGCGTAGCAAACCTGTACTGCAATCAGAGAATCATGCCAGATTCTCTCTTCAGGGTTACTGATTACTCAAAGTTGTTGGGTTGGGTTTTTTTTAATTAACATGGCGTGTAAACATTGGGAGGTTGTTTGTCTGTCATTAAGGTAGCTTAATATTTATACTCTTTATATAAGAGACTGAAGATGCATTTGCAACCTGCTCTGTGGGTCAAGAGGTTCTTCCACTGCCAGTCTGGCACATTTCTGTGATTGTTTACTCTGTTGAGAGTGACCAGCATTCATCCCCCATGCTCCCAATATAAATATTGTCTCAGAATCCATGGCCTTGACCTGAGTTGTTTTCAAACAAAAAGGTAGCAATTTTTGTCAGTCAGGAGGGATTAAGTCTAGCAGAAACTCATAGATCAGTTTTTAAGCAGCAAGTGTTTCTTGCAGACAAGAGGGTAAGTGGTGAACATTTAAATGCAACAGTTTCTATTTTTCGCCTGCCCATCAAACAGCTAACTAGGAAGAGCATCTGTCTGAAATTTGGCACAATCAGTGCTTCATCTTTAGAGGGTTTAATTATGGTGCTTGAATTACTGCAAATCTCTCTATTGATTTGGAATAAAAATGCCTCCCTCAGTCTCATGTAGCTCCTTCACACAATTATGTATAGCTTTCTCTTAACTTTAAGACTATATAATTTCTGTGTGGGATTTCTGACGCTCTGTCTAGTGTATCAGACAGCTGGCAGACTGCCAAGCTTGTAAATTCTTCTGGCATTCGTTGACAGACCAGTATTGTAGCTGTTTCATAAGCAGTGATTTGAATATTAATGCTGCTACCTAATGTCAAGAGAAGGTGCTAATACTAAAAAGAGAGTCTTTTCCACCCTCTGGAAAAACTTTATTTTTTACACAAGTACTATTCTTAACCAGGCACATAGAGATGGTGTAAATTAGGGGGAAAGTGGAGTAGAGAAGAAAGCTTTTAGATACTTGAGCACTTCAGGTGACTGCTTTCTTTTTCCTTTCCTCAGGCAGAAACACACTTACTTCCTGTGTAAGAGGTTCTTCTAGATTACAGTCAGATCATTACAGCTGTTAAAGGGGTTTTTAGGTTTAAACTCTCCAGTCTGACCCACTTCTTATCCCCAGTCTGAGTCTTTCTCATTTTTTTCTCCTTTTTTGTAGCTGTCATAAGTTTGCAGGTTTGTTTGGTATTCTTGCTCATTGGGGTGTATTTTCTTCTTTTGGGAGGGAGGGGAGGGGTGTTTCTTTCACATATTCCCTCTGGGTCCATTGTCAGTGATTAGCTATATACAGCCAGGCTTTGGCCAGCATTAACTCCACTGTTCCTTTGAGAGCACCAAAGCGCTTCATCTTCTACATTAATTATAAAAGGAAGTATTTGTGACTCTTCCTTAACAGGTGAAATGTAAGCACTGCTCATAAAATTTTCATGGAAGTAGTAGCTTAGGCCAGCATGACTCTTGTCTGGAGTCATAGTGGGACTCAGTGTCAAACAGATGTTGCTACCAGGAATTAAAAGATAGATGAGTTTAGGTCTTTGATGGATGAGGGTGCTCTAATGTGCTGCAAATCAATTGGAAATCTGGCAGAGAAAATGTTCAAAATACTAATTCTGAGGTCCAACTTGCTGAAGTTCAACTGCAGATAAAATCAAAAAGTGATGCTAAATGTCTGATCTCCTTTTTAAATGAATACAATTCTGTAGTTTATAGGTACCAGATGTTAGTGTTGTGAAGTGTCTTGCCTTACCACTACTCCGTACAATTACTTTGCTTGTGTGCCAAAGAAGGTGTGAAACAATCATACTAAGAGGAAAGCAAGGGATAATCCCCTAACCCATCCCAACAGGCAGTGCACGAATATTTTCCCTGTTTTGTATTTCATCCAGGACTGACTGGGGGAGTTCGAGCTGCAAGGATTGGTCTCCTAACAAGACACAAGTTTTTCAGTCCCTTTGCTAGGCAGATTGCCTGTCAAGACCAAAAAAAAACAAAAGACTATTGTACATCTATCTTAGTGTAAGCCATTGGTAAAACTCCATTTTCTCCTCTCCTTAAGAGTATGGGCAGCAAAGCTCACCTGCAGAAGGAAGTTAAAGGGCTGGTAACACAGAAATTCACAAATAGCTATCTTTGCTGATTAGGTTGTCTGCTGTCTAGTGTTGACAGTATGTATTGTCCCAGTTCATTGACCAGGGAGCTTTCACTTCATTTTCTCCCAGCACTGCCATTGTTCATTGTTAGCATTTCCATTGTTCATTCTAAAATTGATGCTTTTTTACAGTAACATCCAACAACACTTTTCTTCTCTAATCTCCACTTACCTTCCCACTGTCCCAGGCATTTGCATGCAGAAGGGTGTTCAGAGGACAATGTTTCTATTAAACCATCATTTAAGAGGATTTTTTAAATTTATATTCATTTTGTATTGGAACAAAAAGACAAAACTGGGGAGCCTTCACACTAGAAATGTAAACCCACAGGTTTTGTGTTTTCCATTATCTCTGTGCATGTATCTCTCTCAGCAGAACTCACCAGAAGCTGACATAAAAACCACTTGAGATTCAGCAAAAGGGAAAACAAAATGAAACTTTTCAAAATATTTTTGATCTAACTGAACATACCTGACAAAACTTAGTATAAGTAATTGGTCCAAATAGTACTAATGCACTGGAGGAGTTTTTCTTCTCTGTCTCCCCCAGTCAAGATGGTTGTAAAAGACTGAAGAAATTAGTGAATTTTGTTCCAACATGGAGATTCTCATGTTCCAAATAATTAGCATTATTGGCAACAGAGAGAAGAAGATGACATTTTTTAAATTAAAAGCCCCAATTTTCCCTCTAAGCTGCACGTCTGTTCTGGTAGTTACAGAATTGCTAAGTGGGTGTATTTTTTTTCCAATATCCTGTAACTTGTGCTAAAAAGAATTTATTAAGTCAGTGACTGTGAAGATTTCTATTTCCATAAATTCAGGAAAGTGGTTCATAATGAGGACATACATATAACCCTCTAACACTACAGTTGAGGCCTCACTAAAAATTCAAGGAGTGATGATTGACCCCACATAGTATGCTAGAACAAAGCTGACCTTTTACAAACAGCATGGTTAATAATATCTTTTAGATATTTTTGGGGGAAAAATTTGAGGTTGGGTTTTTTAAAACTTGGAGGTGTTTAATATTAAAAATCTCTTCAGCCAAGTTCTTGGTGTTAACACTTAACCTGGTGTTCTTAGGACTTCAAGTATGTTAACAGAGTTTAACATTAAACAGTCCTCCTTCAAAATCTGCTCTCAAATGCCTAGAAAAGCAGGAGTAGGGGTAGTTTTCCTCCTTTCTGAGTTTTCAGCTTAGAAAAGTAGGAAAAAAAATAGATGTATTAACTTAAAAGATAAAAATATATGAACTTTCAATGCAAAGTAAGACACAAAATAATGTGCATTATAAGAGACAGGTTTTTTCATGCTGCTTCAGATTCTTTTTTCCTTTTGCTGAACTGCTGCAGTTTATGTGTCATGAGAGCTCTTCACGGAGCCAAACTCAGGAGGAGAGAAGTGGATGGGATGGGCACAGCTAGTGGGATGAGCACAAAAGGGCACTCTAAGGGTTGTGTTGCTCACCTTTGATGTAGGACTGGAATGGCGTTGTTTACTCCTGCTCCATCATTTCTGTGCTTGTCTTTAGAGTTTCACTTGTGATCCAGTCCCTTCAGGAAGGGGAATGGGGCTGTGACTGCACATTAATTTCTACTATCAAGAGTCAAGCAATTAGGTTCTGTACTTAGAGTCTGTAATAAGGAGAGCTCTTTAATTTCCAGCCACAGCAGTACAGTCTCACCTGACCAGCAGGGTTGACATAATTTACAGAATGACACCAGAGAGCTTGCTTTTGTTTTTCTCTGTGCTGTGGTCCTATGGAGAACCAGATTAGTGAATGGATCTAGTGTCCAACACTTTCTCAAAATCCTAACATGTAAGTGAGCGTTTGCTCTCATTGCAAAGTCAATTCTTGGATGCTTGGCTGCAGAATAGAATTAGGGAAGATGGAGTTATAGTTCACATCTTTTCTTTTATCTTACTGTTTTGCTTCTAATCAATGCCTTGATTGATGTGGGTTTTATATACCTTGTGATCATTAGATCTGGTGGTTCTGGTTGCTTCTTCAGTTCATATTTATGTGAAAACCCAAGTGGTTTTAGTAATGGACAAACACCTCTCAAGATTGTGTACATCTGCAAAGATGAAATGTCAAAGAAGTCTTGCAGCACATAAAATCTAGTCTGAACAAGCTCATTTTCCAGCATTTCACATTTCATTCTGTGAAACTGAATGAAACTGTGATAACTCTGACACTTCCTTTTGTGGAGCAAATCTAAACTGTATCTTCCTTTGTAGTGCAGAATATTTTACCCAAGACTTGCCTACTCAGAAAAAAAGTTCAGTTAAAAAAAATTGCTTTCAATGACTTATGTATAACTAGTCCTATTAATGTATCTCAAAACAAAATTTGCCTTTTTAGTGTGTACTTCTTGATACTGCTCTTTACCTGAAAATGCCCACCTCACTTTGGTTTTGGGTTTCCCCTTGCCTTTACTGAACAGCCTTTTGCTCATTTCTCAGCCCACACTCACCTTCTGGGCTACTTTACCAAGGTCATTTTTTTACCTTAATTTTGTGAATTTGCAAAAGGCTTTTATGTGGAACCATTGTAAACCATTTTCCCTCTGAAAATGGCAGATGCAGAATCATGCCTGTCATAATGAAGCAGAATTAATTCACTCAGCTAAACCAAGCACATCTGTCATCCTTAACATCTAATCCTAATTGTGCTCTGTTTATCCAGTCCCATCTTCCCTCTCCATTCATTGAGGGCTGCTGTTTTGCATCTGACTGCGGCAATGACCATGCTGGGCATGCTGGAGGATGTTAGGTCTCCTACTGCATTTTTGTGGTCATCTAAAGCTTCAAATGTCATTAAAATGATGGCCAGAATATGGAATTTGCCTGCAGTCAGTCTTTAATCACCCTTTTAGGTGCTGCAAAGTTTCTTCAACCCCATTTACCCTAATAACAGAAAGTTGAAAAGTGCAGAACATAAGTACAGACTCTGTAGGTTTACTCTGTGCTTATTGGAAGTATTGAAACAGCAACCTATGTAAGAAAGAGAAAGCAAAGTGTGCTGTGTCCTTTTACATAAGTTAGCTTTAGGATGGTTCTGTTTGAAGCAAACCTGCTGGGGAAGGGCAGCAAAGAGCAGCAATGCAAAGAGCAGCATCTGCCAGCTTGGATCCTGGAAGGGAAGCAGACAAAGTGATGTTCCTAAGCCACAGAGGAGCTGAACATTTCCTGGTACAGAGCAATCTGTCCCTGCAGTAGCTGCAGGTTTTAGGAAAAGGTCTTTGGTGTGCAGTGACAGCAAACTGATGGCTCTGTGCCACGGCTGCGTGAGCAGAGGATTTCAGGCAGCTGGCAGGACATTTCTTGGGTCAATATTTAGCTTCTCAGGATAGATTTTCTGTTTCCCAGGATAGATTAAAAAGCTCTTTGCTCCCTTCTTTGTGTTTTGAATCACACACATGAGACCATGGCTACTTGGAGAAACCTAGGGAAGATTTGTTTTAGGAATTACTCTTTACAGCCTATGAGCAGCACTTTATATAGTTTTCTGTGCTTTTACCAGAGGATCAGAATTACTGCTGTCCCTTTGTCAGCATGCTCTAATGTATTCTTTCCTCTTTCAGTTCCTGAATTCCAGCAGCAATGGAAGAAAAACTCATTTTAGTTGTCTTTTTTTATTAATATTGCCAAGGAATGTGACTGTAGTAAGGCCAGAGAGGATTCCCCGTTTGTTTGAATGATGTAACTCCTGTCTGAAATACCTGCACTTGGTACCTGTTAAGCTCATCTTGGAGGGTCAAGGACCCTCATATGTTCTTTTCTGCCTAATTGCTGTGGCAGGAATTGCCATTTTGTGGTTCTTAGACCTCTGACCTATAGCTCTCCTTTTGTTGTTCTTAGACCTCTGACCTACAGCTCTTTCTGATCTTTTGAGAAGCTACTGAAGAATTTCAAGGGAACGTCCTGTTAAAAAAGGAAACTAAGGAGTTGTTTTCATTCTTCTTTATCAATCTGTAGTAGTACTTCAAGTAAAAAAAATGTATGGATAATTTTGCAGCAAAATATATTCTATAATCTCACATTTGAATGAGATTTTAGATACTTTTCAGTCAAAAAAATCCCCATAATACACAAGCAGGTCTCTTGGGGGCACAAGAATAACAGAACAGCAGTTAATGAATTATGGTGCTAATATCTGCCAACACTACTGCAAGTGCTTGAAAAAAAAGATTCATGAAAGTCTAAGCTCCTTTTTTTCCCCTGCAGCACACCTGGTGCTCCAGCAGCTGCAGCAGGGCATAATTTTGCCAATCTGATGATGAGCTCTTGCTGAACTAGTGTCCCCTGCTCTGAGACACATGTTCTTGTTCCCTCCTTGTCAGAGGTGAGGGTCTCAGAGTGAATCACAGGTGCTTGTTGAGCCCATGGACAGCTCCTCCTGAGCGTGTGAGATGTCTGGGTGCCATGGAGAGCAGCTGTGTGTGGAGGCATTGGGTCCAGGCCTAGCAGCAGCTCTCAGACAAGGTCAAGGATGGAGCTCCACATCCTGCATCATGTCCTTCCTTATCCTGCAGTGTGCTTCAGTGCCTCTTGAACATCACAGACTGTGCTCTTCCATCTGCCAGGAATCCCTTGTAGCGTAGCCAGTGTGATGTGGCAGCTCAAGAGGGATCATGCTGCCATGGACAGCAACTTTCCTCTTTCTTCACACTTCACTAGTGCCATTGTCCTTGAAATAACCTTTGAAAAGAAGATGAAATATAATATTCAGTTGTAAGGAAAGGAAGAACTGTGACCATTGTAGATTTTCAGTTTTCTTGTGTGAGGACACAGGAGACCAACTCTAATGCAAATACTAGGACTTGTTAACTGCCTGTGGTTCTGCTCAGATGACAAGGGGCCTCCTTTTGGGTTGGAATGGCAGAGAGGAATTCCTTGGGATTTGGCAAACTGATGCTTTCCCTACAGTATTATTTGGATTTAGGATTTTCCTTGACATGCAGGGAGGGCAGGTTTGAAAGTAGGATTTCCCACTGCCAGCAGTGCAAGGGTATGTTTATAGATCCTGTGCCAAAATGTCTTCATTAATGGTCCTGGCACAGCTCCTTCAAGCAAAATCCACTGATATGGAACCAGGTATTTATTTATCTTCTACAATTTATAGCTTGATTCATTTCAGAGGGATGCAGATGAAGGTTTTCAGGAGTCAGAGCACCAACAAATGTCAAAGGCACAAGTGCTGCTGGCAAAAACTGCTGGCCAGGGCCCCTCTGCTGAGCTCTGAGAAGCACACTCCTGTTTGTCCCCCAGGCAGCCAGCCAAAATCCAGCTGCTGAACACACAGCTGGTTCAACTCCCTCCCAGGGTAGGCACACAGAGGGCTTCTCTGGCCCCAAACCTCTTTTCAGGCCATGTGGCAAGCTGAAACCATTCATTCTTTTGTGCAGCTGCTTTACAATACAAAAGGAACTTTATTATGGGTTTTAGTCCATGGTAACAGAAAGAGAGTTGAATTCCCTGAGCCAGTTTTTGGTATGCTGAATGCATCACTGCTCTGTAAAGGCAACTGATTATTTTCATACAGTATCACCTAGTCCATCAAGCAAAGAAAATACAGTGGGGTTTTAAAGGCTGCCCTGAGAAGCAGTTCATATCCTTGATTATTTTAACTTTCTCCAGTTAACGCACTTTTAACAACATTTTCTCTATTTCAAAATCAATGTCTGAGTCCGGGGGCAAAGAAGGAAATTATTGCAACTCGTCACCCAGCTCCCTAGGCTTGCTTAGTCATTGCAGTGTCCAGTTGCTATGTCTGACTGTAAAGAAAATGCTGATAAGTTTAATTGATGAGATTGCCTCTGTGATATTTTCTGGAGGTTAAAACCAAGGCTACTATCCAAATTCATCCCATTTCATCCAGTTCTGCTGCCAGGATTTTCTCCTTTTCAGGTCACTGGCAAATGAAGGCTGGCACATCAGCCTGTACTTCCTCTCCTTACCCGTGTGCTGGAGGCTTTCCTCATCCACAGCCTCCCATGCCTCAGCTCCTCCAGCTCTCAGTCTTGCTCCTGAGCTCCAAAGCAGCTCCAGCAGTGGCTCAGCTGCCCTGCTGGGCTTTCTCCCACAGTGACAAAAGTGCTGGCATGTGCTCTGTGGGGTGGCTGCTCTGTGGCTCTGACCAACAGAAGCTGCAGCCCGTCTCTTACTCTTAACTTTTGCAGCAGCAAAAGGGATTCAAGTTTTATCTTTCAAGGAGCTTGAATTTGTACCCAATGGTGGTTACAAAATCCTGGAAGCTTCTGAAGCCTTTAATAGGTAGCAGTGACAAAGGCAAAAATCTCTGTAATTATAAGTATGATCACGCACTTTTAAAAGAGAGGGGTTTGTTTCGTTTTGTGCTTTTTTACCACTTCAAACTTACTGACTTTATGTTAGTAAAGGACAAAATGTCTTCCTGTGACAACAGCAATCCTCACCAAGGGTATCTCCTTTATTTTAATTTAATTTTTGTTATGAGGAACAAGGTTCTGAGGCATTAGACAATATTAAGAGATCTTTTTGGTTTTATTCATCTATAGATAAATATCTAGTGATCGCAGTTCTCTTTAAGTTGTATCTGAGGATGTCGGATGTATTTCTGAACTTTTACAGAAGTTTCACTGCTATTTACAACATTTAATTCTCTGTTTACAGCAAGTGCTGATTTTCCGTACAATGGTCAAGCTATAGGAGATGGAGTTAACAGAAACTCAGCTATTATTGGAGGTAAGAAAACTGTCTACTTTTCCAAGACACTTTGCAGTACATATCTCTGATGGCTGAATTGCAGTTGCTAATAAGGCTGCATATTTCCATGTCCAGGTTTAGGTGTGTTGCTTTAGTCTTGATTTGCTGTGTAATCTTTCCTTTCTAATTTATATTTTTATTACTACTTATAACTTTTCCTGATACTTTGAAGCTTTACAATACTGGAAGGAAAGCATTGAATTCCTCAGAAAAAATCAGGCCACATTTGAACAGCCACAGTTCACCTGCCCAATGCATCAGTTAGTGTAAAGTGGCATAACAAAACTCTGACTGGTAACAATATTCTTTTTCTGAAAATTTTATAACGTCTTCATCCTGGAAGATTCCTTTGCCTGTAGAGAAGGACTCAAACAGGAACAGTGTTGTTTTATCACATAGATGCCTATGCCTAAGGGGATAACACTCATGAGACTTCTCTATAACAGGGTTGAACCCAAAATAGACCGTTGCAGGGAGAGCAGTTAAGGCTAGAACTGATGATAAAGTGGGAACATCTGCAATTATGTGGAGCCAGTGCTTGGTGGGTGGTGTGAGCCAACAGCGAACCAAGCCAGTTTTCAAGGACATGTAGAGGAGCTAGGATAGGTCTTTACAGCCATTGACTGGAAAGTGAACATCAGAGATTCCACCTTCAAAGAGCTGCCCACACATCACCAACACACCCCACAGTTCTGGGAGCGCTCAGCACTCTCTGCCTCATGGTCAGCAAAGCTTAGGTCTGTAAAAAGGTGTTAATGTTGAAGTTTTTGCCTATGGGATATGAGTCACCAGCAGCCTTCAAGGAGCTGCATTCTGTATATAGTGGAAACCATATATAAATATTAGAGTAGTGGTGATGCCCACGTGCCCGAGTAGCTTCAGCTCAGCTCAGAGGAGTTTTGGGGTCGTTTCTTTGTGTTAAAGCCCGCAGCTGGTCTCACCGGGGGCGTCTTTTCTTCCCTCCTGTGCGCAGGCGTCATCGCGGTGGTGATCTTCACCATCCTGTGCACGCTGGTGTTCCTGATCCGCTACATGTTCCGCCACAAGGGAACCTACCACACCAACGAGGCCAAGGGCGCAGAGTCCGCCGAGAGCGCCGACGCCGCCATCATGAACAACGACCCCAACTTCACGGAGACCATCGACGAGAGCAAGAAGGAATGGCTTATCTAAGCCCACGGGGATGGGGCCTGGGGTGGGATGTGAGCTGGGCCAGGGTGGGGCTGGGGTGACTCTTGCAGTGGAGAGAGAACACTCTGTGTCGGACACTTGAGCACACATAGGATAAAAAGATCAGCACAACTGGAGGAGCAAGTGACAGGAAAATACCACTGAGACTGGAGAAAAAAAAAGAATATCTCAAGAATTTAAGAAAAAATACTTTTTAATATTTATTTACAGCAAATTGCCCCTTCTGTATCCCAACAACTACAACAAAGAGCAGTTTTGCAGCTTCAGCACTGGTTACAATTTTCAGTAATACCTGTCTATTTCTGTGTGTGTTTAGAGATGTTCTGGATACCTGTGACAAGAAACAGGGCTGGTTTTTTATATTTTTAAAAGCTGTTTAAAATGTGGGTGGCTCTGTCCTGAGAACAAGTGGCAGCCCTTTCTTCCTGACGTTGTGTTCCCTCCTGGCTGGCCACTTCCCTGCCCTCAGCCCTGCACCTTTGTGACCACGTCACCGTTTATTTGGGTGACATTGATCCAGGGGGTGGGACAGGGGGTGAGGACTAATGCAAGTCTTATTCACCAGTTTCTCAACATCTCATCAGCCCATGTCAGCCCTGGCAGGGCCCATCTTCTTGACCCAGGCACTTCACTGATTGTGTGCAATTCTCATCAGCAATGTAAAAATACTGTTATTATGACTACTATTACTAAAGAGGATTATCATAAAGCACAGGAGGCTTTAAAGGTTTTTTGTATTATTTGGTTGGTCTCTGAGGGAGGATGATGCTGTGTGAGTCTGTAGACCTAGTCTGTTCCTGTGTCCTTGTCTGTGGCACCAGGTCACCACCTGAGGCACGTGCCAAGTTAAACTCAGCTCTGCCTGTGGCATATTGGCATATTCTGTACATTGTAGTAGGGATATAGAGCCAGACTTTGTTTCCTTCTGTTTATTCTTAATAGGCTGTCATAGAAGTATTAGTACAGCTTTACTCAGTGCATTTGAACCCATGGACTTCACACCCTTTTTTTTTCAACTTGAGAGTAGCAATTTATTCCTTAAATCCCTTGTTTCAGTCCCTTTGCAAGGAAAGCCTCCGCTGGCAGTGTTTGCACAGTCAGGAAGGTGAGGTAAAGGAGGCTTGAAAACTCTGCCTCCAGAGCATGTGAGGAACACACAGCACACAGGGAAGAGTTACTTTTCAATACAGAGATTCACCCCAACTATTTTACTGTCTTTGTAGGGCGTTTTTAAGAATAGCAAGGCCAATGCCAAGTACAGCGTTGCATCTCATTTTTCCTCTCAAATCAGGAGTGTCCTAGGTGTCACCTGAACAGCAGGCAGGCAGCTGGAAGGAAAGACAAAGGGGCAGCCTGAAGACTTAATATCCTTTTGTGGCAATAATTTAACAAAGCTTTAGCTTGCCCTCTGCAGAGAAGCATGATGCTCCTATGGTCTGAATTGATAGGAATTTAGGGCCTTAGTGGACAGGTCTTGCAGTGGAACAGAATGAAGTAATGAATATACTGCAGGGCTTTGCCATGTGCTGAAAGAACAGAATCAATACCAGGAATTTCCCATTTAAAGTATTTATTCTTCTGACAGTCCTAGATTTGCTTTGTCTTTAATATTTCTGAGTTTAGTATGCACAGATTTAATTCATTTTACTGTACAAGAAAGATTTACTTTTCACCCAAACATGCAATCTACTACACTGAGCAGTGCTGGCATTTTTGATTTCATTATCTCTTTTGTTGCAACTTTCATTATTCTAATTGGCACTTTAAAAATGGAAAAAAAAAATCATATGGGGAAAGAAAATATTGGAGTCCTACCAGACAAGACATTGATAAGCACAATTTGTCAGAAAGTCAGAAAGGTAGTTTGGGTTTTAAGGATGGTAGCCTAAGGTCCTGTTTTGGAGGAACATTATCATTGAACATAGATATCAAAGCAAATCAAGCCCATTCATTTCTTCCATTTATGGATTTGGAATTAGCATACAAAAAAATTGCCAGTTTTAAAAGCAATTACTGTTTCTCAGGTAACATACATGGCAGGGAGGTTCAGGTAGGCATAAAAATTACCTCTGTTACTCTTGTGCTCTGCAGCCTTTTGCCTTGCCTCCAGTATCAACTTCTGCCTCTCTTGTCTGTAATCAAGCAGATGAGTCCTGGGTTTAATCATGGGTGTAAAATAAGTCTTCTCACCTTGGGGAATATCAGCAGGGGATGGACATACCCTGTACCACCACTCAGCAAACTACCTAGCAATCACAGATGTCTCTGTAGGATTGAAAAAGCATTATCTTTTCTCTATGATTTTATGTTTCATTTTATTTCAATGGTATTTTAGTCCACTCTGAAAAACACCCTTGCCTGCAACTTCAAGCTACCAAGAGAAGTGAACAGAGCATCATTTGTATAGATTGGCATTTGATTTGCAGGAAAAAAAAACATTCCTAATCTGAATTTAATGTCTGTGAGGAAGATCAGACTTCTGTATCCTGGGAGACTAAAGTCTTCTCCTACTTTATGTGGGAGAGACTGATTTAACAGCCACAGTGCAAATAATGGCATCAGAATGGAAAGATGGCTTGATCTCCATGTCTAACCAAGTTCTTGGCAAAGCAAGAGACAGTTATGGTTATGGTAGTGAGGCCTGTGATATCTATTTACTTATTTTCAAAAAAATTTACCAGCTTATCTCCTACAACCCTGGGAGATTAAGCGAAAACTTTTGGGAAATAACCTTTGACCATTGCATAAGCAATAGTTATAGATTAGTGTCTTAGGTTTCAAAAACAGCTTAAATTTATGAAATCAAGTCAGGGTCATCTGCACCTCTCCGTTGACTGGACACCATGGACCTTTTTCTGTGAAATACATTAGTGTTGTATTAAAATGCAGTCACTTTCATAACCTAGAAACCTTTAAATATTAGAATTCTTGTTTCTCCTTAAATTGGACCTTAGACATGATATTATCGACAAGCAGCTGTCTCTGTAGAGGGCTTTGGTGACTTTGGGTGAATTCCTGCCTTTCTGCTTTGTATTTCATTTCTGAGAATGGTGTATGTTTAATTATAGGCACTGGTCATTCAGCATCCTGGCAGTGAAGCAGGAGCAGACTCAGAGATGTAGCCTGTGTATTTTGCTAGCACTATATCTATTCTGAGAATTTCTTCCACTGCAAGCCTATCATTGAAGGCTGAAACAACACCCATAGTTTATTTCACCCACTCTTACTTGTGCCAAAAATCCATGTTGTTCAACAGGGATGAGGGAATATCTGTTTGAGGGGAGAGTGGATCCTGCTTTTATAAAACTCTGTACTTTCCCCAAAGAATATTAAAATAATCAGTCTTTTATCACCTGTTTTGTAGCTGTTTCGCCTATTTGAACTGTGCAGAGAAATGTAGCTTCTTGTACTGGTTTGGGAACCAGAGTGTCCCAGTTGTGTTTCTAAAGGGTCATTCCTGACAGCACAGAAAACAACGGCAAAAGTGCTACCAGCAGTGAGGAGAGCAAGACTGGGCTGGAGATCAGGGCTCTCGATATTACTGAAATAATGTAAACAATATTTTGGATTCTCATTCACAAGACTTGCAGACCACCAGGTAATGAGACATAGAGCTCCAAGGAGCCAAAACAATGGAAAACTTATTTTGATGTCAACCCAGCCTCAAGGAAAATCCACAGTCCAGTCTGGTGGTTTTGAATCAGGTCTTTCACACACTGCTTATTCCGTGTTTACTGATAGAAAATTCAGATGTATGAAATAGGAATATGTATCTTTAAATCGTACTGGAGCATTTCTGCTTTGTACTTTTTGTGTCTTAAACTTTACCTGTAACTTTTATATCTCTTCTAGCAGTTACCACTTCAAAGCTACGGCAGCATTTTAGGGTCATGCTCTAGGCAGCATGACATATGTGAGAGGATGGGCATCACAAATGTTTTAGTAAGACTGCCAAAGCAGTGGTGTATATGTACAAGTTTATTGTACTGGTAAGAATTCATTTTAATTAAAACAATGTCCTTTAATGGCAGATGCATCTAATTTCCAGGGTATGTTTTGAAATGCGAAACTAAGTTCCACAAGCAATAGCTTTCAATATGGTTTATCCCATGAATGATTTCACATTCCATCAAGCATGGTAATCCTGAAAGGGTGCCATTCTTGAAAAGCAGAACCTAAATTCTGGTAATCAGATGTCATTATCCATCCCAGAGAAATTAAACAGAAATCTTGCCTTCTAACAGCAACAGCATGCAAATCAGAATGAATGAAGGGCAGTGTGTTTGTATGCATAAATATCCTCTGTGAATGTCTTTCATCTAAAGTTCTATTAGAAACCAGATTGGGAAATAAAGAGGAGGGAAAAAAATAAGACATTTGAAATAGTTTTAATCACCATAACAGCTGTTTCCTCGTGCTTTCTATATTCTTATCATTGCCTGTATTTTTAACATCTCTAGTACCAGGAAATAATTTTGGAAAGGACAGATGTCAGAAAGGCCTCTTTAAAAAAAGACCCCTTTTACATGAATAAAGGTACTTCAGAATGCAGTTATAGATAAGAAGAGAGGGTGCTAAAACCAGGGAAGATTTATTGAAGTGCAAGTATGTTCCTCTTGCATCAGTGTTACCTGTTACAAAGTGTACATCTGTACATGTTGAGGTGGGTAGAGTGTCAGAGAGCAGGGTTTGGATAGAAATTTAATGGCTGCCTTTCTGCTTTTTCCCTTTTGATCACTTTGCAGGTAGCAGCAAGCTGTTTGCTTTCAAACAAATTTGTTATTGCAGATTCTGTGGCATTGCCAGACTAACAAGGGTTACATACTACAAATGACTGAGTGTGGGTTATTTGCCTTCCTTTTCTATCATAACTCTGTCTTTTCTTTCATGAATGAGAGCCTTTTATTGAAATCATCAAGAACAATGTATGCCCAGCTCAACAGACTTGTGTCTGTTCCTTTTAATAAACTACTTTATCAGGCTTTAAAATATTTTTATGACACGAAGCATTTTATAAAAGAACTGTGTTAAATGCACTTGAATGGGAGAGTGTGAAACCTAGGCAAAGAAGCATCAGTGCAACAACCACCTCAGTCAGAGGCTCTGTTGCTCTGTCTACAGCATTCATTGCCTTAACCACCCACCAAATACCTGGATCCATCCAAGACCTTAACTTCCTTTGTGGAATATAACAGTGGCAAAGTCCTGCTGGGATACTGTGTTCAGAACGGGGTCAGACCAGGTTCTGACCATTCTTTTGTGCTGATTGTTGAAACCTCCAGCAGCAGAGGCACATTTTATGCAGGAATATTTCTCATTTCTATAGAAAAGCTCTAGGACCAAGAGATGGGATTGAAGGTTCGAGTGTAAAGCCCGACTGATACTTGAACATTGTGACACAAAGAGTCTTTGCTCCCTTCTGCTGCCACACATCTCACTGCAGCCATGTGGGTGTGCACCTGCACCTCCAAAACCTGAGGCTGTTCAGGATATGATGTCTGCACCCCTTGGGCAAGTGCTGCTATGATGTGGGTGAATAAGATACCAACCTTGCTCCAAATCAATGAGTCTGCAGTGCTAGCAAAATCACTCGCTCTTGAAATTAAGTGCGATTTTTAAGATAAACTCAGGCTGTGCCCAACAGTAGCAGGCACATATGGTGCCTCAAATGAGACAAGATTTGGACCTGATAATGGAAAAGCAGTTATTTAACAATCTGTAACACAGTTCTTTTAACTCTGACTTTCACATCTAAGCAGATTTTTCTTGAGGCACTATGCTCAAAACCCTTATTATGCCAACATCTTAAGAATCAGGAAGAAAAGGGGCCAATTTGTGGCTTTTTTACACAAGAAGTCTTTTTTAAAAAGTCACTTACTGTAAAAAAAAAAAATTGGTATCAACAGGTTCTTTCACAGAGAAGTATTTCTTTTCACTAATCTTCTGTTTTCAAAATAGCATGTGAGCAAAGTTGAACAATTATTTAATCACAACCAGAACCACTTCAGGGGGTAAGATATATTTGGTAAATATACGTATAAGCAAATAACAAATTTAGTACATCCTGCTTCTTCTGTGATTCAGCAGCTTCCAATAATGTCTATTTGTACTCCACCGCTGTTGTTTCCTTAAGGAAGACCATCTGGATTAAACAACAAACATAAAAGTGTGTACGTTTAGTTTTGCCACATATTAATGTTCTCACTTGGTATGTAATAGTGTATTAAGGAAAAGCAAATTGTTATTTCCTCAGATTCCATAGCTTTCATTCTGCTGAGAGTCAGAGATGCACTATCAGCATATCAATTGTTATAATGCAGAGGTATTTGTACTGATAATATTCAACAACTAGCATTCCAAATTCTAGCACAGAGCTGCTCTAAGAAATTCTCTTTTATTGAGAAGGTGGGGAGATTACATTTTCTGACAGGTGAGAAATGTAAATAACTGGAATTCACAGACACTATAGCTGAGACCATTTAAGGGAATGCTTAGCATGCAAAAAAAGAAATTTTACCAGAAAGAGTTCCTTTCCCTCCAGGCAGCAGCTTGGAGTAGGTACAGTGCTGTGGCCAGTTACATATTGCCATGTGTTCATTGCCTTTTTGGCCAAAATATCTGAGTTCCCTCTTTCACATGCTTTGAAATAGGCTGTTGCAAGAGTACAGCTGAAGATGTCAAACTCAAACAAGCTGCTCCAGGCTGCTGGTGAGAGTACAGAGTCACAAGACCCAAGCTCTTCTACCTGCTTAGAAGACAAGTCTCAGATGTGTTGCTGCCTGTTCCTGTCTTTTGTCACCTTTCCCCATCTTATTGAACATCACAGATTGAAAGGGACCACAAAACACCTTCTAGTCCAACATTTTGTGGGAAAGGGAACCTAGATGAGATAATCTAGCATCCTGTCCAGTCATAATGTTTTTTTCCCCACTGACTCCATTTCCAGGGTAGCAGGCTATCAACAGGCTCTTTAAGGCAGATAGAGTCATTGGAGCAAGGCAACAAACTCTTGAATCAGCCAGAAAACAGTAAATTTAGATTATTTAGGTCAGGTGGAAGCAGGCTTCATTTGGGGCATTCCCAGCCTAACAGCTCTCCTTCATTTCATCATGGCTTTGGTTAGCAATGGAGCAGCTAGCCAAGTCTGTGTGGAAGTATGGAAGATAAACTTGGCTGAATAAAGACAAGGTAGCCATCCCCTGTATGCTAATGTTTGCTCTCTAAAGTGCACACTCTCGTGCTTACAGCGTGTGTGTCACTGAAGAAGTCTGACCTTGCCACAGGCAATAAATCCTTCACAAGCTGAACAAATAGCCCTGCACTGCTTTGTCTTGAAAAACTCCTTTGGGCAAATGTTTAGAAGTAGATCTGTGGTTTGCCATCATAAAACACTGGACACAGTATCAGCAGCTAGTTGTAAGTTGTAAGTTATTTCTGTTGTAAAATCAAGGTCTGCAGAGTTTTTGTCTTGCACTAATGAGACCTTTATCCCTGGAGCATAAACTACTACAACAGGGCAAGGTAACAAAGAGGAATTGCCTTTGCTGCACACTCTGAAACACAGTGTAAAGTCCCTTTCACTGCACAGTTCCTGGTAAGAGTAAGGAGTAAGATCTCTGTAGACATCTAATGTTTCCTTTTTTCCAAACCCCTCCACCCATTGCTCCAAAGAAATAAAATTGCTGACAGTTCTGGGTTTTTTTCACATCTCTTCTGTTTGGAAGTGTTCCCTCTCACTGACAAATTTACTACCTTTTACTGTCACCTTTAAACTCCTTCCCAGTCATGCTTGCTACATTGACCAAGGTGAAGCCTTTCACTTTCCTAAAATGTAATCATTGTAGTGGAAGGGTTATGGCCACTCCATTCCTCTCATCTTTTAGATTTGCAGTAGGCTTTTATCTGTTCATGGTACTCAGTGACTGAAAGTGCAAGTTTGGTTTCTGCCATCTGCAGCATTATTTTATAACTTGTTTGTATCTGTTCCAAAATCACAGCATTGCCTGGCAGAGGGAGTCTGAAAATTAGGCAGCTGCACTTCATTCCATTCAGCATGGTTACTTTCTATTGCTTGGTTCAAATTTTCCCAAGAGATATCAATAATGAAATTAATGCCCGGCAAAAGCTAGCATCTAATTTTTCTTAGGGCCACAAGGTGTCAGATTGAGCTCTCAGCCACCAACTTCCCTTGTGCTTTTGTAGCAGCTATACAAGGCTGCTGGTAATCTCCAAAGTAGGACACCAAAAATTATACTATAAAATCTTCTAGTGATTTTAGTCTCTTGGAGTGTTAAAGGTCCAGCTCAACAGGGCAAACAAGTCAGCACTCCTACGGGTTTCTGTTATGAACACATCCGAGAAAACTCTCAACACTGGTTATTAAATAATTTTATTTCCATTGGATCAGCATCTCTGAGGGGGAAAAGTGCTTCTGTATGTGGAACACCTGAGACACTACACTCACCCTATTGTAACTCCTGCATTGTATCTGATCTTTTGAAGCTCCAGCTGCTTAAGAGAAGGGATCAGAGTCACTTGAATAAAGAAGGCTAAGGCATCACTTGGTTGCTATTAACTCTGAAGCACAGAGAACTGGCTTTCCACAGATGTGCGTTGCATGGTCAGTCTCAGTCATACACGAGCAAAAGGGAACTTTCCCTCTGCTCTTCAGTGGATCAAGACTCATCAGTGAGTTGGTTGGGCAGGTATCACATAAATTATCTTCAGTCCTAATGAGCTGACTCACACATTGAGCAGCCAGAGTCCAGGGAGTTCCTCTGACACAACAGCATGATTTGGCACGATATTCCTGAGAGGCTTCAGCTCCCAGCAATTCTGCTACCCTGTTTGACTAGTGCTAATTAAGAGAAGCCTGATGGAAATTACCTGTACTGACTTAATCGTACATGTGGATGCCAATCCTAACTAAGAGTGCTTAATTTCATGGAGATTAAATAGATTTCCCCCCCATCATGGAGTGCTTTGGGCTGTGCTCAGTCTGATGCTTCTTACTGACATATATAAATAGAGATATAGAGATAAATAGATATTTTTATGGAGATGTTTTATAAGTGGCCTTTACTTTGTGCATGGTAACTATTGCCAAACTTGTTATTTAGGAGCTACAGAAATGGCTGGTTCTGCAGTTTAGAACGCAATCAGCTGTCTCTGTTGCAAGGGACACTTTGGGTACAGGCTTGGATTTTGGTTTTTATTATTCAACTATAATTTGCATGGTTTGGATTTGGGTTTTGTCTCAGTGTTGGGTTTTTTTCTTTCCTCACTGGTTCTCTGGCAGGGATATATTGGGCTCAAGCAGGAACCTCTTTCTCAGTCTTTGAGAGAAGGTTTGAAGCCATTGGTGCCATATAACACTTCAGAAACACCTGCCTTGCACAGCCTGTGATGTTGCTCAGTGTGAGGTCCTCAAAACACAGTTTCTTTAGCAGTCTATTGGGGGTTACACAGCATAGTGAGGTACTCTGCTGGCTTTGCTTGACAAGATAGCAAACTAGCAACAGCTAGTTGCTGTTTTATGAGTATTGCCTTGTGAGCAGAAAAAGGGATCAGCAGAGACTAGGACAAGAATGATGGTTCAGAATTAGATTCATACACATAGCAGTAGCAAAAGATTGTGAAAATTGCTACAGAAACAGGTCATTTTACTTGCTTTCTTCTTTTACTCCCTTTTTCTTTTTTTTTTTTTTTAAGTACTGTTTGTATGCCACATCTGAGTAATTAATCTCTACCAGCCAGCCAGCTCTCAATAACCTGGGTTGTTGCTTAGGGATGGAAATGCAGTTGTCCTTTCTTACTGATCTAGTTCCTGCTGCTGTGGAGCAGTCTGTACCCAGGAAAAGACCAGGGCCATTAGCTATTGGGAAAGCAAAAGCAGCCTCTCACCCCTTCCCTCCAAACCAGGTGGAAAGCCAATCCCAGGGTTATGTGCCTACAATGCTGGCCCAATTTCCTGTCAGGTGAACCAAGACCTTCTCTGTTTGCAGTTACTCTAGCCCACAGGTTTCTTTCTTGAGCACAATTTTCCCATGGGACGCATAACCAGGAGATGATGGTTACCCTAACTAAACAAAAATGTGTATATTAAACAACATCCTAATCTGAAAGTATAGTGTATCTGAGATTCCTCTGTTATAGACACTTAGTCTAAAAGATTTATGGCTACATTTGCTATGTTATGCTTGAATAAACATATAATTAATTGAAATACACAAGACTGATAAAAGTAATATGATCTCTTTAAGGAGAATAAACTGTTTGTAAATTTATAAAGAGTATAATCTGTTAGGCCTTATTTGAAGTATGTACTGTGGTTTGGTAAAAGTACAACATTAAAAGAGCCTTGCCAGATGAGGAGTGGCTTTTTTTTCTGTGTGTGCGTGTGTGGTTCCTTTGGAATATTTGACATCTTCATTTAACACAAAAACAAAAAAAAAAAAAACCAAAACAAAACAAAATAAAAGAAAAAAACCCAATAAAATAAAATACAGAAAAAATACTCAGACTGTGTACAAGAGCCTGAGATAAAGTGCAGAGGGCTCTTCAGATTTCTGTGTACAGTGACTCCATGGAGGGAACAAGTGAATATTTACTTCTGAATAATTTGGACCCAGTTGTTTCTTTTGGAAACAAAAGTGGTTGGTCACCCAACTGACTGGCTGGACAATTTTTTAAGATGGTTTCATAACATCAACAGAAAGAATTCAGACCAATGCACATGAAAATATTGACTATTTAATGGGGCAAAGATCGAAGGAAGCTTTAGGTCCCTTCAGGGCAAGAGCTGGTGTGCCACAGGCTGGACTTTTGGGGCCAGAGGTATTTTTATATGTGTAGTCATTTCTCTCAAATCTACTTGCCATGTGCTTGTGCAGAACGAGTGAGATCTCCTCACAGCTCTAGTCCTTTCAAAACTGTGAATTGCTGTGCTATTTAATTTTAAAAACCCACCAGCAACTGAGCAAGAAGGGGAGTTTTTCTTTATGTCTGCTGCTAATGAAACAACCTCACCATGACTTAAAGCAGAGATGCAAAAGAAATCTCTCCAATCTAATTTGTGTTCTGCACAGTTCCAATTATATCCCTGCACGTGCCCACAGAGATCACTGCATTTTGTAATGCTACACTGAGGACAGACTGCACAGCCTTGATAGCCAGATAAATCTGCAGCCCTGTGTGATTTGACTTCTGACTGATACTTGCCATCACCACCTAACAAGATTTGTAGCTTGATCCTGCACTAGAGAATTATTTTTTTTCCGTGACTCCCTCATCTATCACCGTTCATGGAGAGTCACATTCCTTGCATGAGAGGCAGGCAGACAGACACTCTGCTTTTTCTCCCTGCTCAAAGACAGCCCCCAGCAGCATGGCTGCAGGCTGCCTGACCCTGCCAGCTCCAGCCTGAGCAGCAGCAGCAGCTTTGGGGGCGAGGGGCAGGGGGACCAGTGCGAGGTGACCTATCCAAGGAGTTCAAAGCAGGGAGAGGCAGGACAGACCAGGGCTGGAAGGCTTGCTGGAGGAAGAGAGAGACAACAAGCTGCAGGGATGGCAGAAAGAAAGATTTTTCCTAGGGCCCTGACAGAGCCTTTGTTAATTTTGCTGCAGCCCAGGAGGGCCTGGAAAGTCATTGAACTGAGAGCAAGGATGAAAGAAAAGGGCTGGCCTAGAAAGGCAATGCAGACAAGGAAAAAACCTGCTTTGTTTCTCCTCTGAATCACCTATCAAAGCTGAGAGGCTGTTTTGTCTTGTTTTTCTTTGTTTTCAGAAATTCCCTTGTGCTAGTTTGGTTTTGGATTAAACCTATGTGATGGAAAAGCACCTTTGGTATATTCACATCAAGGAAGAGCAGTAGGCACTACTACACCAGGGTCCTGATCCCATGTAAACCAAGAAAAGCCAGAGGCACTTGACCTCTCCAAACCTTTCCATTCTCATGGATCACTTACCTCTGTGATGTTTCATGATGTATTTCTTCAGCAGTCTCCTCCCAGAGGAGGGGTTTACCTCATTTTGATGGCCACTCTTGTCTGAATCCCTCAAGTATGGCAGCGCCCTGTAGGGGTTTGTGGAGTCAAAAGCACCAGGAGGAGAGGAAAAGAGCAACTCTGACAGCTTTGTTTCTCCCACCACCCTTTGTGCCACTCCCTCACACCTCTCCCAGTGTTTTGTACCTCTCCATTTCATTAGTATCCTCAAGCACACAGCAGATTGAACACTGCTTCTCCCCAAACTGTGGACAATGCACCTCATCTTCTGTCTTTAGAGGACACAGTTGGAAACCCTGAAGATCCTGAAAGAGTTTCAGCTACTCCTCTTTCTTCCAACAGGCATGAAGTTTGTCAATGCTGAAAATGCATCATTGCAGTGCCTGCTCCTCTAGGGAGGTCAGCTTGGTTTTTATTCCAGGAGCGTTAGAAAGGGAATCTTCACTAGCTGGAAAAAAAGGGTTCCCACATCCTCTTTACTGATGGTTTGATCACTAATATGAGGCAAAGAGCTGCATAGATACAGCAGGTTCAAACTGCTAAATATCTTAGCAGGATACAGTGAAGAGAAGGGTAGAACCAAGGGATTTAGCTGCTTGATTTGATTTATAGGGAATATAGCAAAGAAGCATTTTAAATCCTATCAAACACGAAGCCTTAGAAGTCAATGAGACAGGATATCCCTCTGCAGCATTGTGCTGGGTAAGCCTGTTAATCTCCAAATCCTTCACTTGTTTCATGATGGGATGTTGTAGGCAGCTCACCATTACTGCCTTTTCTCCATTTGCAGATGCCTGCACATTTAGCTGGATAAGAAGTGAAGTGAAAGTGCTACTTTTGTGTGGAAGGGATTGGGTGGAATACTTTCTACTGTGCTGAAAGAAGACTTAAAAAAAGGCAGGGATTCAAGCTGTAGAATTTTTTTCTTTTGGTAGGAGTGTAGTTTTGTTTGGTTTTTGCATTGCCTTTTTTTTTTTTTTTTTTTTTTAATGGGAGGGAAATGGCAGTCCCTGGACAAACTTTTCTCAGATTAAAACACACTCCTGCTTTATAGATGATTCTTCTAGTGGTCCATGAAGACCTCCTGTAAGAAACCTGCAGGTCTCACACTACCATGGTCAGTCCCCTAACCTGTTCCAGCCAACAGTCTTCAAGCCAAGCTGTGTGGAAGCTGTTCTGTCCTCCGCATGCAGGGAGCTGTGAAGGAGGTGAACCTGTGTGCCATGTCCTAGGAACCTGGGTGTGGGGAGCAGGGTGCCCTGGAAGTCACCAGCAGGCACATTCCTAGTCCCCACCACAGCAGGAGCATCACAGCTGTTGGAACCTCTGACTGCCCTGGAGGACTTGAGACCCTGGCAGGGGACTCAGAGACCTTGGCACGGAGTCAAAGACACCTGTGCCTTCGGTTTTAGCCCTCGGAAAAAACAATTACCAACTTTGTGTGAGGAGTTACAAGCAACAAGAGTTTGAGTAGAATGGTAGTGAATTTATCACAGGGTGAAAAAGTAGAATTTTGGGGTTTTTAGAATGGGGGTTCAGGAGGCAAGATGGAGGAATCTGGGCATGTCCTGTCTTTTTTCTTCTCCTTCTTGTCCTCCATTTTCTGCTGTGATGGTGGCACTTTTGGATTGGTCTAGAGTGGAGACAAACTGTCTAACATAGGTGATAGGTATTGGAAAATTATTGTGAATAATGTACGTGTAGTTTTTAGTATAAAAAGATAACACTGCCCCAAGGCAGTCGGTGTGGCACAAACCAACCGGCCAGACAGACCTCAGTGGGTCACAAAGACAATGTATTAGATAAGAGAAAATAAACAACCTTGAGAACCAGAGCTGAGGAATCTCAACTTCTTCTTCGGTCTCAGGGCTGGGAAAAAGAGACTTTGTGACACCTCGCGGTCATCTCGACACAGCTTCTTGAAATCTCATCACACAGCAACTTGAAATGGGGCTGTGCCTGCAGGTAGACAACAGTATGGAAGCAGATAGGCCAAAACCTTTCTGACACTTCCTGCCACCCAGAAGAAGGGTTTTCAGATGAACAGTGATATTGTTGATATGCAAAAAAGCATTTTTCTCTGCTCAGTTGGAGCAAATTCTAGCTCAGCCCCAATGAGGCTGGCTGCTCCCTTTCCCATACAGCAGTTATACCCTTGGAGTAGGATGGAGGTTTTGGCTGCTGGCTTCCCATGCCTTACTTAGCAGTGAACAAACTACAGCAGCTGCAAACACACCTCTGTGAGCTGAGGGTGCAATTGCATCTGCTCCCAGAGCAGCCAAGGCCAGAGCTGTTCAAAGGATGGTTAACAAGGCACCAGCACAGGCCACTGCAACATGCAGAAGGGCAATGGGTTCTTTGACCAGTGTTAGGACTTTCAGACATAGCAAGGTGTTTTCCTTAGTCCAGAACAAATTTCTAGACTGCCCTCCTTTCACCTTCCCACTTTTCTCTCATTTGTGAAGTCCACAAGGACTCTTTCATGCTGACAGAAAGAAGAATTACTCTGATGCATTGCAATAAATTGCAATAAATTGCAATAAATTGCATTGACTTTTTTTTCCTTTTTTTCGTCTCCTGCTACTTGTACAATTGATTTTGGGATGAAGCATGCAATCACAACTCACTCACAGTGTCACAGCAGGGACTGAATTACCCAAGGGAAAAGGGTTGGAGGAGGGAAAAGTCTGTGAAGGACCATTATATCTTCCTTCTTTTCTACATACCTGAACTGCTTTTAGGGCAATTCAGTGCTGGCTACACCAAGGAGACACAGGTAGGAACTTGAGCTAAAAGAATTGGGAAAAGTCTTATTGTGGCCTGTCACAAATGTGATTAATGACATCTGGCAGGCAGAGACAGGGGAAAGAAGGGAAGGCAGCACAGAGGATGGAAGAGTAGCACTTATCACAGACAGTGCAGCCAGCAGCTCATGGTCAGAGAGAGACAAGCATGGAAGGCAAGGTGAGCCCAAGTTGTTAGCATCATTTCATTTTTAAGGGCATCAAGGATGGGAAAACACAATGGCAGCCATTTTCCTGGGTGAAAATGTTGCTTTGAAAGGCAGCGTGTCCTGGTTCAGGGTAATTTTTTTTCCCCCCTCCACTCTCTGGAACAAGTCTTAAAGGTGCAAAACTTATTATTCAGCATAAACAGAACAAGACTATTGGGGATAAAAGCATCATATAGTCAACCTAGGACATTGTATAAGGCATTTTTCAGTTTCAGGAGGAGCACTCAGCATGATACAACAAGAGATAAGAAAGGTTTGAAAAAGGACAGGGAAGATAAGACAGAGCTGCCAAAATATCTGGAGTCAGTTTAGGAGACTTCGGGTACCACTGGACACCTCATATCGTCCAAATGGTAGGATTCTAGCGCTAATGATTGGTATTGTCACTAGGGACTCAGCCTCAGTAAACATTACCAGCTTGTTCTCTACATCACACTTCTTGCATTAATACTTCCATTTGCTGCAGAGGATGCCCTTGAGATTTATGGTGGAGCAGCAATGGCATTTTGGACTTCTGTCAGGAATTACATTTTATTACTGGAATCTGAAGAATTGGGGGATAAAAATAATTAAAGCTGTTTTAAGAAAATAGTCTGAACTGAAAGTATTTTAAAAGCTTCCAGTAACAAAATAACCATCATAAGTTAATTTGCTAACAGCATCTGATATTATCTTTTATGCACTGACTGACTGGCTATGATCTAGGACACAGTCCTCTTTCTTCCCATCTCCTACGAGGATTGGTAAGGAGAAAAGAGGTAAAACCCAGTATATAAAACATACTGGGCAGCTTCTCTTTTCAGTGGTTTTACTCTCTATAAATCCACGTGACAGAACTGTGGTTTCAAACTGCCAGCAGAGCCTCAAAGAGATTCTGCTTCTAAAGAAACATCATGAATCATTTTCTTCCAAAATATTTCCTGCCGTAGAAGGCAGCACCTGAATCAGAGTGTTTGTGACCTGGTGTAGGTGTGAGTGAAACAAGATGCCAAGTTGATCATTCTATGAGCTGCCATGACAATCTTTGCCTCCCCAGCACAGACACAGTGTGGCTGGCACCCTGCTATCCCCAATGTGCATAAAGGATTTGCTGTAATGTCAGATTAGGGTTTGCCTTAGCCCTGTCACACAAATATTCATTGCTGTGTTACTGCACAGCAATTCCTAGAGAAATCCGCAGAAATTTCTACTACAGAAAGAAATTAACTGGGCTGGCCATCTGCTCTTTGGATTTACAGGAATTACAGTGCATCAGTTGCATATCTCATCATGTCAACGAGCTCAGCAGAGTCATAAGGCTCCACAGGTGGGATTCTGCTGTGAATTCAGAAAAGCTCCTTAAAAGAGAATTTTGGGAATAAAAATGAAATTTAAAAAAAAAAAACAAACCAAAACCAACAAAACAATACAGCACAAAACAAATAAAGCCAGGTAAAAGCAACACACAATTTAGTTTTCTATGATTTCTAACAAGGACAGTGCTCCTCTATGAGCACAGAGGGCAAGGGTTGAAGTTTGGAGTTCCCCTACACCTTATCAAAACAGCAGGGCCTCCAAGGAGTTCATTGGGGAGTCCAGAAAAGTAAAATAAAACAGGAGATGGGAAAGCAAAGACCAAGCAGGACAGGCTTTATGTAGGCAGCCCTTTGTGAGTTTGTGCCTTCCCACTTTTAAAAAGAGTAGGAGAAAATTTATCATCCCATCCCATTATTATACTGGGATTGGGGAAAAGCTGTAATAAAGGCTGGTTCTCATGCTGGCACTGGATCTTCATCTGTGCAGGTAATTTAGCAGCCTTGAAAGGTGTTATTGGAAGACAAGATGGAAAGAGAAGGTGTCTGTTTACACTAAGGAGTTAAAAAGAGAGATGGGAACATTGGAAATCATGCAGTGCAATGGCAAAATCCTGAAAACTAGATTAGACTTTGTTCTTTCTCACTTTGTTTGGGCTTTTTTTGAATAGTGCCTAAAGTAAAATTTCAGATAAACAGATTTTTGTTGTATCTATTTTTCTGAAAAAAATCTCTCTCTCTTCTGTCTGTGTGTGCATGTACATGTGCCTGTTTTTATTAATATAAAAATTTCTTAGAGCAATTTAATCCAAAGAGTGCCATCTACTGCTCACAAGAACAAGTTGCATGTGTAAGCACAGCAAATTTGGGTACTGGATATGGCTTCCTGCACAAAGATGGCTTTATGATATGAAGACTTCAGGCATCTCAGACCATTTTAGATTCTTCTTGGATCTAAAAGGTGGGAGATCTGCTACAGGGGCCAGCACTCCCAGCAGTGCTACAGCTCTCCTGTCAACAACATTGAAAACAATTTTTTTCTTTTGTTCTCAGGTTACTTTCCAGTTTATCATCTCAAGGCAAGCTGAAACTGGCACTGATGTGCTTTGTGGGATGGTACACCTACAGCATTTAAGACATTGGCTGTCTGAAGCACAGATGTGAAAGGGAAGGCTTCAGGATTGCTGTTTGGCACGCTGCTCAAATAGCAGGTTGCAGCCAAGCATAAAGACCATAAATTGCCTCTATGCCCCCATTGTCAGTCACTCACAGTTCTGAAGCTTGTCACAGTATCATTACACCTTCTTCTATCTTCCCTTCTTGGCTGGAAGAAAAACCTACTGGGGTTTCCAGGGTGTTGAACTAAGGTTGGTGCTGCCTGTCTGCAAATGACAAACTGAAATCTGTATAAATACATCTTGTGTAATATCTGTTCACATGTTAAAGCACCACTAAATGCCTTTCTGTGGACTGGGGTTTTTTTTACAGACTAGCTCAAGCTGGGCACTGAGTGACTTTTCACCTGACCTGGAGTACTTTTAGTAGTTGTTACACATTTCTTGTTGAAGCTGTGATGGTACAAGATCATGAGCCACCTGTGTGAAATACTCCACATTCACATATAAGGAAGGTGTTACTGCCAAACACCTCCAGCAAAGAGGAGGAAATCTTTGTATGTTGCCTGAGGAAAATACAAAAAGTAGGATCTTAAAATGTCCTTTATCCACCTAACTGGAAAGCTTAGATAATTGTGTATTAAATCAGCATACTCTGAGTTCTCTGTTCAAAGTACATACATTTCATATAGTTGCTCTTACATAAGCAATTGTTGAAAAAATAACTAAATGCCAGTCATATCAGAAGCATGCATCACATGCTGTTATTGAATCATGATGGATCCAGATTTATTATCTTAGAGTTCCTAAAATATGATTTTTGAAACAATGATACTCAGATGCAGATGTTTTCCTTTTTTCCCATTATATTGTAGAACATAAATAACCACTTTATCTCATTCTGCCAGCCCAAAGAACATAATATTGTAATCTGGATAGCATATTCATTACTGGAGGAGAACTGGTCCATTCAGGCCCAGATATGTTGCATGTGCAATAGGGCTGCTGCATTTAGGAAACACATCAGCATCTCTGCTACCCTTAGTTGTATCAACCCCTAAAAAACCTAATCAGTATCCACATTAAAGTTTATTGACTGGAGAAATAATGTGTGTGACCAAGAGTCTCTTGTGCAGCAAAGCTGCTCTCCCAGGCAAGGAGTGTCTGGCAGGGGAACTGGATGGAGGGTAGGAAGTGGCACCTCAGTGGAGCTGCTAACCAGCACCAGCACTCACCAGCATGATTAGCTTGTAGCTAGTGCCAGCCTGATTTTTTCACACATCCTCGTTTAGATGAGATGTGTGAACTGCCCCATTTACCTCAGTAAATGTTAATCCCGGAGTTAACAGCTGATATCAGATACTAATGCTAACTACATTCCTTATCAAAGAACGGCAGAAAGGAAACTTTCTCAGTTAGGCAGAATTTGGCATTCAAAATATTTTCCAAGCAAGCCAGCTTCATTCAAAACAGCATTTTCTGGACAAGATTCGGTTTCCATTGAATGGAGTTTTGTCACTGAAAATCTCTGGAAGAAAAATGTAACAAAAGTCCACTGACATCTGCCCAGGCATAAAAAATCCTCACCAGGTTCAGTGTCCTGGTAATAAAAATTTCTTTAGGTGCTTAGCAGGGCAGGCCTCCCAGATTTTGCAACAGTCATGGCTGCTCCAGTGGGAAGGGGAGCTTCTCCCTCGTATGGACTCCAGGAGAGAAACAGAGTGCCATAGGGAAGGTGCCCAAGGAGCATCCCTGCTGAGTGGCAGGCTTTCCTGGGCTGCTGCAGGAAGGCACAGGATTGGTGGCAACAAGTGGCAAGACCCTCCTTTCCTTCCTCTCCTTTTTTCTTGCTTCAGTTGCCAGCACATCTATTCAGCTCCACACCATGACAAGGCCACAGGCTGTCATCCTGATGATTATCTGCTGCATGCTGAGAAGACATGGACTATTTTTGTTGAGAGATGTAACAGGTTTCAAGCAGTTTGCCGATTACAACTGCTGTCTAGCCAGCCACCAGAGCATGCCAGCTAATCCTTTGGAATAGGCTGGTAATAGTCCTAGGAGGAGGATTAAAAGGGGAATGTGAAGTCAGGTAGGAAGGGGCATCCAAGCAGGTGAACTGGTTGGTTTTGGTCAAATGTGTGCCACTAGCTGAAGTGACATGCCAGCTACAGAGATAAAGGAACTTTAAGGAGCTTTCTGCAGGTAACCTGCAAGAAGTAGAAGTCAAGCCAGCAGATGATGGGATTGGATGGGTTATGGACAGGAGGAAAGTGCAGCAAGGCTTGAATGTTGGTCTGAACAGAAGCTGTTCCTGCAGCTTTCCCTGTAAAATGAACAGCATTTCAGGAACTCTGAAAATCCTTCTCTAACTTATTTAGTCAGGGGCTAGATGGCACTGTGTACCCAAAAAATAAGGTGTTAGTCACAGATTTCATAGTCAGATGTTTCTGTGCAGGCTGTGAAAAGTGAACAGCAGTGAAAAGCAGTGACAAGACAGGAGCAGCAGCCAGAGAACCAGACTTCTGATGCTGTGATTATATATACAGAAGCTTTATTTATGGGGAGAAAATGAAGGACCCACTTTCTGAACTGAATATCCCCAAGTTTCACTCTCTTTCCAGACCTGCACATCTCTTTGCAGTCCCTTGCCACCACACCTGCCTGCTGTGTCAGGCTGGTTGTTGGTGCTGGGGAAGAGCACAAGGCCCACAGGCCCTTTCTGTCAAACCACAAGCTGCTTTTCTGCCAGGAGCATGTGGAAGCACCAAGCACAGCTTGTCCCCACCAAGGGGAAGCTCACCTCCTCCCACAACACCTGCAGGGCTGCTGGGACAAGTGCCAGGGCATCCAAGAAGCAGATTACATTGCCTCTTGTGGGGAAAGAAAACTTTTCATCAAAGTTGATGAATTGATAAGGCATGATAAAACACAGCAAACTGCATTCAGCTCTGAAATCTAGTGGGATTTAAGACTTTTGTAGTTGGGAGAAGGTCTTTTTTCCCCTTCCTCAGTAAAGTCATGAAGGCAGAAAATTCAGCTTGTCTTAAAGTCCCAAGAACTTTCAGAAGCTGTCAGTTTACAAAAACCTGGTGTTTGCACTCGCAGAAGTATATGGAAAATTACACTGGCAGGTTGTTTGGGGTTTGTTTTTTTCTGTTGGCCCCCACAACACTCACAGCTTGAAAAGGTGGAAACGGTTCCCCCAGAATTACCCTACAATGATTCATTCCAGCAATTACCCCCTGCAGCTCCAAGTGTTGCTTTCTTGATTATGGTACATTGCCATTCAAGTGATGGGAAAGAAAGTGGCAGCTTAAGCAGTGAATTCTTTACAGGCTTGACACTGAAGCTCTACCACTGGTAGAAGCTGGCTACAACAGGAGGAAAACCAGCCTGGATAGGGAGAGAAATCCTGTGTCCCTCAGGTGGTATCTTCTGAGGGGTTCATTTGGCATTTTGTACACATCATTTGAAGAAGCACAGAGTGGGCCAGGGGTTGCAAGCATCTATGGATGGAATTGCCACCATGTTATTTTTCCTGTCCCAAGAGTATTTGGTGTCTGAGTTGCAGATGGAAGCCTTCAGTGATAGGGACGAAGAGGGACCTCTTGAGGAAGAGAGCCATTCTCATGGCTCATCCACTATCCTGCGCACACATTGATTGAGCTGCTGGGTGCTTGTCACAACATGCACCTTTTGATTGCTTTCAGCTATCCTGAGGGGATGAAAGCTTTACTTGCTTGTTTTGGCACAGAAGGACATCCTTAGTTATAGGGTCTGTTGTCTCTGAGTTCCTCAGACCAATAATCCCAAGCAAATCAATGGTATTTGCTCGTTCTTCCTTGACTTGCCTTAATGGGCCATGGAGATGAATATGCAGATTAGGTGTGTTTAGAAATGCTCTGCCCCACTGACAATAGTAACATGAACAGGAACATAACGCAATCTGAGTTGCTGTTCTATAATGCTTCCCTGCAATTGCCATTTAGACTTTTTCTGAGCAACCAAGGAGTTATGTTTTGTTAAACCTTAGGGAGACGAGTTCTATTGCTCTAGACTGTGGATGTGACAACCTGGTCAGAGAGCAAGAAAACTAAGTAAGTTTTTCCAGAATTGGCTAGTGAGACTTTAGGAGTTGAAGATAAACAATGATAGCTTATTATAAACAACATGTAGGTGTGGTTTTCTTACTCTCTGTTTTCTTGTTTTTCTCAAAGATTGTTTATAAGAAAGGCATTTTGTTAATTAGACTAATCAGGTCCATCTGTATCAGTACAATGTATAAAAAGGGGAATCCAAAGTAAAGCTGAGATGCTGTGCAAACCAGCCCTCTGGTGAATCTGTGTCATTTCTTACTCAACAGCAACATTGGAGAACCAAATAAGAAATAAAAGAAAAGTGTCCAAGGCACTTGATATAAATAAGTGCAAGTGGAATATGAAGACTTAAGTCCTTTGGTGGCCTACAGGAAACCAAAATTCTCCCACCAAGTGGGCAGGATCAAATAGCAACACCACAGTGGGAAATACTCTGTCATATCAACAAAGGTCTCTGAAACCATAAATCCATATTTTAAAAATCCTCAGAGGATTTTATGCTGCTTCCAGCTTTCCTCTTCCTACCTTTGTCCTTCTTATTCTCCTATTTACCTTCAGGGCAGTATGTGCAGACATACCTAGAGCAGCCATTAACACAGATAAACTGGTTACCAGCAGCAATCAAGTCATTGGGCACATCCACATGATGTTTTGCATGGAATTATGAAGTTACCTGCCCTGAACTCCTGGGCTGTCCTGACACAGCTGTCCCAGCCTGGGTGATATCCACAGCATGACATTAAATGTTTGGAACCTTGAGCAGATTTCTACAATTGATTGATGAATGTGCTGATGAGTCTTCACATTCAGAGCATCAGCCACAGTCAGGTCCAGCATATGCCCAAGCCCATTTCCTTGGCTTTCCTTCTTCTTTTTTTTTTCCTTTTATTCATCCCTAGGCCTTCTAAAACACTTCCATATTAGGAAGCTTTAATGAACTATCAAATTCAGTTTATCCTCTCCAACCATCACATTTTCTTGCAGAAAGGAGTGATATCAAATATTTGCAGAGCTGCTTCATCCCCTACTCCACCATGCTCTCACCTCCAGCACAAGGAAGTTGTAGGTTCAAATTTGTCTCACCAAGTAGGTCACAAAGCACAAAATATACTTATTAATACTTATTATCTTTTCTCTCCAGCAATCAGAGGAACTTGGACAAAATTAACCAGCAAGCAAGCAATTGCTCTGATGGCTATGGAAATGAGCCATTGCGTTTTATGTTCTTGGCTTGCAGAGTACAACCAAAGTGCAGTCTGAGGTCATCTTCAGATGAATCTTGTTTTCAAGATCCAGCCCTGGGCAAGGTGGCAGAGCAAGGCAGTCATGGTAGGTGAGAGCATGGCAGGTGATCTGAGAGACTGACCAGAGCATTATTTAATTGATGTGGAAATGCACCAACAGACTCTCGCTTCCATATGTAAAGGGATGTCTCAAGGGACTGGTTGAACTGGTTGTGATGACTGATTTACATAAGCAGAGCAGTGAGAATCGATTATGGTAATGCCAAAATTTGTCCAGAAGTGTGGATTTATCCTGTGTTCAACCATGTAAAATCACAGGACAAAAATTTTCAGCAACTGTTCTGCTTCTAGAGCATGGAAATCACACCTAAATCACACATTTGCTTTTAATGGCAAAGTTAAGCTGGGCATTAACTTTCTCCTGCGGCTCCTCAGGAAAATTGCAAGCAATTGCCCAAGTGCAGGTTCAGCCAGGGTGTGTGCAAAGCTAACACAGAGAGCAAAGGTGTTTGGGTGTAGCTGAGGGCTTATTTTGGTCTGGAGCATGGCTATTAACAACAAAAAGCATGATAAGAATGCAGTCAGAGTTCAGCGTCCTTGCCTAAGTATACAGGACTGAGAGTTAATAAAAACACGTTCTTACACATGCAGAAGGTAAATATACACCAGCCTCCACAAAAGCATTGTAATAATTTCATAACTATGATAATTTAATAATTTTAGAGGGTATCAAAGCTTTACAGTCATCCTGAACTTACAGGTTGCATTACAGGTAGCATCACCACTGACCTGGGTGATGACCTGGTTAGCTGACCTGGGACTCAGGGGAACATAGAGAGAAGTGAGAGGGATTCGAGATTAAGCTCAAAGCCTGCCTCTGCACAGATACTTCTACTATTTTTTTTAAATCTATAACATAGTTATTCTGCAATGCCAGTTTTCCAAAGCCTGTAAATTATTTCCAACTATGTAAGTTTAGACTGTATTTCTACAAAGATCACAAGATATTGTTGCCATCTATGAACTAAATATTTTGTGTGCTATGTGGATGCAGTCAAAGAATGAATTATTGAGCAGCTATCATGGGGTTTTTTGTGATTTACCACACAATAATTTAGAAACTGTAGCTCATGCTAAATTCAATTATTTCTCCTGCCGCTTGGCTTTTAAATGTGCCGTGCTTGTCTTACATTCAAAGGACTTTTCCTCTGCCCTCAAACAATTAAGAGAATTTACAGGATGGAGGTTAAGTGCTAGTATTAGGATTAAAAAAACGGCATTAAAATCATTAAAAGCAAGTACTATAAACTGTAGATGAACATCTAATAAGCTGAAGAAAAAGTACCTGATTTAGCTTTCATACATGTACCTAATAATCCCTGAATATTTTTAAGTGACTCCAGGATGGGGTTTATTTTCCAGTTATACTGCTAATACAGACATGTAAAATCAGCATAAAAGTTCATTTAGAAGTATATTTTTTTAATATTACTGAAAGTATTAGAAATTTTCCTGCAATATATCACAAGTGCATAGCTGAATTCACACTTACAGCACCAAAAGCTCTTGCCAGTCATTATGAAAACGTAGCACTGCCAGGAAAAGAGGGATGTGGGCAGGAGTGATGGGTTAATCAAAACTGATTCTGCCATTAAATATGTGTATCTATACATATTACATATACACACTCACATATCTATAGTATGCAATAGAAGATGTGTATGATATACAGCATATTGAATACCACATGTACCACATATTACATTACATATTATATAGTATGAATATAATACTCTGATTCTGCTATGCTATGTTGTGCTACATCATGTTACATTATTTATAGACATACTTACTGTATTTTAATGTTTCTTTGATAGTTGACTATATCAGAAATGTCCATAAATTCATAGAATCAGCTTTTTCACCATGTTTCTGCTGAGTATGCCTTCTTTTATTGGACCAGTCCTTCTGAGAAATAAAATGCTTTTCAGTTCTGGATGGATTAGCTTTAGGGAAGGTACATGACCCACATGCACTGTCACAACAGAAAGTCAACTTTTGCACTAAGTTCATCCCCTCTGTGCTTTCCTGTGGGAATGGGTTGTGATTGAAAAGGAAATATATAATGTTTTGAAGACAAGATCTAAAGCAGACAGTAACTTGCCTTCCGCATTTCAGGAACTGCAAGGATATTTTGTCCTGATTATATCAGCTGCCTGGGAGTGCTTCTTTTCTAGTTTATTCTGTAAAGATAACTCTTACGCAAATTGTGCCTTTGGGGTTAGAAAGATGGGCTGGTGTAGAAGTTATCAGGCTGTTGTTACTTTCCAAACAGTTTGAAGAAGTTTCAGAAAAGGTTGTGAACAATGTGCATCCTCTCTTAGACTTTTATTTAACCTTTGTAATGATGCATAAGAGAACCCCCTGGGCAAATACCACAGTAGTTCAGCCATGGTCTGATGGCTATTTTTCTAATGTGTGGTAATCTTGCTAAGTACATTAGACCAGGGCTGTTGATAAAGAGCTCCTGGAAGCAAACAAGAGGTAGTGCCATATTTTTATGGAAGGGTTTTAGTTTCCACAGCAGGCACTCCTGGCACTTGGACAATTTTCAGCTAATCTACAGCATGCCTAATCTTCATCAATGCCCAAGCTGTGACCCATGACGTTCTCTCATCAGTTTGGCTTCTCTTTTTAAATTGTACCTCCACTTACACTGTACCACCATTGAGTTCCTCAGCAACATATTCCGGCTGAAGAACGATCAGAAGTGCAGATCAGATGGGGCTTTGAGCAACCTGCTCTAGTAGAAGTTGTCCCTGCTCATGGCAGGGGGGTTGGAACTAGATGACCTTTAAGGCTCCTTCCAACCCAAACCATATGTGATTCTAAGTACGTGTCTATAATGTGAGCCTGTGTGTGTCCTCGTGTGTGCATACAACATATCTCTGTGTGTACATGTGCAGGAAGATTTGGGCACTTGCACATGTACACAAAAATTTGGTACAGAATGGACTATTTCAGTCAAATATTTATAAGGAAAAGATCTCATAAACAAAAGCAATGTATCATACTCAGTGATGAAAAAAACACTTTGTAGAACAGTGCTCTGGAGATTGCAATATTCCTATTACAGACCCTCAAAGCCAGCTTTTGCTCAGCCAGAAGATGCAATGCAGGCAAGTCTGGCCCACTGTAAAAATATTACTCCCAGACTTTCGGTTTTCTTAGCACAGTCAAGTTTTGTTTTCAGAACTGCTGGTAATATCTTATGCTAATACTTTGCATCAGTCCTATTGCTTCATTTAAACCAAATGACACTGCTGCTAATCCAATCTGTTTCTCAATAACACAGCCAGCCATGTACTTACTGTTCTAAGGTAATTTTAGGGGTAGTTTCTCTGTATGCATCTATAAACCACAGTTAAACATAGCATGAATGATGAAGTGACAATGAGTTGCCAACAGAACAATAGACATCAGCAAAATGCCTCTCATTTCTCACCCAGCCCTGGATTCCTCATGGAGAAGCTTCCTGTGGGTTTGGGAAAACTGTTTACTTCTTCCAAGCAGCAGTAACCAAAGAGAGACCATGATGGATTTTGCAAACAGGGTCCATGTTTTATGTGCTCTATCTCGTGTCAACAAAGCCAGGAAAAGTGGAAGAGGGTTGCAGAATGGCCCATGGGTTGGATTTTCTTCTTGTCCTCTGCAGCACACGATGACCTGAAAACACCCGGTACTGATGCTACTTCATTCTGAAGGCAAGTATTTGCTGTGCAGAGTACATGAAGGGTGAGCAGAAGTTCTTGCTACCTGTTGCCAGACCAAAGAATTTACCCAAGGAGATGAAAGACTTCATTATTCCTTCTATCTCAGAAGAAGAAATATAATAACATACTTCTGGGATATCCCCCTACAACAAACAAACAAACAAATAAATAAATAAATAAATACATACATACATACATACATAACTTTAACAAAAAATCTTTATGATTTGTATTTACCTAAATTGCATTTAGGGACTCTGGCCAGCTCAGAATGGAGATTATGCTCTGAGAGAATTAAAACAAGAGTATCCTACTTGTCTCTGTGGAAGCGCCTTCGCAAAATACAGGTATATTAATTGCATCTGACCAACAGTTGCTATTACAAGAAACAGCTGGAAGTCAGTCCATGTTTGCCTTTCCCTGCTGATCATCTTTCTATTCATCTTCTGTTCTTTCATGGCAGACTGAAAAATACTTTGAAAAAATGATTAACTGATAACTACACATATACTCACACCCATATCTCTGTCTGAAAAATATCATAGTCTTTCCCTGCATCTATAATTGAAAATAATTGCCCTATATGTAACATTAACACTTATTTTATCAACAATGCTGCTGATTTGTTTTTATTTTACACAGTATCCTAAGAAGCAACTCTTGCATTGGGAGCACCATCAAAATTGCTTTTTTTTTTCACCTTTCACCTATACTTGTTGTTGAGAATTCATCCTTTTGGATAAATGAGAAAAAAAAGCCCACATCTTATCTTCCAAGATAGGAAGTAAGATGAATTTATGGGGCAAATAAGACCTTTTATAGGTCCTAACAGTTGTAGGGGACAGGTCTCCAGTCAGAAGTCAGGAGGGGACAGTGAAAGGATATCCATGGCTGGTCTTAGCCACAGCAGCAGCCAGTATCCCCCTAGTCCAGGGGCTGGCTGGACACATGCCTGAGGTCATTACTTCCATTTCCTAGCATTTGTTAAATGATGAAATTAAATTAAATTGCAACCAAATATGAAGTGTGGAGACTTGAAAATATTCCTCCCCAAACTGTTCTGCTTTAATGGAGCAGTGGCTCATGGTTTTTTAGCCAGTTACATTTTCTGACAGCATTTTAAGGGCAGTGACTTTGATTCACTCCCGTCCCTATGTCAAGAGGAGGTCTTTTAATCTATTATTTTCATCAGAATACTTTTTGTAGTTTCCCTTCCTGTGTCAGTATCTGGAAGTGACATGAAGAAAGAAGATTTCCAGTACCCAGTTGTGCATCATGGATCATGTCCACCTGGTTTAAGGTGTGGAAGTCAATAATCTTCAGATTGAATAAAAATAATGACACTAAGGATGACAGGTTGGCTTTTTTTTTTAAATCTGAAAATTATATGTTACAAAGTATTTGCTAACAATAAAAACAATATATAAAGTCTTTTGCAGTTTTTTAAATTAATAACTGTACGGATACTTATACAAACTTAAGGAGCAGTGATTCTTGAACAAATTAACTGAAAAAAAAAATTAAACGGTGTCTGTTCCTAAATGCAACTAAAACATGAACATAGAAACTTCTAGAGCACCTTGAAACACACTGAAGGCTCTGTGATAAAAAGTGTGACCATCAAGAGCTTTCATTATACTCTAATTGGGGCATGTTCATTTCTGCTAATACCTTCTGGTGCACTCATCATATAAAGGACTGGACTTACCTGAGTTGTGCAACTGACTGGATTAATTGACTATGTTATTTTCTAGGAAAATGTATTTGAAAGTCTTTGTGCAATAAAGATAAAAAATTCTTTTTTTTTTTTTAATTTGAGAACTTGAGATGTGTGTACGGTGAGGGTATTTTTTTTTTCTTTTTTTTAAGTTTTATTGATCTTTCCTTAGAAATGTGAGGAGACATTTTTATGTTCAAAAGATCTGCTATACTGAGAAGAAATGAACTGAATTATTACTGAGATAACACTGTTACAGTTTCATTGAACTCTTTAAAAACTTTTCCATGAGAATGATACCTGAAATTGCTTATTTTAACATGATATTTATTTAAACTGCTTAGGCATTAATTTATTCTCTGTTTTATGAGTGTGTTTTCCTTTTGTTTTCTTCCTTAGGATCAGATTTATAGGTGGTTACAACATATGCTATTAGAATTGGGGAACTGAAAAGGTCAGTTTTAGATATAGCAAAACCTCAAGAATGAGAACCATTAAAAAAAAATCTGGAATATCTTCCCTCTCCCTGAGGTCTTTCACTTGAGGAGCTTTCCAGATCTATTAAAACAGATCTGCATACCAGGTTATTGCTTGTCATAGGTCACCATTCACCATGGGTGACAGCGCAATCGCCTCTGCTGAGCCAGACTTGACCTAGAAACACCAAACAGCTGAAAAAGCTGACACTGCCAATGTCTCAGGTACCACTGTGGGGCACAGAGGTTTGGAGACAGTCTAGTATGTGGGTTGTTTCACCTCTTTAAAATGGTCATTTTACTTCCCATTTCCAGCTGGGGACATAGCATCATGTCTGCTGTGAAGTGAAAGCAGCAGCTGGGCAGGGAAGGAAAGGGCAAAGGGGAAGAAAAGAGTTTGTCTGCAAATCTGTTAAACACGAGCTTATTGAAATGTTGGCATCTATGAGGAAACAGCCAAGAACAAACCAATCTTCTTCTTGAAGAAGCCAGCTGTGACCTTCCTGGTGAGCTGGAGCTTGTCTTTGTGGGGACAAAAATGTTCATGAAAGATTGTATGAAATGTGTATATATATATATATATCTATATATATATATATATATATATATATCTTTAGGACCTCAGTGTTTCTATGTTAGCTTTTATTTGAAGTTATAAGATTAATTTTATTTCTATTTGCAACATTCCAGAGGCAGGGAGCAAAACCAAAGCCACAACATCTAAGTCATGGCCTAAGCCAAGGCTTAGAGTGGCAATCAGATCACAGTCATAGTCTGTCCCATGTTACTTGGGTATGATAGCATCCCCAGTATCTGCCCTGCTTAGGATGCTTGGGTTGTTACAAAATACTCCTGCTAATAAAAACAAGAACCCCAGAACAGCCATTAGTTTTATCCTCATAGCTGGGGGACCATATATAACTTATGCTAATAATTTTCCATATCTAAATCACATCAAATCCATAATTTTCCATTTCTAAATCACAATGCAGAAACCACTGTAAAAGATAAAAACAGACAGGAATCTTGCAGGTGAACAATGCAATTTCTTTAAGCATCTTTCATAGTATTTTCTAAGCATTATTTTAATTGATTTAAGATAATCCCGAGCAGTGAATGTGTTCTTTCTGTTCTACAGCAAATCTGATTAGAAAGCCAGTTAAAATTAATAGGATGCTATTTTCACATGTTAGTCTTTTTTTCAGTCGCACCTCCTGCTGTCTCAATCCCCCTGAACAGCCTAATCAGCTCAGGTTGGGTCAGCTCCTCCTTTCCACCCCACAGCTGCTAGTGGACATGCCATTGTTGACCAGCAAGGATACAACCTCTGCTGCCTCTCTCCCTCCTTTTCCACAGGTAGGCTTCACACAGGTCCCTGCTGAACCCCAGAAATGTTGCACCTCTTCTCCTGAGGCTGCAACATCAAAGGCAGTTGAGTCCTGACTGAGCTTTCCTGCTTCCATACTGGCCTCTTTCCTGCTGCTGCCACTCAGCCTTATCCGGGCAGTCATCCTGCTGAGATCAGGCACCGTGGCCAAAGACCTGCCCAGCAGCAGCAGGGCAAGCAGGTTCAGATCAAAATAACCACCCCACTTCTCCAGACCTCACTTTTGCCTTTCATAAAAGGACATGATCTCTTCACTGGATCTGGAAAGGAATTTGAAGGAGTTACTGATGCCAGCTCTAGGCACTGCCAAAAGAGGTTATTGTGTATGCATAGACTTAATCCAGCTTTCAGATTATATGGAGCTAACCTGTAAACAGACCCAGCCACATCCTTAAAGGCCTCTGCCAGGTATGTTACTCTAGCTTCTGTAATGATACATCTGCAGGAATGCAAGATGAAACAGAGCTTATGACAGAGGCACTCTATGAAAACTTGGGCATGCCACATACAAAATTATTTGCCTGTTTGTATTTTGTAAGACTACCATAGTACCATTGCACTATGTATATTTAAAAAACCCAAGGATGACCCATGATTAATGAACAGAGTTGACATTTGGAATGATGGCTCTGCCAGGTTTTCTATGCAACTTGTACCAACCTCCTGCAGATAAATGTTTCAAAACCAGTGGCCTGACATTAGATACTCTAATAAAGTTGGTCTGTTTGCCAGAGCCACTGAGTTTAGTTGCTGCATATAAGCTATGCAAAAACTGTGGGTACTCAATAATTCTGATAATCAGGCTGCTGTTTTTCTTTTAGGTTACTAAAAGGAGATACATCTCAGCACAATTAGAAATTCATGTTTGTAAATCTTGTTCTCTGTTTTGATGAAATTTGCCCTTGAGAAATGTTATATAAGCTTATAAAGCCTAGATGAATATCAAGTTAAGGACCAGGAATAGGATATTTCTTGTCTGTGTTTAATTGTAGAATAGAGCTACAGGTATTAACCTGATTCACCAAAGGCATTGATAAGCACATCCATTAAATTTGTATATTGCTAATCTTCTGCTTGTGGTTCTCCAAGATCAAGGACTTTTTGATCAATTGAAAGTGTCCCCTGAGCCTATCCTTCACACCAATGATATCTTCTCTTTTTCATGTTCCAAGGATTGTCTTTCAGTCTTTGAAGTCAACCTGAACATTTTCCGTTGTGTTCTGAGTGTTATCATTCATGATTCTCAAAGGTAAACCAGACAGAAGACAGAGTACAACAAGTTAGGAAGACTAAAGAGGCAGTAAAAAGAAGACACTGATAACTGGAAAAGATAAATATGAATGAGTGAAATGCAAAAGGTTAATTTCAAATTTCATAAGGGCAAAAAAATACCAAAGAAGAAAAGTTCAGAAATGAAAAATATCCAGAAAATCAAGGACAAATGGCCAGAACTAGTTTTGTTGTTTTGCTTTGCTTTGCTTTTTAACAGAAAATGTCACATAGCCTATGAAAACATTTACGATTTAAATGGAAAAAAAATGAGGTCATGAAATAGATTAGTAAAGAAAGACAAAAGAAAATGGAGAGAAGGGAAAAAGAAAATATTTGTGGTGACTTATATTACTTTTTTAATGATAGAAATGCAAAGACTGAGAAAGTTACAAAGAAGGACATTGGCCCTTATTTAAAAAGTAATGATTACTACACATTTTAGCTGTAATGGCTTTGGGACTCCTCAGCTTTTCAGAGATAAAATCCTGACTGTTCAGTACCTATGGATGTTACAATATTATAAAGTAATTGCAGCGGATTCTGTGATTACTGTGCAACAATAATTTAATAAATTTAAACATGTTCTTAAAAATGAAGAAACTTGACATTAGGAATTATTAATGCAATAATATTACTATATAGTTTTAATGTTAATATTTAATATAATATGAATGCAGAAACAGTATTTTTCTGAGATAATATTATAATTTTTTATCTTCTTCTGTCTCAAACAAATTTCTTCCTTGGGCATATTTATTTCCCTGGGCATATTTATTTCTCTGGGCATTTCATTTCCCTGGGCATGTCCAGATGTCACTGTTTTCTTGTCTGACTTTGCTAGACCCAGCACAAGAGCCAGAGTTCATAACCAAGTGAAGAAGGCTTAAAATTGCCCATGAAAACAAAAAATGTGGGTGACTTCACAGCCAACAATATCTGTCCTGCTCTGGTGAGGAATCGCCCTTCCTATTCCTGGCTTGGATGCCATTTCACAGAGCTAGAACAGGGTAGGAGAAGAGCAGGGCTCGAGCACCTCCATCGTTGGGCAGGGTCAGTGGGTTTTACATTATTTTAGTAGCATGAAGGTAAGGTGCCTGTCTCTCCTGTACTGCACCTACACTCAGCTTTCACTGGTACTTGTTTACCTAAAACTCTCAGCAATCACTGGTTAGAACAGAGGTTAAAGACTTGCCCAGTTCATTGACAGCTATAGAATGGAGAACAACCTCAATTCACAAAGTAGATGAGTCCTTGCTGAAATGCATTCCTGCATCTAGTAATCTCTGCACAGGTTGTGGTGTTTAAGTTCATAAATATTTGCTTTTGCTTTGATTAAACACAGAGGTAGTGAACAGCTCCTGGTGCTGTATGAGGTACTGAAAGGCCTGTGATGTTAAATACCAGCTCCTTGCCCATCTCTGGCCAGCTGGGAGCATGTTACAATTCAGGCAAAGGGACAATTCTGTGTTACTTCAATATGTCCCATTCTCTGTGCTGCCTCCATCTACCAGTACATCACTTGCCAATGGTTGCAATACATTTTTCCTCTGACTCACCATATTTTTTTCAAATGCTTTCAGTACTGAAGGTTTCTCTATTTTTTTTTTTTTCCCCGAGCAAATTCTGTAGAGCTAGTAAAGAAAGAAATGAGAGGAAGGGAATCAGTTCCTGCAGGCTTTTGAAAAGGAATTTATCTATTTCAACTTGCAAATCACAATTCAAGTAGTATTTTTAACACCATGTCCATGCCTAACTTCTCTTTTAATGCATGAGGGGCTTGGAACCTATGTGTTTTGGGAAATCTCCCTGTGTACTTGCCTTCATCTTTAGATGTGAAAAACAGGATCTTAAAATTTCAGTGCCTCTTGCAGTTTTTTACAAAAATAGTTCCTCCCTACAACATGGATGCACTTTGAAGAGAATTGCACAAAATTATGACTGAATGATTCTTAGATTCTCTCTTGTCAGGATCTTATAAATTAAACAGCAATGTTAACATGCTTTTTTAGTTGCTGTGATGTTCCTGCTGTTGGTTTATTCTGGTATGTTGATGGCTTCAATCAGACCAGCTGATTGCTTTCTGTTAAGCAATATTTCTGCAAATACTTTTGGTATTTTATATGTATACTGCAGAAATTCAGACTGCACCTGCAACTAACACTATGTATTCAACTCTTTCTTTCACTGATCAGTTTTTCTCTGGCTCACACCCCTAAGAGAAATCAAGTCTTTTCAATTCATCATGAGCTGCTATAAAAACTTGCTTAATAGAATTTTGCACTTTCCACCAGCAATATTCAGAGTTGAAAAGGCACAACAGCTATATGGAACACACTGCAACCAAGGACTATGCTCATGAAGTCATGGAAGAATAATCTTGCTAGGTTTCTGTGCTTTTTCATAAAGGATCACATTTTCAAACTTGGAGCAATAATTGTTTGGCACTTCTGTAAAGCTCCTTCAGTGCTGAAAACCAACAGCAGGCACAGAAACTTAGATTTCCTCAGCACCTCTGAAAGTCAATCTATATGCAGTTTGGCTGCACAAATATGAGGCAATATACCTAACTCAGCTCTGAAGAGTTGTTCTATGCTATACAATATACTTCCAGCTTAAAAGTGGGGCATTTCAAACCACTCTAGCTATACTGAAATAGAAACTATGCCTGTTAAGATACCACTATTGAAAGGTTCCTTTCCTCCTCCTCCCCCTCAACCAATCCACTATCTTTGGAAGCACAGGCACCATCTATTCTGGGCACCACTGAGTTCCAGTAGAGCAACACTGGCCCATTAATGACCTCTTTGGTGAAAATATCCTAATAACCAGCACATGGGAGTAACAGAGAGGGAGGGAGTCCCATTTCTTCACCACATGCCCCCACACATATGCAGATTATTCACTGCCTAATGGCACATAGGTACTATGCCTTGTGCTGGAGTCAGAGCTCAGCACCTACCCATCATCTCCTCCCATTGCTGCATTTACAGCTTTTATTTAGCAAGAATTTAATGAGAGTGATTGTTGATGCCTGGAATTCTGGAGGGTAGAAATGTCAGGGACAGCAAACAAAAACAACAGCCACCATATGTCCTTGAAAAAGATCACATCACACAAGCCTTCTGAGCAGCCTCAGCAATGTGAAGCTGCCAGGACTTGAGCGTCTTTAAGTAATTTGTAATGCTTTGCAAAAATGCCCGCCCAAACTCAATAGGGGAAGATCTGCAGAGGTCTGTAACTCCTACCTTTAAGTAGATTCTCAAAATCTTAACAAGGAGGAATGAGAATAATACAAGACAGTTACAGTAATAATACTGTCATAGCACTCCTTAAATCCATAAAAATTGAGGGGTCATTACAAAATAGGAGACACTTGACTTTACATGATTTTTATAAGGGAGATCAATATTGCTCTGAAAAAAAACAACTGATACATGAATCACTTTATCAAGTTAGGATAATTTTACTGTTTGCTTAATCAGAAGTGAGAACAGATCACAGTTCCAAAGTAATAGAGGCTTTAATGACAGGGATTGAGTCACTTACTGAGCAAATGAAAATTTTTGGCTCACTAGAGATTAGTTTAACAAGTATTAACTAATAGTTCTGCTAAGTGCTAGCTTCTGAATATTTTGAAAACCAGATCAATAACTAACAATACTTCAGTAAAATAAGGTACAAGAACGTAGATTCACACTTAAAAATCTCTCTGTGTCTACTTTATATGGACAGTAATAGCTGTTCTGGAGATTTCTGTAATAGTAGAGCCCATTGGCAATGGTAGTCTTCTGCTACTGAAACAAATCTTGGTTGCTTTTCCAATATTAAGCAATTGGTATTCAGGATGTTTCAAACTGAAAGTTGTTCACGTTTGTGTCAAGGAGGAGTGATATTTAGCATCTCAAACATATTTTCACCTGCTGCCCTGCTTGAGTACACAGAAGCTTTGTTCAGAAGCTTCTGCCCTGCTTGAGGACATAGAGGTTTGTGGTGGAGCTTGACTCCAGTGATGCATCAACTACTACCAGACATTGACCAATGACATTGATGTTAAATAGTTGGCAAAACCAAAATTATTCACATGGAAAACTAAGTCACACTTAACATTTTATTCACTTATGTGTTCTAAAGCATGGTAAATATTCTTAGAAAATCCATAGGCCACATTTCTTGAACATGGAAACACAAAAAAAACCCCAAAACCCCAAGTAGCAAGACCAGCACGTACTGTCTGGAGCATCTTGGTAATTATTAGTCCCAGCTTATCAAGTCATCTTACACAGAATGGAAACAAAAGGATCAGTATCATGTTTACTGTAAGAACAGAGGAAAAATGTCTGCAGTCCAGCAACTGGTCTGTGTTTGGCCTATAACTCTACAGCTTGTGAACTGTGTGTACTGTGAGGGTGTACAAAGCACCTGCATGATTTACTGACTTTGATGTCATTAGAATTATTTCCAATGTTTTCATATGTTGTCCCCCAGGGATTAGTTGCCTTGGGAATCACTGGTATTATTTACCATTATTTTCCTTACTGACATAGAGTGATCTTGACTGATAGCCTTAACTGGTGCAGAGGTGGGAGTAGTGTACTTTCTGATCATCAGTCTCACACTCTGATGTAACAAAATTGCCATGATATTACAGATAAGTAATCCTTCCCAAGCATATTGCCAAGTTTGTGTTAAAAGGTCAACATTTACACTATTTTGTGTCTTCAGCAGAAAAAAGAAAGCTAACAGGAGTTAAAAACTGACCTGCATAGTGCCGAGGGGTGTGTGTAGTGGCATAACACTTACCCTGGATACAGCATCCGAGCCCAAACACTTCAATAGCCCTTGACAAAGCATTTTGTTTTGTTGTCTTGCTATTTCGTATAACTGAAGTCCATGAGGCTCATACAGATAGGTGCAATCATAATAATAATAATAATCATCATCATCATTATTATTATTATGCGGGAATACCTTGTTTCCAGAAACCAAAATACAAAACCAGAGGAAAATGAGCACATTTTCAGCTTTTGGGGCTTTTTTTGTGTGTTTATTTCTAATGGGGGTAGATGTGTTTTGGTAATGACTCTAAGTAGATGGCATTCTAAACTGTCCCAGATTTTAATCAAGTTTAGTGCTATCACAATTCCTATGATAAATTTCAAGAAGTGGAGGCATTGTTGACTGTAATTATTGCTCAGTGTACTTACAATGGCTTTTTGGAGCACTAGATTTTTCCCATACTAATACTACTATTATTCATTTCATGTAGTCTTTTGTTTAGCAAAGAGATAAGAGCATTTATTATCCAGAGAAGTGGGCTAATTTTGCAATGATATGCACAAAATCCTCTGTATATTGTTGAATTAAAAAAGCAAACATAATGACAAATAACTAAGAGCATCAGTCATAAACAACACAATGTACTTGGCTTATTTTGCAACAGCAATTTTAATTCCTTCAAAATTGACTTGTAATTTACCATTTTAAGAAAAAATGTACATCATCTGTAACTATCTGGATTTTGTGTACTTCACTCTGAAAAAAACAAGAGAGTTAGGATAAAACATTACTTGCTGTACTGAGTTTAAGTCTACCACTTTCTTGCAATGATGTGAAGGTAGTTGCTATTAGCCAGCAGAATGGGTCTTCAAGCTATAAAGACTCATCAGGTTTTTCTCAGACTTCTAAGGCACATTAAAGGCATTTTGGCAGCTCTCATTAGGCAAACCACTAAAATCTGTCTGATCTAGACAAGAATCACATAAACTATTTTTGGACATTTAGTGATTATACTACCTCAATAAAGCAAATAAATTCAAGGTTTTGACTTTACTGAACCTTTAAAGTCTAGAGACCAAGTCCCTGTGGTCAGGAGGCCATCCCTGCCCTTGGAAGCCATGCATTGTGTACAGCTGCAAGGCATTCCTGTAAATTCTTCTGGACATCCAGACTATTTAAAGAAAGGAATTTATACCATGGCTATAAATGACTTCTTACCAGGACTTTACACAATCCACTTCTTTCCTATGGAAAGGCTTGGAGCACTTCAGAAATCTCTTCTGCTTTTGTTATAGAAGGGGTTTAGAAATTGTCTGGTGCTCATTAACATGAGTATATGTCTAGTTTACTTGTTTGTATTACTTGTTGTATTACTACTGCTGATCTCAAATGCAACACACTTCACAGATTGCTGCTTAATTTCACGTTGTTGACAGATCAGTAAAGCACTCAGATCCCATTTGCCTTAAGTCATGTGGACTGAACAGGTTTTCCCTGCAACATTCAAGGAAAACAAATAACCAACTCAGTTGTGTAGATCAGTTTAAAACAACTCAGATAAATCTCATTGAAGGAAAGGGTCCTGTACAGAGGGTACAGATTGTGACTTTGAGAGTACATCACCCCAGCAAGTTTGTTCACACCCTTGGAATGCATAAGGACTGTTGGTCTCTCCTCCATAAGGTTTATTTCTTGAGTGGTCTATGAGGGAAAAGGGATAGCCAGCCAGTGTGTCACTGAAGATGTTGGTGTAAGCTACTGAAGACGGATGGATTCCTATCTGAAATGAGGAAAAACTTGTGTCTGTCTGAACAAACTGTTCTTTTAGGCAAAACACCATTATTCACATTGAAATCAGCAGCAGAAAATGCTACTGCCTCTGCCCACTCCAGGTACAAAACAAGCATAGTGATCTCTTAGAAACAACCAGGAAGATGCAGGCACACAAGCACACATCTACACCTATGCCTGTATCTATCCCTCCAGTGAGCTCCTGAGCTGGTGCAAACAAACCTCACACTCCAGCAGCACTGGTGAGTGCAATGGAGGGCCTGTGCTGAGGATCAGTTGGAGACAGCAGAGCTGCATCCAGGCAAAGCTGGAGGAAGCTGCAGCAGCAGCAGCTCTTGCAAGAGCTGCTCATAAGCAAAGGCAGCAAACAGAAGCCATGAAGGAGCAGCTGGTTTCCAATTCCTGAGAGGTTCTGAATTGGTACTGAAAGGGAAGGGTCAACCCTAGAAGTAAAGGCTCAAGAAATAGTAACCCCCCTTGCTGGGAGAAGAGTCAGGCCATGGGGGAAAAGAGGCAAAGGGCTGAAATCTCTGTGTTAGAGAAATACATTGCATGTTCAGTAAAGGGAAGCACTGCTGAGTTTTGCAGTGCCAGGTGAAGGACCGGTGTCCTCTGGCACTGGCTGACATGTCTGTTTGTGAGCCTGTCAGTCCCACAACAAGGGTCTTTTCATGGAAAGAGCAATCTCCAAAGCCTGTAGAACCCCAGGAGGTGCTGGAGCTCCTGCCACTGTCACAGGTACCCACAGACCCACAACACAAATATCAAAAGCAGGGACTTGCAGAGATTTCTGTGGCAAAGGCGACATTTCAGACACCTTTTCAGGTATCATCTGATTTACTGACCACACAAACCACCTGTCTCCTTACCATTCCTGCCATCTTACATTGATGCCATGCACTGACATGTACAGAGAACACATTAACTTACTACAAATCGTTCTCTTAGGAATTGTTTCAGAATCAGAATGTTAAGGGATTGGAAGGAACCTTAAAGACCATCTACTCCCAACCCCATTGCCATAGGTAGGGACAATTGCCACAAGACCAGGTTGCTCCAGGCCTTATCCAACCTGGCTTGAACACTGCCAGGGTTGAGACATGCACAAATCTCCCTAGGCAACCCAGCACCTCATCACCCTGAAAGTAAAGAACTTTTTCCTAATACCTCACTCAAAGTTCCCTCTTGCAATCTGTACCCATATATTTAATATATTACAAGTCACTAGGTTTACCTGTCAAGCTAGTGAGAAGTTAGCATACAAATATTTTCTCCACCTATTTTCTTACTAAAAACCCCTACAAGACCTAAATCATAAGACTTAAGCACATAAACTCTAAAGTATCATGGCACTGAAGGAAAAATCAGAAGCTGGTCAGTATTTAAATACACTACGAAAAATCTCCTGCCATGCTCCTTACTAGCTCCTTCCTGCTTTTAGGAATTCTGTGTACAGAGGTTAGACCCAATGCTGATCAGAGAGAATCTAAATACCCTACAAGAGAATGTGTCCTGTGAAGCATCTCAGTGGGCTCAAACCAAGGAGAGTGAGCCTTGGAAGGTCTGAAGTTTCAGCCTGAGGAAGAATGCAGTAAGGATAAACTCTTGCTTTGAATTTGCTGAGTGTGAAAAGCTGAGTTGTGGCTTGCTTCTGTGACATTGCTCTTCCTTGTTCTCCCTCCCTCAGGTAAAAATATAGTGAGAAACAAGTTAAGCCCAAAGAGCAGTGTTCCTTTATGAAAAATGTTCATACAGAACATCAATGTCCTTCATTACACATGCTGTATCTGTGGACAACTGCATGTTCATCATCACAAAATATCAAATAACTACAGAAAACAAACAAAAGGAATATTAGCTTTACTAAAGATCAATGAAACAGAGTTCTGCTACATTAGCAGCAGATTAGCTGCTACTCAAAATTTAAAAAAGAAAAAAAGAGAAGCATAACCAAAGTTGTCTTTCAGTCTGTAAAAACTCCTACAAAGAAAGAGCTTTAAGGAGTTAAACCAATGCCAAGTCCTGGATCTCAGGCCCAAGAGAAATCTTCAGCCCAATGAAGGACAGGATGGAAAAAGAAAAGGCAGTGGATCAGTGCATTATTTGCCACAGCAGACAGCAGAGGCATTAATAGACCATTTTTGATTGAAAGCTTGTAGTCTAGAAATTACTGCAAAGAAAAAAACAAAACAAAACAACAACAACCCAACCAAACAAAAAAAAAAACAACTACCACCATCTTGTTTTTATTATGAATTCCCAGGGCACGTGTGTGCCTTCAGATGTATGAACAAACACTCTCCATTTTGGAATTTAAATATCCTAAAGTTGAGAACAAGGTGACTATCTGCTCACCTTCTGCCTAAAGAGACATTAATATTCTTTGCTCTGGATGGGCAATGATGCTTCACTTCTTGTGATCCTGTTGTGCATAATATCTCCACATCCCAATTTGAGGTCAGAACTGTTGGAAGTGATTAGGCCAAAGTGCTCATGGGAGCAAAATATGGTTGTAAGTCCCTTCTAACTCAACTTTTCTTTCCTCTGTTCCTCTTCTCTGCTCTAATGCTGGAATTCAGATTGCTGCAAGCCGCTAAAAAAATCAATCATTCAGGTGACAGATAACCTGTCAGAGAAGAGAAAAAAGACAGAAGGCTTGAGGAGAGCTGGTCCTGTGCCCTCTATACACACATTTGTACACACATTGTATTGTTCCTGCTGGTGATACAACCAGAGTGCTTGACAACAAAAACATTGACCTGTGCTTATAAAAGGAGCGGATTAACCAAAGGTTGCCATGTTTGTGAACCCTCCTAGGCTGCCTTGTTATTCCATACAGGAGCCTGGCACTACCTGTCTGACATATGCAGGAACTGGCCTTTGTGAAGAACAATTTGATCTCTGCAAAATGTTTTCCACCTTCCCACAAAGGTTCACAGCACAAGAAGCAGCAGAACAATGGAATATCATCTGTCATTCACAGATTCTTTTGGGTACCTTTGAATTTGGAAGCACAGAAGATATCTCTTCTCAATTACTTTATACAAATGTGCATGACAGACTGAGCCCAAGACTGATTTACAAGCAATCATGGAAAATCCTGAAACTCAAATTTTCTACTCAACAAAAAAGCTGAAGAAATTGGTAGTGTGCTCACATACTGTACAGAACTATATATCCCTTTCCCAAACATGTTGCTTTTTATTTCCTGTATCTTAGTTTGCAACCCTTTCAAGAAACAGTAAGAGGAAAAACATGCCTGCAGCCTCTCACTAGCTCAAAAACAGAGGCTCTCAGAGCTAGGGGAGCACACTGGGCTCAACTCAAAATCTGGAATGAAGCATTTAAATGGAGAACTACCACTTAGGAGCTTAGCCAAACATTCTTTACCAAAACACCAAGGAAAACAAATCTGCCAGAAAAAGCAAGAGATGTTCAATACACCCAGGAAACCTTTACCAAATCTGGTTGTCATCTACCGTCCCTATACTAAGCCTGTCCTCCTGGCTGCATGGAGGGGGTGATATAATTAATTACTGTTTTCAGACCATCACTGCACATGATAGCAGGGAAAGTATCCCCCCAAATCAGCTCAGACTCCTGACAGTAATAATAAACTAGCAGCTGCTGCAACTCTGTGTCTTTGAATGACTCAGGCTTTTCCTCTTTGCTGAGGGAGCTACCTACTTAAACTGACAGCAAACATTGTCAGGATAATTTTCTTGCTTAGTGTATGCTGATTCACTGCTGATGCAACAAGTGTGAGACCTGCAAGTTATTTTGAAAACAGGCCTCTCTCAGCAGCACTGCAAATTCATTTTAGTTAAAAAAAAGACTGAATTTCTCTCATGAAGTCTTTCTTTGAAATTCTGGCTGCCTCAGTCTCTAGGGGAAACTTCTTTCACGAAAAGTACATAAATTCCATTGGACAATTTAAAATGCATGAGCCATTATGCTATGAGTAATTTGGTAACAGGTATTTTGGCATTCAATTCCTTGCATTCAGCTCCCTTTTCTCTCTGTGATCACTTACCCTGCTGTTGGAATTCTTTCAATGGATGTATGAAGGAGCCATGTTATGCATCATGTCCAAATTGTCTAGTGAAGCTTTTTTGATGGCCTACCTTTACAGAGCGTCAACTCAGCTACCACTACCATGAATAAAATCAGAGAACTGTGCCTTGCCTCTATAAAGTGAGCACAAATCATAATGCAGCCCTGGGGAAAAAGATAAACAAATTTTGATACTCCAAACTGTCAATCGCAGGCTTATACTGCAGTTAATCACAAAAGCTAAAAAAAAAAATACAGTTTAGTGCAAGATGGTGCCAATTCAGGTCTTCTTTCTCCCCTTAGTTTGTTCCCTTCCGGTCATTTCTCTTTCAGTTTTCTTGCTATCTATAGCTCTAGTGTCCCCTTGTTTTAGCCTTTAAAACAATGATGCCTTTACCTCTTGCAAAGACAATTGCTGTAAAATACAGTACCAAAACATAGCTTGCCAAGACTGAAAAATCAGTTCTTATTTTTCATGATCAGACCACCCTCCTTTGGATTTGGTTCCTGTCCCCCACAGACTATTCTGTTTGCCCTCACTGTCCCAGTGTTGAACACACCACACAGAACTAGCCACGCTGATGCCAACTCACACAAACTGTCCTCTACTACAACTCATGTATGTCAGCAAACCAGAAATTTAGTCATGCCCAGGAACGGTATTTGCAAAGTACACCTACATAAGCAAAATGTAAGCGTCATGATGCCACCCAGCTGACTGAGACAGTGTCCCTGCTACACATTAAACCAGTTCCTCAGACAGTGCTCCTTAGTCAGCACTGTCTCATTGGAAGAGCTTTGTCACTGACTTTGCTTGTGTCCACTTCAGTAGGCTGGGCCATGGGAAGGCATTATTATACAGGGAAATAATTTTTCCAGCACCAACATGACTAAGGAGCATTAGCTTTGAGAAGGCCAATTTTCAGAAAAGGCGAACAGCAGGTAGAACCAGAATGCAAGTGAAGCATTTTGCAAAGAAAAGAAATCTTCTGTTTCTTCCTATTGTTTCCCCATTTCTCCTTCCTTTCCCAAGAAGCTGCTGAATTTCATAGGTTTAACTGCTGATACTAGTATACAGGATAAGTACTTTTTATAACATCTTTTACAAACTCTGTTTTTTTTCTTCACAACACTGCTCCAGCAATATAATTCCAGTCTTCAGGAATAAACAAGACAGAACTGATTCCAAAATACTACTTTTCTGAAACCTGTCCTAATTTTGGCATGATTTTGTATCATCAGTTTCATAGTCTTAGAAAGAAAAAATAACTGCCCCATTTCCAATCCACATATAAGTGATGCAAATTTGCTAGGAGGTTTATGTTTTATTATCATAGATTTAAGTTATCTAGTAGGTAGCTCTGCTTTAACTTGTTTGCAGACTACAAACAGGTCCATGTAACTCCGTATCCCTCAAAAAGTCAGACCAAATACCGTCACACATCTTCCAAGCAGCTCATAGATTAACTATGTAATTTCCTTTTTTCAATTCCTACCCTCTTCTCCTCTCTGCAGTGTTGTTTCCAAGTTGTCTTCTTAGTACTCTGAAACTCACAGAAAGATTTCTATGGTCTTACAAAAGCCACACTTTAATCAAAGTTTTCAAGGCAATGTTCATGCACTTAGAGGCAATGATTCCTGATGTGAATAACTCAGAGGAGCTTCACAGTTTGGTTTAACACTCGCTTGACAAAGACACACTGTTAACTCACAACTGTACCGTCCATTTGGGCTCCCAGACTTGGTGTGCTGCCATTCACTGTGCCCAGAACACTTTAGAAACCTGTGTTTCTCATAAATACACTAGCAGAAACAGTTGCTTAGCTGTCGATGGGGGAAAGTCTTATCATGTCATTCTGAAACACATGGAATCATAGAATGTTAAGGGTTTGGAATGGACCTTAAAGATCATCTAGTCTCAACACTCCCTGCCATGTGTAGGGACACTTCCCTGGCCTTAAACACTGCCAGGGTTGGGGCATCCACAACCTCCCTGGACAACTTATTCCCTTGTTCCAGCACCTCACCACGCTCACAGTAAAGAACTTCTTCCAAATATCTAACTTAAAGTTCCCTTTGTTGAATTTGTACCTATTACTCTGTGTCTTATTACTACAGTTCCTGACAAAGAGCCCCTCTCCAGCTTCCCTCTAGGATTCTTCAGAAACTGGAAGGTTGCTGAGGTCTCCACACAACCTTCTCTTCTCCAGGCTGAACAGCCGCAGCTTTCTCAGCCTGGGTTCATGGGGCAGGTGTTCCAGTCCTTTTATCAGCTTCGAGGCTTCCTTTCAGCTTGCTCCAACAGCTGCATGTCCTTGTTGTCCCCCTTGATGGTGGGGACACCACAACTGTACACCGCACTCCAGCTGGGGTCTCATCAAAGAGTAGAGGGCCAGAATTACCTCCCTCGCCCTGCCGGCCCATTTCTGCTTTTGATGCAGCCCAGGTTCGATTGGCTTTTCGGCTTGCGAGCGCACACCTGCCGGCTCACGTTGAGTTTTTCATCAACCATCACTCTCAAGTCTTTCAGCTCATCCTTCAGCTCTTCTGGCACTGGACTAACTTGGGGAGGGGTCGGAGCAACGACCCCTCGGGCAGGGCAGGGCAGGGCAGGGCAGGGCCTGGCAGCCAAGGAGATGGCGGCCAGCCGGCCGGCCTCTCCCGCCGAGCGGCTCATGCGGGCGGGCAGGCTCCGCCGGAGGCCGAGGCCAAGGCCCAGCGCCACCGGGCCCTGCCGGCGCGGGCAGCCGCAGCCCCGGTTCCCCGCCCGCCGTGAGCCGGGGCGGGGCGGCTGCGAGGGGCGGCGCCTCCACGATCCCCGGGCCGCGCCGGGGGGAGGTGGCGGCGGCGGCGGATCCGGGCCCGGCGGAGGCGGAAGGGGCGGGCGGACGTGGCCCTGACTCTGCGGGACGCGCGATGCTGGTGAGTGCAGGGAGGCCGCGGCGTTGTGTCGCAGCGAGGCCTGGCCCGGCCCGGCCCGGCCCGGCAGGACGCGAAGGCGGCGGCGCGGGGCCCGGCACTGAGTCACCCCGCGGGGAACGGGGGAAGGGGCGGTCGGGCCTGGCCCGCCCGCCCGCCTGCCTTTCTTCTCCCGGGCGCGCTACCGGCCCCGGAGCGCGGGGGCGGCGGTGGTGGCTGCCCGGCCCGCTCGTGGATCCGGCCCCGGAGCCGCGGGCCGGGCCGGAGCGGGGAGGCCGCGAGCTGCGCACTCGGAACGCTTCGCCCCCGTCGGGGTGCGGGAGCGCCCCGCTGGCTGCCCGGCCCCGCAGGATCTGCCCGGCCGCCGGGGGGCTGCCCGCTCCCTCCCTTCGTCCCCGTCCTTTCCCGGTGACCGCGGCCCCCGCATGGCCAGGGCGCCTCGGTGGCTGCCCCAGCCTTTCCGTCCCGCCCCGGTGGCTCTCAGACCTCGGGCCCGTCCTCCCGCAGCCTTCGCTGTGCCCTCCTCGGCCCCGGGACTGCCCACCCCAGCCATCCCAGGCTCTGCTCCCCCCACGCCTCTGCCCTCTTTTTTCCCTGTGAGCTTTTGTCCGTAACCTCACCGGGCACTGTTCTGGGGAGTTCACCTGCTCTCTGTCCTGCCTGTCCTTTCCTGTGCTGCTTCGTTTCACCCTGTTCATGCCAGCAATCCCCAGAGCCCTAGTGATACTCAGGTCTGTCTAGGAGCTTTTTGGTTGTACCTAGAGACATTCCCTAGTGCTCTCAGTACCGTTGTGGCTGGGGGATTTTTGCCATAGTTCATCTCGGTCAACTTCTCTAGGTTTCTCTTGCTCTCAAGGAGTGTGCGCCAGGCTTCCCCTTGTTGCCACCTACTGTTGTGGCCTTAGCAGAGAAGGTGCCCCCGTAACCTTTTGTTTGTCTGTGTACCTATTGTCTCCATCCAGATGACTAGTCTTGCATTTTTTTGTTTCAAATAACCAGCTCATTTGTTTCCCAGTAACTTTGCCAATGCAAGCTAAGTGTGTCCTGATTGGAATCCTTTCCTCATCCTTCTTGTTTCCTTTTGAAGTTATATTCCAGCACTGCCATTACTCCTCTGTTACCTTTCCCCTTCCAGTTTTCTTCTGCCCAGTAACCATTTCCTTCTTCATGTTTTTTTTCCCTTCTGATCTTACTTTCCTGTCATTAAAACCTTCTTTGTGGTCTCACCTAATGCTCTTTTTTTTCTTTGCCCATACTCCTTTCCTCTGTAGATTCATATGCTGTCTCCCCCACTTCGTATTTAAATCCTCTAGCTATGCCTTTGAGGAGAAAGGAATTTTACCCTAGGTTATCTGAATACTTGTGTTCTGGTTTCAGCTGGCATAGAGTTAAACACTGAAAGGGCAGAGATTAATTACTTGTTTTACCTTATTTTGTTTTGATTTTTTTACTGACTTCTTCAGCAACTTTTCCCTTGGTATATGTGTTCATATATAATCACGTACCTCAGCCCTAATACAGACACATGCCCTGATGCTACTCAGGGAGAAAAAATTCTCTATTGGAAATCCTTTTGGCAGGACTGGGAAGAATAGTCCATGGGGCCAGACATACCTGGTGGCTACATAGCTTGAATTACGCTAAATAATGTTTGTAATACCATATTGTGAATTAGTGCTTAGTTGAAATGGAGTGTATTTGGGATGCCTCCTCTTTGAGGAAGTAGCAAGATACTATGCAGGTACCACAGTACGTAGTTTTTACTCACAGTGAACTGCTGTAATGTTGTATGTTTATGATTACGTGTCTGTGTGGCATCAGCACTTTGTGTTTCTGATGGTGACTTGACTAGAAAGAAGTCTTTTACATCTGCTCTGTAGCTTCTTGTTTTCAGTATTTGTTGTTCAACTTCTTATTTTGTGTCTGTCTTAGTTGCTTTGGTTCTTAAGATCAGTTGCATTTCAAAGTCACCTCATGACCACGTTTGAGGTGCAGTTTAAGCACTGGACACACTTGCCCCATGGAGGCATGGTGAGCACATTTGATCTCAGGATTAATTTGTGCACCTGACTCAGAATCTCAGTTCAGTGCCTTGCTTTAACAACATCTCTGGAGGAAACTTTCCATTGCTTATCCAGGGATCACATAGAAAATAGTCTTAGGTTGGTCACCTAAATTAAGCATTTGTGTTTGACTGACAAAGAAGTGGTGGTGGTTTAGCAAAATGATTCTTCTTCCACCTTGCTCCTTTGTACGCTGGTTTGAACTGGCATTAAAACTTGGGCCTGTTGCTCGAACCATTGACATGAGAAAATCACATTGCTTTATTGCTTTATTAAACAACCTAAATTCATTTAAGATAAATGAATGCACACCCTCATTTGGATACTGCTTTGAGGGTGCCTCTTTTTTGATTTAGCTTATTTGTAGTCTTGGTGCAAGCTCTTGGATTTTAGATGTATTATTATGAAAACAATAGTGAATCCTTAGAGAAAGTTCTCAGGTACTCAGCTTGAGAAGTATTGTCCTACAACTTGTGTGTTAACATCTCGGAGTACTGCTTTTCATCTGTTGTGGTTCTTAGATAGTGCCTAGTTTTGTGTAGTTACAGTTATTTCAGTTGGACCTAACTTAATGATGAGTCATATCCCAGATGCCAGTGGTTGCGTGGATTGGAAATACCTGGAATCTTTTCTCTTGCCACTGAAGTTTGATTTTTTTTTTTTTAGTTAATCAAAATTCTAGTGAATTAAACAGCTTTAAAGATGTTCCACTTGCACTTACACCACTCTCAACATCAAAAATTTGTATTATGAGCTTGAAGTGAGAAATTTCCTAGTGAGAGGTCAGTGTGTTACCCACTCTGCTGTTGTACTTCCTGTGCTATCCAACAGGGTCTGTCTCTGTGCATCAGAAGGAAAACAGGGCAGATGTCCCACTTGGATGGGATATCAGGAGGATGTGCACAGGCAGTCATAGCAGCCTGCCACTTGGTGCAGTCTTCCTGCTGCACAGACCTGGAAGAAAGAAGAGTATGGAAAACTTGGCCTTGGAAGTTCTGCATGTGCTTTAGGAATGCATGATCTCATTTTAAATAGAATACTTAGGTGCTAGCATGTTTTTTAGGTAAGAGTACACTAATAGGAAAGTTTTAGTTAACTGTATTTTTCAAGCTTATCTCCATGTAAGAAGTGGTTGCTGGAACCAACATTTAGAGGTCTGGTTACAAATTATAATCTATTCAGCATGCAAACTCAAACAGCTATTTTTTTTGTTTGTTATGGAGACCATTGAGTTTCCCTTGCTTGATAAAGGAGAATTTTCAGTAAGAAAATATAATTATTGGAAAAATTACAGAGACATGTTGAGCTTGTCTACATGAGTAACTTACTGTTTTATTGTAGGAGTTGTAGGTTTTTCAGTAGAAGAACTACTAGAACAGGAACAGATTGGCTGTTCATGTTTCTACAGCGCTGCAGTCCAGACCTGTTACAGACATGACTAAATGACTTGGTAATAAAATTGCTCTGAGCTGATGTGCCCTGCTGTAGTGCTGTAACTTGTAGCCTTTAATGTAACCACAGATTTAAACACTCCCTGTGTTATCCCAGCTTCTGGAAAGAGCTCTGCTTTAGGAAATGATCTGTGTCCCAGTGGGTAGTTCTCTGTCAGTTTTCTCTTTACCCACAGAACCTCTGATGTCACAAGAGAGAACCTCTTCCTGTTGCTGCCTTACCTCTTCTTATAAATGATACAAGTCAAATACATATTTTTTTAACTGAACCAAACCATTTAATGTAGTGTTTTTCAACTCCTTCTTTAACTATGAACCTTAGAAAAATTAATGAAGGCTACTGTGAAAATAGAAAAACAGTAATTTCATTTTTCACTTCAAGGAATGGGTGTAGAGTCATATGTAAATTTTTGCCATACTTCGTGTCTCTTTGTCTCCAAAATTTGGCTACTTTCTTTGCCAGAAGTATCCTGAACTTGTAAAAAGAAGCAGGTGATTCTCGCTGTCTGTTCTGTTCTCTCGTGACTCTTACCTGGAGCACTGCATCCAGCTCTGTGGCATCCAGCACAAGAAAGACCTGCAGTTATTGGAGCAGGCCCAGGGAGGGCCTCAGAAGTGATCAGTGATGGAACACCTCTCCTGTAGCTGAGAGAGTTGGGGTTGTTCAGCCTGGAGAAGAGAAGGTTCCAGGGTGACCTTATTGAGGCTTTCATTCAGTGTATAAAGAAGGGGGATTATGAGAAAGATGGAGAGAGACTTTATACAAAGGCCTGTAGTGGCAGGACAAAGGACATAAATTTTAAATGGAAAGAGGATGGATTTAAAATGGTTATAAAGAAGGAATTCATTACTTTGGTGGGTGGTGAGGCACTGGAACAGGTTAACCAGAGAAGTTGTGTGTGTAACCCCATTTCTAGCAGTGTTCAAGGCCAGGTTGGATGGCTCTTTGAGCATCCTGATCTAGTGCAAGATGTTTGTCTGTGGCAGACAGGTGGTTACTAGGTGATGTTTAAAGGTGCCTTTCAACCCAAACCGTTTCATGGTTCTTGAATAAGCACTGGAACTTCAATGTGATGTTCTTCCAAAATCTAAGGGAAAAAAAATTTATATTATTTCTCTTTCTTCCCCTTTGGATTGTTCTGGTTTTGGAATCAGAAGGTTCCCTGCTTTAGTTTGGTCTAGTGAGTACAAGGCATTGCTTGACAGCAGCACTAAGTATAAAGGATTAAGAAAACACCTTTTCGCTGACATCTCTGTAGTTATGCACTAGATGTGAATATCAGTTCAATACCATTGACTTCTGTTTTTCTTTAAATTAGGAATAACTAAAGTTGATATAAAATTCTGCTCTGTCTTTGGATTTCATTAGATTTGCTCTAGTTTGTGTTGCTGTATGTTTCAAGCTTGGTGTTATTGAGCAGAAGAAATGGATTTACATGTAGGATGGTGAGGATCATGGTGATGGAAAGTTCCTGCAGTTCAGGGAGCTCCTCACTCTGCTCTGATAATGTACTTATCTTTTGAAGACATGCACATGCTTCTCCTATTTTATTGGAGACTGGTGGCTTTGCTACTGGGACCCGGATGTATTTGATTCATTAATATACACAGTAGAAAAAAGTTTTAAAATTTGAAGCAGGGAGGTACAAAAATTTGGATTATTAGTTCAGCCATAACTGAAATCAGAGACTTCTTGTATTTTTAATATGCATTTGAAGTAACTTAGCTTTTTGTTCCTCTCTGTTTCAGGTTGGACAGTATCTTAATGTGGATGAGAGTTCAGAACTAAGGCTGGTGGTGTGACCTTAGTTCACCCTGTTTTGCTCTGTAATTTAAACTTAATTTCATATGTAAATTTGCAAGCTCCTCTAGTCTCACTGGGGGTGGAGACTGTCACTTGGAAGTTTTATCTAAAGTTTGGTGGACTGAATTAGGGGAAAAAAGAGAATTTTAGAAAATAGTTCATTTTCATCTTGCTTTTCATCTTGCTTTTCATGGTAATCATTTCATGGGCAAATGCTCTGCTTGCTTCTGGGTAGCCAAAGGATAAACTTTTCACTGTACAACTGAAAATGCTTTTTTAGATTGTTTGCTTTTTTTAAAGAAAACTGACTGTTCTCTTACTCTTTTTTTCAGAGATAACTTTGAAGAAGTTTTGTTGTTTCTGAAAGTGTGCCTATACTAGGATGCTGTCAGTAATAGGAGTTGTATAAAATCAAAGTTTATATCCCAAAGTAGTTCAATTGATTTTGTTAGATTCTATTGCAGGCTTAGCTTTAAAACTTAATGGTGCAAGCTTAATCAATAAGAAGGAGGATTTAAATGTGGGTGTTAGGGATGTGTGGCAGTTTTAACTTTTACAAAATTAAGTTAAATTGCTTCACTTCTCTACCAAGGGTGCCTGTTGCAGTCATTAGAGATCAAAACTGATTAATAATTTGCTGAAATGATACTAAATTTAAACAGAACTAACTTTTTGTGAGGTATAAATTCGTTACTGTAAGTTAAGGCTGCTAGCATTCAGACTTTGTAGTTGAACCAGAAGAATTACATACAAATCCCTTTCTAGATTTTAATGAGAAAGCTCTCATTCTTTTCTGGGCTGACTGTGTTTAGGCATCTAGAATGAAATATATGAGAGGTGTGCTGTTCATTGCCAGCATTACACCACAGTAGGAATCAAGATCACTGGCACATGTATCCATGCACCTAATGTCAACACAATGTAAAAAGAAAATAAAATAAAGAGGGAGTGGCTTTCACTGGTTGTGATTTTGTCACATGCAGGAAATGAATGTAAGTAACTGCAACAGTCCTTGATTATTTGTCACTTCAGAATGAAACATTAGTATGAAGGTGATTATGGGAGGAAACTCCTCAGTATTTAAGCTGTACTCTTGTAGTACATTCAAATGTCTGAAAATATCAGATCATTTGCAAGATTAATCAGTGTGACCGTCATCTTTATTTATAAATTGAAGTGGCAAACTGTATTGCCTTGATCAATTGAGCTCTTGCACAAATAATAAGAGGAAAGAAGTTGTAAAATTAGCAGGCTGTTGGGAAGAGATTCCAGCCAGAATTGGTTTTTGCTTGTTGGCAACATGTTAATGGTTTTTTTAAAGTTATTGGTAAGAACTGCTGCCTTCCAAGAGCATGGAAAAACTGTGGAAATATTATTGCAGGTGAAAATTCCTGTTTGTGTCTTTAACAGGGCAGCGTGAAAGTATGTTGTGGTGCATTGAGTTCTGCTATAATTTTGGGGTATTTGTGTTAGAGTTCAGAGGCTTGCCCTGGATATTCTGGTGGAGGGCATGCTGTGTCTGAAGCAAGCTGTAAGACAACGCTGTTTTCCTGGTGGAGATCAGTAGGATTATGATGTTTTAACTTATTAAGTTGGATTTAGTTGAAGTTTTGATGTCTGGTAAGGTCTTTTGGGAAAACAGTTATGAGTAAGAATTGTCCTTGCAGGATCATTAAGGTCTCTAAACTGGCCCAAGGTATTTCAGTGTTCCAGCCCTTCTGTGTTTTTTCTTTCTGAGTTGCATTGGATTTAACTCCTTGCTGCTGTTGTTTTGTTTTTGTGGCTTTTTGCAGTGGTGTTTGGTTGGGGTTTTTTTTGTGGGGTTTTTTTCTAAGGAAACAGGGTATATTACTCTGTCTTCTGCTTGGAACATGGGGTATCTAGCAAATTTCATGGCTTTTCCGCCCTCATTTTCCTTTTCTGCATTTTCCTGACTGAATCAAGATGTTCATCTTCATGTGCATTGTCCTTCATTATTTATGTTTATTTGGGTTTCATTGGGCTTTGTTTAGTCTTTTGCTTTCTTGTTTGTTTTGGTTTTTTGTTTGGGTTTATGCAGGTTGTATCATATATATGATTAAAGCCAGAGAGAAAGTGGGAATATTCAAGGCTCTTTTTCTTATTGTGGTGGTTTTACCTGGTTGCTTGCCAGGTATCCACCAAAGCCCCTTCATCACTCCCTCAAGTAGACAGAGGAGAAAAAATACAATGAAAGGCTCATGGGTTGAGATAAGGACAAGGACAGATCTCTCATTGATTACTATCATGAGCAAAACAGACTAGTCTTGGGCATATCAATTGAAATTATTATTAATCAAAATCAGAGCAAGTTAATGAAAAGTAAAACAAATTTTTAAGAGACCTTCCCCCCACCTCTCTGTCCTTCTTGGCTCTACCTCCTCCCCACCAGCAGCGCACGGAGGCAGGGGTGAGGTATGGTGAGTTCACCACAGGCTGTTTCTGCCACTGCTCAGGGAGAAGAGTCCTTCCCCTGCTCTGACATGGAATCTTCCCATGAGGGACAGTTCTGCATAAACTTATCTTGCATCAGTCCTTCCCATGGGCTGCAGCTCTTCTTTGATGTGGGTCTCTTTCCACAGGGTGCAGTCCTTCAGGCCCAGCCTGCTCCAGCATGGGTACCTCACAGGGTCATAAGTCCTGCTAGGAAATCTGCTCCAGCATGGGACTCGCATGAGCTCACAGCCTCCTTTCAGGCATCCACCTGCTCTAACATGTGTTTCCTCCATGGGCTGCAGGTGGAAGTTTGCACCCCTGTGGTCTGTGAGCAGGTCTCTGCATCCCTGTGGTCCTCCATGGGCTGCAGGGGCATGGCTGTTTCACCATGGTCTTCACAGGCTGCAGGGCAATCTCTGCTCTGATGCCTCATCCTCCATTGACCTTGGTGTCTGCAGGGTTTCTCTCACATATTCTCATTCCTCTCTTCTCTGATTGCAATTACATCTGTGCAATAATTTATTTTCCTTCTTAATATGTTACTGCCATCTCTGGTTGGCACAGCCTTGGCCAGTGGTAGATCCATCCTGGAGCTGGCTGGCATTGGCTCTCTTGGACTTGGGGGGAGCTACAGCCAACTTCTTACAGAAGTCACCCCCGTAACCCCCCCTGCCACTACCAAAGCCTGCCACACAAACCCACTACACTTCTGTAAAACTTTCTTCCTTCTCTTCAGTGCACCAATATCTTGACTGGATTTTTTTGTTCTTTTCCTTATCTGCAGCATTCCTTTTTCCAAGATGTAAAACTGAGTGTTTGAAGAAGCTATGAAGCACATTAACTGTTCAGTTAAAAAATACTGTAGGGTCTGTGTCCTGGTTTTGACACAGGAATATGCAAGACCTTAGGTTAGAAAGGACGCTCAGTTTAGGAGCAATCTGCAAACTTTCTACATAAGGATTATTTCATCAACAGCAAAGCGAACTCTCTCTGAAGATGGCCAACCAAAACTTGAAATGTTTTACCTATGTAGTACTTAAGGATGTAGTCCCTTGCACTGTTTTCCAAATTGATGTTGATGCAGTAAAACAACCATAAAACCTATTGTTTGTGGGATTCTAAATATTGACCAGAGTTAACTTCGGCTAGAGTTGCAGAAGGGAGAGTTGGCTTGGGTAGAATATGGCAGCAAACCTTATTGAGTCTAGATCTACTCTTTGTTCATGAGGCAGCATGTATATGTTAGAGTATGGTGTGAGTTGTTTGAGTTTTTTTGTATTAGCTGTGGCATTACTGAAGGGAGATACCTGTCAAACGCTGCTGGGATTGTTTGTTCAAGGAAAACAAAGGTAAAGCTGTAAGGAAGAAATAAAGAATGTTAAAGAGCTGGTAAAAGAATAGGCAAAGAGAAAAAGTGGCACACTCCAGGTTTCTTGGTTTTATTCTGATGAATAGTTATTGATATTTTAGAAAAATCCTTGTATTCAGGCATACAGATAAACGACATGAGTTAAAAAGGCTTTTAGTGAAGACAGTAATGGATAATTTAAGTAAATTAGGAAAGTGTGAAAACTGCAATTCCAAGTTACTTACATATATTGTGTTTAAATTTGAACATAAAATTGAATTTTAGAGTTTTTCTAGCTGTGAAGAACATGTCCAGGCTTTGTTTTATTTGTTCAGCTGGCAACTGTATCGTTGGCACATGAACTAATGTAGGAGTGTATTAATTACAGTGCGTTAGATATCATTGATCAGAGCTGTAAAACACAGAGGAGGGGGCGTGGGGAGAACATTGGAGCCCAAAATGAAGTCATCGTTAGGGAGGTACAGTATTAACCACGCCAAATTTACACAACTTGGTCTTAAATTACTGCCAAATTACACACACTTGCTGCTGCTTTTTTTTTAAAGTGCTGTACAGAATTTTTTACCACCCAAAGACAAGTTTTGGAAGGGATGAGTGCATGCATACATCTCTGGTTTTTCTCATAATGAACTGAATTTAACTTCCTTGAAAATGAGATGAGCTAAAGCTTTTCACACTACATGTAGCTCAGTGTTTCGTAATAATGCAGAGGAACTGAACATTGTAATTTTTGTCATTTGTCTCTTAAATATCTTTGTTGAAGAGGGAGAAAAAATTCTAGTATTTCTCTTCTGGTATTGATTTCTAGAATAACCATTTTTTACAATAGTTGTGTGATTTTGCTGGGGCACAGTGAAAATGTCTGCTATAGGCAAATTCTCCAGATGTTGATTAATTACACATTTGTAGCATGTGAAGTGCTAAGGACATTATGCTTGTTCCTAGTCTTGCTTTAAGAATTGTGTCGTGTGAAGTGCATAAACTATCTACCTTACTCATAGCCTTTAATTTCAGTGGCCTAAAATAATTCTGCACAGAAATGTGAGTGCTGTATAATGTTGCATGCAGGACTATGGCTCAACTAAGCAATGTTACAGTGTAGAGCTCATAATGCTAACACATCAGCTGAAGTCAAGATACTTCAAAAACCTTCAGCATTATGAAGTTTCTAAACTTATTTTTAGTGACATTTGTTCCACCATAGCTTATTAGTGAAACTTGCTTCTCTTCCCAAATGGGTTTGGGTGTAGTGGGATTAACTCTGGTCACTTAAACTCATGCTGCTAGACATCCTCATATATGAAGTTAGACAAGAGATAAAATAAGTCTAGAGGTTGTGCCTCTTTATTGCATCTTTAAAACAGTGTTATCTGGGCTCTTGCATCAGCTGGGAAACCTTGCTCTGAACCTCTGAGTTCTTACTGTGCAAGAAGCTGACAAGTTCAAATTCTATCTGTAATTACTGAAGTAAACTATCTTGAAGTATGTAATTTAGAAATAAGGGGTTGTGGGAGAACAACAGGTGATGCACAGGCCTTGGGGCTGTAAAGCTGAAAGTTGTGTTGTGTTAGGATGTAAAAATCAGGTGTTTACTCCAGCAGATGGCTTGGGATGCTGAGAAGTGGTGGGATCCATTAAGTTTTTTAGATAAAAGATGGGTTAATTTTCACATTTTCCTGAAGGCCTCTTCCAGCATGCACATTATTTTCCAAAGAGGTGGGATATCTAAAAAAGACTATTATTAGATTATCAATAAAGACAAGCCCAGTATTTTCTAATGCAATGTGTTTCTTTGCATATCATGTTTATCTATCATGATGTGTGTCCCTAAGTAATGAAAAAGTGGGAGTAACATACAAGTCCTTCAAGGCTGTTTTAAAGTTTTGGCAAAAGTGTTACCTCCTTTGTTTGGACTGTTTTAATTGCAGTACTTGAGTGCAGGCTTGAAAGATTGGCTGGCATTGAACACTATCATCCTGCTGCATCAAATGGTGCATATGTTGTCTGGAAACTGTAGGGGTGATATTTCTCATGCAAATATAGCTGCTCCTGAAGCTATAATGAAGTTTGGGTTCTCTGGTCCAGAGCTGCAGAGTGGATGTTGGAACTCAGGCAGCTGATTTTATCCTTGAAGCAGGTCAGCAGCAGGTCTGATCTGTTAGGGCAGAAAGCACAGTGATGGTCAGTTCAAGTGCAGCTTGTGCACAGTCCTGCCAAAAGCACTTTGCAAGGGAGAGACCTCACTGATTTAAAGGTCATGACTTAATGGTGAGGTTTTAATTCAGGCAGTTGTGCACAGTCTGGGCACTGAGAAATGTGCCTTAGGAACTCTTTCTCCCTCTTTGTAGCAATTGGGATGTTGGGTGAAGAGATGCAGTATAACTGCTGTGGACTCGATTTGACCTTTCAGAATTGTTGGCCTAGGAAAGGGTTTTTGTGTGTGAATCAAATAATAGCACTTTTCACGTGAAATAGAATATCAAATGTTTGTGTGTAATAACAACTGTGCCAAGTAACAAAGCCTTGTGTTACCCCTGCTCTTCCTATAAATTTAATACCATAGTTTAGTTTAACCACTAAGTATGGATAGTTCTTTTCATAAATATGCAATTGAAATTCTATTCTTGTTAAAGTAATATATTAATAATTACCTTTCTATTTTCCTACACATAAATAAATCTGGAAGAAATTGATAGTGGCTTATAGAATTATTAATCTATTGCTCTATTTTCTGATTAATGTTAAGTAGTAATTAACTGGAAGAAGTAAATTGTTTGAGTCTAGGAAGTTAGCAAGATGGTACTGTCATTCTGTATTAATGTGTTTGCTTGCAAAATTCAAATTGAATGCCAATGAGAGCATAGTGAGGTAGTGTCAATTGCGGTGGAATTATGACATATAAATAATATTTTTATATAGTGGACTGCATGTGAAAAAAAGCCCAAAATTGTTCATTTTCATAGCATTTTTAATAGCTACATCCTGACTTAAATACAGAGGTTTCCTTTAGGGGAAAGGGAGGGTGAATGAGGAACACCTTGAGTTGAAAAGATTCTGGGAATAGCTAGTATTCATAGATGCACCAGGGGACATAAAACTAGGAGATGTTTAGTTAGAGAGGAGAGTTAAATATTTCCATCATCATAGAAGGGGAAACTCAACATCTGCTGGTTGTGCTTTCTGCTAGCTAGCAAGGGGTTGGCCTTTTGTTAGAAGCTCTTATACAGCAATTAAGTATTTTGTGTTAGGTACACCAAAACGTGTTTTGGCAGATTAATAAGCAAGTGACAGTCAGTTAATTCTCACACGTACGGCAGTTTTTGTGGCATTATAGATTCAGAACCATGTCTTCTTTAGTACCAGATCTAAGAAATCAAAGTGTTTCTGCTCTCCTGGATTGTAGACATGGAATTCATTTTCTTGCTTTTATTGCAATGCTGACTTAGGATCACAGTCCAAGACTGTGGGTGTGTAACATGCACAGAATATTTCCCTCAGTGGAGGTGAATGGCCACTCATGGACCTTTGTTCTTCCTGGCTTTTGTTGCTCAGTCCTGAAAGTCCATCGTCAGTAGTACTGCAGCAGGTTCAGTTTCCAGAAATTAAAGAAGTTAAATACAAGCAAGGTATGATCTAGATTACACTGCAGCATTATGATGCATGATTGTTGTATGCCTTTAATAACTAGCTTGCTGTGATTAGATAAACAAAAATGGCAGGGTTGAATTTTAGGTATGTGTTTTCTAAGATGTATATTGATTGAATTCTTGCTTTTCCACCTAATTCTCTGAGTAACTGTTTCCTCTTTAAAAATAAAACTAGCTACATAATCAGTTGTATGTCAGATTAAAATGAGACAGTACTTGTTGCTGAGACTCACGTAATAAAAATACTTCTCGGTGGTTTTACATAGATTTGGAGATTGAAATGTGTATGGGTAATGGGAAAGCAAAGGACTGTGAGGATAGGTAATCTCTGTGTTACTGTAGTAAGACAGTCACTGACTGAAAAAAATGAAAAAATGCCTCTATCTCAGTTGGTCTTTTTAGGGTTCAGGAGAAAAGGCAGAAGAGAACTTCAGATAACTGGGTGGAAGTCAAGGAGGGTATAACAGAATATGTAATTTTCAAAACTCTGCAAAGCCTGGAGTGTAACATGGAATAGCCTAGAAGTGGCTGTGACAAACACCTATGACATAACTGTAGAATATGTTTTATTTTCTGCTGCTCAGAGACTAAGAACAAATAATAGGGTTTATTTGATCTCAGCCTATATTTTCTTGAAATTATGGAATGAACCTTGGATGACAGATTTATCATAAAGTTGTATTGTCTGTAGAAAAATGGAAAGCCATAATGTTCCACTGAGGTTTGAGTATTCCAGTCAGTGAGGTCTAGGGTGCAGAATGACAGAGTGGTTTGGGCTGGAAGGAATCATCTAGTCTAGTCTCCTTGTCTTGGGCAGAGACACCATCCATTAGATCAGGTTGCTCAAAGCTCCTTTCAACATGGCCTTAAACACCAGGCATCCAACAGCTTTACTGGGCAGCCTGTTCCAATGTCTCACCACCACCCTCACAGTTAAGAATTTCCTCCTTATGTCCACTGTGAATCTACCCTCTTTTAATTTAAAACCTTTGACCCTTCTCCTGTAACTACAGTACCAGTAAAAAGTTTTTCTCCATCTTTCTTATAGGCTCCCTGTATGAATGGGAAGACTCCAGTAAGATTAACTTGGTCCTTAGTACAACTCTCTTATTTTGGGCTCCTTTTTTACATTGTCATTTTCTGATATGTTCTTAATTTTGTTGCTTTGGAGGGTAAGACATATTAAAATTGCAAGTGTATTTTTATGGACTTCTGTAAAAAATGTTTCTTCTCTGCTTGATGTTTTCAGTGGACCTTTCCAGGTGAATGTGTTCCTTCACCATAATATCATGAGGCTGATGAATTGGTAGCCATCATTTCACTATGTCCTGACATTTGTGCACTTAAAACTCATGGGAGTAGTGCATTTTCTTACTTTCTGATTGTTCACAATTCATTCAATATTTATTCTGTGTACTCCTATTAGTAGTTCTTTCTTCCCACCATTATTGACTGTATGTTCTCTTGCTGGTAAAATGACATTGAAGGAAGTGGTGTTCTTCTACATAGTAAAGAAATAATTGTAAGCATATGCTTGCCAGATAGAAAAATTCTCTGCTACCAAAATGTCTTGGCCTTTCAGGTTTCCTGTAATAGTACAAGATTGGAAGAGTTATTGATAACTCTTTCAATGAAGAAAAAGTTGTTTGTAGCATCTTCTGGTTAATCTTCGATACCCATTAGGGTGTTTGTTAAACAATGAGCTACCACAGAACCCAGAGTTGCTCAGAAGTACTGGAATTTTACTGTTGAAGGGGGAGGAGCTATTTACACTTGCTGGTAGATAGTGTCTGCTGCTTGGAAAGCTTTTTGCTGTTGTGTTTTGTTGTTAGTATTAGAGTTCTGTTGTCAGCCGCACTCATCTAAATACCTACAGCCTTTGGATAACTCTGGGTACTAACTGTCTCATTTTGTGGTGAATTGCTAAATTGTGTTCCTTGGTTTTAGTATTTCACATCTCAAGGTGGATTTCTCATCTGTGTAAACGACAGTATTTCAATGAAATAATAAATTTTGCGTCTTTAGTGTGGATAAATTTAGACTGTCATATAACGTGTATGTTTTCTTTTCCTGTTGCAGGTTATCCTCCTGGAAAACATCACTTTTTGTGCATAAAGAATATCTTGCTGAGTTGCTGCAACTGAGTTTAGAATGTTACTTGACTTGTGATTCTGATGGAGGAATAACAAGAGCTCAGGCTGCTGCACTGGAAGACTTTACAGGAAATACAAAATGTCATCAAATAGGAGTCAGAACCCGCATGGACTTAAACAGATTGGTCTTGACCAGATATGGGATGACCTAAGAGCTGGAATTCAACAGGTTTACACCAGACAAAGTATGGCAAAATCCAGATACATGGAACTCTACACGTATCCTACTGCCTATGATAGCTAGTGCTCTCACTGCTGGTAGATTACAGATAGCTTTTTACTTTTCTAGACTGAAAATTGCTCCATAAGTATTTCACTTAATGGCTTCTAAGAATGCATGGTTTTGTTTTGAAGATTGGCCTTTTCTATTTAATATTACTGGCAAATAGCAGGAACATTCTGTTATCTGGAAAACTGGCTTCCATAATTATTAAGGCTACCTCTGTATTTCAGGTTTGATTACTGTTATCTTTAATACAGCACATGTTTAAAGAGATTTTATTATTAGGTTGAATTTTGAGTCCACAATGCACACAAAGAAAACAGAAATTCCTTTTCGTTTTCTGTTAGTCTCTGGCATTAGGCTTCAGGTCTTACTGGTAATCATGTCCAGTTACCTGGAAGTTTTTCAATTGTCATTCTCTATGTAATACTTTACTCTTGACTTGATTGTGTAATTTTCCAGCTGGAGTGAGAATGTCTCCAGTGGATTTTGCTTTAATTCCTAGCTTGCATTGGAGAGTTATTTTCCAGCGTCTCTGGAAAATACATTCTGGTTGTTGTTACAAGCTGCTGGAAGGGGGTTAACCTCCTTGTTCAAATGCACTGAGCTACTGTGTGGAAGATTGTAGGAAACTTGTTTCTGTCAGGTAGTCTATAAGGATTTTTTCAAACCAATATGTAGGAGAAATATGTCTCTTGTTGTATTACAGCTTAGGTATTTGACTTCAGGACTTCATTTAGAAAGGAAATTCTTCTTTATTTTGCCTATAAGGTGCCATGTAAATGGATTCCATGACCTTTGTTTTGAGTCTTTTGTTCTGCCTTGACTCTTGTAAGCTTGTATTTCATGGTAAAGTCAGCACTGCTTAAAAAGGTGGTGGTCTACACACTTTGCTGTATATTTGATAGAAATAGTAACTGAATACATTTAATATCATTTAGTTCTGCTGCTTTTCTCTATCAGTATTTAGAGTTGGGTTTTTTTAATGAAGTTATTATTCTGAACTAATGTCTGTAGCTGTTGCTGGCACTGATTTGGAATTGCAGCATGTAAAATTTTAGTCTGTAATAATTTTTTTTTAAAGGACAGAGCTTTTATAAAAGAAAGAGGAGCTTGAAGGCTATAAACCAGTCAATTCTGTAGTTCCCTGGACTTTCTAAGTTTCTCTGTACATGTAATCTCAGCATCAACGTGCAAACTTTTCTATCTGTGCCTGCAGAATCCATGCTCCAGGCTGTGGTGGGAGAAGCCCTGAGCAGCCTGCTGAGTGTTTCTAGGATACTTCTTTAATAGCAATGGGAAGATGAAATAACATTTGTATAGGGTCAGTACTTTTCCTAAGATTTAAAATTAGTGATTTCTTGCAGCACTAGGTTCAATGTTAGTTTTGACTCAGTGAAACAACTCTGTGGAAGTTGAATGTCTGAGAGAAATTTGACATGCAGTAGAAGCTCTGAGAGTTTTTTCTTCTGAGTGCCTTTAATATATTCCTGTTCAGGAGCTCTGTTAAGCAGGGCAGCTGAAGGCTAAGTACTGACTATAATGGTAATGGTTAAACATGGGCTTTTTTCCTCTCCTGATGTTCTCAAAGATGCTCAGAATGAAGCTGTAAAAAGGATATGGTCTCTATTAGTTACTCATTTCCTCCTTGCTTCTGCTTTGAGGAGTTGTTGGTACAAAAATAAGGACCGTTTATGTTAATTTCTTCAGTGAATTAATTTAGGGGGTAATTTTGGTGGTCAGCTTGGATTTTTTGTCCAAGTTTTTGGACATAATAGTTAGAGAACTCAGAATATTTGGTACTGGTTAGGCTGTGTATTTAATCTCCTGTGAAGATAGCAATGCATTTCGCATTCTGTACCAAGTACATGTGTTCAAAAGTTGTGCTTAAAAGATTACACCCCATTCAAAGCAGTAACTGTGACATATTTGCCCAGTCTTTGTGTACAGCAAGTCTTGTAGTCGGGTAGATGTTTATTTCAGGAAGCTTTGCTTATCAACCAGCTTAGTTTGGAAAGCAGAACAGCTGCAGATGAGTTTCAGTTGCAGCTGTAATTGGTCTGAAGATCAGCTGTACTTACAAGAATGTCTTGATAATTGACAGTTTAGTCTTTCCTCATCCTCTTTTGTCCTCTTTCTCTTTCCCCATCCACCCCCTTTTTTTTTTTCTTGTCAGGATATTCCTCCTGAGGTGGATTTCATTTCATCCCTTTAATTTATAAGAGGGGAACCATGCATATAAGCAAGTCCTATATCTGTCCTATATCCTATTCAGTCCTATGTCTGTCATCAATTTTCAATCAAAATTGATTGGAGATGTAGAAGATTTTGTTGTGCCTTGGTCAAGTCCCTCTGGAAAATAATTAGAATAGTTATGCAATTCAAGCATTTCAGACCTCTGTCACACCTGCACTTGTTTTCTTTGTTCAGACGGTCTCTTTGTGAAACAGTAAATTCATCTCTTGTACGGGCTGGAGCCTGTGCTTAAGGTGGGGTTTCTTCCCCTTCATTTCAGTGGGAGCAGAAACATGATGATTATTCCAGGAGTTTTTTAGATCTGAATATTGAAGAGGTGAAGGAAAAATTTTGTTTCTGAATGGTGGTTACCAAGTTCCTCATCCATACTTCTTGTAATTTAGATTTATTTGTGCTTTTAACTGCAAAGTACCTTTTCTTTGTGAGATCAAATGATCATGTGTTTCCTTCTTGTGCAGTTTGTTGTTTTGGTGTTTCCTTTTTTTCCCCCCATGTGTGAGATTCTTGAAAATGAAATCTAGATGTTTTTCTGTTCCTTACCCAGATATTATGTAATTTCTAGTACTGAAGAGCCTAGTTGTTCCTATAACAGTAATTAACATCATCTGACAACAGTATTACAAGCTAGCTCAGAATTACATGTCAAACATTGACTTTATGCTGAAAAGATAAACAGCCAATAAAATTAACTCGATTTCTAGAAACAATAGACCTAAATATTGTGAGGGAAGGCCTATTCACCCCGTTTTCCATTTGGTGATTATTAGTTTGGAGGCTGTGATCCACAGGACTTGCTTGTAAAAGTCAGTTTTTAGGGGTATGTGTATACAGAACATCTCCTAGTGGCATTTAGTCTGTTTGGAGGAAACTTCAGTTAGTCTGTAAGAGACTGTAGAGAGAGAACTGTATTTCTGTATAGCAAGTTTTGAGTTTCTGTTTTGAATTGTTGGTTGAAAACCTATTACTTGGTTTACTAGAATTATTCTTACTCAACTTATTTATAGTGCTGTAGGTCACTTGTCTTTATAGCCACCTCTTCTTAACTCCATTTGGCAGTGATAAAATATTCATACATCTTGTACTATTTTCTTCTCTTTTGGCAGCAAGTGAAGTCCATTTTTCAAACTAATTGTATAGTGAGCCTGCAATTTATTTTCCTCAAACCTCAAGGTATGAGAGAATGAATGGGGGTTTGCTGGACATTTGCATTGAAACTCAATGGAGAGAATGAAAGGGGTTTGTTCCTTTTATTGTTTTATGTATCTTAAGAAGATTCTCAGGCCAGGTACTAAAATGACAGAAAACCGTGCTGCACTGTATCAAAGTAGTGTAATTTTTCACAGTGACTTAGACAAAGAGCTGAGTAACTTTGCTATAATACTTACTTTTGTTTAGAAGCACACATCAACAATTTTCAGATAGCACTGGTGAATGGAAAGGTTAGTGGTGTGCTTCTCTCTAGTGTATGTGGACTCTTTGAAATGCCAAATATTTAACATAAACTCATGCTTTCACTGCCCTGATTTACAAAACATAACCTGAGAAGCATTTTTAGGGATTCTTTTAAACAATCTACTTAATTTATGCCCATAAAGAACAGATTAATCTTTTTGTCCAAATTTAATATTTTAAGAAAATTTGAGAAAAATGAGTTTAAAGAGTCCAGTTGTTATTAATTTACAACAGATGAGATTTATATTTGCATGAGAGTATCTTAAAATGTTGTCATTGATAAGAAAAGTTCATAATTCTGTGGAAGGTATGATGTGGTTGTTTAACTAAGATATAAGTTGCAATGTCCAGATTGCAGTGTTCAGATTGGCTTTCAAGGTCTTTAAAATGTTATAGACATAAAATTACTCTGATTTCAACAGGTTCCTAAAATACCTTTGAGTAGTTGATTGGCATTGTTATCTTACAGGTCTTATGTGGAAGTTTGAAGAAAATGACTGAATTTATTATGACTTAAAATTTGCTCAAGTCTTACACCAATAAATTGGATCTTAAAAATGTGTTTCTTATATTATTCCATTATCAGCCCTCATTTGTAAATATTTTCAAAGTCATGAGTTGAAGTTTGTCAAGGATAGGTAAAGGCTATGCTGTTCTATCACATTTCATTATTTTATGAAAAATCCTTGCTTATTTTGATTCAATTTTGTTCACTTATTTTAACAAATCAGTGGCTACTGAATAACTATTGGATCAAATGTAAGTAATTGTATATCAGAAAAGGATACTGTAATCATTTTATAAAATGGGATTTTTTTTCCTCACGTATTAGCAACTGTTATAGGAAAATACTGTGTTGAACATTAAATAAAGTGTAGTGTGCTTGCACTTCAAAACTGCTAGATGACTCAGGATAATCTGTCTGTTCATAAAATAGAAAGTGTAAATATATTTAACTTTTTTTTCTCCCTGTGAGTAGATTCAGCACCAGTAGTATATTGACCAAGAAAAAAACAAAACCATTAAGCCCTTCTCCTGGCATCCTTTGCCAAGAGCTTTTGTAGTTGCTTCTATTGCAATCTTTTTTCCTTGTTGAATTCCTGTATTTTAGTAGGATTTTAGATCAGCAGATGCATATTAAAACTGTGAAAATATTTCATTTTCTAATCACATGAATCTGTTGTTACCAGGCAGCACGGTATGTTCTTGTTTTTTTCTTTCTGCACAGATTATTATGCTCTTTCTATGCAGAAAATAGTGAGGTGTTAGGGCATGCACTTCTCATTTACATCTCAGATGCTGTTCCACTTTCTCTTAAGATTCTCTCACTCTAAACTATCCTTTCACTTCAGTGTCAAATCGTCTGAGGTCACTTTGGATACATCAAGGCAGCTTCTTCTGTCTGCTGGTATTAGTCCTGCATATATTCAATATCCCATTTCATAGGACTTCTCATGTTCCAGTTAGTGCTTGTGTGAAACACGAAGGCAGAAGTAAATGTATTTGTTGGCATGTTCAAAGGGTACATAATGGACCTTTTCTTGTGTGGAAAGGTACATATAATTGTATGCATTTGTGTGTATTTACAAAGATTGCATCTTCAGTTTGAAAGAAGGGTAGAATATGTTTATATTTGTACAATCATTCCCTTTCTTTATGCACTCTTCCACAATGACTGCTTGCTGTTCTACTTGCTTTTTATAGTAACCAATAATATTCTGTTCAGAACCAACCTCTGTCAATGCAAAGAAAGAAATTTAAAAGCAGCCTCAGTTATGGAGGTTCATACACTCCCTGGCATAAAAACTGTACGCTTTGTTTTTGCATTTGGCTTTGAAATTTTGTGTTTTCCTTGTAACTGAGTGCTTCTCTGTGATGCACTTGAGTTTATGCTGTGGAGAGAGAAACAAGAAGTTATCTATTAGTCTTCAGATGGCTTTTGCTGAAAGTGTCTCTGATCTCAGACTTGTAGAAACCTGTTTGAGCTGAGTTATGCCTGGATTTTCATAGCAGCTGCATGGCTGATGCTGTAATAGCTTCTCAATGTCTTGGCCTCAGTCCTTCCCTGACTAAAATGGGTTGTCTAAAATGGAGTGATTTAGCTGAGAGTTGTATCAAATCTATAGAGTTAAATGTATCAATGTATCAAAATATATCAATTGAAACTTAATCACAAGTGGTGACTGTGTGGGGTTGGGTGCAAGCTTTTAATTTTGTTTGTTAGCTTTCTCTGAATGGCTCTGTCGGGGTAACCCTTACTTCCTGGATGATGAGCTGAACATAGATAAAATCTCTTTCTGATACCTCCCTGTAAAGAATGAAGATTTCTGGAGTTCTTGTTTTACTGCTGCTTCTCACAAAGCTAAAGTGAGTGCTCAAAGCACTTGTTCCGAAAAGTGATTTGTTTTTTACAAATTTGTAATTTCAAAAACTCATGTAAATTTCCTTCATTCATTTGACTCACAAAACATTATAGTCATGTAGGCATGTCCACTTCTCTTAGCTTCTCTTCTCTTATGTCTGGGGTAATCCAGCCTAAACTTCTTAATTTTAAAAGGACTTGAATGGCTTTAATTTTGAAGAAAATATGTAAAGCTGTTCTTTAGTAAATATAATAAGCTGTGTTGTTTGTCTTAGAAGTGGTTCTACAATAATACAAAGCTTCTATAGCCTTCCCTAGCAATTTTCCTGTCAGTGTTTGCAGTAGTTCTCTATATGATGTTCTTGCATGCCTTTGGTGTAATCTAGGAAAATGCTGATTTTTTTACAAAAGTGGAATTAATCTCAATTTAGTCCTGCAGGCCAGCTGCTGAGCCTGAAGTTAATTTCTGCTTAAGGTCTGTGAAATAGCAAATTTATGTCTAAAACTGATCTTTATAATAAAGAGACTAGAAGTAATGAGAGAGAAATTGTGATTGGACAGTTGTTTGGCTTGTGTTATTGTGGGCATCTCTGCACTGTAGTTTTCTACTGTATTCTGTTAATTCTCCTTCTCTTTCAGTTCCTTTAATTTTACATACCTGTTCCTCACACAGACTTCTTCCAGTTATGTTAATTTTTCATAGCAAAATTGAAGAACTCTGAGGGTCTGGCTGTGCTGGTGAAAGGTGAACCAGTTAGTACCTCAGCAGAACTGTTTTCTTTTAAAAACTTTAAGACTTATGCAAAACTGAATTATGTGTACTCATCTTTGTAGTGTCTGAGTGCTTTCTTGTTGTGTGTTGAATTACACAACTGATAATTTTTCTTGTATAATTTTGGTTTGCAGTTGCTTTCAGAGTATAAAACCTGTATGGATTACTTTGGTACTTTTCGAGGGGAGAGGGTAGATTAGAATTGACCATGGCATGCTCTAGGTTGTGTTTTGTTGGCATACTTGCTCAAAAAATGTATGCAGTGCTGCTGGAAGAGCCTGTTTCACTTCCCCAGTGTGAGCACACAAGTTCAGATCTGCTCACCAAAGGGTCTGGGGCCAGGGACCACCACTGGCTGTAGTGTTGGTTCCTTCCCCAGTCCTCATGACTGCCTGCCTGCATGAGCCCCTGTGCTGCTGGAAACCAGGTGGCAAGGAGGCTCTCCCGCTGGCTTGTGTGTTAGGACCCTTTCCTCCAGTGGAAGTGATCTGCTACAAGGCCTTAAGTGCATTAGGGTGTGGCAGCACAGGTTTTTTTTTTTTCCTGTTGCCTATCTTTAGAAACTGAGCCAAGGCTGTCAAAAGTAGTGTAAATTATATTGGTGACAGAGGTGGTAAAATTAATTTGTCTTTGGCTATATTTTGTTTTGAAGACTTTTGGAGGAGAATTGTGAAAAGGATTTTTCATCTTGAACAGCACAATGCTGAATTATTTTATAAACTTTCTTGAAGTTTTCTACCTCAAATTTATTTTAGACAAGTAAATTAAATTTCTCCTTCACTGTATGGAAGGTGTAGAGGTTAGAGGAAATTGATGTTGACTCTTCCTCCTGTAGGTAGTTTGTCTGCTGGGCCAAATCTGAATTTCAGCGGCCTGAAGCTTGGGGATCAGCACGGCTTCACTCTGGTTCAAACTTTTCTATTGATGAATTAACTTCTCTGCTTGTTATGGTATGCAAATTGCTATACAGAATTGTGATAACACCCCCAAAAATGTTTCCTGGTAGCTGTTTGCATATGTATATAGCTTCCAGCACACCATGCATTGAGGGATTTATTTTGCTTTCTGCAGCTAGGAATTCTTTTCATAGCATTCCCCTTGTGATTCTCAGATGGACTGTCATACACTTTGTTGTAAGCAGCACAAATCTGATTTTGTTTTGAATATGTCAGTCTTTCTGTCAGTTGCTGGCTCTAGCAGATGGGGGGACAGATTGTAAACAAAGTGTGAGAGAGCATGCTTTATGCAGAATATGTCAAAGAGTTACACTTGCAAACTAACTTCAGTTTGACTTGTATGGAACAATGAAACTAAAGCACTTCAACAGTGCTGTCTTGGACCCTTTGGCTAGCAAATCTCAAGCCAGAATAAAAGGTAAAGATGAGCAGTACTGGAATTACTTTTGTTGCAGCTCTGAGGTGATTACTGTCGGACATGGACAAAAGGTCTCAGTCTCTGTGTGTATTTTACAATGAATTCTGGGTTTAATAGTAAAGTATATGGGGTAAGAAAAAGGCTTATGTCTTCTAATCTTGGCCTTTTCTTTTTCTGAAGGCTGTTTTGATTGTTTGTAGAGATGAATAGAAGGTTTTTGTCAGGCAGTACTCTCAAAACTGCAAGAATTACCCTTCATCTGGACAGTCTTCATATTTTCAGGCTTGCTCAAAGCCATTTGGGATAAGAGAGGGGAAGGAGGAGACAGGACTGTCAAGGGGCTATTTATGAATCAGCCCTAATTTCCTAGTATCAGGAGAGGTTTTCCATAAACAATTTAGAGAAATTTATGTATTAGCTATTTTAAAATTAACCTGTCGGGTAAACCTGCTTTTCTTGTTTGTGGCAAGAAAGTAAGTTGCATATCTAGAGGAAAATGGTTGTGCCGTGTCTTGTTCTTTACTTGAACAGAGAATTCTGAAATCAAGGTGTAGATAGTAAAAGTAGCAACAGTGCCAGGGAATTTGACCAAACAAATGATTAGGAGGTGGAAGAAATCATTAATGTCCAGGAAATTAGTGGCTGATAGAGATAAGAGGCTGATTAAAGAAGTTCAATTGCTTCAATTCAATACAAATGAAGCCCTTATGTTGTTGGTTGACATTGTGAGAAATTTACTTACTTGGCATCTGGATGAGGTAACAGATAAGAAATAAACATACACTGTGTATTTTCAAAAAGGGTTAATCTTAGGCAAAGAGCGTTACTTCTTTGCACAGAATGCAATGACTTTCTAAACAAGCATGTAAATATAGACTGTGAGCATGCTTTCCATGCAGTTTGATGTGAAGACCCTGAGCTTTGTTCGTGGTGGCATGCAGGATACTCTGATCATTAAACCCAGTTTAAGGGTATGTTTTGTCTATGAAGTGTTTTATAAAATTAATTACAAGGAGGTTAACTGGATATTTGGAGACAATTCTTGAGCTTTGCCACTTAGAAGCAAATCTGTTTATAATGACTGTAATGCATCGTATATTTGTGGTTTATCATTTTCTTGGTATTTATTTATGCTGATGTCTTGCCATTTTATTGTGCTGGGCTTTGTGAAGGAAAAGATAAAAGTCAAGTCTCTGCAATATATTCATTTCCTAGTTCATGGTGTGCTGTGGAGGAAACCTCTCTAGTGGTTAAAGCTGGGTCCACTTGTCTTGAGGGATAAAGATCTGCCAGGGGAGGTGGTGGAGTCCCCATCCCTGGATGTGGTATTGGGTGCCATGGTTTAGTTGAGGTGTTAGGGCATGGGTAGGACTGGATCTTGAAGGTCTTTTCTAACCTAGTGAAAACACAAAGCCAAATTAAACATTCTGGATTGGTTAGTACAGTGTTTTCTAACAAGGATGTGACTCAAAAGCCTGTCCTTGGACTGGCAGTAGAAGAGTGAGTGCTCAGTAGCTTCATTCCTTTTGGCTCATTGTTGTTTGTGTGAGTCGCTAGGGTGATTTTTATTGTCAGATCTGAGTTCTCATCGAGTTCAGTCTAGGTGACACCTAGCTAGTTTATTTTTCTTGCTTGTTCAATGCAGCTTCTTTAAAGATGCCTTCTTATTTTGAAGTGTTTGGGACAATATGACTTCCACTTACTATTTTGGAAGAATCCTGAATATTTGAGTTTTTTAGATCAGAGAACAGAATGTGTTCTTGAAATGTTACATTAACAGTTACAGCAAGTTTGCCAGGCTGTAGTAGTATAAGAGGAAAAAATATTGCTGCCACTTGCTAGGGTCATCTTCTGCATCTCTGATACTTGGCTTAAAGATGTAAAGAGCAGACTTCCTACCCTGTGACAATTCTCAGACTTTTTAGATAGACAGCAGTGAAGTTGCAACAAGAACTCTAAAGGTAATGAAGAGACTTCAGGGACTTGGGATGTCTGGTTAAGAGATCAGAAGCTGAAGTAGTTCTCACACCTTTCTTTTCCAGTTCCAAGAAATGATGAAGGAATAAACAGGAAGAGCTGGCAGATCAATATGTGGCTCTGAGCCTGGTGTCAGTGGCAATTTTTTTTTTTTTTAAACAACCTAGTGCTAGGTTTATATGAGATCAGACCTGCTGGTGACAGACATGGTACACCTGTCTCAAAAAGGGAAACGTATCTTTGCAGATACCAGAGTTACCAGGTCTTCTAGAGAGAGATTTGAAAAGGAATAAAACCAGGGGGGCAGCATGCCAGTGTTTGAGGCATGGTATGCTAGTGAGGTCCTTCAGTCTGATGTCTCAGGGAAGGCAGGTGATGGAGATCCATGTGGCAGCAAAGAAAAAAGGGTCCCTGTGTTAGAAACCACAGAATTGCCTGGTCACATAAGTATTAGGGCTTCTAGCCAAAAAAAAAGAGGGTGGGATCAACAGCCCAACCAAGTGCATTTGTATGAATGCATGCAGCAAGGCAGCAAGCAGACAGCCAGTCGCAAACCTCCTTCCCAAGGACTCAGTGCTGGATCAGCTCTGTTCAGCAGTGCCTGTGACAAGGGGATCAGGTGCACCCTCAGTGATTTGGCAGGGCACACAGAGTTAGCTGAGGGTGCTGATCTGCTGGAGTGTGGGTTGGCTCTGCAGAGGGGTCCAACGAGGCAGGACCAGTGAGCTGAGGCCCGAGGTACGAGGTTCAGCAAAGCCAAGCGCTGGGTCCTTCCTGCACTTCAACCACAACAACCCCAGGCAGTGCTGCAGCTTGGGGGAGGAGTGGCTGCAAAGCTGCCCCATGGAAAAGGACCTGGGGATGCTGCTCTAGCACCCAGCTGGCTGAACATGAGCCAGCATGCACCCAGGTGGCCAAAAAGGCCAATGACATCCTGGCCTGTATCAGCAATAGTGTGATACAGCACCAGGGCAGTGATGGTCCTGCTATACTCTGCACCTCGAATCCTGTGTCCAGTTCTGGGCTTCTCCCAGCAGGAAGGACATTGAGGGGCTGCAGTGCATCCGGAGAAGGGCAACAGAGCTGGGGAAGGGTGGAGCACAAAGCTGATGATGAGAGGCTGAGGGAGCTGGGGGTGTTTAGCCTGGAAAAAAGGAGGCTCGGAGGGACCTCACTGCTCTCTACAACTACCTGCAAGAAGGCTGTACCACGGTGAGGGTCATGCCCTTCTGCCATGTAATCAGCAACAGAACAAGAGGAGATGGCCCTAAGTTGCATCAGAGGAGATAGAGGTTGGATATTAGGAAAACTTTCTTTACTGTAAGTGTTGTCCTGCGTTGGAGCAATGTGCCCAGATAGGTGGTGAAATCAGTGTCTCTGGAGGTATATAAAGACCCTTAGGGTGATTAGGGAAATGGTTTAGTGGTGGACTTGGTGGTGCTATATTAATGGTTGGACTCATCTTAGAAGTCTTTTCTGATGTAAACAATTCTATAACTGTGATTTTACACTAAAATTTTGGGATTAGCTTCTAGCCTAAAATTGGGTTTTAGATACTCTCATCTTATGGTGTGCATTTAAATGTATGTGTCTTACCATTACTGTTTTCCAGGTTCGTCCTGTGTGCCAATCTTAAGTGGCCAAATCTTTTATACAGACTGGTATTTGAAAGAATGCAAAAGTATTCTCTTGTGTTTTCAACTACTGAAGGTTGCTTGAGGCTAGTATTGAAATTTCTTTCAGTTCAAATGAAAGCTTATGTATTTATAGAAGACCAATATAGTAGATCAAATAAATTCCATTTAAATAATCTTATCAGCAAATTCCACTGCTTTGTTTTCTTGATGGTCTTGTAAGTAAGCGTTAAATTAATTTAATGTTGGGGTCAGTACTTGCAGTGCTCTCAGTCTGACACAATTTTTCTGCAGATAATTCTGCTGAAAATTACTTAATTTTCTTAGCTGTGATTTGATTTGATGTAGGCTAGTGCATCTTGTAATGCATTATGTTTAAGTCATTTACAGTTGTATAAATAATAGCTTATTGAAATTAGCATTGTTTTTTAAGTATATTTTTAATCTTATGGTGGCACATGTATTCCTTAACTTTCCTGTCAGTCATGTTTATAACTACTGTACCAGTGTACACCAATCTAATCAAGCACGGGGAGCTGGAGTACCTCCTTCTAAATCAAAAAAGGGCCAGACACCTGGAGGTGCTCAGTTTGTTGGCTTGGAATTGTACAAACGGCTAAAAGAATTTCTGAAGAACTACTTGACTAATCTCCTTAAGGTAAGATGGGGTATGAGATGGATCTGTACTTGTAGTAACATAAACCGGGGTGAGAAGAAAAGCTGTATCAGTAAGACTGGAGGTGTATGCAGCCACTGGAAGTAAACTGAATAATCTTAAAAGGTGCTTTTGTCTCCGTGGCCATTAGGATGTTTTGTTGGCTTCAGACATAGATCAGTCCCTAAGCTTGCACCTGTGAGCTGCTTTTCCTCTTCAAGCCAAAACAACATTCCTGTGTTTTATGGAAGTAATGTTACACGACATCTGAAGCTGTCCTGCACTCTTGAGCAAGAATAGCTAGACTTTCCAAGCAATTAACCAGCATATTAGGAATGCTGAAAAAATGGGTGCATGTCATGTTGAAAATGCCTGATGGTAGCCTTTATTTTAGTTTAATAAATAAACTACTAATAGAGCTGGATGTTGTCTTGCATCCAGAGGGACAGCGGTGTCTTCTGGAGCTTCATCTGTGCTATGCATTTTTTTCTCAGCCTTTTAATTTCAAAATCTCATACTGGCTTTGTGCTTTACTAATGTAGAACTAAATGTATTAGCAGTGTGTTTCCTGTAAATACATTGGATGGTGTGGGTTTATTACACAGTCAGTTTGTATACCCTGATATGTCTTGGTTGTACCTTAAAATGACACAACAGTACTGACAAACTTGTCATTTCAGGATGGTGAAGATTTGATGGATGAGAGTGTGCTGAAATTCTACACTCAACAGTGGGAAGATTATAGGTTTTCAAGCAAAGTATTGAATGGGATATGTGCCTACCTCAATCGACATTGGGTTCGTCGTGAGTGTGATGAAGGTCGTAAAGGAATATATGAAATTTATTCAGTAAGTAGCTTTTTGAACTGAGTGATTTGTCCATTCCATCAGCCATGTTTGCATTATCATTCTATAGATCACTCCTTGAATCTTGTAGGAGGTTCATAGACATTCTGTAGAAGTGGGCAAAGTGGCATTCTCCCTCCTTTCCCTACTCCTACCTCAGTATATTTGTAAAAATTCCAATGTCTGCGTCTGTGAGATGTTTGATCTGCCTTGTATTATTTTTATGTTTAATCTGCCTGTATGTATTGGAACTTCAGCAGTAGACTGTTGAGGGTTGTCTGAATGCTTGAAATGTCTGAATTTGCTGCTTGGTGTTATCTGTGTGCCTCAGCATGGCCTTGTCATCCCACTTAAAATTCAGCTAAGCTTTTCAAACACCAAGTGAAGCAGTAAATAATATTTTTTTTCTGAATTCAATACATTTCTACAAATTTTTTTGCATCCAAGCTGCTAAGATTCAGACAACATTTGGTTTGTAGTGTAAGTTATTTTGGTGCAGTTCTGAAAGATTGATATGTGATCTTGATAATTTTTTTGCAGTGTGAAGTAATATAAATAAGAACTTAACAGTACTTCTGTATCCCAGATAACTAAAAGATTTTTTTTTAAATATAGGATAATTATTGTCCTTACTGGTAAAGCATTAGGAAAGTGCTGTTCTATTTTCCTGCTTCACTTCGTAATTCTGCATATGGTAGAAAAACAGTTGATATCCTTACTTCCTTTCCTCTTGACTTTAGTAGCGCAATGCTAAGGGACTATGTCAGCTTGGAAACTGCCAACAAAAAAAGCTGTGTGTTTTCAAAGTCACTCAAAGTGGGTTTTGTTAGTTTCCAGAGCTGGCAGTGGATCCTCTGCTAGAAAAAGGAACAACATAGTAAAGGCAGTGGTAAACCCAGTTGTAATTTTAATGTGAAACAGTCTCATTGCTTGAGAAATGTGTGTGCCAAAATAGAGTTTTAGAAGTTATCATTAGTTTGCATACTACACCAGCTTTCCTTATAGGGAATTACCCTACACGTATATGTGTATATGTAAATATTTTCTTCATTCTGTCTTTCTTCTCCCTTCTTTTCCTTCTAGCTTGCCTTGGTGACCTGGAGAGACTGTTTATTCAGGCCATTAAATAAGCAGGTATGTGTATATTAATATATTACAACTATAGTGTTATTTTATAGGGTTAATTTCATATATTGTAAATAACTGCTTCAAGGAGCCTGGGGGGATGGGGGCGTGCACAGACCTGGAAAATAAAATGGAGCCTTCTGCTTCTGCTTTGTGATACTAAAAAAAGATAGATATTTGAAGGAATAAACCTTTGTGTGCGTGATTGAACCTTGATACCAAGACTGATCTGTTATCTCTCTGCTGAGAGTGCCCTTGGCTTTTTTTTTTTAAAGCTAAGGGGACTTGAAGTAGCCATTTCAGTGTTACTAAGCTAGACAGGAGTACAGGCTGATGACAGTCATGTCTTAAGGTTTGGGAGTCAAGATTGGATGGGAACAGATAGGGACAGGCCAGGATTTTACTGTGGGTTGTTAAATTTACACTGATGCTTGGGAGACTCAGGTCAGCTAAATGTTTAAAATTAGTGAATCAGCACAATACAAAACAAGGCATTCCATTACAATTCTTAGGTACATGTGTAGGTTGATTTCACTTCTTATCCGTAGTTCATGATGAAGTGGTTGCAGCAGATTATTTGTCCAAAGAACAGGTGGTTAGCTCAGGTCTTGCTACAATGTTTTGTATTTCACATATAAACAAAAAGAGAAGTTTGGCTTTGAAGGTGTTCTTTTGAAATTAAAGAAAAAGAATACTAAGCAACTTTAATATACATCTACATCTTACCACTAATCAGACTATAATTATGTTGTATAACTTAAAGGAGTATCATTCTCTGTAGGAACTTTGTGTTCACTTAAATGTTGTTCTCAAGGTACCTGACTTTTCTTGAATATGGAAATAGACTCCTAATTAAGTATGGTGCTTGATCTACCAGCTGCTTTCTCTGCTTTCTCTGTGCTTGACTTAACTTTTAATCCCTGTTTTCTAAGGTAACAAATGCAGTGTTGAAATTGATTGAAAAGGAAAGAAATGGTGAAACTATCAATACAAGGCTGATCAGTGGAGTTGTACAATCCTATGGTAAATGTGATTTCTTTAAGATTCTGTTACTTTCTTAAAAATAAATAAATTTGTGTACCTTATCAGAGCCCAGAATATCCCACCTCTTCATATGTCCAGTAAAGATTTTTTTACAGTAATGTAAATGCAGTTCTGTATTGTTTAACTTCACATTTGACTGATACTTTATACCATAACAGATGATTATACTGTGTTTGTGAAACTTGAGAGTGCAACTGATAGACAAGAGTGTTCATCATTTACAAATCAGTTATTAAGCAGCTAAATCTGGAAGTGGGTAGGGATGGTAGCTTGCATAGCACAGTGGGGTTGCTTTTTCCCTTTTGTATAATACTGAGAGCATTGCCATCCAAATTATTGACTAGTTTCATCAACAAAAGCAAAAGCATGTAATCTGGAACTTGTAAGAGGGAAAAGCGAAAGGAGAATCTGAACTAGCATTTGAAATGGTGAAGTTTTCCAAACCCTACATTTAAGAAATGTATCTAAAAGTGTAGTTGACATTAGTAATGTCTTGTGCTGATAGTTTTAAAATGCAAAATCAATGTACTTTTTTAAAAGTGGTGCTGATACAGTCCCAATTGATTGCTTTTATCTAAGTTAGGAGTGTCCTTATTTATTTGCAGGAGACCACTTCATAACAACCAGTTTTTTTATTTCTTGGTCTTTTTTTGTTGGATCGTGTTTTTTTTCCTTTAGTGGAGCTGGGGCTGAATGAAGACGATGCATTTGCAAAAGGACCTACACTAACTGTCTATAAAGAATCCTTTGAATCTCAGTTTCTTGCTGACACAGAGAGATTTTATACACGAGAAAGTACTGAATTCTTGCAACAGAACCCAGTCACAGAGTACATGAAGAAGGTAAATTACTTAATCTTCTTTGTGATTTTTGTTTTTCTGGATACCAATTTTTTTAGAGACAAAGGAATATAAATTCTAGGCTTTTATTGTCAGTTTCTTAAAATGATGGTTATTTTACAGAAACAGCTAATTTTCCCTGTAGTGGGTTGCTTCTCTGTTTATCTGGTCTGAAGTTTGTCTCCATTCCACCTTTCAGTGGAATTTTCTGAACAGTCAAAAGAGAAGATTAAGTTAAAATAGATTGAGATTTTTTTTAGACTTCAAGACACCCAAACAATAATTCTGCTTTAATACCACAAGTTTACCATTCCTGTACAAGGAACAGGGTGTTGACACTTTTATTGAAGTACCTTCCTGAGCAAGCTGGCTAAGGAAATACATCATTAATTAACTTTAATTCTCTCAGAATATTTTAGTGTCATGAACCCCTACAAAGTACTTCTCATCAACAGAGGCCAGATTTAAATTCTTAACTTGTCTCTAATTTTGGGGATCCCAGACAGGGCAACTAAGGACAAGCAGGATAAACATTGGCTATTTCTGGCCAGGTTATTAGGTCAGTCCTACTGACCCTGTAGTAGATAGGTCATCTTCCACCTTGGACAAGTGCTGCTTCATGTATTTTATTCCCAGTACTTTTCTTCACTTTCTGGATTGCTGCTTTTTTATTCCCTTTCAGTTTAGTTAAAAAATGAGAGAACTTTTCAAGTATGTAATGTGCAGGTACACATCCCTCCCTGCAATATTCTTTGCGTAATGCTTTTTACCACAGAACACATCCTTTCTTAACTCTTGGCATTAAAGTCAGTTAAGACTTACCCAACAAGAAAAAAAAAAGATTGGAGGGGAAGTCCTAGAAATAACACAGTAAAAGGAATTGTGCCTTTAGTAGTTTCCCAATAATTACCAGACCAACCTATGTTTACTTTTCTGTTGTTGAATTAATTATTTTTTGCTACTTCCCTTTCAAGTTCTTGTTTTAACTTTCATCCTAATGTATGTATAAAGAGGAATTCCAGTCATTCACAACCTGAATGACTGGCTCATCCAGACTTCCTTGGTACAGGGCAGTAGGAAGCTGTCTGAAGGTCATTGCTATTTCAAGAACTAGAGATTACAGGCAAGTAGAAATAACTGATCAGTACCCCAAACAATCCTCAAGGCTTCAGAAATCCACAAAACAGCAATTTGCTTTGCTTGAAGCTGAAAGCACATACAAAGTTAGCAGACAGCAGGGGAAAGCTGTTCAGCAGGAAAGCATGTAGCCTTATGTATCTGCTCAAATTAATATATTGGAGATGTATAGAAGCCATTTGGGCACTCTTGGCATCTCCTTACACACTAGTGGCTGTAAGATCTTACAAGTAATCTGATGGAAGCATGAACTGTGAACAGAGTAATCTGCTGTTAGTACACTTACTTGACATTCTCACTGGAGCACTGTACTTTGAGTTCTGTCTGGCGATAAATAGCATTGCAAAATAAAAAGGAACCTTGGAGAACCCTAGGGCACACCGGCATAGCATGACTGTTACCCTGTTACAGGAGAATTGTGGTAGTGTCTTGTAGAATAATCAATAAAATCTTAACTAGAGCTAGGATTTGTGTATGAGGTTACGTAGGCAGACTTACTGAGTTTAGAAGGATTGTGAATTTTTATTCTCAGGCCAGAACTCATGAGTAAAGTTGGCATAGCCTGATGTGCTGTAGGGAAAAAGATCAGTATTTTTTAAGACTGTTCCTTGAAATATAGTGTTCCACTGAACTTTTCATCTTTATAGTTGACACAAGTGAAGATACTGTTGTGTGAACTAATTATTTTTCCCTTGTTTCTGAAATGTGACTTTAAAAGGAAAATGGAGGTATACGAACACCAAATAAAACAGAGAGTATAAGGAAACATGAAGTTAGAGTAAATATTTCTTTTCATAGAAGAGCTCACAATGAGAGTTGACTGTTAACATTAAAAGTGAAAGTGTAAGGATATTTTAAGAAGCAGCATCAGAAGTGGTGGAATTTCCTGAACTACAGAAATACAGAATTGGTTAAATACAGGCTAAGTAGTTCCAGTGTTCATAAGAAAGATTTGCTGCTATTTCCTCTAAGTAAGGAAGTTGTTATTCCTTACTGGTAAGAAACTGGCAAGTACTCTGGAGCTGGAGCTTGTATCCCTTCTCAAGTTACTGATTTCATTTCCTATTTTTTGAACAGTACTGGTTTAGTTCTAGGAAACAGTAATCCAGGACCATTTCACAAGATCTAAGTGTAAAATCATTGCAGAACAAGTGAAGCTAACAGTGACTTAGATGATTTAAAGCTGTCTATGCATGGTGCAGTGCACTTGCAGTGTAGCTATTCCTTTTTTACTGTCCAGAATATGATCTTTCATGCTTAATTGTTACTCTGGCATATTAAGACAATGAATTAACTTAATTCCATTTTCTTGACGATGTTAACTTAAATAATTCGGGCTGATAAGAAGGCATACACCCTTTATCCCTAATAATGTGCTGCAGTTACAAATGGTTTGTAATGTGAATCCTTAACACTTCTGCAAATGAAATAGAGGTAATTGTTATGTAAACAATTTCAGTTTTACATTTCGCCATAAGTTCTATTCCTTGAGTGACATTTAGAATTTTAGTTTGCCAGGAAGATACGCATATGTAGCATCTCATATGCCAAATTAAATGCAAGTATACTTTAAATGGCTGTAGTTTATTGGGAAGCTTTTCTGTGTAAGAATGTAGATGAGGCTATTCAAATAAATTTGTCATGGGCATAGTGTTAAATTGTAGTTTCCTGCCTTTTAGTTTTGTGGAGCCGTGAAATACATTAATGTTTGTCTTAAACAAAAGTACCCCTGTAGCTGGAGAGCTTGCTGATCCTGAAACTGCCAGCATCTTGTGTCAGAGACTTTCTCTTTTTCTGACAGCAGATTTCCATCTGTAAACTCCTTATTCACGAGCAAGAGGAAAACAGTTTTGCTGTTGATTCTCCCCCACCATTTAAACAGCACATTGTATTTTCATCAACATAAACATCAATTCCAAATGTATATTATGATTACTGGAAAAATAACTGCTAAAGTAGGTGGTTCACAACACCAGTCTAGAGAGAAGTTTGCTTCTTGTTGTTTTCTAGAAGAATTGACTGAACAGTCACCTGTTTTCTGTTTTCTGCTGTTGGATTTGTGTTCTACCTTCCCTGTAGGTTTCATGTTTATCTCTGTGTTTCCGTAGGCTGAAGCTCGCCTCCTTGAGGAGCAGCGTAGAGTTCAGGTATATCTCCATGAGAGCACACAAGATGAGTTAGCACGAAAGTGTGAGCAAGTACTCATCGAAAAACATCTGGAGATATTTCATACAGAGTTTCAGAATTTGTTGGACGCTGACAAAAATGAAGGTAAAGAGTTTCAAACACTGGCTTTAGGCTTAGAGCTCTCCTCCCTGATGAATTGTGAATAATGTAAAATCTGGTGCTAGCTAAATGTCTTGTGTTCAGGAATTAGATTGAGAGGGAAGATAGTCACTAAACTGATGGACAAGCAGGTTTAATGAAATCAGCATGGCTGATGATACTGCTTCAAGGACCCTACCCCAACCCCAGATATTAAAGTAGAACAGCACAGTCAAACAGTTTGATTTCTCTTAACATAGCTGGAAGAGTTTCAAGAGCACTTGAGCCATTTTTCCAGCAGGAGCTGAATCTTGTGTGGGAGAGGTGGGAGGTGAAAAACAGACCAGTACTCTTTCAGTTTAATCTGTGGATCTTCCTGAGTCAGCACTGAGAATTTTAAAATCCAAAATGTTCAGAAGTATGTATCGGAAATGTTAAAAGAGGAAGAGATGCAAATAAGTAGCTTTTAAAATAGAATATATATAAAATACATAATATTGCATATAGAGCACAAGGAAAGAGTGGAAATTATTAATTGATGAGTTAATTTTGGCCGTGAAAATGATTCTTATATATTGTCATAGAGAACACATAACATAAAGACTTCTTCAACACTTCCTCTGAAATAAGTGAAGATTATCAGAGTTTAGGTATCTCTAAGGAATTGTCAGTTGTGTTGGTTTGTATTAGTTTCTTCAGGAGTTTATAGAGAGCACAAAATAACAGCCAGAACTAATTCCTGTGGATCATGCAGATGATAAGGATGAATCATGATTCTGATTTCCCAGTTGGGGAACTAATTAAATCAGTATTTCAAGTTTGAGTGTGGCTGTATAGCTGAAATACTGCTCTTATGAAAGGGGCAGAATGAAAGAGATGCTGTGGTTAAGTTACTAACGATAAAATTGTTCATTTGAGAGATTTAAATTGTAACTATGACTCTGTCTCATTGTATATTGTTCTTAAAATAGCAACTACAAATTATTACTATCTATAATAGTCATGTTGATAATGAAAAGATGCTTTGAAATCAAAAAGGGCAATTGAGCATGATTAGTAGGTCAGAAGTTAGCTGATTCAAATGTAAATAATCTGTACTAGTATTTGAGTCAGATGTTGTTTGTGTTTATAAATATTTACTCCATAGTTAGAAGAGATTTTAATGGGTGTTGGTTTGTGAAATGACTAAATAAATTACTTTTGATAAATGAAATAGCAATAGAACAAAAAATTTTTTTCTGAACACAGGACACCTTCACAGACTTTAATTCTTTCCTCCTACTTTATCAAGCTCATGGGTCTTGTGAGCCCTTAGTACAATCACTTACCATAGTGATGCAATTCCATAAGTTTGTCAGAGTAAAAACGAAAAGAATTATCTTGTGTCTTGGGCACTGTCTAGTTCTGTATCTTTGGGTTTAGTTTCATGTGGATTATTTCTAAGATTAACTAGACTTTCTCTAAAATGCCTAATTTTTCTCTTCTTTTTCAAAATATTTTTTCTTCTGTTATCAAGCTTCACTTATGGAAATTGTAGCAGTTCCCTTGCCCTTTTTAAGATTCATGAGGTTTCAAGATTAGAAAATGTATTTTCAGTGACAGTCTGGTAATTCCCTCTTTAATCACACACTCTTTAATCAGTTCATTCTCCAATTTGTGATATACTAGTATAGCCTTTGGTAGATTATCCTAAACTTACAATAAAAGGTTGCTCTTTATTAAAATATTTATTGTTTTGCTCTTGAAAGGAAAATGCACTGGTTTTGAGGTCCTTCCATGCAAACTGTGTTGGAGAATATCATATTACAGGCCACTCCGGTTGGTGTTCTGTAACTTTTTAATCCATTGTGCAACTAATTCATAAACTGGTTATAAAGGTTGTGGGACACATTCCTCATGTGTTACATACTCACATCAGTATAATACCTGTAGGAAATAATTGGGTTTATTGGGAGAAGGCTGTAATGATGTAGGTGGAGTTACCATGCAAATCTTCCATGAGACTTTGTAGCATCTCTTCCTTATTCCCCCTAACACAGACATTCTTGTAAACCAACCTGTGAACACTTGTTTGTGGGTAAATACAGCAGCAGCTTGTTGTACCTATGCATGGCATTAGTTTCCTAACTTTTTTCTAAAATTCTGTGAGTTATTCATATGTTCTTATAAAAGTTAACATCAGGTTGCAATCATGGTTTTTCACAGAGAAAAAAAAAGTTTCATTTTCAAATCTGCAAGTTTAAGTTTGACAAAGTTTTAAGGAAAGGAAAGTGTTATACAGAAACCTAACTGAACTGTCATCCCTTCAGTATTAGAAGGTATCAAACTCTGTGTTGTATTTCAGAGTTAGGTAGAGCACCAGCTCATTGATTGCTCTGTTTTGTTTAATCTGATAATCCTCTGGTGTAATAAACTGCTCACAAGCCCTTCAGAGAAGTCCTTGCACCTGGGAAGAGCTGTCAACCTTTCCATGTGTTCTACAAGGTGAAATATCCTCCTTAGTTTACAGTAAATAATCTGATTGTTTACTGTTTGACTGGAGTGCCTGTTCAGTGAGGGCAAGATTGTAAGAGGTGACTGGCAGGTTTGTGGACCTGGTTTATGGCCAATTCATTGTTTGCTTTTTTTTGGAAGAATTCTACTCTCAGAAAATACAAAGTATCTATCCTTTGAAACTAAATAGTAAAAATCAAAACCCTCTTCAGTATTAGACTTTCCAAAATTGCTAATAGATTTGGAAAATCTTGGCTAAAAACTGGTGAGATTTTAATAGGAAGCCTTAACATATGTGAAATGGCATGCAGTTTTGCCTTCATTGATTCTATTGTAATGCTTTTCAGAACCTCTTTTTTCTTCCAGATACAATTATTACTACTGGTAATCAGTCAAAGTTGGTTTTTTTTGAAGAGAGGTCTTTTACTGACAGTGCTTTATTGAAGGAAATTTGATTTATAATGTTTCAATTTACCTGCTATGGTCGTATCAACACGTAACATTTTGCTTTAAATTTCCAACTGTTACCACTGATGCTGCCCAAAGTATGAGTGTTGGTATACAAAGGACTACAAGTAATGTTAGATATTTGAGAACTGACCTGTTCAGAATAAGATTTAAAGAACAGTGGTCAGCTGGGAAATGTTATACTTGTAGCACAGCCAGCAGTAACTTTAATAAGAGTCTCAAATTCATGGCAGCACCTCAAAATGTTACTTAAATAAGAGAGGTTTAACACCATTTTTAAATCGTTGCTTTAAACCTGCAAAAACTAAAAATAAGAAGTAATTTTTCTGCCATTCAAATGGTGGGTTTTTATTCTTGAATTTGGTTGCATTGTGAAGGTAAAAAGTAGATCCAAGTATAACAGGTTGTTTTCTCTTTAACTAGTGTTAGCTTTCCAGGTAAGTGCAAAGGTTTGCTGTATAATCGTTTACTGTTGTTTTTTCTGGCTTTTAACAGGAGCAGTTGCATATGTGTTTTTGTTGACAATGGATGTTTAGCTCCTATTGACAGCTTGTAAATGAGAAATTGAGGTAATAGGCACTACAGATGGGAGATGTTAGCTTTCCTTTTTTTTCTCTTTTACAGACTTGGGTCGCATGTATAACCTTGTATCTCGAATCCAGGATGGCCTTGGAGAGCTGAAAAAACTTTTGGAAACTCACATTCATAATCAGGGTCTAGCTGCAATTGAGAAATGTGGAGAAGCTGCACTAAATGCAAGTATCCCATTAAAACAAGTCTCTGTGTGCTGCACTTTTACATTAGGGGATAGTGAATGCTTCCTGATAAAACTTCCAGTTTGTTTGTTTTCCCTCTCGCTAATTTAATTTGTAAGGGCTTGGCAATTCTCAAATGTTTGGTAGAAGGTTTAAAACAAAATTTGCATCACTCTGTTTCTGCTCTTTAAATTTTGGGGGTCTTTCGGGTGTGTTTTTTTGTTTTCATTTGGTTTGGGTGGGCTGTGGGGATTTTTGGTTTGGTTTCAGTTTGGTATTGAGGGAGAAGGTGAGTTTCCTTCTGAGATTTTGCTCTCTGTCAGGATGCCATGCTGCTTGGAAAGCTGACTGTGCAATTACAACACCCAACACTTACAATACAAGTACACCTGAAAGTCCGCTGTTTCAAGAAGCATTATCTCCAGTCAACTGTCATTTATTTCATCATCTTAAGGAATTCTGACTTGGATGGGACTATCTAGAGAAAGTTTCTGTTGGTTTAAGTTTTTTGACAATGTCTTTATTCTGTTTCGAAAAGCATGAGAAATAGAAGAAGAAGAAGGAACTGAAATGGTTGGAAAGGTCACAATATAAGGAGGAGATCAGATCTTTGGAAAAGGCTGCTTTTTCAATTTTTATCCCATAACTGTAATTTCAAACTTGATTCTGTATTGATTAGGGTTGCATCTTGGCAACATGAAGGTTTTTAAACCCTTTGCCTGCCTTCTTCTTTATGCACAATATGATGTTTTCCAGGGGAAAAGGAGTGAAACACTGCACAAAGCAAGATCAGAATAGAATATAGATTCTGGTAAATTTTATTTAAAGTGGAATTCAAGAAACGCTTTGCAAATGCTCTCAGGCATTGTCACTGATAATACCATCATTACTGTGATTCTCAGGGTGATCCTGTGCAGAGCCAGGGGTTGGACTTTGATGATCCTTGTGGGTCCGTAAACACTATGATCCTATGATTAACTTTGATTTTTGACAAAGTTTATTTGTACTTACAGCTTTCTTGAGAAGTTCTTAAAATAGCTTCATACTAAAGCAGTAATCTCTATTGAGTGGTGTAGTGTCTGTTGTTCTTTTCTGTCGTTTGAAGTGCACAGCTTTTAGCAGTGTTGATCTTTTATGAATCATGAAGTAATCTTGAAGCAAGTTCAGGAATCTTCAGTTTCATTTGTAGGTGTCTCTGTGAATTTTGAGATCAGATCTGCTCCATGCTTTGCACATCCCCTAGTGGTCATCACTCTTGAGATTTTTTCCTGCTTAGGCCTTGAAGAATTAGGCCTCCAAAAAAAATGAAAGCTCTTTCCCCAGGCATTATTTCATGTTTCAGAGAGAGGAGGTCCAAGACTTGCACATATTAGTTGAGTCCAGCCATTTACAAAACTCTTCCTGCCTCTGACACTTTTTCTTGTTTCCACTTCTTTCTCTTTCATTCCTTATTCCACACATTTGTTCTTCATTTTCACAGCAGTATCTCTGGCTGTTACCCTTGGGAACCATCTTGCCTTTTCTTGCAATATCCCACACACCACTGTATTGCTGTTCATCATTGCATTGTTAGTCCTCTGTCACACTTAGGATTGATTCTTCCCAACCTCATTTACCTGTACTGTGTCTAAACAGATAATCAAGTGAACAAATGCTTCTCACTTTCTCTGTAGTCAGTGCAGAGAAATAGTCATACCAGCCTGTCTCATTTCACCTGTTTTAGACTTCAATGCAGAAGGAGTTGTGCTCTAGTCTCTGTTAACTGTATTAACAAGACTGCTTTTCAGTCAGAAAATTGGCTGCTTTTTGTGCCTTTTGTTTGTTGGTTTTTTTAGCCCTTGTAATCAGTACTTTTCTGAATGTCCTTCAGATCCACTTGCATTCCTTATCTCAGAAGCTCTCAATAATCTCAGTTCTTCGTCTCAAGCATGGCATGAGAGTGGTGGTCCATGGTGTCTGTCTTCAGTGACAACAGGAAATGTTTTTCAAGATCCTGATAAAACCCTGCCCATATTCCTCCACTTCTAGCCAACAAGACCTTCTGATCTCCAAATTGAAGACTTCTAGCCTTTTTTAGTCTTCCAGCCTGTTGTGTAGTAGCTGTCCTGTGTGCCTGATGATTTTCTTGCCCATCATTGTCCCTACTCCTTGACTCCAGTCTATTGAAAGGCAAAGATCAGTAACTGCACAAAGAGCTCAGTCTGAGTACAGTAAGCTTGATGTTTATTGGCATTTGGCTGCCACTGGGTGCTGAGCACATAGTTTTTAAGAGCTGCCAATGATTGAAGTGTCTGTACTAAGTTGTACCTACTGGATATACACCAGTCACATTCTTACTACAGAGATTTTCCTCTATAGCAGCTGCCACTTTATAATTGTCCATCTCTCTCAAGAGTGACTTGAAATAAGTTTAAGTCTTTGAAAATGTTTTCAGGGTTGAGTAAATACTTTGTTGTCTTTTGTGTGATGTGGTACACTCTGCACTTTGGTTGCTGTAAATGAAAGCTTGCAGTAACATGAGTCAGTCCTGGACATAAGACCTGAACTAGTCTGGGTACTGGTTTACCTTCAAAATGTTTCTAATACATCATAGACTTCCTCTGCACAAATTCTCTTGGATCAGTGAATAGCTCCATTTTGGAGGAAGTAGAAAGCAGAAAGTCAGCAGGTTGCAAAATCCAGTCTCTCCTTATTGCAGGATCCAAAAATGTATGTACAGACAGTGTTGGATGTCCATAAGAAGTACAACGCTTTAGTCATGTCTGCATTCAACAATGATGCTGGCTTCGTGGCTGCACTAGACAAAGTAAGTGCATGTAGTGGCAGATGCTGGACTTGGGGTTTTTTTTTTTCCATGCAAAATAAAAAAAATTGTCTCCCAAAATTTCACTGTCTTTTGTGATTTATAGGCTTGTGGTCGATTTATAAATAATAATGCAGTAACAAAAATGGCTCAATCATCCAGTAAATCCCCAGAGCTACTGGCACGATACTGTGACTCTTTACTAAAGAAAAGGTATGTCCTCAAAGACAAATTATTATTTCATGTTGGCTTTTATTTTAAAAGGTTGTAGCCTATGAAGTTTTATACTGTCTTCAGAAGCACAATTTGACTTTGCAAGAAATTAATTTTATCAAATTCTGGATACAATAATTTCGGTGGGACCATTCCTAAAGGTTGTGTTGTTTGGTATTCTTTTTAAGGAAAAGTGGAGGAAATAAGCAAACCTTTCTTGCCTTATAGGAATCTTAAGTTTTTGTTTTTCAGTAAAACTGAAGGAGGTAGGGTTTTTTACACTGAAAAACTTAAATTGTGTTGTATCTTGTAAAGAGATGCACATTCCCTTTTTCCATTAAAACTGTTGCTTCCCTCCTTTTGTTTTTTCTATACCTTCTTCTATCTGGGCAGAAATTGAGGAGAAAAACTGCTTTCTAACCTTTCATAGTTCATATTTTAATTCAAGCTATTTGGCTTTAAGTGATTCAGCAGCTCATACCCTGAGTTGATATCAGTTCAGTTCATACTGGATTGGTGTCAGTTTTGTCCCATTTCTAGTTGTTTTGGCAGAAGAAAAAAAGCCACCACCAAACAATCCAAAAATGGGAGACCTTGCTCACTTTTCTCTTTCCCATCTCCTCTTTCATTCAGCAAAGGGTTTATTTTCTCCTTTGCAACTACTGACTGTGTACATGGTAGATTTGGGGTTTGCCTGGTGGGCAAACATGAGATGGAGGAAGACAACGTGGTGCCACCTGAGCTTTTACCCAGTCAAGTCCCAGCTCTGTGAGCTGGTTTCTTCTCACTGTACTACCTAAGATAAGAAATAAAGATAGCATTTAGCAGCAGGAAGAGAGAGGTCCATGTTTAAGCTCATAAATCCTGAAAAATACCAGGCTACCAGCAAGTCCCAAGCAAGTCATGGTCCAGGAATTCAGCCTGTGACATTTGGGAACCTCAGAATTGCTGACAGGTGGAGCAATTACATTGTTTTCTCTTTAAAGAGCCTTTGATCCCAGAACTACTAAAATTTGCATTCTTTGATTTCTAAAACTTCCATATGCATCCATATGTTGGTTTAATTCTGCTGGTTTGGGACTCATTAAAAATGCACTACTTTAATTGCAGCTCAAAGAATCCAGAAGAAGCAGAATTGGAAGATACACTCAATCAAGTGGTAAGATGTCTATAAGTACATACAGAATATAAAAATTATTTTATTTTGTTTATAAAAAAAACCCCTTACAGCAGATTTAAAGTGGCTGTATTGAAGTTATGCTTTTGCCTAATCTGTATATGCATATAAAATGTATAATTTCCATGACATCTTTTTATATCATTATATATCCACATATATGTAATATACTCTACATGTGGAATATACAGTTCTTGTTTTAAAATAGTATTCATATTTAAAGCAAACTCCACCAGTCCCTCCACCCTCTCTCAAAAAAGCCCAAAAAAACTCCCAATCTTTAAAATTTAGGTACAAATCAAGTAGTTCCTGCTACATCTTTTACAAGACAAATGTTCAAATATTTTTCCCTTACAAATTATCTTGGCTTTTCCAGATGGTTGTCTTCAAGTACATTGAGGATAAAGATGTGTTTCAAAAATTCTATGCTAAAATGCTGGCAAAGAGACTTGTGCATCAAAACAGTGCTAGTGATGATGCTGAGGCAAGCATGATCTCCAAACTAAAAGTGAGTATTCCATGACTGTCCCATGATTTGTTGCCTTGCAGATCTTCACACGGTTTTGGAAAGCATTGACATGCATCCTTTCATTTGTTTACTTTATGCACAGAAAAATACACAACCTATGGGGTTTTTGTTTGTTTGTTTTTTTAAATCATAGGAACTTTTAGTGCATGCCTGCTGGAGCTAAGCTTAATTATTCTTAGCCAAATGAATGACATGGATTTAATTAGTCAAAGGAATGAGTACTGAAAAGTAGCTTAATTTTCTTAACCATATTTAGGCAGAATTAAGCAAAGTACAGTTGACTACCCTTTGAGTAGTCTGTTTCATTGTGTTTTGCTTAATTTTAAACAAAATTTTTGTCAGTTTTCAATGGCAGGTAAAGCTCATATTCCAGGGCGGATGGGCACTTTGAGTAAGGGAAATATGGAACTTTGTACATCTTCTGTTAAGGAAATAAGTTCCAACACTTTGTTCTTCTCATTAGCCAATGTCCAAAATGTGTCTTGCTGATGTATCTGTGCTTTTAAATACAGCAAGCTTGCGGTTTTGAGTATACCTCCAAGCTGCAGCGGATGTTCCAAGACATTGGTGTAAGCAAGGATTTGAATGAGCAGTTTAAAAAGCACCTGACCAATTCAGAACCATTAGATTGTAAGTAACACCTTTACCTAAGTTACTGTTGCATAGTATAGCTTCCTCTTATTGCTGCAGAACTAAGTGTGTGAGGGAAATATATGACTTTCTCATATTGCCACAAATTAGAGTGCTGACCATGATAGCTGGGATGTTTAAATTAGGTCTTTAAATTCTAGGTCTGTTCTTTGTCTTCTAGTAGCTCTTTATGTATTTTCTGAGTAGCCTCCTCCTGATTTTAGAGCTCACATTTAGGTACATAACTAAATTAAGTTGAATACTGTCTCGTCTTTTTTTTTTCCTTTTTTTATGCTTGATTGGAGAGATGTTTTTCTTTAAACAGTTTTGATTTTTAACTGTTTAATACTTAGACTTATGAGAAAGTATTAAGGATATTGTTTTCCAGGTTGTTAGATGCCCCTGTCACCTTTTTATGCTTTCCTTTTCAACTGAAGCACATTGAACCAAATTCTGTCAAGAGTTGATAAATATTTCTTGGATTACAATTAGAGTTGGGTATCATCAGGTTTAAATTTTACTTAGTTTTTGTATTGTTTGTACTTGACTTGACCAAAATACCTTACAAGTATAGGTGTGAAGGTCTGTTCTTGCAGTTGTGTGCTGTGGAGTGATGATGAACACTTTCTCTTTTAACACCGAAGTGGGAAAATTGTAACATATTGTAGGGATAGAAACAGAGTAATAACTTCTCCAAATAAGAGAGGATTGAGTGCCTGTAACAGTAAATGTAAAGCTCTCCAACTGCAGGGACATCTCTCATGAACAGCTTTGGTTATGCTCTGACAAAAATAAAATAGTGCTTAATGATTTTTTACCATGTTAGTTTGACCATGAGCCAGAAATATGTCTGTGTTAGAACTGGGACTGTGTGTGAAGAGGGAGTTAGGAGAAAGCGGGATAATGCAGCTGATCCTCTTCTCCTGTCTTTCAGTGGATTTCAGCATCCAGGTGCTGAGTTCTGGATCGTGGCCGTTCCAGCAGTCCTGCACATTTGCTCTGCCATCTGAGGTGAGGCACTTGCTCTTGGTTCATCTGAGCATGGAATGATCCTGAGAGAAATTTTTTTACAAGGCTGTCTCCTTCCATTCTGTTGTGTATCAAAGAGGACTGTAAAAGTCTCTGATATTTGCCTCTTTGGCCTGAGGATATTTGGAACAAGATAATTGAGTAAGGTAGTTGGAGGGAACTGTGTGAAATCTGTGTTTTCGTATCTTTCCCATGAAAACTCCCTGGTTAATGAATCTTTCTTCAAAATATTCAACAGCAACTAAAGCAAATCTTTGTTAGTACATTTTTCTGGGTTTACTTGATTTAAGAAACCTTTTCGTACCATTGCTTCAGCTTTGCCCAGTAAAATCTTTAGATATTATAGTCAGTTTTCTGCTGAGTACTTATCCAGAAAAAAGACATGAATATTTAACATGAGAAATAAATTCAATGCTGTTACCTGGAGGATGAAGGTGGTTAAAACAAATTGCTTTTCTAGCCATGCTTAATGTTTCATAAAAGGAAGAATGAACCTTAAGTGCGGTTTACATTTGTGCTGTTAATGATATTTTAAAGGGGAAATTTATAACAGAGGGAAATTTTTCATCCAGTCTGCCAAATTTGAATACTTTGAGTTTCCATTCAGGCTATTTAGACAACATGGTGGTTGAGGGTGATCAGATTTGATTCCATAACATGTTCTAGTAATGGTAAAGGAAGGTAGATAATTATTTATTTATTTATTTGTTACTCATGTTTTTATACAGTTAGAACGGAGCTATCAGAGATTTACTGCATTTTATGCCAGTCGTCACAGTGGAAGAAAATTAACATGGTTGTATCAGCTGTCCAAAGGGGAATTGGTTACCAACTGTTTCAAAAATAGATACACATTACAGGTACGGACAAGTCATACCAATGGAAACACTTGGTGATGGCTGTTTTCAGAGGACTGGATGCAGCCAGTAGAACCTTTATATATGTCTGTTTTATTTACTATACTGATACTAAAGATCTGTGTTTAAAATTGACTTAGAAAATGGAACACATTGCCTGTGGTTTAAACAGGTGCTGAAAAGCATTTTTTGAGATAAATGCAACCTCTTTTCCTAGGATCTCATGCTGCTTATACTTTCCTGTCTGCTTTATCTCAAAAAGTAGATGGGAGAAGAAACAAGATAGTGTCAGACTTTGACCTTGTCATCATAGGTTAACCCTGTGATGATAGAGATGGATCAGCTACTGATAGCTGTGTGGTGTATAAATTTGGTTTCATTATTCTGCTGGAGTTGGGAGGGTTGTGAGGATGAATTCAGCAGTCTGTGTTGGGTGTAGTGGAGATTAAATGGGCAAGAGTTGGAGTGACAGAGGAAAACAACTTAAAACTATATTGGCAAATACAAGGATAATGCTTTGATGCCATAATAGACAATTTGATGGAGTGTCTAAAGCAAGCTAAATGATCCTAATCCTGGGGTTTATGTTTAGATAATGCTGGAAGGGGGAGTTCTGGTTGTAAAAGCAACATTTGATTCTTTTTTTGTAATTAGCACCACTTGGGTATTCTCTGTTGTCCAAATATTCCAGTGTATGTGTTTAACTGGTGTGTTTCAGGCTGTTCAAATTCAGAAGGTGTTTGTAAGTTCTCATTTTTTGATTTCCCCCCTCTCCCCTCTGTTCTTTGTTTTTGGATTTGTCAGGCATCCACATTCCAGATGGCAATTTTACTGCAGTACAACACAGAAGATGCCTACACTGTGCAGCAGCTGACAGACAGTACTCAAATAAAAATGGTAGTGACTTTGCATGTTTTACCACACTCTTGTGAGCAAGTGTTTTGGTCTTCAGTGCTCTTCCTGCTATCATAAGAAATTTGGATTACATATGCTTGGAGCCAGAACCATCTTCTGTCCCAAAGGAGAGAGATGTGCTCTATTCTTGGTCAATTCACTTTCCCGGTTTACTTTCCTGTAATCATAACTGCCTGGTCTTCTGATGAGTCTTAGTGCATGTACATTCCTGCTCATGACTGGAGTGAATTGTCTAGCTTCCTGCTGAGCTCTGGGTAGAAGTTTTCAGTGTTTCAATTCATACATTTTAATGTTAAAAGACAACATTTTAGCAAAACCAGCATTTTCCTTTAATGATTGATCTATGCATCTGTCATTCTTTTATATCTCAAGGCTTTTTTACATGAACATAGTAAATCTGCAGTTCATTGGCCAGCTCTCTCCTGTGGAAAAGGTTCCCTACTTTTCTTCCCAAGCAGGCTTTATGGCCCACAATTCGACATTTATTTGACCTTTAGCAGTAGGTTTGAATCAAGTCTGCTCTGACTTCTGGAAAGTTAGGTATTCCTCTTCAGTAGGATCTTTACTTCTAGAAATACGTACCTAGAAATTATTGTTGCTGATGGATTACAACAAACCCAGAAGTCTTAGGGGGTTGTAATTTATTACAGACTGTGGTAAAAGAGCAACTTTGTAGGCCTGCACAGAATATTGCCAGTAGCCTTCTGGGTGAGCAACCAGCAACAGCAACCAGAACTGATCCCTGTTAAAACAAAAATATGTTAATCAGAAAGCAGAGAGTGCTTGCTTTCTGAAGTTTAAGCTTGCCACGGTATATATATTTGCATGGTTTGGGAAAAATTATTTCTTAGGCATATAAGTCTGCTTTCAAAATAGTTCCTAAAGCAGCAACTGGAAAGATCTCTTGTTTGGAATTAGTATTTCTCAAGAATTTTATTATATTTGACCAACCACAAGGGGGGATACGTCATAAAACAATGTCCTTTTTGGGTGTTATTTCTGTGAACTTAGTTTTTACTGCTTTTTCTTGCCCCCTCATTTTGCAGTGTTCTGCACTCATTAGTTCTTAGTCTAAATATGTTCATTCTTGTTCAAGTTTTTAAGTTAGACAAAGGTGCTGTCTATCTGCACTGATAATGTTTTCTATAATTTTGTAGGATATCTTGGCACAAGTTCTACAGATACTCTTGAAATCAAAATTGCTTGTAAGTACTCTTGCTTTCTCATGACCTGCTTAACATACAGTGAAATATGTTAGACTATTTATTTATTTACTTGTTTGTTTGTTTATTTATTGCAGGTTTTGGAAGATGAAAATGCAAATGTTGATGAAGTGGAGTTAAAACCTGATACTTTAATAAAACTGTATCTTGGTTACAAAAAGTAAGCAAATGTAGATCCAATATGTACCAGCATTAAGGGAGAGGGCTCATGAGTGGTGGGAGATGGGTGTGATTTCAGTTCTTAGGCTTTGACTTTGTCATAAAGTCATAAAAAAAGTCAAGGCCTGATGTATTTTCATATGTCCTTTCTGTTCCTCAATTTTTGTCTAGTTCTTGAATAGTTCATTCAAGTGCTGCCATTTTGCCAAGCTGTTACTCACAAGCACTCAGCAAATCCATGATATTTTATAAGGTTACAGTAGTGTCCAGTGACCCACAAAGGTCAAAGGCCTAAATGTTCATCCACTACTGCTAACATGAGAAGATCAGGCTTGTTTTATAACCACGGTGTATACAGTGATTTGGAGACTTAATAAACACAATTTTCAGTAGGTTTTATTACTTACTTTAAGCAGTTGTGTATTTTAAGCTGTTTACAGCACTGTGGTACTTCTTATCATGCTTACCAGAGCATAGATATAAACACACATAAATTCAGTGAGGAGTTCAGTGCTTCCTGAAGATAAGATCTCAGGTGAAAGAAACATTTTAAGACCTTTCCTTGTACCTCACCCTTTATCTGCTTTCTATCCCCCTTTACCGAATTAAAGGTTTGAGAATTCATGGTCTGTTGCATTAATGCAGTGATGGAAACAGCTCAGGGTTGCTGCATTGTGCAGCAGCTGCTTCCCAATTTATGATGGAGAGCACTGTGCTAAATAAATAACAGTGCAGCTAACAAACAGGCTGAGCTCCCTGGTGCTCTGGTGCTGAGGTTTGCTCCGCACTTGTGACACAGGACCTTGTCTTGAGTGGCCACGTGTGGCAGTGGGCTCACCTCAGCACAGCTGTCAGTGCCAGGGAGTCTGTGAAAGAAAGGCAGAGCCCAGTTCCACAGAGCAAACAGATTTCTCCACATTATAGTCAGAATCCTGTCTGTAAATCAGAAATTCTGTAAATCAGATTCTGTTTCCATTGACTTCCTTTGTCCCCTTCACTGACTCCAAGCTTCTTACTACACACAGAACTATTTTAAATACAGTGCAATTGTACAGTGCTAGTTACACAGATCACTAGGATGGATTCAGTAAGCTGTGAGATACCAGAAAGTTAGTTTGTTTCATTGGTTGGTTATGGGCATTCTTTATTTTTATTTTAATTCTTTTTTAATTTGAATACAAACATCTAAAATTTTCAGAACAACCAAAGTCCTGTATTGTTGTAAAGTAACTATGGTGCTGTGGCTTTTATTTTGGAGTTGGGTTTTGTTTGGTGTTTTTTCTGTTTCTTAGGTTTTTAACCAGTCTAATTGTTCATTAACTTCTGCTTTTCTTTACAGCAAAAAATTAAGGGTAAACATCAATGTGCCAATGAAGACTGAACAGAAGCAGGAGCAAGAAACTACACACAAAAATATAGAGGAAGACAGGAAACTACTGATTCAGGTGAGTTTTATTGCAGAATGCTGTCATGAACTCAATCACATCTGTGTAATAATTTAATGAAGTTTACTGTAGGGTTTTCCTGACTTTTACTAGAAGACAATTACATTGGTCTAACTAGATTAGAGTTCAAAAAATTTATTTAAAATATTCTTAAAGGTGAGTCTGTAGTAGAAACTGGAGGAAGGCACTTCTACAGACAGGATGTGTTCATTGACATTGTTCTAACCTGATGTTGATGAGTGTTTGGGTTCCTTGAATACATGTTCACCAGACCTTGTCCTTGGTGAAAACTGAGTAGTAAAAAAATAGTAATACCCAGGTAGTATGAAATCAGCATTGGTTTTGTATCAGTTCATTTGGAATCCACTTGAGAGGCAGGGGAAGGAAATACAGAAGTACCACTAAGACAGTGTCACAGTAAGGTTAAATATATAAAGAAGGCTTTTTGCTACACAAGCAGTTTTGTGTGGCTCTTGTTACCAGTTGGTGCTATTATTATTATGACTGACTGACTGTAAGCACAGTTCTAAAAATTCATGTGTCAAAACCACTTTTGATGCCTGTGTGCTGTGGAGACTCTGAGTCCTTGAAGTCTGTGAGTAGCTGACACTGTGGGCAAAGCTTCTCCTGTCTGGTGCTCGAGGTGGTGGTGGTCCTTCTGCAGGGGCAGACGTCACCTAGGGGAGTGACATGGCTTTGCACAGAGGGACAGGTACTGTGCTCCTAAACACACCTTCCCAACTTTGCTGTGCAGGCTGCTATTGTGAGAATCATGAAAATGAGGAAGGTTCTAAAACACCAGCAACTGCTTGGAGAAGTGCTAACACAGCTGTCCTCAAGGTTCAAGCCACGAGTTCCTGTAATTAAGGTATGTGAGACCCACATCTCTGAACCTGGATTCCAGGAGGTGAGGAGGATATCTACACAGACAAAACACTTGTTTCTGAATTAAAAGGGAGAGCTATGGAGATGGGATGGGCAAGGACAGATTTTTTTGAGTTGCGAGTAGGAAATATTTTAACCAGAAATATTGCATTTCTCTTAGGGTACTATGCATCTTTCACATTGTTGGCAGTGGTGGTAAAATAGTAGCTGGATTGCATCTTTTCACATCAGTGTCAGCTTACCATTGCCCTTGATCCAGACTTACCTTTTGTTCTTGCTCTCCCAGCTGTGGGACAACAGTCAGCCTTGGGGTTAACTTGATAAAAGTTTCCTGCTTTCCTTTACAGTAAAAACGTTGGGGAAGGGGGCATTGTATTTAATTATTTACTCATAATTATATTGATTATATTAATTATTCATTTATGTATATTAATTTCTTCATCAGTTTGTTTAAGTGAGCTCACCAGCAGTTTTATATCCACAACCAAGCTGTAGGTGAGGCAAAGGACAGGCAGTGAGAGCAGTTGCATAAACTGGCACCAGGGCAGTGACACAGAGAGCTCCTCACTGCTGCTGCTGCTCTTTCATGACCTTACATAAGCTCTCTGCATCTTGGTGTAATTCTTTATTTGCTGTCTTACTATGAAGTTGTTCAGCATGCTGATGATTTCCCAATCACACCCCTGGAATGACATCCAGTAAGTGCAGTTCAGTTTAGTGGATTAGCAAAGCCTTCTGCTTGGATGTGGTCACAAAGAGGAGAGTGAACTGCTGTGGTTTGTGTCCTTTGCCTATTCCCATCCTGTTTGCCAGGGAACTCCCTTGGGGGGTCAGAATCAAAGTTTGGAGCAACCCCAGAGAGGGCTTTTATGCCCATGTCCCACAGCTTACCTCTGTTCTGTTCCTCCCACAGAAATGCATCGACATCCTCATTGAGAAGGAGTACTTGGAACGTGTAGATGGTGAGAAGGACACCTACAGTTACCTGGCTTAGCATTTTTATTAGCAATGACCTGACTGTGTGACACTCGGCAAGTAGGTATGTGATGGAAAGAATGAAAGCGACAGAACTTCATAGCAGCCACCCTGCTGCCATTTGGACCTCCCTTTTTAATGACTGAGACCAGGACTCCATCAGCCAGTCTCAGATTTACATCAGAACTGCTCAGGATTGATACATTTCAAGTATGTAAATATGGACACCAATGCCATTTAACCTAATTTAAGAACAGAAAGGAATCAGACCCTTCTCGTTTAAGGGTTGCATGCTACTGCATTTAAATCAATACATTGGCTATATGATAAACAGCTGCCATCACAGGCAGCACTTATACATGTTGGCAGCACTTGGAGAGCGAGTCTGAATGGACCCATGTGTAATCTGCTATGAAAAACCATTTGTATAGTGTGTTTCATTTTTTAATGTGTGATAAATAATAAAAAAAATTTAAAAGATTTCTGTACAAGTTGCATTTGGTTTTATTGTTTTAAGTTTCATGACTTATCTTTCTAAATGTAAATAAAAGGTATAATGGTTATGAAAGCTATTAGAAATTCGTTTTGCTTTTCCTCCCCATTTTCTGGTGCTTTAAGAACATTTTGTTCTCTGAAGATACTGTCATCTATCATTATCTGTGCATGTTACTTCTTTTTGAAGAGGAAATGTCTGCACTTTGAAAATAAATTTGTGATGATTTCACAAGATATGCAGAACAGAAAATGCTCAAAATATTTGTGGCAATGCTTGGTCATCTGAACTTGGAGCTGGTTTTAATATTGCTCATTGTGCTATAAAGTGCATCACCCTTGCATAAGTGCTGCCGAGAACAAAGGAGGTTTAGGCTGCCCATTTCTTTGACTGGAGTGAAGCAGAAAATTGAGTGTGTTCCTGAAGAACAATTCCCATTAAATATAACCTGAGATGGGAATTAAAATACTTAAATGTGTTACTAGACATACCTTGATTGACCAGGCCTCATTCCATTCTTTTCACAAAATTTTATGAAATGAGTATTGGCATTCCATATGCTAGAAGCAAAATGCTGCCATCCTCCCAGCTCTCACTATTGGTAATCTATATTTTCTAATCTTCATCCTGAAAAGAACTTCTGTAGCCATTTTACCCTTGATGCAAACTGTGATTTTGTTCACTGTTTCTTCTCGCAGGAAAGGAGCCAGGTTTTGTGTTGCTAATGTTTCTCTCTCGAGGGAAATGGTTGCAGTTGAACTCTGGGTTAAAAAAAAAATCTGAGCAGTACTAGGAGAGGGGTGTCATCTGCACTTGAGATTTTGTGTGCTTGCTATTTCTGTTCTGAAAGAGCTAAAGATTGCCATTAGGGGCAATAGAAGCATCTTGCTGCTCAGAGTTGCTTTTGGAAATTTAGAAGAATGGAACTAGTGATGCCTCTTAATTTCTTTTCCTAAGATGCTGTTTTGTTTTTTGTAAACCCTTCTTGCAGAAAGGTCAGGGCTAATAGATTTCTTTAGCAGGATCTGTGTGCTATGATGACAAAGAAGCAGCCTGAACTCCTTTCTTAGTTGGAAGGCCAGAAATCACCTGCTCTGAGCTGCCTTTCAAAGCCCTTGGCTGGTTAAAGCAGTGCTTTGTGTACTGTGCATCCTTCAGAGCAGGAGTTGTGCTCTACCTGAGGGAGAAAATCAGGCTTACACTTTTGGACTGTTCTTTTCCTCATGAACTCTTGGTTCTTACTTGGGCCAACAGCAAGGTGGAGGGCACGAGGCAGCTGCCTGCTGTACATGGAGAGTGGAAGCAGAAGAGCTGAACTCAGCCCCAGGCTTGGAGCCCCCTCAGTGCAGCAGGTAACTGGTCACCAGGGACAGGATTTCATGCACTCAGTGTGGCAATAATGCCACCCTGTGCCTGCCCTCCCACTCCAGCTGGTTTGACCTGAGCATTGTATTCTACATCACAAGCTAGAGTTCTATCCACTAGCAAGTAAGAAATAAATGTGGTAGCCCTGTACAATCTAACTGCAGTGTAAATGTTTCTGGATGGAAACTGTGCATTTCTCTTCTGCATCTCTTTAACACAGGTGTAGTTACTGTTGTATTTATCATTCAGTTTGGTGCTTCAGAGAAGCCACAGTGACGGCACCTTGTACCACAGCTTTGTCTTGAAAGCAGTGTTTGTCACAGAAATCACAGCTACTCTGGCAGTTGCAGGAGTTCCTGGGCTGCAGCCATTCCTCCAGAGAACTTGGATGTGGCTGTATCCAAGGGAGCTGAGAAGCTGCAAGACCACCCCGGTCTCACTCAGGCACTGCAGCACCAATCCCCTGACTGCCATCCACACTGTTTCCATCTTCACATTGATCTTAAACCTGACCCAGAGTAACAGAAGGAGACAAGTATGGAGTTGCCTTTGCACAGAAGTTACAGGTTAAATTCACATTGCTTTCTCAAGGGGCTGACACAAAATTCCAACTCAATTCCAGTAAAAATGAAGAAGTTCAAGTATCCTTTATTCAAGGTTGAAAAATGTACCACACCACATTATTGCAAAAGTTCCTAGGTACAAAACACTTTGCAGCTGGTGAGAAGGCAATAAAAAGTTGGTTTTTTAAAATTCGTTACTATAAATTACTGTTACAGTACTTTGCAAATACAGAATTTCAAATTGCATCATTTGTATTTTTCTAAAATTGCCCACAGTACTAGAAATTCCTGAAGATAAGGCAGCTGTTTGTTTAAAAGAAGAGGTAGCTGGTGTCAAGGGATTTCCATTTCTCTTTCAATGCCCACATACTTAAGGGCATCAGCTTGGCTATATCTGAAATTAAAAAAAAAACCAAAATCACAAAAAGCCAGTATCATGGAACATTTCGGCTTCATTGTTCTGACAGAATGGCACCACAGCCTGGAATACTCATATATCATTTCCCCACCAGCTGGGGTGTTTCCTCCTTGTGTGAATTTGCAGGTGCATAATGCTGCTGACCCACAAGAAACTACTTTCAGATGTGTTTGATCAAAGGAGACAAATCACTAAAATTCCATTCTTTTTCACCTTGACTCTCACAGCCCTGACATTCATGTTCAGTACTGGAAAGCAACTGCATTTCTCCAGGCTGACCTACACAGTATTGCCAGTGGACAGTTTGCTTTTTGCCAAGTAAGATGATTGTAGGGGACAGTAAGGACACATTCTTAGCAAGCATTTGTCTGTAGGAATTCTGAAATTTAATTCTCTGAAATTCTTGCCTATTTCTGAATGATGGGGGAGTTAACTTGTGCTGCTACCAAGGTAACCCAACCAGAGAAAGTCTGTGCCCATTTGTCACTACACTTTGCTCTATACAAGCTGCTTTTCCAAGTTTGCAGGCTCTTAACCAGCTGCATTGCTCAAATCAGTCTTGCTATGGCATCTGGCTTGACAAAAGCAGTGTGGGGAGTGCTGCTTCTCAGCTGCTGAGACCTGAGGCTGCAGGGGCCAGGCAGGCACAGGAATTAACTCTGAGCTGTGCAGATACTGAAAGCTAATGCCACCTGAAATCCATCTACCCACCTGTAGTCAAAGAACAGTTCTTCACCAGTCTGAATGGCTCTTTTAGCAAATATTCCTATTCTGTGATCACCATTAACCATCATAACTGTTTTAAAAGAAATTAGCTATGTTAGTAGAAATAATGATAAGATGCACGTTAAAGAAATATCTCACAGTATTTCATACATTGATGAAAAGCAAGTAAATGTGAAACTTACCTTTTGCATAGCAGTTGGGATTTACTGAATGGTTTGCAAATCTAATTTTGTTGCCCTTGCGTGTTGCATCAACCACAAAATCTATGGGGGGCAGAAAAAAACAACAAACCCCACAAATGTTGGATGGGTCACCTACAAACACATTTTTGAGTTTAACACCTAGTGTGCTTGGATCTTAGCAGCTGGAGAGGATAACTGCACATCTTCCCCATGGAAGAGCTGGCCCACCACCCTACAACAGCTGAACTCTGCTGTTCCACATTGTGCTTTTCCTTTACCTCCTGCCACAGGGGCACCACCTTGGCTTCTCACTAAAGCCTCTCTACCTTTGTTCCACAAGGACAAGCTCCATAAATATGCTAAGTCAACACTGACATAAAGCAGCAGGTTTTTTCCCTCATTTCAACTATTTTCCAGTATTTTATGCTTGACGCAGTGCAGTCTGTAAGTTACATACCTCATGTGGCTTTTTTCCCCCAACACAATTACCATCATAAATTACTGATTATTTAATTCAGTAAAATTACTTCAGACAACACTTTTTACATTCTTTAGTCTACTTAATGTCTGCACATAATTTTACTCCATGAAGTTCTACTCCTCTTGTACAAGAGGCTCATCACTACATCTAGCTGACCAGCATTTAGAGAAAAAATCCCAAAGACTAGCTATCAGCAGGATGAATCCACACACTGATAGAGAAAGATGGGTGGAAATAAGTTCTCATTGTTGCCTGCAGGCTGCAGAAGAACAGGGCTGAACAAAATACCAAGCATACACACTTTAGTTATGCTGCCAAGAGTTGCAACTGAAGCATACATACCATTATTCAAGTTAAACAGAAAGCTGCACATGTATTTGTCGTACACTTTTCCTCTTCTGTCTGCCTCATCCTGAGAGATAATCTGAAAGAAACACCACTTGTAAAAGAGAGAAGCACTCCTCCATTGTGTAACCACAGCAGCTTAATGTCAGCCCCTCCCCAGCCTTTTGAAAGACAGGTGGGAGTTTTTCTATTCTCTGGGATTCGAAGTATTCCCAAACCAAGTACTGTTTTCAGCAAGCACTCTGCACTTAGCAAACATCCATGCTTTGCTTTTAGCACACAAACTCTTTCAGAGCAGAAGAAAAGCAAGAATTGCTTCTCCTCTCAAAATCAGGGCTGCATACCAGACTCGGGGTTTTATTGCTGCAGAATACAGCTTAGCAAAAGCTCCTACTGACTTTCAGTACTATACTAAATAATTTGCCACCAAATTCCAAGCATGTCTGAACTGAAATTCCATCTAAGATAAAAAGGACATTCCAGCCTCTCGTTCTCACAAGAACCTGTTTCAAAATTTTTGTGACATTTCAATTGTGTAGCTCCTGGGATCTGAGGAGTGACAGCAGTCACAGCCTGTACCAGGTCACAGACAATGGCACCCATGGTTGGTCCCTGTCAGTGCAGAACTTCACCAACTAAGCTCATATCTGGTGCTCTCCATCCTTACCTCACCACAGTATTCAGAGATGAATTCATTCTTCTGTACAGGATCTTTGATAAAAATTCCCCAGCCTGCCACATCTGAAGGTGCCAATAGTAAGTGCTGTGGAATAGAAAAACCAAGAAGTTTTGATATGCCTGGCTTAGATTTGAGTTCAGGTTTTTTTCCATTTTGTTTTGTATCACTTAGTTAAATGCATATGTTGGAACTCCAGGAATGCAGACAAATCCAGAGTCTTCTAATGATCAAACACACACTAAAATTACAGCTTGTGAATCAGAAGATGTATGTAAAAGAAAAATGACCAAGTATTTGAAAACTACTAAAAATTTTAGTTTAACCACCCCAAGACACCTTGAAATGAGGGGGTTACATAAAAATTCATTTACTAAAGACTTCAACCTCAAAAGGTCTGCAGCCAGGAGCCCACCACTCATTAGCTCAGTAATCAACTATTTTGTGAGAAGACATTTCAGAGTAGAAATAAACTTTGGCTTACTGATTTATTTGCCAGAACTGAATGGGCTTTCAAGACTTTAGTAGACTGTATACAAGTTTATACCTTAGAATCAACAACTGAAGAAAGAAACTCTGGGATAAACTTCTTTATGCTGATCTGGGGAAAGACTGTTGAGCTCCTTAAAACAGCAGCCTATTTGCAATTAAGAAGCAAAGCCTGAACAGGGAAAAGGAGATATTCTGCTGCTCTGCTGCACAGAACACACTAATTGGTACATGACAAAATGTAGATAGACTTAACAGCAGCACAAGAGCAAGCTAACAAGTGACCACTCCTTTCCTTGCTGTTTGGTTTGGGGTTTTTTTTCTTTTCCATTTTGACAGTATGAAGGCAAAGAAATTCCATTCTCTGGCTTGAAAATATAAGAACGCCTCTAGGACCAGGCAACAGGCCTGAAGTTGTATAACTCTGGACATACTTTTTTGGATCCTCTCTGAATGCTGCAGTTCTTGCAGGAAACATTTTTGCTGTCCCAGTGGTCAGCTGCTCCACAGGTGAGGCAGAGGTCGGGGTCACACTCTCGGACAGCCAGGTAACAGGGACACTGCTTGGTGTTGCACTGTGCTTTACAACGACACCCAGGAAAACGATTTTGGCCTACAGAGGAATGGGTGGAACAGAAAAACAGCAAATATGAAAATATACAGTGTAAAACTAAGACTGTGCAGATTATAGTGTATCAGAATATTGGTAACACAGCCACTGATATCTGCTTTCAGGAGTACTGCAAATTCTTTCCTTCCCTGATTTTAATAACTCTTCCTCAATTTTAGGTCAGAAGGCTGCTTCTGACTTCATGCAATAGCCAATTACAAGGGCCAAATTAACTGAACATGTTCACACTGTTGGGCACAATTTGCTGCTCCTGTAACTGCCTGCAGCACGGACAGACTGCTAGTACAGAGCTCGTGGTGGGCAGAGAGAGAAGTTTATGGATAACTTTAAAATGTTTTACTTACATTCTGAGCTGCACTGACAAAACTTCTCACAGAAGTTTTGAGCAATTACACATGGGCATGAGCTATCACAAGGCTGACGTGGGTGATCACATGGCTGATAGTTGTAAACGTGATTCGATGACCCATCTGAATAAAAATAGCAACATTTTGTAAAGTTGAAAGTTGCAGACAAACAACATACAGTTCCCCTCACTCTAAGGCAGAAATTCCCTTTTAGTCATTTAACTAAGAAAGCCCAAACATGAACAAAAAACCCAAACCCACAAGTGGAGTTGAAAACCCAAAAGACATAAAACCAGAACTGTAACATTAGTGAGGTGTTTTACACCATTAGCTGTCTTCCTAGTGCACCTCATTTTGCCACTGCTCAGCTGCTGTGAGTATTGAGAGCTGAAAGCTGTTTATGTGGAAAACTGAGAAACGAAACTACAATGGTATCATTTCCTGTCTGAACATGTTTTGGAATAGCACTGATATTATTCAGCAAAGTAAATTTGCTTAAATACTGAAAGCAATTTTTAATGTGGAACAATAGTCAACTTCCAAACAGGTACCACTGGCAATGTAATTCCATTATTATTATTATTATTATTATTATTACTATACCACTGTGTTTTCCCAAGTCAATTTTCCAGTACAGACAATGCTGAAGTCTTCTAAGCAAGAAAGGAACTACCAGGGACAAGTCTAGAGCTTTACCTATCCAGTAGCTAGGAGAATTTGGTTCTATATAAATTATTTTTGCTATTAATACTCTTGAGCTTGTTTTGGGTTTGCATGAATTTGTAAATTTATAAAAATGCTCAAGCTAGCAATCAGCAACAAAAAATGAGAGAGACAAACAGATCAATTATTTATGTTGCCAGAAGTCCCAACTATTCTCAACAACTTTTCAGAGAACTATTTCTAAATTAAACTAGCTTACAAAAAAAAGGCACTATTTACTGCAGCTCTTATCCTTAATACCATTTTTACCTGTGCTTCAATGAAGCCATACTGAAAAGACAGTAAACTCAGCTTCCTTTCCTTTTTATGGAATTATATAAAGCTATTTAACCCAAAGAGTACCTTTTGTCCCTACAATACATATAAGTGAGAGTTTACGTTTTTAATTTTCATTCTCCTAAAATTTCTGGCTCCCCGTGGAATATACATAATGGCCTAACATTAAAAAAAACCAAAACAAATAACCAGGCCCCCCCACAAACAACCAAAACAGAAAAAAGCAATAGTAGAATCTTAAAAGTTCAGGACATAAATTGAATGGAAAGATGCTAACCCTTTTTCAGCTGTATCTTTCTGCAATGAGCAGCCCACAACCTGCAAAAACACAAAACAAACAAGAAGGTTGACAGGAACTCCTCCTGCAGTGGGCTGGGAAAGGCAGCTGCATCTTGCTAAAGATGGGAAAGTTTCTGGAGACATGAACAGCTGCTAAGTGCACACGAGTCAGAGGGGCTGCAGCAGAGCCACCCTGTCCTGGTCTAGGGCTGGCCAAGATCAGAGCTCTGCAGGCTGCTCCCCCCTCTCCCCACCATTCCTGCAGTCCCAGCACTGCACAGAGGAGCTGTTCCCACCCAGCCCAGCCAGAGATGCTGGAACTCAGCTGCCCCTGCAGGAAGCCCTGCCAAGAGCAGGTGCTGGAGCTGCTTCTGGCAGGCAGGAGCAGCAGCGAGGGAAGGGTACGAAGGTGCAGAAGTGAAGGGTCATGCCTGAACAGGGGCACAGAAATGGGGCAGCTGCACAGGGCTTGGCCCCAGCACCACTCTGGTTGTCCCCCACAGACCACAGCCAGGTCCTGCCCTTCACGTGAGGGGCTCCAAGTACCTGACAGGACACAGTGCCTGCCTGGCACAGCCACACTGAAGGGACACCTCAGTATTTCTTCTGGCTGGACATTTTTCCCCAGCTGTCCTGGCTGGTGGCGCTGCACTGAGCCTTTCCCCTTCCTGCCTCACAGCCCACACTCCTTTCTCTTATGTCCCTACAGTTTTCCTTCAGTGTCCCCTTTCTCAGGTAGCTCCCCTTTCTCACATCCATTGCCAGTTCTTGTTGTGTGGTGGATTTTATTGTTTGTGTTAGTTCTTTGTTGTGTTTTTTAAGAGTAACATGCTTTTTGGTTAGCATTCACTGTACTTGAAAGTTCTTGCAAGTTACATTTACCCCTTTATCTTGTATCCATTTCAGATTGTAAGCTCTTTGGCCAGGGAATGTCAGCTATTCCATAAACAGTGTGTCAGAAACAAGCAAAAGCACCTGTCTGGACCTTTAGTACCAAAAGGAAAACCAGACTTTTCATTGCAGTAGCCTTAAAATTAAAGGAGAAATCCATTGTTTTATTTTTTTACTCGATTCTATGCATTTTAGTTACGACTTTCATTTTAGTGAACACACATAACAAAAAAATTAGAGTAAGGATTTTTAAAGTTTATACTTCTTGACTTCCTTAGTATCATGAAGTCATGATACAACATGAAGACAATATGGGAGAAGCCTCATTCCCTGGCCAAATAATACATTGCCAGCTGCCTCAAGCAACCTCACTTTCTCTGCAGATTTACCGAGCTGCCCAAAACACTCATGAGCACAGGTACTAAAAGATCCCCAGCACAGAACCCTGTAAAAGCTATTCTGCCTTTCAGTGAATGCAACTCTCCTCAGAAGTTTGCACTCTGAAAAAATATCTCCCGCTGTAACTACTTAAATAGGACTTTTTAGCTGCTACTTCTTTCATAAAAGCATAGCAGCTTTTACTTCAACTAAATGGTGTGCAGAGCCCTCCAACAGCTTCATATAAATAAGATTCTCTATAAAATTGCCCTTCTAAAGCATTACTGTGAGATTTAACTCAATAACCAATTTTCTTAAGGAGCCCATACAAGTTAGAAACCCACAAAGGCAGACTTGTCCAAGTAACTAAGGCTGAGAGGGAAGAAGAAACTCAGAATTACAGAGTACTGTAATAAATAGATGACATTCCTATTAAGAGTGATTCACTCTAGAAGAAAAGGCTACGAACATATATTTATGAATTATGAGACATTGACTCTGCAAGAGGACACTTCCCATATGCCTGAAAGGAGCGCAATTTTGACTTAAATTACTCTTATGCACACCAAACTACTTTCTTTCTTGTCTACCTGGTATTTGGAAAATGTAACATACCATATTTTTGAACAAGTCTTTCACAGAAACTTGTCTGTTGCTGCAAGATAATAAGAACCTACCAGCACAGCAAACTCTTAAAAGCATTCTGTGGCCAGACTTGTTAAAATACTCTTTCATTAGCAATTAGCAGCTTCACTTTTTCTCCTAAGGTAAGCACTCTCCTAATACTTTAAAAGCACACAAATGTGCGTACACATCAAGAAAGCATTAATAGTAACAAGTCAAAGCAGAAGGAAAACTACAGGGGCAGTCACAATGGCAAAGGCATCCATGTGCTCTGCCCCTCTTCTGGAGAGACTTCTGCCACAGGAGGGAGAGGGGGGCTGGAGACACTGCAGGAACTGTGGGCAGTGACACAAGACAACAGGCTGCCAGCACTGACCAACAGGAGTTTGGACTGGCACTACCAAGAGTATTCACTGCCTTGTAACTTCCAAAAAACTGCCACAAAGCGCTCAAGTTCCCCCGGTTAGCGCACAAAGCTGGAGCCTGAGCAAGCACTACACTAAAGGCAGAGTCATTTTTGTATCTGCTCTATATAAATCTGCATCTCAAACAGAAGCAAAAGGCAAGGCCTGGTCCCATGCAGCAGGAAGCAAAGGCAAGGAAAGGACAACGTTGAGAAAGCACTCACAACTTGAAGCTTCATTACAAAAAGCCAACTGGAAACTCCATAGCAAGTTCCCAAGCAAGCCAGTGGATTTGTGCATTTGGTTGCTGACATCTGCAGGAAAGCCAGCTTGGAAAACAAGTGTTTCCAGAAGCATCATGACAGCAGCTGTCAAAGATATCATTCTTCTCTCCTAACAACCTACTAGACCTCTAAACTTTGCCAGTGCCTCTGGGCAGCAGCAGTGTCAGCCAAGCCAGCACTAAAAGCACCCTTTGGAAGAAGCTGCTCCAGCATTTCTTGCTTTACGCAGGGATATTCTGCTATCAGAAAGTGCACTAAAAACTCAAAATACATGCCAATTATGTCAAATATGTCATTGAGTCTTTGCAGTGTTTGATTTTCTGGCATCACTCAAAGACTTCAGTCTCCCAGATCACCTTATCCACAGCCTCCCCACCACTCCAAGACTCAGCCTTCCAACCCGGCAGCACATCAGAATATCTGTGCCAATGCCTCAGTGCACCTTTTGCCTGGTAACAGTTAGACTTTAAATCCCTACAAAAAGGCATCCTGAACTCTTGGCAGACCTACATAAGCTATTCAAACACATGCAGTGAACAGCAGTCCAGCAGAAGGAGAAGGAATATGAGAAAGTGGGGGGGAAAAAAATAAAATATTTTCACATAAAATTACTAAGTGGCCTCTGAATAGGGGATGAGGGAGAAGAGGAAAACCAAAATAATAAAGAAGCAGCTTTAAAATCAGTACCAAAATAGAGGAAGGAGTGCTGATTAGTTAAAGCAAACTCAACTCAGCTCCCAGCAATGGAAGAAAAATATACACATAAAAGAATGAACAGTACTGAAGTACACTCTCCTCCAGCATACACCCATGCTTTTCAGAATTCTTTCTTCATTCAGGTTTTTTACTGGCTTCTATGCAAAGTACTCATTTCTCATCAAGGCAGAGTTTTCTCAAAATAACACGTTAATCTGATACACAGGCCAGGCTCTGACACTTACTGGTTCTCCAAAAAATAACTATATTAGAAGTTGCCTTCTCTCCCTGATCAGCCTTATTACAGCTATCTCAACAAAAATGTCACAGGAAGAAGGGAGACAAGACATTTCACTATCCAAGAGAGGTGCTGTCTTGCCAGCTAGTATGCTCATAGGGCACCAAGATGATATGGGAAATAGGCAAAGTCATGCAAGAAAAGACTTTATCTGCTCTCAAATCGGTTACAAGAGGCCAGCAAAAGCAGCTTTTTGCTGCTGCTTTTCTCTCTGGTGATGCTGCTTTAGCTCAAAGCCACATGCACACATGGACAACCTGCAGACAGGTAAGAGCCCTGCAAGGGAAAAGGGAAAAGCCTTCCTGGCTCTAGGACTGGATTTACTCTAAGAGTGAGTAAACTCAACTAAAGGAAAGGTAAGAAACAGAGGAAGATTTCCAGATGGTTGTCCCAATTGCTGATTGCAGGAGAACTTCAACAGAAGGATGTAGACAGGCTAAACTGCTTTCCTTTTTAAAAAGGCTACTGCCATAGAAGAATGGAGACAGCTTGATTGCCACATATTCTGGGACATTATATTTGTAAAATTATCTCCTTCCTTCAATGAGAGTTTAAAGACTTAAAGGACATTTCAAAACTAAATTGCTACCAATAAAGTTTTTATATTGGCAACTAATAAAAAAAGCAAATAAAGTCAAGAAACCCCATGCAATGGAGTGTGCTTTCATTTACTTGGGGAAAAAAACTCCTAAACTAAAAAAAGTCTGAGAATTCTTCCAAAACAATGTCAGCCTGGTAATCATACAATCCATTTCAGCTGCAAAAATACATTTGAACCTTTTAGCTGTTCTTTTAAGTAGATGTAGTGGCACCATTTTTATAGCAATTTGTGTCAATCTGACAGCAAGCTAATTTTCAACTACATATTCCAAACTTGCACCATGGCTAATAACCTAAATTTAAACAGCCAAGCCCACCAAATGCCCAAACACTTGAAAACTGTGCCAAGAGCATTAAAATCAATAGCTTTTGCTGAGAACAAAATCTTTTCCAGATGCTCATTCAGTCTTTTCCCAGCTCACGTTGCCTGCCTCTACCCTACAAAGCAGAAATATTCTACTCCATGTCAACAGGATCTTTGAACCAGTTCAGGAATTTCACTAGGCCTGGAAATAATAAATAGACAAGCTAAGACAGAAACAACAAGAACTGATGGGACGAAGAACTTGAGGGAGTTCTTGAGGGAGGAAGGACAAACTTGAGGGAGAATAAGGGAAGTTAAAGGGAGAAATAGGAAATTATATGGGAAAATGTGTACTTATTGCTTGCTAAAGAAATGTTTTTGCTAATTTTCAGTCAGCTTTTAATCTCTTATGTTCTTATCTCTCAAAATAAAAATAATCAATGCAGAGCTGCATTCTCCAATTCAGAATTCTAAAAGAAAAATGCATTTCATTGACAGACAGCAGCCACAATGTTTTGCAATTTCAACAGAAATTGTGTCAGATAATCATTTGTTCTTCATTGCAGCTTCACCTCAACTAATAACTTGTTAACCTAGCTCTTTAGTTGGTGTTCTAGGTGCTAATGAAACTGGGGTGCAACAAAGGAATAGTCCCTCCTGAAGAAGGCAATCCTACTAACTTGCTATCTGAAGCTTGCTAGAATACATTTCATCATTAAAAAAGCATCAGTTTTAATTTTAAAGTATGATATAATCATTACTCAATCCTATTGAAACACTCCTGAATTTAATGTTTATTGTTGTAAAAAATAATTATTCTACACTACCTTGAATGTTGCAACAAGCTGCATAGGTGACTTCTAATCTAAACAGTTCTGACTACTTCCATCAATACACCTACAAGAACCTGGCTGTTAAAGAACTTAAAAAAAGGAAAGGGAAAGAGAAGAGGAAGGTTATAGTTGGCAGTGCAGTAAGATTTTGTCTAAAACTAAAACACCATTTTGTTTTATTGCTGCAACTTTGGATTTTGGAAGCAAAAGAAGAGTTGCACAACTTTTCTTTCAAAATACTTTCTGTTCTGATCCCCTGTATCTCCAATTTATTGTTATGCTAAGGGTATTTAGTAACAGATTTACCTGTGTTTCCTTTTCTTCTTTCTGGGAGGAGTATCAACATCTTCAGCAGGGACTGGTGCAATAATACTAGATTCCTTTACTCTAAACTCATACACCTAACAAGAGATACCATAACACATCCACGATAAATCTCTCACTAGTACAAAGTTGCTCATATTCTAAGTTAGTATGATTTCCTCCAACCAACAACTTACAGATTATATCCAGTCATAGTCTCTTTTCAATACATTTAAAGTTGATTATTTTTGTCATTTAAGAACTGATATTCTAATTTAAACCTCCTGTAAATTTAATTTTAAAACAGTTTTAAAACTAACTTCTATGTATTTGTGGTATGAATTCTGGACCATAGCATTCTTGGGAAAACCAAGAAAATTAATTATTTTCCCTTTTAGTAATCAATACTAGTATTTGTATACTTTAGCTTTAAAAGTAAATTACTTTGACCCTTAGCAAGTATCTTCCCTGCTTACCTGTCTGCACGTTTTGGTCCCAATCAATCTGGCAATTGCACAGAAGTTGTCATAGTAGGTGCCAATAAGGACTCTAAACATTGAAGCTTCTGCACCACTCCATTCCACATTCTCTGGAGGCTCAATATTTGGCTTCATCTTTATTGGTGTTTGACACCTAGAATTTGCTTCTGTAACAAATAATTGAGAGTAAGGCTCTGTATCAAAATTTACTTTGCCCTTCACATTAAGATTAACTGCAGTTAAAAAACATCTCAGGTTTTTTGTTGCTTCCCAAGTGCCAGAAAAAACAAACATTTTCACACGCCTTTTACAGAAGCTAACAGCAGCTACTCACATTAATGGCCTACATGTAAATTGAAACAATGCAGACATTCTCTTAGAGTTTGACTGAACTCATTGTTCCAGATTGCAAGGCAAGATGTATTCCATTACCATCTGTATGGCAGCTGTCTTTTGTCAGGTGGGCAGTTTGCCTTATCTCTCTCTCAGTGACCACAATCACTCCTCCCTGGGGAGGGGACATGTGCTGATAACAGGCTACTGAATGTCACTGCATGGCTGATAAGAACTACAGCATCCCATTGTGAGATGCTCCGCCCAGATGGAGGAGCCAAGCATTCCTACCTGGATATAATCTGGAGATTCTGGAATAACTGCACGGCTTCTCCACTGGATTTCCCAGAGGAATAGCAGCTGACTTTACTTCCACTGGATCTTCAGAGGAAAACTACACCCTTTCTACAGGATCCCTGCTCCAACAGAACCACACCTGACACTCCAGGAGGATTGCAGCCACATTTCCAATTGGACTGCTACCAGCACCCTGACCAACAGGGTGTCAGGTTTTGTTTCTGACTCTATCAGTGTTGTTTTGGTTTTACAGCATTGTTTATTTTATCCTTTTATTTTCTTCCCTATTAAAGAACTGTTATTTCCTGCTCCCATAATTTTTGTTGACTGAGAGACTCTTAAATTAAAATTTATAGCAATTTGGAGGAGGGGGGGGTTCATTTTCTCCATTTCAGGGGAGGCTCCTGCCTTCCTTAGCAGGCACCTGTCTTTCCAAGCCAAGACACTCATATTATTATTCTGTCTTTTCACTCACTTCCATACATTCCAAACACACATTTTCTAGGATTGCAGTTTGACTTGTTTTGGCTTTGTTATTTTTGTAGCATTGGTTTTTTTGTAGTTTTGGTTCTGTTCACCCTCTCAAGCACCACAGCTCATTGAAGGAAGCAGCACTGACCAGCCTTACCAGAGGAACTGGAAGTTTCATCTTTCTTTTCTTCCTCCTCCTTGTCGTTGTTCTCCCCGCCGGTTTCGGTGCCGGCCTCGCGGTCGCTGTCGGTGTCCTTGGACTCCAGCACGTTGATGGTGGGCGTGCTGGGCCTGCTGGTGTTGTTGGGCAGCCGGCCCCGCCGCCGCCCGCCAGGGCGCTTCGGCGGCGTCTTGATGCGCTCCGCCGTCAGCGCGGCCGCAAACTCCTTCGCACCCTCCTGGACACACAACAGCACAGTTTACAGCACAGAAACCCAGAAGTGGTTCCACTTGTGAGAGAACACCTCCTGCTTGCATCCTGAGGAACTTCCCACTGTTCTACGTGCACCAAAGTTCCAGTTAAAGGCACACCAGCCATGAACACGAGTACTCTGATGCTACTATGAAAACCATCTACACTTACAAAGTACTCATGTCAGTATTTCGGTTCACCTGTTACTTTGGCTGCCAAGAGAAAAATAATTCAGTAGTAAATTTCTATTTTCCCAGATGACAGAAATAAATTTGAATTTCCCACAGAAAACACCCATAAAAACACAAGAACTCTTCTTGCACATGGCACTTCGACAATACACGCTCTGCATTTTTTAAAATGCAAGCATTCGTAACTTGCTTTCTGGTGAAAAGGGGTATGATAAAGTGTAGCAAGTTTTCAGATGGGAAAATTGCATAGTTTCTCAAACTAAAACATTTAGGGGAATTATGAGAGAGATTTGAAATTATATTACTAAAGATTTCACTTTATTAATTTCCATCCTATTGCTTCTTAAAAGCACAAGTCCCGAAAGGAAATTAGCCTTTGGCAGACTAAAAAAACCTTTATAATTTTTAGTTGTGATACAATTTACAAGAGTGAAGGCTGCAGTTCCTTGACTAGACTGGACAGAATAGCAGCAACACCATTATTAGGGGATAGTAATATTTCTTCCCTACAAATATCTCAGGCTACACCTACAAGTATTCCTACTTAAGATGATTGAAAGTTAAACTCTTTCTCTTGCAGCAGCTGAAGGTAACATACTTGACTGCAAATGGCCCACAAGCAGATGCACTATCCCAGATCCAGCATGCCCTTAGTTTAAGTATCCCCCTATACTGCAGCCAGCACTAGCACTCAGTGAATTGTGACATATAAAATTATCTTACCAGATGCTGATAACAGTGAGGTCCACAAGGCTTATTATCTAATGCTGTTTCTGTATTCTTTCGCTTATAAGTATTGGGAGTTGCATGGAATGCTGTTGAATCAAAACATCACATTTTTTAGTTTTCATATAAAATATATTAAATATGTAACATCAAACTCTATCCAAAACACAAGGTTACCAAGATTTTACTAAAACCAGAATAAAATACTAATAAAGAGAATAAACAAACAAATAAATAATAAAAGAAATCCCCTGTAGTGACATATGACTTACCACTTAAATACACAGAGACAGCACACAGGTAAGTTTCACATATCATGGAATAGTTTGGGTTGGAAGGGACCTCAAAAATCAACTCCTCTCTGCCATGGGCAGGGACACTTTTCACTAGACCAGGCTGATTAAACCCCATCTAGCCTGGCCTTGAACATTGTCAGGGATGAGGCAGCCACAGCTTCTCTGGGCAACCAGTTCCACTGTCTCACTTCTCTCATGGTGAAGAATGTCTTCCTTACATCAAATGCAAATCTATCCTCTTCCACTTGAAAGCCATTCTGCCCTTTTCATCAACACAGTCATCACATTTGTTTCATGTATCAAGGAAGATTTGGTGTAACACCCTTTCCAACAAAAGAACAGACTTTACTTTGTTGTTATGTTAAACAAAATTATTCAGGGCTTCTCCTATTAATGATCATCACTTCAATGTGTAAAATTCAGTTGTTATATTTCTATCTTGTCAAAAAATCCAACCTCATGCACCCTTTGGAAAGGTAATAGGACCCACTTTACATTTTCATCAGTGAGAAGGACACATAAGCATTTTTGCTCTATTAGTTTGTCAGCACTCCAGCTAAGCTGGCAGGATGTAAGAATTCAGTTCCTGTATCCCAGCTGCAGGGTAAAAACAAGTTAGCATTGCACAGTCACTGGATAAGTGAGCCAAGTCTGCACCTTGCAGAGAAGTGTCTGCTCCTGTATCTGAGGGACTCTGCACAGCTCTGAAAAAGCTGCAGAACAGTGACTCAGAGGGGAGCAGAGGTGGGTATGTTACACATGCAACACGAGCACCTTGGTAACAGGAGGGCAGTTTCCTACCCATTCTCTTTGCCAGAGCCAGCTCTCCTCACAGGCAACCCCTGTCTCCCAGCAGGGTGTTTTCAGGGAGACTGACTTCTCACAGCTTTCTGGAAGTCTTGGGAGCTTCTCTGTACCTCTTACAGAGCTCTTCTGAAGCCTGGAAAACCTGCCACTAGACTCTCACCAAAACTCATACATTCATGCTCCCACATTGTATTAGGAGCTTTTTGAGATACTATCATTAGTTTTCTGCAATTGTCTTTTTAAAAACAACTTGTCTGTGCTCAAAGAAAAAATAATTTGATTTTCAGAGAGAGAGAGAGGGAGAGAGAGATAGATATCAATACTTTTTCCTTCTAAATGTGTAAACAGTGGCATACAGAACTGCAAGGAACAGAAATGAAGAATGGACTGAAATTTTAAAAAGAAGAGAATACTCAGTGCTAGCTGTTTGCTAATGCTCCACAAAGGCCCAGAAAAGATGCTCAACTTAAAATGTGCAATTTCCAAACTGTGCAGAAGCACTTATGGTGCGGTTTTACAACATCTGCAGTTGGGTAACTGTAACTTACAGTGAAGGTTATAAAAATTCAGTGAATAAAAAGTGCAAATATGTTCAAAATTAAAGAAGAAATCCCTCCCCTCCTCCCCATATTAATCTAAAAGGGCTGTTCTACACCACCACTGCACACATCTCCTTCATTAAGCCATTTGCTATTCATTTTATTTCCAGATCACGCTGGAGGCTTCTCTCTGTATGCCCACTAAGCTTCAAAGACTCAACTTTTTAAATGCACTTCCATCCCTGTTAAAGCATGTGGGCAGAGCTCATGTCTTCCCAGACAAGGCTATCAAAAGCAAACTTCATTTCAGTGGTCTGGTGTGCAGCATAGCTCTGCAAACACCTGCTTTGGCAGCAGGGGGAAAGGTGACCAGGTCCATCTTGGAACTTTGGAAACACTTCACGTTTCCCTCCCATAAAGGGGGGTGAGTTGAAAAATCAAATAATAATTTCTATAATATTGTGCCTGTATTAATGATAGCAGCAGGTGGGAGCCCAAGGAAAGCAGTGTACTCTTTCAAGGCTTTCTTAAAATGGTACAAATAAAATAAAAGTAACAATAAGTAAATATTGCATCCCATTCTCCAGACAAATATGTTATATTTTATAAATCTGGAAACACAAAAAAGCTTTAATTTGCTATATATGGGCATATTGATATGGGAAAATTATTTACAACAAGTATAGGAATGTAATTTATGTATATTGTTGCCATTAGTGCTCTTTCTTCCTCCAGATTAGTTAAAAGCTTTCATTGCCATGTCACTTCTCATGTTTCACATATCCTTCAAGTGTTCATGTATTCTGTAGGTAAAATATGTTACACTTTGTTACAGCAACAAGAAACCATGCAATTTAATGCCAAGTTATTTCACTTTTTTCCATCTTTTAAGAAACAATGAGATGAGGGAGCCATTTACCCAAAAGTGAAGGGGAAAACTCTCATGTTTTTCAACACTGCATCTTTAAATTTGCACAGTATACCATTTCATTCAAGATTTTTTTTCCACTTAACTGTTTTACCTTCTCCTCATACCACAAGGAAAATAATTTTTCAGCAATGCAAAAGAACACTTAGACATTTGCTAGCCATGATCTATACCAGACTGCTGCAATGTAGAGAAATCAAATCTATTCTTTTTACATGTCACTTGCAGATGCAATCATTTCTCTCACAAACTAATTTGTGCAAGGTCCTAAAATAGTGGTTTGTTAAAAACTGTTTTCCTTCAGAAAATGAAGAAATGCTTAACTTGTAATAGAATGAAACAAACCAACCTTTATTTTTATTTTTTATTTTTAAACTCATGAGACCTCAAAAATAGACTACATATGATACTTAAAATTAGAATCATATCTTTGTTCAACTATTTAAAAAACACCCAACATGGTACAGTAAGGACAACTACAGTCAAAATCTACCACCTCTATTGTGAGGTATTTTTTGGGAGGGTTGTTATAAAGAAAGGATGCAGAACAAGAATAAAACTATTTGTATCACTGCATTATGATTTTTTAAAATATCAGTAGTAATCTTTTTCAGAAGAAAAATCACAGAAAATTTTGTAGAATTTACTAACACCTAAAGTCTGTAATTCTTTAATGATTTCCTTAAGAGAAATCATTCTAAAATGGTGCCTCTGAGCATGTTTTCTGTCTTTGAGATTTATTATCTGTCTCATCCCCAATAGGCTCAACTCTCATTTTCAATAATGTGAAAGTACACAGGCAACAGTTTAGCCTGAAATGTACATTTGCTTCATAGTCAAGCTATTTGGGAAATTCTCCCTACCTGATATTTTTCCTTCTTCTAAATTCTTTGTTAGTCCAGACATTTAGGCATAATTCCTTGCTGTCAGCAAATGAAGTCCACAAGTACACAAGTTTTTTCAGTTATGTCATCACCTGCACATAAAGGGATTGCCAGGTCGTCAAGGGGACTTGACACGTTAAAAATCTAATGATAACTTTTCCTATATTTAACTCAAATGCTCTAGAACAAAGATTGGAAACTCCACAAAATAACTAATTGTTAACTAATCTTAACAAAAATGGAACCTAAGAGGGGGAAATACAAAAAGCAAAAGCAGACCTAATAGAATTCCTTTATTATCTTTTAGTTCTCTATTCCTTCTCCAGAGAAGAGATTTACACCTTTCAAAGCACCAATGTGATCACTGTAGCCCATCACATTACCGAAGTAATTCATCAAAAATGTCATCTGCAGAAGCCAGGACATCATCCCACAGCACTTGGCAAGTGCAGGAAACAGAACATAGAGGCAACTGTAGAAATGTGATAGAAGTTAAATTGTTGCAGAGACACCGAAAATTGCTACTGCAGCCTTACAATAACCAAAGCATTCTTTTTAATTTTTTTTTTTTTTTGATGAGTTACTTATTCCAAGCTATGAGCTGGGTGAATTTTGACCAACAGTCTCAAAATTTCACAGAAAACAAAGAGGCCAAACAACTGACTCTCTCAGTTTTTAACAAAAAAATTCCGTGCTCTAGACAGACACGCAGACAGACAGACACGCAGACAGAAAACAATCCTCTTTCCTTGGTGTAACTACAAACAAAAGGAAAAGGAAGCAATGCATCCAAAGCAGTGAGCAGTCATTGTTGCAGTGGAATTTGGGTATGTTTTCAGGGAGTGGCAACTGAAGCATCAGTTTACGACATTCAGGGTACAGCGCTGAGCCTACACAGCGAAGGTCAGAGATCTCCTTGCAGTGGTTATGTAGAAAACACATCATCATCAGGGACAACTGCTACATCATCATCAGGGACAACTGAAGAGCTGCACAGGCTGTCACAAAGAGCACTGACATAGCCACTCATTGCACCCTCCACTTGACGCAAAGATAAGTCCTAAATGCTTCCACAGTGAAAGTGCTATGCATTCCTCTTTCTGTCATGGCCCTGAAATCCTGAAGGGATGATTTAAGCTTTGGGCTCTTTTAAGTAGGAAGCACAGTTTAGATAAAGCCTTGGACATACACCACTTTGGAAAGAACAGCAACTTGCTTAAGGGACATATCAAATCAAAAGCCACCAGCAACAAGAACTTAGGCAATATTTTAATATAAACACTTTGTCTTCTATCTCAAGATTATGAACACAGAGAAAGAAGGCACAGGGCTTCTGGCTTAAAGGATGCAGCTGATATGAGAGCTGAGGTCCTTCAAGCAGTGACACAGCTGTGGACATTCTCACCCAAGAACTTGACAAAAAGTACAAGATTGTGAACCCATTCTTCACAGCACTTTCATTAAAAAAAAGTCTCTCAGAATTGGTGCCTCAAAACTGTGGTCTGGTAAAATAGCAGGTACCCAACAGGTAGTCAGCAAAACCTTTCAGCTGTACTTCTATCAGTCTGCAAAAATGACCATGAAAGGCAAATCTACATAGGCTAACGAAATAGAGTAGTGAAATATATGTGTGTTTTAGAGGAGCAACCATGTCCACTGAAAAATTAGAAGTTTATAAAAATCATTGAGAAAAATGCCTAAAATCACTGCAGCAGAAACATCTGAAGTCTTCAGAGGTGCTGCTAGAGTAAGCCTGTCCTCACTATGTCCAGACAATGCTTTTTTGTTGATTTAATCAAAATTGGCACCCAATCTCTCTGCTAGACTATTGAGAGTGTCAAGAACTCCTAAAACTCCTGCCAGACAAACTGCCAACAATCAGCACACAGCTTCACTGCCCTGTCCTACAGACTACACACAGCACTTCTTGGAATCAGTGTCCAGGCAACTAAGACATCACAAGACCTACAGCTTTGCAGAACTGTGCTGAAGCTGGCTGGTCAAGGCAGCAGCTTACTCCAGAAACTTACTGTTCTTGAACATTATGCAGAAGTAACAGTTTCCTTTTATTTTTTATTTTGCATTTTCTAGCAAGGCCTGTCAACAGAATATAAGGAGAAAGTGAAACTAACAGACCTAACTCCAAAATGCTCAAGTACTAAAGGAACCAGGAAAGTGAAAAGCTTCTCCCCTCCCCACCATCTGAGAACAACTCCAATTCCTCCTCAAAGTGAAAGGCAACCAAGGGATATGAAAAAGCAGCAGCACTGTGCAAAGCCTTCAGTGTGGAGTACAAACACAGGCAGATTGCATGTGTGCTGGATGAGGAGCTGCTGACAAAGCACAACGATTCCCAAATGAACATGCATGAGCACTCACAGTGGAACATGCAAATGAACAGCTAAGTCAAAAGCAAAAATTAATTTGGTATAGAGGGCATGACAGTTTACTGTTACAAGTTGAAATCACTTCATATTGGCTGTTAGTTTCCCCTTTACATTTAGCTCTGTCCAGAAAAACTGTCTCAAGTAGCACTTCAGAATCTCTTCACACTTTGCAAGTGAAAGCCAACATCACTGCTAAGTTCTTGTCAGCTTGTTGGCCCAAAAAAATGGGGCAACATGAAAGCAGTTCTGGGAAAAAGACATCACAATTTCTAAAACTCAACTCTGAAACAATTCTTTAAATAACCAAATACAACTAATGTGGCTAAAAAGTAACATGGCAGAATAAAAGAGAAAACTGTTCATGAGTGCTCACTCTCCCTAGTGGAAAATGAAGCAAGTCTGATAAATAACCAGGATTTTTAAATAGAAAAATACATCCCATTCTCCATGCACAAACTGAGAAAGCGTAACACAAACAATAGTAGAAAACAAAGACATTTTCTTACGGACTATATAAAAAGAGAAGTGATGTTACAGATTCAGTCCAAGTCAGGAATTCTATACAAAGTCCTAAATGCAGAAAGGATAACAAACTACCACCCACACAGGTGCATTCAGTTTTCTGAGGTATAATTTCCACTGCAAAATAATGTCAACATGGACAAGCTGTTTTCATAAACTTTAGGGATATTCCTGCTTTTATTTTTTCTTCTCTTTCCTTCCTTCTGCATGGGATCTTATGATACTTTTAAGTCTCCTGACTTCCAAAAAAAAGGTAAGACATTTAGGAGCACACTTTAATGGTACTTACGATGTAAGAAGCAATCGTATTTAAAACAGCGCCTACAGAAGAGTGTGTGAAAGGAGTGCAGGCTTTGCTCCCTCTGAACAGATTTAGCATTTGGTCCATCTATGTTCGGTGTGCACTCAGGAGGAAGAGCTCCAGGAAGCTGCTGTTCAGTGAGTTCTTTGTATCTTTAAAGCAAAATAATAGAAGTTATTTATTGAATCTAATTTTTTTTAAACAAAAGTGTTTTTTATTCCAGTACCACTCTGCATTTTCAATGACAACTTCAAAAAACCCCTAGGAAATATGTGTCAGCTAAAAAGGCAAATCTGTTAGTGACATAACAAATTATTAATTCCATACTCATTAATACAAATTGACTAGGAAATAATGCATTTGTTTTCAAGACCATCACAACCCCATACATAGTATCATTAAAAAGGAGTAGTATCATCATCACAGTATCATCATCATAGTATCATCCACAATGGAGATAAGATTTTTTTTTAGCAGTAGCTTTTATTTTACCACCTCAAAACATAACAGATTATTAGAGACATATAAGCACCCACTGTTCAATATTTTAAAGGGAAGGCTAATAAACAAAACTTCTGTATTGTTTGACCTGGGGGAAAGAGCCAAATCTCTTTCAGTGTCACTTGCAGAAGTTACACAAATGCCACAGATCTAGCTGCAAGGGGAACCATTCCTAATCAACCAATATTTACTGAAGGATTTATTTTATAGAGGAATCTTTGTTTCATAAAGCAATACAGCAATATACTGTAAGAAATATATCCTTACTTCTCTTTCAATTCTTCTGCTGTACCCTTGTCTGGAAACATTGAGGAAATGGCTTCAAATATCTTGTCAGAAGGAAATCTCCGAGGTGGGTGGGTTTCTTTCTCTGTCAAGGAAGCAAAAAAATTTGGAAAACAAAAAAAATATATTTCTGCTTCTTTGCTACCTCAAGAAGGTGCTCAGAGGAAGGAGGTGTTCACGAAAATTCTAATGTAAAAAGGAAATAAAGATTTTTATTTACAAATCACTTACAATTTCTACTGTGTTAAGTGATCTTTCCTGATGAGAAAAGTCTACTAGTAAAATTCAGAGAAACCATTATTTCACCAGCAGATGGAGATGGAAATTCAGAACTCTGCCTGCTTTAGAATAATGATACATCATTTTCTGAGGAGTACCAAAGCATTTATTAGACAGATACCTGACTGATTTTGGGTGCATTTGACTGTCTCAGTATGCCAATAAACAAAAATTGGCAAAAGTGCCTCTCATGGTGTTCTCAATAGAAATTTTGAACTAAATGACAAAGGAAATTATGAAAATTATGCTACTTTAGATCTTAAAACTACCACATAGGAAGATGGGTTTGAACAAATTTATTGAGTGGTTAAACAAAATGTTTTGGGTTTCATTCCTAAAGTCTGCAGATAGACATACCCATCCTGTTACCTTCCCGATCTTTTTGCTTGTCATCTCTTTCATCAGGATTGTCATCTCCATCATCATCATCTTCATCATCACTATATTGACCAAGGGCATTGACCAACTCAACAAATATTTCATCATTGATAAATCCACATTCTGAAATCCAGCAAAAGTGGGAATAAACAAAAAAAACACAAGGTGCATATCAGGTATTTTTAATCCTCCCTTACATTTTAATTAAACTAAGGCAAAGGCTGTCATTTATGAAAAGCAATTTCATAGTTTTCCCCTCTTAAATAACAGTGTATAAACCAAGACCAGTTAAAAAAAGCTCATTATTCATTCCTTAGACTAACAAGAGGGAATGAAACAAGAAAAATTATCACATTTTTTTTCCCAACTCCATGTGCTACATACATATATAAAGCTCTCTTCCTTGTAAGATAAAAAAATACTACCAGCTCCATTATTTAAGAGATGTTATGCCAGAATCCCAGTTCCAACATGGTTAGGGTTAAGCCAGTCTGGAAATGCATGCTGACAGTCTATAAACTAATCCTTAGCCAGCTAAGGAATCTCCAGAGAGATTTTTGGTTTATTGTTCCTTAGCATCTACTTCCCACAATAGACCCCCCCTGACTGGGTGATAAAAAAAGAATACATTTATATACAAAAACTTCAAGAGAAAACTGAATTTTATATATCTATTTATTAGATTATATTCTGCATATATGTATTTATTAGATTATATTCTGTTTTGACACTCAGATTGCAAAACAGATTAAACAATAAGGCATTTCTGTACAAAGGAAAAATCACAGTTAGTGCTGACAAGAGACTATTTTTACCAAAAAAAAAAAAAAAAAAAAAAAGGCAACAAACATGAACTGTGTGGGAACTGTAGTGCTTATTACCGTCCTTTTGAACCTGGACTGGGTTTGCATGTCAAAATAACTTGACAAAAAATAAGAATTTTATTACTATGAAGACAATGAAAATACCACTCGGATGTTTTAAACAGACTCTTAATATACAGACACAGCTTAGTATAAATTGTCTCCCAAAAGTGCAATTACAGAGCTAGTTTAGAATTCTGACTCTTACATGGGAATGCCTCTGGATTACAGATTCCCACAGTATTTACATTTAATTACAGTCACACAATAGTAGTTATTGGGAGACTTCTTTTAGTCCCTTTACCTCTAATATATTTTACTTATTATGGAGAACCCATAATAACAGTAATTGCCATCATAAACTTGCATCTCAGGATGCTCAAACAGGATTAATTTTAAAGCTAAACTCCTTTAATAATAAATTAAATCAATAATAGAAGACATTTAGTAGTAATGCCATCATTTTGACATAACCAGTGTTCTGAAAGGGAAATCAGCAATCAGGAAACGTTTAAAAATATCCAAAGGCCAAAACCCATGAAACATTCCATGTTTTTTATGAAGTACAAAGGCACTAGCTATACTGAGGACATTATCAAGTCTAGTAGGGCTGAGTAGCATTTATTATTGAATCACAGGTTTAACTTCATGAATGGTACACAATCAACTCAAAAAGTGTGGTCCCCTTTCTCAAATGCGTCAGCATTAACAGGAATATGACTCATTTTAAGAAGTTACTCTCTGTTTGAGAGAAGGGTGGAGTGTGTGGGTAATATCTCTAAGAAGGGGGAATCACAGTAGTCAAGAGAAGGCTCTACAAGGGAAGGTGAGGCTTGTATAAGCCAGTTCTGAGGGAGCCCAGAGCAAGTGAAAAGTCACCACTTCACTGAGACTTGAGCAAAGTGAGGGACAGATATTACACTGCAGGTAGCCCAGCTCCCACACAGAACAGATAAACTACCCTTCAGAATAAATACATGTAATACTTCTGTACCAACAGAAAGATACAACTTTGCTCTATAAGCTGATTTACAGAGAAGGGGTTTTTAAATAACTAGCAAGTTCCTTAAAGAAAAGAAGGAAATAAAACCCCACAAACCAACAAGAGGTTACTCTGTCGAATCACATTTGCAAATGTTGCCATTATCAGAGTTTTGCATAATCATCCTGCCACTTTCTGCTAAGCAGGATACATACACACATCACAATATCATATTCCAATGCTCTGAGCCCACAATTGAATACTAAGAATCACTGTGTGGAATAAGGAAAAAGCTAATATGCTTACTTTCTCCACACTACTGCTCAAAACTTTTCAGCCTAATGAAAATGCAGAACAATACATTTAAATAAGGAATGTTTATACAATACAGTAGTATCTCTACAACTACTGCAACAATCACACATCAGGCCTTAAGCAACACTATAGCAATAATTTATATAGGAAGAAATGATTAGTATACCTGAGTGTTTGGGCTCACCTCTGTCTCCATGCACTTTCCCATCATAATTCTTGATCAGTTCTTCAATAAAAGTACCATCCTGGTCAAGCACTTCATCTCCCATATATGGAATGTTATGTAAAACAGTTTCATCCTCTACCTAGGAACAACAGTGATAATCAAACCGCTTTAAATTGTGTTGTCAAGTGACCATTTCTGCATTGTTTTTCACTATCTAGAGGAATCTGCCTACAACAGTAAATTAGCTTCACTGCTTTAGCACATTTACCATTAACTAGAAAAACAAAACAAAACCCTCAATGACTTTCAACAATTTTTTGCATTCTTGGTGGCTGGCTCAAAATATTAACACTAGCTCCTAATCTTAAGGTTAGCAGAGCATTTCCAAGAAGTTTCTAATATAGAAACTCATTAAGTTATCTGGCTTTGGGAAGCTTGCATTTGGTAAATTCATTTGTCCTCTCTCAGTTCTCTCTTACAGTAACGTAGGAAAGCACAATGGGAACCACCCTTTCATTGTTTGGCCAGAGATAAGAAAATATGGTACAAAAAGACTCTAAATTAAAGTTGTCTAAAGAGCAAACAGAGAAACATGCCTGAAAATTTAATCTGAATGCCACTGTCCCTTTTTTTGACGGCATATAGACTAAATGCATTAATACTCCCACGTTTAATCAATAGAATTTATGAACTTTGATACTCAGCTGCATCTTCCAATACTACAAAAGAACCTTCTATTGTTAAAAAAAAAATTTTCCTGCTGATCATGACTCTGTACCCACTCAAAATATCCAAACACTATTGAATTGAAAGCAAGGAGAAAAAGGTGTGAAAAAACTGTGTATGTACACTGACAAAAAAACTGTTGTTTAAACCACTTCATAATAATTATTACCAAAATAACTAGTCAGCAAAGGTGGTCACATACAAAATGGTGTGACAAGGACTTGCAATAAGCTAAGCTTTTCAAAAAGTCAAATATCTATATCAGAAATCTAATGCTATGGCTTCTGCACACAATTAAATTAATCTGAAAAAAAAAAGGGCATACTCAGATATGAGAATGACCAAGATGTGGGGGGACTATTTCAGGACTTAGTTCCCTTTATTCCACAATAATTACTATTCTGTTACAAATACGTTGGTTGACTGCCTTACAGTAAAACATTCATATCCCTCAGAAAACATTTCTCACTACACTAATTTGATACGTTCAAATAAAACCACATTTGTTAATGGTCACAAAAGACAATAGGTCACCTGAATTAAATAACTTTTTTACAGCAAAGATAAATAAACTTTAAAGCAAGATTTTGGAGATACTTAGGTACATTGAGGACAGATATTCAATTGGCAAAGTTACCTTTCTATTTTTTTTATTTAGAGGAGCTTATTTCTGATGATTACTGCCCTATTAGCAACACCTCAAGTAGGGAGGGTAATTGGGAATAGATTTTGCTAGCATACTTCTAAAATTAACACCTTCCTTTTCTCCATACCTTTCTTATCCCTACACTTGCTTAAACTTACCATAAAATTCTGTTGAAGGGGAGACCAAGAGTACATTATAGGCACAGAAGCAACAGCATTGAGAGTCTTCAGTGGGATGACTTGTTTTGGAAAATCAATGTCACTGGTAACAGAGCACTGAAATAAGAAGTTGAAGTTACACTTACATAGCAACATCAGGAAAAAACCAAACAAAAATAAATCACAGAACACTCTACAATGTATAAAATTCAAAGAGTTTATCAAAATTAGCCATAACAGCCTTTGAAAAATACATCCATTTTTCAAGGCATAATAGGAAAAATGGTTTTAGCAAGAGAAAAGAACCTCAATAATTATTTCTATGTCAATACATTCATTAATAGATCATGACGGCATTCTTCCACTTATTATTAAGTGGCTGTGATAGTATTTCACTCAGACTATTCAACCTACAATACAAATTAGGTTTGGTATCTCAAAACAGATTTAGTACCTGTTGCTGCTGCTACACTGATCTTAGTGTATTCACTCAGACCATCTGAGGGGCAAGTTAATTCCCCCAGCTTCAGATCGATACACTGCAGAAATCATGTATTATTTATGTTATAAAAATAAATAAAATTTTACTTTAATGCTAGCAAGACATGTGATATAAATAAAAACTCCATATGTCTTTTTAATTTCTGTCTTGTTTCCCAATTATTGTCTGTTTATCCTATCCTCAAGTCTTTCATTATGCTCACTGCTTGCAAAGGAAAAATGAAAATTAATTCTTAGTAGGTAACTCTGGATACATCAATGAATTTTTCAGCTACAGGACTTCTGTTTTGGATAGTGAGAGATTTATGTAGCCTTCTAAGGATAAACAATCCATAGAAATACAGACAACAATTAGGTTATTCTTGCATCTAATAATCAACGGCTAACAGACATAGATCAACTTTTCTCAAATACTTGGACTGCAGTATGAAGAGCTCTGGGAAAAAAGTTACAAGTAAAAGCAGACAGGAACAGAAAAGGCTTGGGGAAGTACAACAGAGAAGATTTGGAGGTAGGTAAAACAAAGTTTAGAACAGCTATCATAGCTACCTGAAAGGAAAAAAGGAAGTGGAGACAAAAGATCTTTCTCCTTTCCAGAAGGGAAAGATGAACAGAGCTTCACATTTCTAAAGAAATACACAAAGTAATGTAACAAACAATATACAGAGACAGTACCCCGGCAGAATGACACAAGCCAGATTTATTTCTTTTCTTTTTCATCTGCAGCAAATGAAATTAGATTTCTGCTGTGTATATTAATATTCTAGACACCATCCTATGCTACTGCTTCATTCCCATTTCAGGTTAATGTTTAATTTTCTAGCTAGCATATTTTTCATGTATTTTTAAAGCAAAATACAAAAGTAGAAGAATTAATTACTTTTATCTTTGGAACTAGAAGTCTCAGGCTGACAAATGGGCTATGTCAAAGTGCCTCAGTTTGGTACTAAGCCTCAGTTACACTGCTCTGTTGTCCTGGTATGGAACTCAGGCTGATGTCTGGTGGGCCTGCACAGGGCATGTGGTGGTCTCCACTTGATGTTGACTGTCACCAGCAATGCCCTGCACTCTTCACCAAACACGGGAAGGCTCTCACACAACCTTTCTATTTCTAGCCAGTGTCTTATGCAACTCTGAAGAAATTCAGTATATTAAGAAAAGAAGATTTTAAAGTAATATTTTAAAGTCCCCAGCATTTTTTCATCTCACTTCTCTCACTATAAATTATGGTAACCTTAAATGAAGCATTAGAGTTCTGATTCATGAGACAGAGGCTGGATTGAATGTAGTAATTAGTGTGCTCTATCAATACAGGCAGGAAATTAACATAAAGAATAGTGAACACCACGCTTGAAAGAAAAGAAAAAAGAAAAAGGAACAATCTTCTACTAACAAAAAAAAAGTGAAAATTGGATGTGTACCTGTGTCAATTATTATCAGTTCTGATCCCACACAATAGCTATAGAGCTGTACATGAGCAATTGCATATTCAAGCACATTTAAAAGATAACACACCAAGGTCCTCTCCTCCTTGCATTTGAACATGCATGCACACAAATGCACCTCTGTGACACACTCCCACTCCCCAGTTCTCCACTGAAATTTTAAGGAAAAGAAACTGCAAATTTATTTGCAGATGAAGTTCTTTGGCTTGCTTTTTTTAACCTATTCACAGAAAAGTCTTTTCTTTCTCATCCTACTGAAAAGAATTCGTTTTTTAGATTATTACAAACATCTTTAAACATTTTAAGTGTGAAGAAGTGCCTAAAGAGCAACTTAAAAATAAGGTAAATTAAACTGGGATGAATATAGAGAGCTGGAATGGGCTTAAATCACTGTTGAAGTTACCACAACACAGAACACAATCCTGAATAACAAGCTCTAGGACGACCCTGCTTGACCAGGAAGGCAGCACTAGATGACATCCAGTGGTCCCTTTCAACCTTACCAATTCTGTGGAAACCATTTTAGGTTTAGGCATTTAGCTCAAATTATGCCACAACTATGGAAATATTTTTCCCAAATTTAGCACCTAGTCTGCTTGTGCAACACAAGAATTCATTAATCTAACTCCAAGAGGAGCAAGAGTAAACTCCCAGTACCACAGAGACAGAATAGCTTTATCAAAGGATGCTGAGGTATGGTCCAATCATTATCAGAAATAAAGAAGTTTCACTTTTTTGTGTCATTCAAAGCCAGGTAGCCTGCTACATATTTATTCCTTTGCAGAAGTCATATGATCAAAGTACACAATAAATAAATCCTTTAAGACACTCATACAAAACACATTGAGCTGCCAAATCATATCATGCTGAAAAAAATATATATAAAGAACAGCCAACTTTGCAGTAATAAAATGAAAACGTGCTAACAACCTTGTAAGTGGAATTACCACAACACATGTTAACCAACCTCCCTGGTCCCGCGCAATGAGCTCACAGAAGTCATGATGTGGACAGGCTGTATCCTACGTTGTTTCCATTCTTGATTTAAGATTTCAGTTCTTTCCAGTATCTTCTGACGATTAGAATTAAACATACTCTAAAAATTAACCACAGCATTATAAATAAATTAAAGACTCTAAATTCATCTGCTAGCATCTTAAGGCATTCTGACATTTAACCAGACACGTTAAGACAAACAAAAGTGCACAAAACATATAAATTTAATTTAAACATCAGCAAAGTTCAATATAGTTCATTATCTCTTTCTTCAATTCGTACCATGCTCTCACAACTAGAGAGTCACACATTTAGCATAGAACTAAATTCTAAATTTGAAAGAGTATGCAGCTAAAGAAGTTGCCATATTAGCTCTCCACAACCTCTTCTGATACTTAACATTCTCAACCCAATCACATATAAATGTATCATACATGTTTATAGGACCACAGAGTGAAGACAAGCTCTCAGTAGGTTGACAAAGTACTCAATGAAATTGTTATAGCAAGTGTTAACTGTAGGACACATACTAGAGAAAATAATCAATACTTGTAAAACTTAATAAGCAATAGAAGAAAAAGATAAAGTACCTTTACTTCATCGGCACGTCGGAACCTCTTGAGCTGCCTCAGTCTCATATATTCTGATTTTACACGTTTTCTCCAACAAATTGGTCCCTTCTCAGATTTTTTTCCGGTCTGACCCATGATTATCCTACAAGACACACCAGCATGTTTGTATTACCAAATCTGACACCACTGCTTACAGAAATTAGATAGGAAAGCAACATTCCTTTCATATCTTTCATATCTAATTCCTTTCAATCACACACTTGCAATCCAAGAGAAAAAAAGGAAAACATATCTAAGTGATAGGCACCAGAAGACAGTAATTTTAATTGCAAATCAGTGGACCCTTCACATTTGCACTTCTAATGCCTCTATACAAAAAGGTATCTGATGGATTTAAAAGGGTGAAGGGAACAAATCCAGATTCCAAGCAGCCTTGTAAATTAACTTCTGGAGAACCACGTTCACAGCAGACAAACCTTTTCCTCCTTGCAGGAAGGGTCGTCTTTACTAAGACACCAACTCCTACAACAGACTTCTGGAGTTGACCTCAAGTACAGAGGTACCCCAAGGAGTACTCAGTCCCCCCCAGTCAGCCAGTCAAGCATGAAAAAATTGTAGAAATTCAGGAAACGAGTTCTGAAACAGCCAGAATAAGAGACTTTGCTCTTTTCTCAAGTATTCTATAAGACCACAAGCTGCCCACTGATTCCACTTTACTGATCGCCCTCCTAGTGCCAAGTGGTTCATTTTTACATTACAGGACTGTTGGCAATGAAGTTGTATTTTTATGTTATAATCCAAATGCCTTGCTAGAATATGCCAATCTGCTCTGTATTTTTCAAAATCAAGGACCGTATGCTACAGCTATGCTGGCAATGACTATTTTGACAGCATCCTGAAACCAAACCACTACATCAAAAACTGGCTTCTTCTCAAGAGCTGCATTGTAAAACTACAATATTTCACTGAATAGCTCAAAATATCATTCACATGGACTGAAAGGCTGAAACATCCAGTTGCCCAGGGCTAAAACATTCTCAAACAAGCATAATCAGTTTGGGCAGAAACAATTACAGCCCTTCTAATTATTAAGGCAGATCAACATGAACAGAGGTGTCATCTTTGGCCTCAAATGCAATGCCCAGTGCTACCTTCATGGCACACACTAGAGCTCCCCTAAGCACTGCTCTGTCCAAGTTACTGGAAGCTTACTGCTCTATCTTCAGCGGTTCTGTAGAGGTCAGAGTTGAGTTCTACCAGACTTCATGATGATGATGAGAGGGAGAAATCAATACAGAACCTGTTTATTCTCAAGACTATGCATTCATTTACAGTGAACAAAAAGGTAGTAAGTCTATAAAAGCCTGAACTAATTTTCATGCAAGACTTAATAAGATTTAAAATAATATTTTGCAAGAAAAAATGCTGGGGTTTTAGATTTAGGATGAAAAAATAATTGACAGATAGCAGAAATTCCAACCCAAATCATGGAAAACATCCTTTGAGGAAAGAAGACACAGTATACATATACCTACATGATGCACCTGACTAGACAGAGGGTGAGGACATTTATCTCACCATGGGGAGATTAATCTAGAACAAAACATCAAACACAGTTACCCTGCTTCCATGTACAAGACAGCAAGTAAAACCCACCTGTACCTCATTCACCACAACCCTAGCAGTTACAAAAGATAAAAAAATAAAATTATACTTTAAAAAAATAATCCTAGGCCATTCATGTTTGAACACGGACAAGAGAATCAGTAATTCAAAGTGCACTATGATACTGATTAAAGAGCAGCATAAAAACATTCTGAAGTATAGAAAAAACACTGTATCATATATTAAACTAGGCAAAGTAAAAATACTGAAAAACAACCCGTTAACTGGAAATAAATTAGACATCAAATAAGTACCATTAAATAACAGACAATCTCAATTTGTAACACTACAGAACATCAAAATTGCTTCAGTTGTGATTTAGCCAAAAGACATGGAAAAAACATCAATGAACTCAAAAGATAAATGAAAGCTCAGCTGATGATACTGAAATAATATAGGCCATAAAACTGAAACACAAATTACATTTACTTACTCTAATACTGCCCCAACCACAGCTCTTCTTATTCTAGTTTCCTGGATAATAACACATGACTCCAGCTTTACAAAAAAGCTTTCTTAACTGAAATTAGATTGCCAGATAAGCCCTGCTCATCAGAAGCAGATCTATACAGAAGTCACATTTAATTGGATTAAAGAACAACAAACAGACAAACCCAACAGAATTTCCATCTTTCTTTCACACAACTTAAGTACAGTCCCAAGAAGACCTGAGAGAAATACAACCCCATGACAAAAACAAAAACAATCTATTCAATTTCCCAATAATGAACATCATTGCTACATGTTGTATTAAAATGGTAACAAAATAATACTTCTTAAGATTAGTACTTCCTTTCAAAACAGCCTAACTTACACTCAGATTATTCATCTGAAAACAAACATAACTTTTAAGAATACTCTCCTCTTGCACTAGTTTCAAGTTGCTGTCTGGGGTACAGCACAGACAACCTAATGGTCAAGGCACCAAATAACATGTGATAGAAAATGAAAAAATCTGCACTGTTGCTTACATCAAGTTACAGGAAGAAAAAGTCCTCCTACATAAAGCCAAAATGTTAATGTGCAACAGTCAGTGGGACATACATCATACATTAAAGTCCAATGTGTATAAACAAATTAGAAACTACATCTTGAATGGTAAGTCCATATTAAGAGAAAAAGCACTTGGTGGAAAGAAGCATATGTACAGAGAGTATAGAAAAATGATATCTAGGTGGAAAAAAGTCTTGGATGCATGTTTGTAAAAAATGTTCAGAGATTGTCAAAATTAATATATTACCAGTCTCTGAGCAGCAGAGAACCAAGTGAACCGTGTTTGCATGTTTTTGGCAGTCTAACATAACCAAAGTAGAATTACTGTGTTGCTAACATATGTACTGTGGTAGGAGGCAATTGGTTTTGTGTCCCAAATCTCAGAAGAAAATACAAAATAAAAATAAACCAAGGCAGGGGGCAGGGCAGGAAGAGCATATTCACAGAGTTAATTCTCATGCTGCTATTGATAATCTTCACATGAGGACTACAGACAAATGCCTTTGATGATTTCTCATGTCAGTTCAAAGGTCGTCCCCAAAACTTTAAATTTAAGAAGCTAGACCTGAGAAACAGGGATAAGAAATTTCACAGGCAAGGACAGCCAGTGTTGGGGAACAAAAACCAGGAAATATGAAAGCAGGGTGCTATACCCTACTTCCCATCCCCGAAAGCAAAAGTAATTTGGAGAATTAAAAGACTTCAGGGAAACCCCAACATAATCTCTGAGGCAAGTTCAGGGTCGTAGATGCTGTCTCAAGCCCACCAGTGGTCTGCTTGCCTAGAGCCTGTGTGCAAGACGAACCTCTCCCAAATCCCTTTCTTGTGCACATAAACACCAGTGGAACTGGTGAAAGTACTCTGAACTGGAACAGACTACACCATTCCCACTTTGCTAGGTAAGACAGAAAACCTGCACATTTTCCTTAAACTACACTGTATGGGAGTCACAGCTAGGACTGCAGAGCAGAGAAGCTAGTGAATGTTGAGATCAATTTGTCAGAACTAGCCAACCTTCCACATAAAGTTTCAGAATACTCCCTACAGGAGCCGAAGTGGCACAAGCTACTAAATCCCATCTGTCTGAGAATAGTTAAGTCTGCCTAAAGACAGCACAGTTTGAAACAGTTTCCATTTAATAAATAAAACATGATACTGATTCTCTTAGTGCAATGGTCCGACTCTGAGAGCCCTTAGGCCTTGTCCCTCTTCTCCATTCCCATTTCCCCTTCTGAATCCCATCAGTTGTTTGTATTGTTTAAAAATCTTATTCTTTCCCAATTTTTTTAAATCATTTTGATTAAAATGGTCCAGAGAAACCATCTAACTGCCAAAGAGCCAAGTCCTGAGAAGTTCTATGCAAAAAACAGAAAAGAAAAAACTATGTAGCAGCCAAGTTAGTTATTCACGGGCAGAGCAATGCCTCTGCAGAAGAGATACAAAGAAAGCAAGCACAACTCCACAGCAGCGATACTGTTTCTAAAGAAAGCTCTTCTCCCAAAGTGCTCCATGACTTCCACGCACAACCTCAGCTAACCCAGACAGATCTCACCTGGCATCACTCACAGTAAGGAGGGAAACACTGCCATAACTCCCTGGACCCTCTCTGCAGAAGAGAGAATGCTGTGGGCTGTCTCATTCCAACTGGGCAATCACCCCAATGCTATGACAGAAAAGGAGAGAATTACACTAACAAGAGGACCAATGCTATTCCAGACCCCCACCAAGTACAAAATATAACAATTGTTCTCTTAAGGAGAACAATAAGGGGGTGCTAGGAATGAGACTTACTAAAGCCAGCTAAACACAAATTTAAAAGAAAAACCTACAAGAAAATAGAAACAAAGACATAGGTGTTCTTTTCAGTTTCTACTCATACTTGCATACTGGAAATGAAAATCAAAAAAATGGCAGCATCCTAAAGCATATACATTTGTTTTTTAAAGAAACCCTGCTGAGCATTTCATAATTCTGTACAAGACCCACATCTTTACAGTAAGTTTTTAAGAAAATTCATGCCTATAAGCTTAAATCAGGCAACCTTTACTTTCAGCAGACAAATTGTGTACAATACATCTAGGATTCACAATGAGACAAAGAAGTGTAGAACAATTTCAGCTCAAATTGCTCCTGTTTTGCCTACAGAACATAGAAATAGCCTTATTTAAAGACAACGTCCTATTTTTCTTTGATCATTTTGGCAATATCCATCAGTGACAGACAAGCACACAGATAATTCTCTAAATTAGGCAGTCTATTCAAACAGTCATACAGCTGTCAAAAACTATATTTAAGCTCCTCTGGCTACCATGCCAAATTTCAGGAAAAGAGATAAATTAATGAAAATTTTCAACTAAGAAGCATGGGAGAACAAATGAGGGGGCCTGCCCTTTTAAAAGAACACTATTAGTTTGTAATTGTGCTTAATATTACACAGTATTTTAAACTGTGGGAATATTACATTATCTTCCCACTACTCAGGATCCCTATTTGGAGATATTTATGAATCAAAACATCTTTTGCACAGTACAGTATAATTTACAAGTTCTTTTTTTGTGAATTAATCTACACTCATAAGGTTATTTACATACTTTAAATATATGGTAATATAATACAGTACTTCAGAGCACTCTTAACCACCAGTTTCAGTGCAGGAGGTGAGGGGACACTGGGGTTGAAGGAGAACATAAAACCCAGTGGAGAAACTGTATTTGAAATCTGATGCAAATAGAATAATGAAATAAGTAATTATGGGGTTGTTTGATGCCTGGAGTAGTAGGAGAGTAATAAAGGTATAAAATAATTCAGATGGGGCATGGGCAGGCAGGGGAGAAGTACTGCTTCTATCTCCCACAAAGCCAAAAGCATCCACACTCAGAAGCTGAGGTCCAAAGGAATGTATTTTAGTGCAGGACCCAGCTCAATGGATGACACCACAGTGCTGCTTCATGTCCCTTCCAGCCCTCCTTCGGCACTGCCCCCTGGAGCCCTGTGCACAGTGACCTACTGCCACTGGCTGGAAAAGCCTGCACTGGCTCCAGGAGCTGGCATCTCAAATGCTACACCCTCACTAATCTAGAGTTAACACTACACCACGAAGGTTCCTCACAAAGTAACTTCCTCAGCAGCAATGGCACCTTACCATCATCCCACCCTTCCCAACTCTTTACTTTCACCCCAGTACAGCTCATTAACTTGATACAACTAAGGATAAACAAAAACTCACGATTTCACTTGTTTTCAGAAACACAGATGAGTTTCACGATCCCATCCACAGATGTGACATCCTGTGCACAACTATAAAGCAGGAAGAATTTTATAGAAAATCAGGCCAACAGTAGAGAAAAACTAGAGCAGGCAGTGAAACCACAAACGGGCACTGGTTTCATACATCAGTGTGCTCTGGAGTGGCAGGCATGCTCTTTAGCTGTAAGCTGTTATCAGATCCAGACAGCATACAAGTCTTTCAGCCTGAGCTTATGCAACCTTACTAATGGACAAATTATTATATAATAAACCCTACCTGAAGCCAATACATAACTCTTTCAAGCAACTAAAGAACGTAAAGGGAAAAAAAACAAACCAAAGAAAACCAACCGCACCCCATCACACCCTTCTATGCTTATTCACAAACCAGAAAAAATTTTTACTTGGGCAGCAGAATTTAGGACATTTGGGTTGAATTTTCCCATTCAACCCAAAAATGCAGAATTTTAGCAACAGACGGGATTAACAACATTTTTCCACAAGCCTGCAGAAAAATTCAGTACTTGCTAGAAAAAAGGAAAAAACCCAAATACCCCCATTAAGAATGCATTTCAAGTATCAAAATTCAATGAGTTAAGCTTAGACCTGGAGTTTTTAACTTTACCAAACCACCTCATAAAGTACTAATATAATCTTTTTGTTACAGGATTTTACAGAGCACAACACAATAAAATGATTGTTCAAATGCAGCTAACTATTTTTCAGATATGTTAAACTAAACTTTACCGCTTAGAAACTTACAAATTTCCTTTTACTATTCTGTTTCAAGTACCCTAAATGCCAAAACAAGATAATACAGTCCATGAACCTGTCCTAAATCTTTCCAGAATAAACAGTTTCCAACACTCTAGCTACATCTACCAAGCACCTGAAAAAAAACCAAAAAACAAACCAATAAAACACATACATATAGCCAGACTTAAAAAAAAAAAACTAACTTGAAAATAAATTATAAATTAATGCTTTAATCTATCAGATCTGTCTTCTACAGTTATATCAAACTTTTTTATAACCACAGCAAGATTCATAGAAAAAAAAATATGTTCAAATCCCAATATATTCTTTTTTTGGATTAAATAAGAAAAACTGTTCAGTTGTGATTTCAGAGCTGCTAAGTCTTTCCACATTAAGTTATGCAAGCTGTAGGTGGGTGAGGGGGAAATGACACTCACAGAAACTCAAAGGGCTTTTTACCTGTGCTATTACAGCAAACACAAAAAAAGATATGACCACAAGTTTTATAGTTGCCACTCTGCTTTCTGGATTTTCTAAAGCAAAATAAAACATGGTTTTCTTTCAAACCTATCTATGTAAAATACCACATTCTCATTTCCATGGGAAGAAAAATATTCCCAAGGCCACTGTCAGCTTGGGTATTTCAGAGCCCGAACTAGACCAACTAAGAAAAATCTCTGAAATACAACATAGGAAGGATTAATACAGTTTATTAATAATATTTTATAAAAATAACTACAGCACATTTAATCTTTTACAGAAATAATCAGAGAAATAGATGGGAATAAACTGTAGTGTGTTTTTACTATTTTATATCACAGAAATGTGGTATTTTAAGTCTGTAGTACAGTTCAACCTATTTTTAAATAAGAAATACCTAAATATAATTATGTATTAAATTTATATCATGTTGTTATTCCATATGCTGAAGTACTATGTCATTAAAGGCAGTTTAAATTTCAAGAAATAACTTACATCAAATGCTACCATCAGTTCAACTTCCTCAAATGCTATTTGGTGTCAGTTTGACCTGGAAAAGACATCATCTGTCCACTGTATCAATGGTCACTCATTGCTACTTCTACACAGCCTTCTCTGCTGTGAATGCTTAAGTGCTTATGATTCTGTAATCAAACTAGGTCAGGCAGGGAAAAAAAAAAAAATCTGTCTGAACAGTCCAGAAAATGAACATACTTGGTTTTTAAATACATTTTTCCAACAAAACCAGCTCCACATGCCGGTTTGTTCAGCAGCCACGGATTTGTTCAATGTGTTCAAGCCATGAATTCTTGAATCCACACGAGGGACAGAGGGGCAACATAGGGGCAGAAACAAGATGCAAGGAACTAAAACAGGAGAGGGCAACAGCTCAGGCTTCAACACAAGCGTTTATGAAACCATGCCATCCCTCTGATACTCAGTTTTACTGGGACAGAAAAATTACTCTTAAAAAACAGAAACAGGAAGGATTTATTAAGCCATCCATGCCAGCCGTGCCACTCTTTGGGCAGATAAAGGCCAGCAGCTTGCGTCTGCCTACAAAGGCTTAACCAGTACAGGTTCTCTTTGGGAGTATCTAAAAGAAATCAGTTAACTGACCTAAGCAGGTAACTCCACACATGTCATCTCGTTTTCCTCACTCTGACAGACATCAGTGGCTGTGGATGGTGTAGGTTAACAAAGCACTCATGATCAGTTCTGACAAGATCACACTTTCTGCAAGAATGTTCTTGATCACTCAGGAGATGGAAACCTCTACAGGCTACTATCAAAGACAAAACTATTAACTAACTAATCTGATGGAAGGAGGAGAACATCAACAGCCTCAGACATACCAATGCCAACCCCAAACTGAGGAGCAATGACTGTGTAAAAATTCAGAATATTTCCTCTTTTTCCTCCTCAAATTAGCAGAAAACCCCTGGCTTGCAAGCAGAATTAAAAACCTGTTCTGCAGCATGGGTAACAACCACATCCAAGACATTTTAGTGTCAGCCCTCACACCAACACAGACTGATGCTGGCTATAGGCTTTCCAGGTAATATGGCAGCTCCAAAAGCAGAAGGTCTGCTGCTATAAATAGTCCTGCTTTTATTATAAGCAGTCTCATTACAAATAAGCTCCTATTCTTGTGACAGCTATTTATTTGTAATTACTATTTGCAACACTAAAATACACTTCAATTAGTAGAATCCCTTTTACAATACTCTGTCACTACAATATTGTGGGGTTATGTACCACCAACCTGAAGATTTTGCCTCCATTGAAATTGCTGTTAATCCAAGGCCAGTGTACTTTTTCCTTCCTGATATAAACAATGGTTACTAGCTTATTAGTAATTACCTAACATAATTTCACTTTGAAGAACAACATTTCAACCAAAACTAAACAGCACATACACTTACACATACACTTACCTGTTTGCTTTTGGAAGCTGGTAACAAATACATCCTAGTGTACTGCTCAACTAGAAGCAGAAAAGGAAGTGGGATCTTAAAATGGCATTTATTTCCTCTCTTCATTGTCTGTCTACACTACCTCAGCATCTCAGACAGACTTTACATAGCAAATATGGTAAGTTTGATTGTGCTGATCAGTTACTTCAAATTACATATTTTCTGCACTCAAAAGCACAGTTTTCTAACTGGACCAAAGCTGTTCATGCTGGCATCATAAATATCCAAACTGGCAAGGAAGAAGCGGAACCATGAAACCAGAGTCAAAGGAAAGCAGAGAAAAACCTCTCCTCTTCAAAGTAAGCAAACCATTCCAACATATCATCCACTTGTCTTAGACTAGAAGATTTATCTTCCACACCATGTAAAACCTATCATTCACACTGTGTAGTTTTTTGTTCTTTACAGCACTTTGTACAATCAATGCAGTTAATGTGTTAACTACTTCTGCAGGAGTAGCTTTCAAGAAGCTGCTTCCTGCTATCTCTTGATCAACGAAAGATTGCTCTGAAAAGATGTAGTCAGTGGCAAACAATAGCAGCAAACTTGTCTACATCACTTGCCAGTGCAAGACAGATGAAAAGCTAGTGTAGGTTCCTTCAATTGCATTCTGCCACGTACATTCCACATCCCACTACAGCCACTCAACGAGTATTAGCACAAGGCAAAGGCTTCAAGGCACATTCTATTTATTCCTACAAATATTCTTTCAGAATATCACATGTAAGCTCCCCAAACTCCTGAGCACACTCTTAAGAATGTGTCATGCTTCTGTCTGTTTCTGGGCCTTATCAAAATTGAACAAGTCACTCTGAGAATTTCAACCACTACATAATGGAATTAACTCCCTGCATAACTTGCTTTCCTACACAAATCAGAGCTAAACCCAGACAATCACAGAATTTGAGCACTGTTCTAGTTTTTCTACTGAAACATGCTAATCTATGCTAAAATGAAAATACAAGAGACAACAGACAGGACTCAGTAAGGGATTTCATTTTAATATAGCAAGAAAATTCTTCCCGGTGAGTGTGGTCCAGCATAGAAATGTATTAAACAGAGGTGACAGAATCTCCACTCTTGAAAACATTTTAAAAGTGGTCTGGAAAATATTATTTCAGTGTTGGCGTACCCCAAGTTGGAGACTAGATCAGAGGACTTCTAGATCTAAAACTATTCTACAAGTCAATATATCTCTCAGCTGGGCCCACCATCTCAAAACCAGGACCACACTATTTCTAAAGCTCATGCTAGGGAGTTTGTTTGCCTTTTAAATTTCAGTTAATATTCAAAAGATTAAAACAATGAGCACTAACACTCTCAGTATTTCAATCTGTTACAGACACAATGTGAAAAACACTACCATTAAAGGAACAGTAATTTGTGAATTAAAATGCTTAAGAGCTTAATTAGACTAAACTCTTGGGTTTGGTGTACAATCACTGATTCTTATAATCAGTAGAAACATTAGTCTCCTTTAAAAACTCCATCAATTAGCTAGTTCACACACTCCTTCCCACTACTATTCCATGTGTTGGTTCATTTCAAAGATGCCTTATCTGGTTAACAGTACAGTTAGAACTTTCAGCTCTCTCTCTGAAACTGTAATTTAAAAAGATTGGAAAACTCTTCACTAATTAAGAAAGCAGTCTAACTAGAATGCTTAAACTGAATATTATGTTTAAAATAAATAAAAGACCACATATAAGGGCTGTTATTTTCAAATTAGTTGTCTTCATATCCTAATGGGGTTCTGCTTCTCTTACAGCCCAATCTTTGTGCCTTTGAAGTGTCACTTTTTTCAGACCTTTTACTTTCTGCCATTTAAAGTGACTACAGCCTTAGCTTTCACTTGACATACTTAAGATCAGAAGGCTGATCTCTATCCTGGTATATTAAATGGTTGGTTGTCTTCTGGTTCAGGGTTTGTTTTGGCTTTTTTCCGCCTTTTTTTTTTTAATTTAAATATATTCTAGAAGAAATCACTAAGTGAGTCAAGTGGTAGACACATTCACAATAAGCAACTATTCTATGATTTGCTTCCCCAAAATATGTTGAAATGTGTACCACCTCAATTATTTCTTCCCAAACACAGTGTTTTTTGGGCCTTGTTACTACCCCACTAGCTCTTTAAGTTAATAGCCACCAATTCATATTTCAGGATACTAATGAGATGATTTCCTGTATCTTTTGAGTAAGAATTTCAGCTAATTTTAAAACAAGCTTAAAGAAAAAAAAAAAAAAAAAAAAAACCATTTTGTGGCAATTTCACACCTGGTCATGATGTGCTGCCTTCATCTATGATATACAAAATGACTGTGCACAGCCTTTTCTCTTACAGCTATGTACAAGTGGCTATCTCAGTGAACTAAGAGTACAGTTTCATGGCATATTTAATCCAATTAAACTACTTATTTGCAGTAGTACTATTATGAAACTAACTTATTAACTATATTAATGGCTATATTTTAACTAGCAGGATTATTTCCCAAACCAAAACTAGTTACCACTGGAGGGGTTATTAAAATATTATAACATAGGTAATACCTTGAATCTGAGCTAAGCAGCGTGTCAGAATTTCCTCTAAATGGTTGATTTTTAGCCTTCTTGTGAGAACAAGGCTGATGAACCCTTCTGCATACATACTCTACAAGAACTTCTGATACAAATGGTAAACATGAAACAAATGTGACATGATTTACTGTCCACTAAGTTACATATATGTTCTGCAACAGTTTCATGAAGGACTACAAGTGCTCTGGCATAATGAAAAACTTCAGAGTGGACATATATTCTATGAAAAATAAAAACCTTAAAGAGATTGGGAAAGTCTTTAAAAAGCAAATTCTAGGAAGAAACACCACTTAGGGCTGCAGACACTGATGTGCCAACAGAGAGCAGCCCCTACCAAGCAATGCCACTGCAGCCAACCACCATTCCAAAGACTGGCTGTCACTGCTCTCTGCTCCAGTATGTAACACAATTACATACAGTATTTCACAGCAGCTACAATCCTGCACTGTACACCTAGATGTTGCTAGAGAATGCTCCTCTCTTAGATATTAGTTCAGATTTGGTAGGAGCACCTGTTTGCCCTCCACGTATTTAACTCCTGACTTAGGCTTGCCTAGATCACAACACACATTTTCCTTCATCAATTACTGTTTCCAGTCTGTTTTTAACAGCTGAAGTAATCTCTCCAAACACAGCTCCTCATTACTGCCCAAACCTATCAGACAAAAACCGCCAGCTTTGACTTTCAAGCATCACCCCTACTTTATGCTGGCATTGCTACAAAAAGAAGCCCTTTTACTTGCACCTGTGCTATCATTTCCCTCCTGACAGCAGGAGCATTTTTGCAGCCATTGACAGAAGCAAGGAAGTTCTTTGGCTGAAAATATCTTGCTGCTTTTGACTGCAGAAAGTGAGCATCCAGCCATTCTGGCCCCACCTAAGGACACAGAGCCATGGCCTTAGGCCTTCCAATTTTCAGCTCCTTGTGACAGTACTAAATGCCTACGTCTGCAGATCAGTTTCTGGATGTGCTCAGTTCATACTACTTATTTTTGTAAGTGCTCTCCTCACTTAGTTTTACTGACACACAAGACAGGAGGGAAACATGTCAGCTCGAAGGCTCACAGAATTCACGTTTTCTTCAGTGATGCTCCCCATCTGATTTTTTTTTTAATTATAAATATTAGTTTGCCTGCTACAGCATTTTGTTTCCTGCTTTCTCCCCTAACACAGTTTAACACTATGTTGCATTAAAATCCTCTCAGGAGTTTCTACCATTACTATATACTGGCAGGGCAGATACTAAAAACTCCCTCAGACAAGGAAGAAAGAAAGGAAAGAATGAAGTGTCAATAAGCTCTTGGATATTAAATAGAAAGAAATGGTCCTTCACTCCCTTTTGCTTCCTGGAAAAACATGAGAAATCTTAATTTAATTTCTTGCTCTTTTTAAATGCGAATCTTCTATTTTTCTGCATTAGAAAACTAACAAAGCAAAGCAACTTCCAGTATTCAACATCCCTTACTCTATCTGCCAGCATGTTAAAAACTTTACAGCTCAGAGTTTACAAGTAACTCTTGATCTTCCAGAAGCACTTCAGAAAATAATCAAATTCATGTTCCTTAACATATAAAATAATCTTAAACAATCAGCTTCAGAAATTCAAATAACAATCATTAAGAAAACCCACAAGAACTCATCTGATCATGACAAAACCCCTCAACAATTTTAAAAGTTTTTGTAACTAATTATAGGTTGATTAAACATGAAGTGCCTGAGCAAGATCCCACAACAGCACTGGTCTAGAAATCAAGTTTATTTCAGATTATCTATGAGACAAGGAAGAAGAGCATCAATTTGATGACTTCTTTTTTCCAAATAGCACACTGCCTTCGGATTTATTTTGACATTATCTCATTTTGTGGGAGTTCTTCATTTAGAACATTTACTCTTTAAGAAACGCTGGTATGGATTCTTCCCAGTTTCATTCTCTTCAGTAGAGAAAAACAAAAATGTTACGTCTGTTTATAAGAAAACAAGATTTCAATACAAATAATTAGTTTTTCAATACATTTCCCTAAATAAATCCAACAGCAGAATACAAAAAGTAACAGAACATAATTTGTTTTCAGATAGTCCTTAAAAGAAAAGCATAAATCCGTACTGGAGTGTTCTATCTGTATAAGCAAGCCTGCAACTTTCAAAGCTATTCTTCACTTCAAAAAAATCTTTGTGTCCCCACTTCAGGATTTAGAGAAGTAAAAACAGACATTAAATCATTACTGAATACCACTTAAAGAGTAAGAGTAACCCATTTAAAAGAAAAAAACTTCTGAATTCCCTCCATTACCACTTTCTTCCAGCATATTTCAACATTTGATACTTTTAGAAAAATACCGGTTTGGAAATAAAAACAAGAAGTTCAAGTACTTGTCCACTCGGGTGGGGGGAGGGGAAAGAGAGAACAGGGAGACCATAACCAAATATTTTATATTAAAAACTGAACCAAATTGGCAGTAAGATATCTCACTTCACTTTGGGCAACACGAGCCTTACACCATGCATCAGGTAATGCAACTACTTGCTTTTCACTTGGATATCTGCATCTATAAATATTTCTAACATTTGCATGGATGAGTAAGATTATTTGGCTCAAAAAACAAATAAAACATATTAAAACTCAAGCAGCACCGCAGCAACAAAAAGTTTCAAGCCCGAATTTGATCATACTTTTTACAAGTCACAATTAAAACTACCCCACGTTCCTCACAGCAAACCAAGCCTGGCTATTTGTCAGGAGAAAGAGTTTTTATGTATAAAACTTGAGCTTCACCTTTGAGTTGCTCAAATGCATACCTCCAGAATTTCTCTTTTCACACTCATTCACAGACACCCAGAGGAGTTAGATGACTCCCACACACATTCCAATTAACCTCTGTTGCCTAACACCTCCAACTCTTAAAAATTTAGCTTTTTGATATCTTGGATAAATCCGGCAGAAAAAGTAACACTTGCTAGGAACACTTAAGACATGTCTCCACAGGCAAAATAATTTATGATGAGAATTTGAAGAGCATAGTCTATTCCACCTGAACTTGTTTTGTGGACACACCTTTTATACTCTGTAAACTAAAATAGCCACAGGTTCTTCTGTTCAACCCATACTTGCAAAAGCAACACCACACCACACAGGAAAAACCCTGATGCACAACAATTCAGGTTCAATAGTTATTCCATACTCCTTCCCTGCTTAGGCAAATAGCCTAAAAGCTTAACTTTGAAAGACATTATACTTCCATGTATGCAGAATTTACTGTAGAACAGTCTGGCAAATTGAAGCTGAACTAGTATTTGCCATTTGCCTGTATAATTCCAAAATGAGCTTCAAATGATGAAAGTAATCATAAGAGTTATTTTAAACAACAAAAATTTAAAATTTCCCAAAATAATTGCATCTAATGTATGGCATTCTTATTCTGTAAGGTATACAGCAATAAATCCACCTGCACATTATATTAGATGTTGCTTAGAAAGGAAAAAACCCACAGATACTACTTTTTCAGAAGCTTGATTTAATAAAGAAAACGAATTAGAAACAGTTTATCTTGGAAAAAAAACACAGAAAAAGGTAAAAGAAAAAAACCCAACAGGCAACCCCCAAAACCTTCATCACCCTTCAGTGAAAAAGAAAACATTTCCCTTAGGCTGTGGAAGAGAACTGCAAATACTAAATAAGGTCTTGGGACCTTGTATCTCCCCACTTCAAAGCAACTGTGTACATACATTGTTTTATTCTTAACATAGTTTAACCACCATGAATGGTTAAACTAGGTTAAGAATAAAACAATGTATGTCGACCTCTTCCTCACTAAACACATTGGCAATAAAAACTCACTAGAAACGTGGCACAAACTAGTGGCCATACAACAGGAAGAAGTTAGCACAAAGGACACAATTTACACTGTCCTGGTTATATACTGTAACACTAAAAAAGATGACAATACCGACTTTAATCCTTTAATTTGCCATGGTACAGTTCCACGGGTAAATCAAGTCTCTGTAACACACATCCATATGACTTCTTACAGAAGCAGCAAAATTAATTCCAGCTCTAGAATTTTTTCTTATTAGTAAAAACAAAATCAGACTACACACCAAAAATATAAAGCTTGCCAGATCCACTCATGCTAAGAAACACAGAAAGGAAACCAGCACACATTAAAAAAAATTAAAATTATATAAGAGTTATAAGATTTGAATTTCCTTCCTTTCAAATACTTTGTTTCTTTAAATTACATCTGATGGCTTTGGGATTTAAACTGAACATGCAGGCTGTGAATAGAGAATGCATGGCAGGAAAAACTGAACTAACCATGTAAAAGGCAGAATGGAAAGGAGCCAGATACAACAAATAACTGACAAGGGAAATAGGCCTGGTTCTAGATCAAAAAACAATTTAAAAATATAAAGAAATCATACCCTCCTGTAAAGATTTATTTTCAGTTCATATCCAAAAAAGCCTAGGATGTGAACTGCAATTTGTACTACTTTGCTGGCATAATTACACATACAATGTTATTCAAGCAGGCACCATATGTATATACAAAAAAAGAAAACTAATAGCAAATTCTGGAGTATTCTGTAATTGTGTATCAAGGAAGTCTTTATTTGCACACAGTAAGACACCAGTTTTACCTCATTTGCTAATGATATCATATATATACCCCAATTAGAAGCTTTGGAAGTACTACATCACATTTTCAAGCAAATGACAACACTGTGCTGATCCCCTCACATCGTTACACTGTTATTTTTATCCACAGCATTCAGATCACGCACAGTATGTATCTAAATGTCCAAATGGCCTTCTTACTTTAAGAGTACTACTGATTTTACCACTAGATAGGAAGCAGAGAATGCATTATAAATCATTCCAAGTCAACAGCAGTTTTTACAAACAGAGCAGAGGCACAATAAATGAAAAATCCTATGTCCAAGCTTCAGCCAGGTAGTCAAAAGCTTTCTTAAATAAGAGTACGACCCACACTAATTTGACGGTGAGTGTTGTTTGGTCATTGGTTGTTTTTTTTTTGTGGACACAACAAGGACATTAATAGACATCCTCTTCTCTCCCAATATTTTAAAATTACAACCAATTTACAAACCTGTGGCTAAATAATTATATATTTTAAATTTCCTTTATTTTTTAGTATTTTTAAGAAAGCTTAATTTGTCAATTTTATATGCAAATTACACATTTCACTCTTCTTCTGAATAGTTGCCTCTACTCAAGTTTAGTAGCATTACTTTACCTTTTAATTCAGAACCAAGTCCACAGCCTGACTCAATCTTAGTGGAAATCTAGGTGTATAACCAAACTGCCTATTACTATCACTTACAGAAAGCAGCATGTTTTAGAAAACTTCCCTGTTTCTTGCTTGGAGCACAATAGAACCTTCCCTCAATAAATTTTATTTTTAGTTTCACCTCATCCATAAATAGACCTACACACTATCATCCCAAAGTCTTTAACTGATTTCTGCGAGAACAGATAGAATACCTGCTTAGTAATTCTGTGCATTGTTTTCCTTTTAATCTTTAGCTCAACAAAACCCTTGGGCATATACTCAGCTAAAAAATAAACCTGAGCTTTTGACTAACTTGTAACAGGTGTTGTCACCATTCCCCTGTGAAGCACCCCTCTCTTTTCTGCATACAATTCATACAAGATTTTGCTGGTTTGGGTACACTTGATACAAGATTTTAGTTTACCTCACTGTTCTCCTCACAGACATAGCTACTTTAACTAAAATTATTCCTTAAACTATGTCAGTGCAGGAGTAACTCATGCATTTAAAGACTGACTTAGCCACTCCAGAACAGTTGTACAAGTCGTACACTTAGGTGTTAAATGTGTAGATACATTTATAGAGAGATACATTTACAGATGCTGTCTTCAATCAGACACCACTTCAACAGGCCCAGCACAGCTCTCCATGGACCTTGCTGACGGAAGGAACAGAAGGCTGGAAGCAGCTTCAACTTTAAAATAAACCTCCTGTTACTGTCCTACAGCTCATGTTAACAGTGGTCTCGTTTGTTAATGTAAGTGTTATGCAAATGCCTCCATCAAATCATTAAGAATTGTATTTACCGTATGCAGCCCATTTCCTTCACTCTTTAAAAAATCGGGTAAAGTGAATTTTGCTTGGATAAGTCATACTGCCAAAATTACTTTATCGACTCAGTGAACTTCCTTGATTAGCAAAGGCCAGGTTCTGGTTCTGTTCCTGAAATTTTTCAGCATCCCTGCTGGGGAAAACGTTATTCCCCCTAAAGCTTCACGGATACTTTTCCTCAAGTCAGCTAAGATCCATCTGTAAGTATTAACAGTAGAATTACAGAACTTCCAGATGACAGACAACACTACAGTTTTTCCACAGCACTTATCCTCAAACAAAACGAAAAGCAGACATTTATTAAATGTGCCTCCTGTCAGTATTGCAGCCATTTTTAAAAACAACTCTCACTGTTCGATCACATGAATATAGAACCATCATCTAAAACTGCTATTCAGTTTTACCATTACAGCTGTGAACTTACTAAAAGGCATCCATGATCTCTACAGCTACAGAAGCTGAACTGTCTCGTGAATGGTGACAGAACACTTCTTTTGACTAATTGCATGAGGAATTTTAGAGCACACCAACTTTCCTGGGAGCACTGTTGGCCTGCACTGGATTCTAGATATAGTTTATTCTGACATAAGCTTCTTTACAGAAAGGGGCTTGCACTCACTCCATATCTAATACAGCCCATGCACACAATTAATACACTACAAAAATTCCCTTCTCCCTAAGCCAAAGCTTCCTTGCAGGTAAGAAGGAGCACAGGAACATTTACATCTCACCCATGAAGGCTGCAGTGTTACAGAACAAACAAAAACCAATTTGAAAGCATGTCTTCAAAGAAATCACCATATTTCAGCTTGTTGGCAGTTTTAGGAAGAAAGGAAAAAAACAGCAGGGGGGAAAAAAGTTGAGCTTGAATTTCAAGTCTCTGGCCTAAGCTTACACACCACCACTTCAGCTCATTTTAAACTGAGAGGTGACATTCTCTGACTATTTGAAGGTGCAGATTTCCAGTGTCTGCCACTTTTCAAGGTGAATTACATATTTAAAAAATCTCTGAAAGAACCTGAAAGTTTTTCCCAATTTTCCTTCTAAATTAAAGTCTTGAATCCTTCCAAAGTCCCAGACAAAAATAGCAGTTGGCATCTCATGGAACGTTCGACTGTCACAGATTTCTGCACAGGTTGTTTAACTTTAATTGTTACTTTCATTTCTCATGGAGGCGGAGGAAGGAAAAAAATATTTTTCCTTTTTCTTTTTTTCTTGTAAAGGAAACTCCTGAACATGAAATGTGACTTTTCTATCCAGTACTTTGTAAAGTACTAGCTCCTAAAAACATTCAACGCATCACAGAAAACTTTTGAGCCACATCTCCTAAAATACGGGCAGTGTGTTTTCTGAAAGACTTAGTAGCTTTCAAATATTCACATTTTAATAATCACTAGTGAGACTAGTTATGCTATACTATGTACTAGTAATACTCACCCTTCTGCAGATGCTTTATTGTTACCACAAAAAAAACATTCCCCAGACTCTCAATTTGATATAGACACTGGGGACAAACAATGACCTTTAAATTTTTATGAATTGGGTAAAGAATCTGAATGTGCCAACCCTAAAAAAATATTAACCTATCTTTGAGAAAAATCCCCACTTAGATGTGAAGATTACACTAAACGTGCTGGTAAAAACTCTTCCCTGAAATCTGTATTAGTAAGAACCAAACTCACAATAGCTGAAACTGGAGTTGCTAGACTTAAGCAAAGACAAACCTATCCTGCTACAACTAAAGTAGCTTCTCCAAACTGTTAAATGCTTCTCATCACAGAGAAAAAGAATCTGAACTTCCAGCTTTAAAAATGAAAAACTTTTCTCCTGCTCCAATAAAATCAGTGTGGTGCTTTGTAAGTTAGAAATAAGTATCTCGAGTAATGTACAAGTCTGCTGTCCCATTCCTGCCGCACATTTGTGCACACGCTGCCTTTCTTTGGTGCATGAATAACAAATTTGGAATCGCCACGAAGACCTGGTTATGTTAAATACACGTGCATGATGCCACAACACACCGATTTCTTTATCCAACCACACATTTGCTGCTCACGGACTGCTCAGCCCGGTACTCTCCTTCGCACCTCCCCAGACACCCTAGCTTTAAACAGCGCTCCGTGTCGCCGTGCTTGGCGCTACGGGACCCAAACCCCCACAATTTCCAGCTACTGATGAACTTTCTCGCGGCGCTCGGGAAGATCGGGATCGCACGGCGTTCTGCACGATCGCCAAGTTGGCCGGAGCCGCCGCCAGACTGAGCTTCCCCCCGGCCCCTGCCGAGCTCCCTGCCGAGCCCGGGGCGCCCCACAGCCGGGGCGGGAGCCCCCAGCCCAGCCCAGCGCCGCCGGCCCGCCCGGGGCGCGCTCAGCCTCCCCGCCCGGCCGGCCCGGCTTCCGGGAGCCCGGGCGGACCTGTCCCAGCCGCCCTCCTCCCGGGAGCACAGGGACGAGCTGCGTGCCGCGCTGCCCACGGCGGGCACACGGATCTCCCCTCATTTCACACACACACACACTCTCACAGACACACACACACGGAGACACGCACACCTCCCTCTGCCCGCGCCGGAGCCGCCGCCGCGTGCCGCCGGCTGGAGCGGAGACGAGGGGAAGGGAATCGCAGCCGGGTCTGCCCCCGTTCTGCCTCCCGCCCGCCGCCCCCCGCCCTTCAGAGGAGCGACGGCGAGCTCGCCCCCAGCCCCGGTGTGCGCCCCGCCGGGCGGGGATCGGAATCGCCGGCCGGGCTGGACGGAGCCAACTTAGACAAAGGGCACTCCAGACTCCATGTCTCCCCCCTCCAGCTGTCACCGGCCGGGAGCCCGCGTGTCTGCCCGCCGGCGCCCCGCGGGAAGGGGACGCGGCTGCTCCCCGGGAGCCGCCGCCACCGCCCCCATCCTCCCCTCCCTTCCTCCCTGCCGCCCCCTCCCCTCCTCCCCTCCCCCATGACAAAGGACCCGGGTATAAATAGCCGCTCCCGGCGCCGCCGCCGCCTCAAGCCCGCGAGGTGTCGCTCGCTCGCCCGCTCACTCACCCGCCCCCCCGCCGCCCCGGCTCCTCGCCGCCGCCGCTCCCGCCGGTGCCGCCGCCAGCTCCGCTCGGCGCTCCCGCTCTGCCTCCCTCCGCCTCCGGCTGCCGGATTCACCCTCCCGGACCGAGCGCCAAACACGCCGGCCCAATCGCCATCGCGCTCATTGGCGAGCGCCGAGCGCCGCCCCCATTGGCCGGACGGACGCGGCCGGGGCCCCGCCGGGCCAATCGGGCGCGGCGGGGGGCGGGGCGGGGGGCGCGGCCTCGCTCCCCACGTGCGGGGGGGGCAGGGAGGGGTGGGGAGAACTCTTTGTTCTCGCGCTGCCCGCGCGGGGGGACGGGGGGCTCGCGCTCCCCCCGCGCCCACCGCCCCCCGCCCCCCGCGCGCCCGCCCCCCTCGCGCCGTGCGGCGGGGCCGGGCCCGGGGCCGCGCCGCGCCGGGGAGGCTCCGAAACCCTCCGGTCCCCTCACGTGGAGAGGGGCAGAGGGAGGGGACAGCGCGCGGAGGCAGGCGAGAGGATTGGCGGGCACCGGGAGGGGCCGCGCTCCCGCTCCCGCTCGGCGCCGCTGCCGAGTTTGAATCGGTCCGAGAGCGGGAGAGGCGTAACGGCCCTAACGGTCCCGGGGGGCGGGAATGTCCGGAGCGGGCCCTCCGTGCCCGCCGCCGCTCCGCCTGTGGCTGCCCCGGCGCGGGAGCTCAGCCGCCGGAGGTCACTCCCGCCTTTCCCCACCCTCCGCGGGGAAAAATGAAATTGCCCAGATAAGTTTTCGTGGCGGGTACTTAGCCCTTCCCGTGTGACCGCATCCCGTGCCACTTCCGAGATATGCTGGAGCCGTACCCTCACTTCCACAAGTGCCGTCATCCATCCTTCCTTACCAGATATCACCTCCCCTCTTCCTTGTGGCTGCCTCAGTGTATCTTCAGGGGCAGAAACGAGCGACGGCCACTGTAAGGGGGTTCTGACTAAGACAAGTCTCTCGCGGAGGAAATAAATCACAAACGCGCCCACGTTGCCAAATCACGCCGTGGGCTTGCGTGGCTCACAGATGTGACACGTCGGGAGGACGAGGATGTATCAGCCCTGGAGGCTGGGCACAGCCCACGCCCGCGGGGCAGCCCCGCCGCTCCCGGCGGATGTCTCTGCCGGCTGAGTCACTTCGCAGCGCTGCTGCCTCGCCTGTGTGACCTTTGCTCGCCCAAACTTCACCGCCGCCAACCCTCCTTCAGGACATCGCTCCGGCGGCTTCCTCTGCCTCGCCGCTCCGCATCCAGCGCGGATTCCCCCTGGCGTGGGGAATGTCATCAATCCCAGCAGCAAAGTGCTCACTCCGCATCGGGCTCGCATCCTGTTGCTCGCTACGTGCTGTCTCCAGCCTCTAAGGTTGCTGTCGTTTTCCCTCGTTTCTAATCCATGAGCCGTGCTCATCAATCTTTTTGCCGAGGTTGTAGTTAAACCTTGAGGGTTCGTGCACCTTTACTCGCCTTCAGCAGGAAAAAATAAAATTGCCAGGATAACTTTTCCAGTGATACTTTCCACCTCCCTTGAGACCAGATCCCTTTCCCATGCGTCCCACATCGAGTGCCAATTCCGATGTGCGCTGGAGCAATCGACACATCCTTGTTTCGGTCATTCTTCCTCACCAAATATCAGCTTCCCTTTTCCTTGTGCTTCCTAGCGCCGCTACCTTAGTGCTTCTTCAGGGTCAAAGTCCAAAAAATGAGCAGTGGCCATTGTATTGAGGTCCTAAGTGATAAAAATCTCTTGCAGGGAAATAAATCACAAATGCACCTTCATCCCCAAATAATGCAGTTGGTTTATGTGCCAAGTGAGGCTCGATGTTCTTCTACTTAAAGGCAATGTACTTGTGTGTTTTTATAGTCTCTTTCTATGTGAAAGTGCTTAAAATTTCCAGACTTCAGTGTGTATTAAACTTGGAGCGAGGTCTCAAGTGTGGGCATTCCTACATGGTATGTTCTTGATTTACCTCATGGCCTTGAAAAGGAGTTTCTAATAGTAGCTCTTCTTTTTTTTCTTTTTTTTTTTTTAAATCTCTGGGGTTTCATGAGTTACAAGCAAAAAACATACAGCAGAAATTAGTTCCTGTTACAGTTACAAGTCATATCATGGTAGATAGCTATAACCTTCCTGTAATTCTAATGGAGTGGCTGACAATTGACAAAAATATTACATTTGAAAAATATTAGTCATTTCTGGAAATTCAGCTATTTTGAATCTATTCTGCCCCAAGATGGCTGCCACCACCAAAATGGCTACCCAGTCCCTTCACATTTTAGGTTTTGTAATTTATTTTGATCCTTCAAGTTGCATTTCATGAGATCTGGTTTTGGACAACCAGAAAAATAACAATTGCTAGATAAGGGTGGGGTAACTTAATGTAACAGGTACACTCAGCCACAAGGTAGAAAGATCTGCATCACAGAACCTACCCTGTGAACTAAACCTCAGCACTGATCACATCCTTTTCCTCTCTTGCACAGGAGATTATTCACACCTGAAACTGATGCTCACTAGAAAACCGTACATGTTTTGAACTGAGTTGCTCTTTCTTCTTTGCACTGTACAAAACAACCTCTCCACCAAGGCTCCATTCTAGGCTCTTAAAGCAATGAACTCCTGTCAAGAAACCCCATGAGGTGCTGGTTTCCTGATCCATAGTTCAGGCTGCCTCAAACATCGTGGAGAATTTTAGTAAGAGTTTGATTCTCTACACAGGATAATGTTGCAACGAGCTCCTCACAGACTTTCTGTTTTCACAGAGTAAACCAGCCAAGTAGTTTTCTGTTTCTGGTGTATTTCTGTGATTAAAGAGCAACTATTTGAACAAGGATCTGTATTATGCAGAGACATTCAGATTGGATCTTTAGGCAAAAATAGTGCAACAGTTTTTGAAAGAATTACAAAACCTGGTATTTTGAGGAGTCCTTCTCAAAGGAGTGAATTCTGGAGGCAGCATGGAACAGTGCTTTTGAGAAAACTGGCTAACATTGAAGAAATATTCATGTGTTATAAGACAATGAAATAAAATCAGGGTCAAGAAAAAAGTATTAATTTTAGACCCTTCTGGAACTATTGGAAGCATTTGCCCTTTTTTTATAGCTAACACACTGTAAAAGAGCTTCTTCTATGTTCCAACGCATGAATGTAACATGTTCGTTCATATTGTATGTATGACTAAAATAGTAGAATAAGGATTTGTCAGTGCTAAATCACCAGCATCAATTAGACGTTAAAAAAAAACTGTTTGACAGCATCAGAGGATGCTCCTAACTAAGATTGCTTCTGGGGGGAGTACTTATGTGCCTCTTTTCCCCCTTTAAGGAGTGAAGTTTGAGACCAGGGAAAAAAAAGCTACAAACAAAATTTGGCTACAAAGCAAAATTAACAGTTAAGCGGTTTATTGTAGATATTTTTAATATCTCAAGTAAGGTGGTATTTCCGAAGCATAGATTATTCTTCATGCACTATTATCCTAAGATTTCCCTGTAGTCGTAATCATATGGGGTTTTTTGCATCAGGCTGAGGGAACCAAGCAAGACCTGTCTGGGAACTACCTTGGCCTGGAACAACCAGAGATGTTTGCCAGTTTTCCCCTTGCCCACCAATTTTTTTTCAGGAGAGGCACAGCGAGGCTGCCCCCAGCACCGGCAGCTCGGAGCAGACACGCCGGTAGCTGCATGTGTAATTCTTGTAGATAAGCTGGTGGCTTGCTGATGGCAGCGTCGCTTTCCTTTGTGCTCCGGAATGGCAGCGTAACAAAGCTGCGAGCAGCTTCGGGCTGCCTCTCCTCCGTGCCGCGGGCTGGCGGCCCCACGGATCGGTCACACAGCCCCCAGAGCTTCAGCCTGCTCGTGTCTGAGCTCCTTGCTCGCTGGAGGGGAGGGAAGGAGGATGCACACCCTGTCCTGGTTACACCTAGCCCTACAATCAAAGCCGGTAGCGCTGCGAGTAGTGTTTCATCCCGTAGAACGTTTAGGAGAGTGATCTTTGTTTCTTTGTGTTTTCCTAACCTTGTACTTTTCTAGAGACCACAGCTTGTTGTGTGCCTGAAATTCTGCATTTTGGCCCATGTGAATTTGATGAGATTTTACAAAATATTTACGTACATGGAAATGTAAGTACAATCTAAAATCTAAAGTAAGTAGAGTCTAAATCTGTAATGGCATTTATCTCTTATGCACAGCAATGATTACACAGAAATCAGCATATAAAGTGGCATATCATAAAATGGCATATCAGAGACCTTTTTAAAGTATTGGCCTCTTGTAACATTATTATAAAAAAGCAGGGAGTTTATATTAACTTTTAACAAGCAATTAACGACTATGTTTTGTAACTAGCCACTTTAAGATCAGCTATATTTTTAAATATTTTACATTAATATCTTACTGGTACTTATGGACCAATTTCCCTGAAAGAAATGCAACCTTATGAACGGTTTTGCACATCCTTTCTGACCTCTTTTTTTTCCCCATTTGCCATATGCTTCTCTGCAGAATTGAATTTAATAATCAGAAAATAGGCCAACATAACTATGGGTATGGTGCTCATTAGGCTAAATGAGGAGGAGACGAGTCATTGCAAGATATGACATATACAACAGTGTCTGTCAGAGCTGCCATGTCTCAGCAATGGTGCTGAGGAAAAGTCCTTCCTGGAAAAGTAGGGTGCTGTGGCCCGAAGGCACAGGGCCTGGGGCCTGGAAAGGACAGCAGCACAGACCCACTGCCAAAGGCAGGCCCCTGAAAGAAGCACCACACCATGCTCTAAGGGTCCCTGCTAGCAGAGGTTACTCCTGCTGTGGACTCTTTGCCTGCTGTGCAACTAAAGGAGTGGCTGCCAGTCCAATTGATACACTTTTCACAAGCTCCAGTACCTGGAAACTCACCCAACCAAAGGAGAGGTTCTCAGTGCCAAACATGTTTGGTGGCAAGTGTGGACATATTGTCTAACAATGACAATTAAACAGTCTGCATGCATGGAAAAAAAGGTGTAACAGGGAGTACCTTGCTAAACAGAGCCAGGATTTGATGCAGCACTATTAGAGGAAAATGCACAGATTTCTGTGCCATTTATGGCCTGCCTGCATCTGATACTGTGAATGGTGATGCATGCAGCCGGTTCCTAGCTCTGCAAATGCACCAGTAGCATACACACCCCTCCCACACATCCCCAAGTAACAGAAAGCTACCTGTCCTTCCACTGAGTGTTTGCCTTGTGTGTCATGGTAAAGGTATGTAATACATTTTTTACTGGGTATAAGTGTTTTCACTATGCTTCGCCACCTCAGCTCTGTCATACTGTGTTCAAGGTTTTACAGGGGATGCAAGACAAATAAAAGTGGGAGTAAGAGTGATGCAAACAGCTGACACAAACTATGGTTCTATATTAAATGCAAGACAGTATCCTTTTGGCTAAACAGAAATTTCACTGAAAGGAAAGCTCCCTTGTAGTTTTTATGCAATAACTTGAGCAGCATAAGTGATTTCCCGTCAACTTTTCTAACACGCAGAGATGAAGCTTATTGCATGTGATCATCCATTTCAGTTTGTGAAAGGGATTAATTGACTTCCCCTGCCTTCAACTGGAAATGTTTTTAAGACTATCTGTAGGAAATTCTTTCACCTCAAATAATCTACTTCTGATTATTTTGTGGTCACAGGAGCTGATTAAGTTGTGTGAGGAAAATACTTTCTCTTCCTTTTCTTTTCTGCTTGCATTTTCCTTTTCTTTTTTATTCCTTACCTGACCTGCATTTACTCTTATATTCAAACCACTTAAAGGCCTAAATGGTATAATATCACAAAATTGCCACAAAGACATATGCCTGAGAACTTAAATTGCAAAGCCCTGGCCCCATTTCCAGGTGGTTTTGGCAGTGTAGCTGTATGATACTGCTGAGTGTGCCATTCACAGGGGAGAATTTTGCTGCAAATTTAAAGGTTCAAGTGGGTATTCAATAAGTGTTGATGGATGATGGTCTCCCATCAGGCCAAATCCGAGATTAAAAGCCTGAGCTCTATTTGAATATTGTGTTTCTGATATGTCCAAGTTCTCCAGAGGCAGTGGCTAAATTACCCTAGCAGATGGACTGAGTTCACTGGCTAGAATCAAATCTTCATGTTTGGCTGCAGAATGTACTTCTTCCAACAGCCATGCGCAACATACATGTAGAGATAAGTCAGACTATTTGCAAAAGCAAATGCAGTTGTGAAATCATTTACCCCTCCTCGTTTTCTCTTTGATATTTATGTCACGTCTGCTTTCAGCTCCTTCTTTGTAAAGGTACTGTCCTGTCCTGTTCTGTCCTAGAATTGCACAATCCTGACATCTAAAATAGTAGGAGGTGTTTGCACTTAAGGCAAACCTACATGCCTGTTTTGAAATAATGGACATTATATTATGTATATACGCATAAGATCTGACATATTCAAAGTTGGTAAATTCATAAATGTAAACATGAAAATAATGTTTATCAACATAGACTTGATTAGACAATGAAAAACTGAATGCCTTTATGGTAGAAAACTAGGAATGCCTATAGTCTGAAAGTGGATTTGATAAACTATTAAATCTAGCCAGGAATGGTAAGTTATATCATCAAAAATCAGTATAAGAAGATGTATCTTTTTACTTTCACTGTAAAGACTTTACAGTGAAAGTAAAAAGATAATGATACTCATCCACCCATTTAGTAAAATAATGCAATTCATAAAACTAAAATGTTCACAATAGTTTATGGAGATGTACAAAGTACATAATATCTATCACGTTTGTACCCCAGGCTTTTTCTTTTCCAATCTTAGCCCTTGATAAAAACCTCCACAAATCAATGCAAATTTAGAAAAGGGATTACCCAGACCCATTCACTATTGTAACATTGTGTCAGTGAGTTTACTTCCTAGGTATAAGGATTTCCAATTATTTCTAAATAATTTTTTGCCAAATATGCAGTTCTTTGTAATACAGACATCTCTGAAGATCAAAATGGTAAAAAAAACTATACTCTGTGGTCTGAGAAAGCTGTTACTGGCAAAATAATCTATTTCTAGAATCAGAAGATGATAAGCTTTTCATGCTTTATGACCATGCTTTATGAAAGGATCGCCATTGCAGTGATTCATATGCATGTACAAATACAGACAGACCTGTACATTAAATTCTGTCCTGCAGTGATGCAAGACTTGGTGAAGAGACTGACAGACAACATTACATTTTATGTGTCAGCTGAAAATGCTGGGCAGATATCTAATGGAAAGAATGACCAATTTGAATTTGTATCCATCTTGTATCATAGAACAAAAAAGGTCATTGGTTTAATAATTTAGAAATGTTACATATAACTTTCCTCTCTGAAGCCTTCATGATGAGTATGAAACATACAACTAAGAGAAATTAAAGGAACTGGACCTTAGCCAAGAAAATTATGAAATAGCAGAGTGTCTATGCAGACTGATGCTGGGAAATGTTTTCTGAAGGATAGATGGCTGACAACTACATAAGTGTTGAAACCTTGTCTATAATTTACATTTAAAAAGTCAGATTTTGCTCTCAATAGTGCTTAAATAATACTGAGGGCAGAAACCCATCTTTTGCTTTCAAAGCAAGAGAGTTGGAGATGAGAAAAGGAGAAGACTAGGCAAGGCCTGTGCTGCACTAAATTTCTGCTGAAGATCTTAAAATACTCCAAGTCACATTGAAGGATTACTTCATGAAGTTTAGTATCTGTCAGACTGAGGGTGTAATTCTGATTTTCTCAATCTATGTGGGCCTTAAGTGAATTTTAATTGGCATTACTCACTGGGAAAGTGAGATGAGATTCTAAGGCTGTAAGTAAGAAGGACTGAGTCAACCAAGTGAGTGAAACAGTGACTAACTAATTAAGTGAATGAGTGAGCACGGCATTGTTTGCTTTTGTGATCCTTTCTATGCATGAGTGAATGGCAGGGCTATTACATGTGTGTGAATGAGCGGGTCAGGCTTGCTGAACAATCCGTACATTTGTGTGGTCTTCCCATCCCTTGATTAGACTAATGAGCCGAGTGTTTGGAATATTAATGCATGTAGACAAGAGCTAAACTTGTTATGTACTTGGGAGACAAATTAAAAAAAATATGATCCATAGCCTGTCAAAGTCTGTTTTCAGTTTCATACATGTAACTCCGGATGGGGTAATCAGCTGCTCCCTGGCAGGTTGCTTCCAGCTCGTTGGTGTCAGGGAGCTGAATGCTACACTATTGCCTCTTCCAGGATTATTGTTGTAAGTGACATTATCAAATCTGTTTGTAGTTTATTGCAAATCTAATTGTGTCGTATAAACTGAAGCATTATCTGACAATGAAATGATTTTCTGTCTTATTACACTTTCATAAAAGAACAGATTTGGCTGTCCTTATGTCAACTATTTTGCTTCCAAAGTAGTTAACAAGGCTAGCAATAATTTTGGCACCCTAAAAGCTTATTCCTTCAAATAGCACAAACAGAAGCAGAATAAAACCTTGTTCTCTTATGTCATATATAAATCATGTTCTGTTGTCACTTTTCATTCAATAGCTGCATGCAATTAAGAGAACAGGAGTCAACACCATGCTGAAATTCAATCAAATTATAGGTGTGATGTGGAGATATAAAGAAATGGTGTAGAATTTTGAAAAACTTAGTGGTTTTTCCCCTAATGGTTTTTTTGTTCTTCCTGAAGACTTGCTTATCCTTCTATTTTTCTAAAAAAAAAAAAAAAAATTAAAAAAAGAAAAAATGTAAATTCCAGTAGCAGAAAAGGTCAAAGAAAATATACCAGGCACGAGTTGCTACCAATATTTCAACAACTCTGATGTCTTGACCTGAGTTGGAGAATGCTTTTAATTATTGTAAATTATTCTGAATTTGAAAGTCAAGTTTATAGGAAACATATGTATATTACATAATTAATCCTACAGTTTTTGTAGGCTCTTTCTTGCATGTTGGCTGATTGTTCCAGTACAAGATATTTCCTGATCTTAAGCCAATTTCTGCCCTCTCATCTGCACTACACTCTCTCAGAATGTTTCAGTAAACTGAGCAGCTGGTAGTATTTTTTCATATATCTTATGATCTGACAACATTTTGCCATTCTTTAAAAAGCATGAATCCTTTGCTTTTTGCATCCTCCAGGTTTGGATGGCAGTCCTCCAGAGAAGGACATGATTTGGCAAACAAAGTGATTTAGCAAAATGCTGATGTTCTGCATATGCTGCCATCTTTTCCAAGTGTATTTGGTCTTGAAATGAATGCCTTAGACTACATGGCTAGCTTTACAGAGAGTAATAGTTTTAGGATTCTTCTGGGTTTTCCTAGCTAAAAAGCTATCTGGTTTTACAAGCAAAATTGTCACTGATGTGTGTTCAAGCCCAGTGCCAAAGGTAAAACTTTGTGACTTATGCTCTGATGGAAGTCACATAAGTATGTCCTAGTTATCCAGGCAGTGGTAAAACTAGGGTAGAATTTCATTCAGGTCTCATGACAAAAGTGATCAAACTCAGGAACAAACAAAGGTTTAAATTATTGAAAAAGTATTAAATGGCAATACTGTTTTATAGAAAACAGTAAAGTATCAGTCTATGCTTTAAACTGATGGTTAAAATGTTTTAAAATTCTTCTTCAATCAAAACACGTACTCCTATCTAAGGCCACTGGTAGCAGCCACTTTATTAAGAACTGAAAATTGACTCTGAGTCTCCCTCTAACAATTCCAAACAGTGCTACTGAATAGAGAAGGCTGAACAACATTTCTATGAAATGTACTGTGTTTCAAAGAACAGGGTTTATAGGTTATTTCAGTCTAGTTCCTCAGTTTATGATTAACTGCTGGGAACTTGAGGTGTGAGGAGTAGATGGTCCAGGGAACAGATGTGATTTACTCTTCCTTTAGTTTATTTTGTGGTTTTTTGCAACTACATTTGCATGTGCTAATTCTCACATTTTCAAAATAAGGATGGGATTAATGAATGTTAATAAAGTGCTTTTCATGCCAAGAGAAAAGGAGGCTTTAGATCTCAGGATATGTGGAAACTTGCTTGTGAAACAGTTAAATTATTTTCAAAGTACATTCCATATTGGATGATCAGAATGCAATACTGAAATACAGTATTGGAAGATAAGTAGGAGTTAATTCATGCCATATTTATTTTGGATGGCCAAATATGTGGAGTCAGAAACCTTGCCCACAGCTGGATCAACTTTTCAGATAAGGAAGGGCAATGTTACACCACAGAGCAAGCAAATGCTTTGTCTGCATGTAATTCTTGCAGATCTCCAAAAGATTGCAGTGGGGCCATGGCTTGACATCTACCACGGATCATGGAGGTTTGCTGAAGAGCATTTGCTTCACGAAGTTATGTCATGGATTAACCTCAGCCAGCAGCTAAATACCACCCAGCCACTCACTCACTCTCTCCTGCCTCTCTGGTGGAATGGGGAGGAGAATTGGAAAGAAAAGATTAACCCCAAGGGTCAATAGCAATTAAAGAATTGAAATAAAGCTGATAATAATGGTGATGATGATGATGATGTAATAATAATATAGTAATGAAAAGGATAGAGAGAGAGAGATAGTAGGGAGTAAAACCCAAGAGAAACAAATGATGCTCAACATAGTTGCTCAGCGCCTCTTGGTTGATGTCCAGCACATCTCCCAGCAGTGATCAGTGGGTCCCAATGTTTGAAAGCCCCACCATCCGTTGCCATGTTTCATCTTTAACAGTCCAGTGTATCAGTAGATTTTCTTGGAGGCCGGTGCATTATAGCAATGTGTTACAGCCACTCCATGCCATGCTCTTTAGCCCAGGTGCCCATGAAGTTCTTTCAGAAATGAGTCCCATTGTCTCTCTTTTTTTCTGGAGTATCATGCCACCCCTAAGCCTTGCTTTTCAAGGCCCAGGACAGTGTTCTGAGTAGTGGCTTGGGGCACAGGATCTGTGTCTGGCCATCCAGTGGCTGCTTTCACCGCTGTAAGCCCTGGCCCTGGCCCTGGAGGGTTGGTGGGAGTGTGTTACACCAACCTGCCATGGTTACACTGCACACACCATCCTCCACACAAGCTTGTCCTGCTTGATTGCAGCTCATGTTTCACATTCATGGATAACCTTTGTGAGAGTGTCCATGGATGAGTTCCACCCCTCAGTCATGAGCCATCTGTGGGTGACATCCCTTCCTTATGGCCCAAGGTGTCATGGGCCCACTGAGCTAAAAATAGCTCACACTTATGTTGCCAATCCAGATGTACCTGAGGTGCAGGTGGTGAGGTGATCTTAGCAGCCTGTTCCATCTGCTGATTATTCTGATTTTCTTCAGTGACCCAACTCTTGGACACTGGAGCCATCTGAATGATGTATTTTCAAACCCAGGGTCTCCACCCAGGCATCAGTAGCTTGCCACAGCAGTGTCAATGCCACTATGGCAGTGCTGCCAGTTATACTGCTTCCATCACTGCAGCCACTCCCACAGAGCATTTGCCAATATCCATGAGTCAGCATAGAGACAAAATGCTGGCCATTTCTCTCATTCAGCAATGTCTAAAGCCAGCTGGATAGCTTTTACATCTTCAAACCTTCTCCTTCAGCAGTTTCTGTGACTTGTCATAAGGAACTCCTTACAACTGCCTTCTGTCTCTGATGCTTTCCTACTATATGACAGGACCCATCAGTAAACAGGGCACTTTGCTTCTCTCTTTCTGATAATGTATTATGCAGTGGGGCCTCTTCAGCACATGTTTCCTCCTCCTCCTCTGGTGACAAGCTATCAGATTGCACTCTGTTTCCTAAACTAGACTAATAGACAAAAATAAATCAAAATCTGAATTATTAATTCTGTATTTTATATTTGGCCTTATAGTATTGCCTGCACAAAAGGAGAACCTTATGAATACTTCTGTGCATGAGGTCACCAAAGATTATGGACTACCATCTGTAAGTGCTGCACTTTTCCACCTCCCTAGCCCATACTTCATGTAGCCTATTCAGAATTCTCCTCGTGCTCCCTCAGAGCGTGGAAGTTGAATGCGTAGGCTTTGCACATCACACACTCTCTCCCAGTCCCTCTTTCACAAAGTGCCTCTCACAGGTCAAGAAGTTCACATCACTGTGAAGACAGAGAGGATCAATAATAAAGAACTGCTGTCATTTGACAGCTGCTCATTGACACATATTATGAGTATCCAAATTTATTTCACCAGCTTTTGCTGCCATTCTCTGTGTATAGACTCAAGGGACAAGAAACTGCTACAGAAGCTGCATCATTAAAACCTGTTTGTACAATGCTGTGGGAATGTCCAGTGTGAACAACTTCAGATTCATGCTTTTTTTGCATGTTCTCAGAGCTGCAGCTCAATTATTTATAGTACATACAGTGTTTTCCTGAGAAACTGAATGAAGGTAGGTAAAGAGAAACTTTATTAATCCTGGGATTCAAGCTGTATCCAAAGGACACTGGCAGTTCAGAGGACTTTTCTAAACTGCACAGCTGAGAAACACTTATCCCTGTGTGCCTTACCCAGCACACAGAGAATACCACATCAAAAGCACCAAATCAGCTTCATTAGACTGCACAAACAGAAGGCTTTGTGTTTTTATTTGCTTTCCTTCTTATTTAAAAAAACATCAAACTTAGGAAATTGCATGCAAAATTAAATAAATGAAGCCCTACATTCATACACACATACAGTTACCTAGTTAAAATGTAGGAAGTCAGGAAATGCAAAAGTTAATATTCTTATGTCAGCAATGCTGCACTGAATGGAGACACTTTTCTCCTCTTGTTTTCCTTGTTATATTTATTCAAGATAGTGGCTCCTCTCAAACTGCAGAAACTTCACAATTTTTGAGAAAAAGACAGTAGCATCTGGATCAAACCAAGTAGACTGCTCTCACTTGTTTGTAAAAATGTGGTTAAGCCTTTGCTCTAACAAAAAAATAAAACTCTAGTATATTGATTGATATACTTCTGCTGTTTAATGTATGCTGTAGTATAAACCAGATGTACATTGTGACCAAATTAATATTATTGTAGAAACTTGATATTCACATTCTGTGGTTGCTAACATCCTATGTTAGTGAATTGGAAAACAATTCTGTGCTGTCAGATTTGAGTTTTTTACTTATCTTCTACTCATTAGTCCAAACTGACCAACATCCAGCATGTTACTAACAAAGAGAGGAATTCCAGCACCTCTGCTGAAGTAGCTTCAAAATATATATCCTTCTAAGAACTGTTGAAATATCTTTATTAATTAGCATGTTCTTCACTTAAAAATGTACAGTATTTGGCAATTTATTATCTTAACAACTTTTTAAACACAATAATGTATAAATAAATGTTTGAGACCTGAATTAACTGGTTAACAATCTTTCTGAAGCATATTTATATTATGATTGATCACCAATATTTTACAATGCTAAATATGCAAACAATTTCAACTGGTTTAGTCCAGTGTATATTGTAAATTTATAAGAAGTTATTGGGGGGAAGGTGCCCCCTGGGGGGAGTGTGGTCCCAGGTTTGGTTTAATTTTTTTTAAGGGAGGAAACATTTGAACATTTACTATTTACTATTATTTTGAATTTGATAATGAATATTTCATTTGACTGAAAAGACCAATAGAAATAGCCTGTACCAAAAATCCCCAATTTTATTAGGATAAACATTGCTCTGCTGATCCCAAAACCTACTTACAGTTCTGTCTCCTAGTTGAAATCAAATCTGCCAAGAATCACAGAATTTTGATCTGTTTAGAAGAAAAAGTCATACATTAGAGCTGGATTTGCAAGTAAGCCTACCCTGAGAATGTGAATGTTTCAAATTAACATCTAGTCCCAAGCTTCTTGTGTAAGTCTGCTGTGAGTGCTGAGTAAAGAAAAATGCAGCTTGCAGAAGCAAGAGAGACCTTGAGTAGCTGTTATTTGGACATTCAGTATTCATTGCCCATAACCAATGGCAATAAAAATGTTTATGAACCCCTATCATTTCCCATGGGATTAGTAATGTCAGAATTTGTACAAGAGCACTTTATCTTCCATTTATGCATCATACTGTAGTTTCTAAAGTTATAATTACCTGTGTGTTTCAAAACATAATGTGTGTGTAAAGGAGTCAATTCCTGTTTATAATGCATGTAAGCTATGGAATACACCAATTTACCAACAACAATAATTTTTTTCCTGTTTCATTTCAGAAATAGGATCTTTTTAATCTTCTAGAATTCACATCTAGCATTCACATTTATTAAAAGAAAAGAAAACTAAAGCCTATACTCTTGCTATCCACAGAGCAGCAGACGGAGGGATCAGAAGAGGATTTAGTCCCAGTTATTAAGTAGCTGAAATTTAGATTGTATCATCGGCAGAGACTGCTTTGGTGGGTTGAAAAATGCTCAGATTTAGTCCCAGTACCATACAAAATCAATAATATATATGCAATATCAAATATGAGTGTAAAAGTGGATGGTTGTGTGTAATTGAAAAATTATAGAGGGCCCTGTTGTGGCTTCTTTATGAACCATCTGCCACATTAGACATATGTAATATATGCAATATAGAGATAGTGTAGGCCTGCAGAAAGTAGTCTGCAGTTTTACAGGATATTTTTCCAGTTTTCAGTGATATTAAAAAGCTGTTTGTCATGAGGAAATCCAAGGAGGACAGAGAACATCTGCCCTGCAAAATTTACCTCAAGAAAAATTCTGTTTTGTTAGCCTTATTATTTTTTTTTCCTCTCTATATGTAAAAAACACATAAACAGATTTCTTTTTCCTAGTGCCGCAATCTTTTGACAGAGGCTGCAGAAAGGCTTACAAACACTGAAGATTGTAATCTTATTTTCAGAAAAGCAACAGCTGAATTGAGTATATTTTTGGTGAAGCAGTAGTTCCGCAGCCATCACTCGGTCATCAGTTCACTGCTCTGTGATGTTTAATGCCCTGCCCTGGCACTGGAGCCTTCCACTGCAAAGTTCTTCATCCAAGGCCATCAACACTCTTGAAACATTGACTGAGTTTATATTGGGTTGGTGCTCCAAATTGCCATGGCCACTGAGGTTTTCATGCAGAGCTGGTCTAAGTGTTAAATTCAAGTTTATGCTGTCATGAAATCAGTCTGATTTTAAATTCATTTAGCATCACATGTGGCACTGAGATGTGATCCTACCTCATAAGCTGCTAGTGTCCTAATTTAGGAAATAATGTCTGCCAGAGATCCAAAATGGATTAGACCAAAATGTCAACACTGGAAATAACCAAAAATAATGCATGTTTTCCATTCTTAGGGTCAATAACATTTTTTGGAAGCATGCATATCTTCTAATAAAAGGGGCAGCTTGTTTCTAATTACAAAACCTGTTTTTAAAGAAAAGGAAAACAATATATTTGTTAGTCAAACATACCAAGATAAACTCTGAAAAGGACTGTGCACCTTCTTATTACTGGGAAAGAGTTATAGATGCAGTGGTTTACTTCAGCATCTTTCAAAATGTAATTTAATTATTGGTATCTGCCTTACTTCAATTAAGCCATAGTGTTGTGTAAATTGAACAATCCTAATAATTTTCTGGATTTTTTCCAAATGCCTCAGTTTTTGAAGGAAATCAACTAGCTGAAATGTCACATTTTGCAAAATGACAGACATACTGTGTCCAATATAAATATGTGTCTTCCTTGATATTTCACTTCATCCAGGTGCTTTGTGGGTTTATTGGCTAAGTGGTTTGTGCTAATACCTACACCTGTTTTATAAGTATTAACTAATTTAAAACTTTTTTATAGCAAGCAGTAGTATCTTCCGAGTTATTAATAAAAGTATTTTTAGTAGGATTTACCATTTGACAATTTTGTTTTATGTATTATTCTCTTCAAGAGCTTTTCCACTGTTAGACCCATTTCCTAGCAGGCTTATCACACCTGTGAAAATCACACACACACATTGTTTTGTACTGGAGGAAGAGTCAAGAGGAACAGCATCTACCATTAAAAGTGAAATTTAGAAAACTAGTCTGGTCTGAAACAAAAGCTGTGACTTTGTCAGATTGTGTGATGCTCTCAGGAAGTATTTAATCCTACAACTAAAAGAGGACAATAGACACAGTTTTAGAATTACTGGTGCTTTTCACTGATTCTTATTTTATTGAATTATTGTCTTTTCTAATCATTGGTTTCCAGTTACTTCTTCCCAATTTTGCTTTCTGATGTGTTTTACTTAAGCTTACCTGAGCTTAGCTGAATCCATTCTCCCTTGCCTGAGTATCCTCACAATCAGCTCTTGAGCACTGCAGGTCAGGCTTAGCAAGACCTTCAGGACCACAATGATGTGATTATACCATGGTCTGAAACAAGAGATCAACTGCTATTACTTGTTACCATATATTGCATACACATTCCAAATATGCAATGAAACCTAAAATAAACCAGAAAAGGTTGAAGATGTTTGTAGTACAGTTGGTCAACTTTGACATTATACAAAGTATATAAACTGTAAAGATTATTTGCAGTACAAAGCACACATTTGCTGTGCAGCAGACTTAAAACAGTTGTAGACTGTCAGATTTTGTTGGGAAATAAAAGAGACATTTAACAATTGATTTGCTTTCTAAAGTGCAGAATCAAGGTTGTTTGCCTTCACCCCTTTTTTTGGAGGAGCCAGCTAGTTCCTTGTTCACATGCCCAGACTTTGGGCTCTGGATGCTGAGAGCTGCCCAGATCTCTGCTAGTCCCAAACTGATCAGGAGAGGACAGGAAAGTTGCATACTTGTAGGGAATCAGAAAGCAATAGCAAAACTTGGGTCTTAATGTTAGAGAGAAGTTATTTTTAGCAGAAGCCATGCTTTTGTGTACCTCTATATATCAGTGAAGATACAACAGAAAAGGACATTTATTATAGGCCCTATTTTTATAGTTTGTAGGTAAACTAGAAGTCTAGTTTCTAATTTAGTATGAATGCAAATAAATTCTAAAGAAATTCTGTCTTTAACTGATGGAATAAAACTCTACTTAGCAGTAAATTAATTCATTTAATAAATCATAAGACTATTCTGAGGTAAATATGAAGTAACCCCTACTTTGGTGAGCCCATGGATAGCTGAGATGTCACTTCAGCTGCAAGATATGCAAGGAAAGCCACCTGAGGTAAGTTTTGTCTAGTACAAATACACATTCAAGAATTAATTATGTAGCTGGGCATTTCCAGGGTTTCAGTTTCAATGTGTCAGCATTTTTAAGTGACTTTGGTGTTCCTCAAACACACTGAAGTGTTAAATGTTATGCAAAGCTTTCCCAGAAATGGAGCTGCCCTGGTGCAACCAAAAAGGGGTAAGGACAAAAGACAGAAGTTAGCAGCAGGAGGAAGGGAGGGTTTTCTCTGCACCCCTGTCAGGAAGTCAGTGTGGAAAAGAAGAAGGAAACACAAATATCTGAGTGTAAATCAGTGAAAACCTGAGAACAGGGGGTTATGCACAAAGCAGGGAGGGGAAGGCATTGAGATGTCATGTGGCCTGTAAATAGGAAAAAGGAGAAAGAGTTATGGAGTCAGCTGGGGTTTAAATATCAATTGCAGGATGTAGTGCTTGTGGTAGCTACTGTTAGACCTGATGAGCTAGAAAATACCTTGAAGACTTCTGTCCTAAATACAGCAGCTTGGGGATTACTTTGTGGGGTACAGCACTGCTGGATTTTCTTCTCTTTGCTTTTGGTCTCATTTTCTCTAGCTGCTAATACATCTGTGCTGATGGGCTTTAGGAAAACCACCAGCTTATCTACCAAGCATAAAGAAAATCAGTTCCAGCAAAATAAGTTTACTACTACCTCTTGTTCAAATTCCCTCATAGAAATGTAAAGCCTACATATCCTTTTTATCTCTCACTGGTGATGGTTTCATTGCTACACAAGAGAGGAGATGGATCCAAGTCAACAGGCTTTGGGTTTCATCTTCACTTTCCTAGACATATTTGGGGTTTGGATCAATTCACAGTTTTAGCACCTCTTTCTTTATTTTTTTACAAGAGAACTGATGAAATGCAGACTTTTATAAAACACCTCATAAGCTTTCGCTGGCAGAACATCAGACATAATTAGCTTAAAAATTGGCTGAACTATGAGCTAAAAAATTATTTTCATTTTCCAACATGATTTTTTAATGCCAAATATTCCCTGCAAAAATAGTAGTAGTAGTAGTAGTAATAGTAATAATAGCAATGATGATGATGAAAATTCACAGCTCATTGTGTTTAATTTTTTTCCTACTGTTATTTTTATCTTTTTAAAATGAAAGTAAAATTTAGATATATGTTAGAATGCAAATGCTCGGACTGGCTTCATATAAATTTTGGTTACTGGCTTATGCAGGAAAATTAAGCGGAATAGTATAATCTATTCCTTCTATACTGAGCAGAATTTTTAACATATACAGTGAATTACTGCAAGTTATGCAGTGGTTATAATGACAGGGGAATAAATTAATAATAGTGGGTTTTTTCTGGTTTGAGTTCTGTTAGTGCAGGCAAAAACACAGTGTTAAAAAATTGATTGGGAAGTAGGTTTCTACTTAAAAAAAAAAAAATACTTTCCAAAAAATGCAGTTAAAACATTTGTATTTATAATTAAAATGTTAGTTTTAGAATACTGTATTTATAATTCAGATATTTAGACAATATAAAGGATTTTAAGTATTTGTTTTCAACATTTTGGGGAAAAAAATATTATTTTACTACATGAAGTATCTCATCTCTCCCTGAATTTTGCATGCTTGTACTGCTGACAGAGCTACACCCTTAACTAGCTGTTAGCACTTAGCTGCAGAGCTGATGGAGAGCCAGCTGGGCTTTACTGAGACCTGCGATTGAAATGACCATTTAAATTACCATTCCTGCCCTGGGGAAGCGGAGGAAGTGCTGGGATCACAGCCGGGCTGGGCCGTGTGGGGTCAGAGCCGCTCCGCCCGGGCGGCCCATCCGCGCACGTCCCGCGGGGCGCTATGGGAACGGGCCGCTATGGGAACGGGCCCCTATCGGAGCGGGCCGCTATCGGAACGGGCCCCTATGGGAACGGGCCCCTATGGGAACGGGCCCCTATGGGAACGGGCCCCTATGGGAACGGGCCGCTATGGGAACGGGCCGCTATCGGAGCGGGCCGCTATCGGAACGGGCCGCTCCAACGCCGCTGGGCACGGGCACTGCTGCGCCTGTGGAAAGGACATCCAGCACCCCGCGTCCAGGGAATCCCAGCCACATCCTTGTCTGACCGAGAGAAAGCCCCGGTGGTTGTGTTGAATCAAATCTGCTCGCTGAGGGCTCGGGGAAAGTGAGAGCCGAGAGGATCCATGTTTATCCCAGGGTGTTGCATGGTCGTGTAAAACCCAACCCCCTTCCTACTCCAAACTATGGATTTTTCTACAGTTCTTCGCTTGCAATGAATATCTACTTATACATTCAAATGCTAATTATAAATGCCCACTGAGACTGCTCACTTAACATCTTGATTTATATTCAGGCTTAACCGTCACTTCTAATTAATATTCTGTTTAAGCCTGTATAAATAATACATGCCATGATTTAAAGTAAAATAGTTAAAATGGTAATAAAATAAGCAGGTAGAATTTCATATGATGCTTACTTTTTACATCCACAGAACAAACTCTTGTAAGCCAATGCGTTTCCTGTTTTTTATTATCTTTCCCTGCTTCCTGCAGAGTAGGAATAAATAATTTTAAATACAAGAAGAATATATACTCTAGGATCCTATTTTTTTTTATATTTGACATTTGTTGTTTCATGGTTTGGGAGTTTTTATTGTCCTTTTGGCATTTTGCTGTATTTAAGAGAATATATTCTCGCTCTTTGAGTCATGTCTCGTAATTATCCTTTCTAATATCTCTGCATTCATCTGCAGAGGAAATTGAGCACTGCCTTATTTTTTACACACTGAATGACCCAGAGAAGCTACTCTGCACTATGGCTTATCACTGGCAGATCACTTCTGCTCTACCATATTTGAAAGAAAGCTTAAATTAAGAATTTTTTTTATTTAAAAAACTGAAGAGCCTTTAGACTATGAATTTGCCTCAGATACCTCTTTGAAGATAATTGTTTTGGGGTTTTGAGATAACATAGTGTAATGCCCCTCATAAAAATAAAAAATAGGCCATAAAAGGACACTAAAGTTAAGTGACATGCATAACTAGAAATTAAAATCCCAAAGATATGGGCAGAGCATGTTCTCTTAACACAGATGTACCTCAGCATTCTGCCCAGCAGCAGCAGAACACACTCTCTATGCCTCGCTGGCTGGGAAAAATGGGAAGATTAAATTTTATGTTAAGGACATATCCAAGATAGCTGAGGTTATGTGAGTAATCTTCATATCTTCTCTGTGTTTGTTTGATACACATGATATAGTAACATCTTTCTTGTAAAGGCTAAAGAGCTGCTGTTTTAGTTACTGTGAAGCCTGTAGATGATTTTATATAAATGCTTAGATATTCATTCTGAATACAGCTCCAAACAAGACAGGGTTGTACATAATTTCAATTCATTTATTTCACAGCCAGTAGTATTACTTTACACCCATCGCAACAGTGGCAGAAATTAGAGTTTTGCTTCTCTCTAAGTGTGAATAACATTACAGTGAAATTTTTAAGCAAATAACCTCCTAAGAATAAAAGATGCTGTATGAAGTAATTAGATGGGATGCCAACAGGCTGGCCTTCAGGTTATTGTTAGAGTCACAAAATAATTACTTTCATTTTCATTGACTAGTTTGTTCCAGAAATTGCTTTTCTGATGAGTTGCAACCAATATGTAGATACATGAGAAGTAAGACTCATTTTAAGAACACTCTTTGATTTTATTGTGAAAAGGAAAATGTCCACTCTCCCCAGTGAGCTGAACTGTCAGTGACTTGAGCTGATGCCAGCCAGACAGAAAAGACATGGTTTTCTGTGTTGGAGTTTCTGGGACTGGGCTCTGCTTGATTCCCTTCTGAAAGGCATTGAATTCTGCAGTACTATTCCAGATCAGCTTCTCTTCATCAAAGTATTTTTGCTTAAACTTAATTGTGAGTATTGCACTTTCTAGCTTTGATAGACCCAATGAAAATGGGCTCTATACACATAAGTTTTACCTGCAGAATAGTTCCTGTTAGCTTATCTTAGTCACCACTGCGTTGCAGGAGATGAGTGTTATCATCTAGTGATTTTAATTAGTTGATCTATTTTGAAGTGGATTTGCCTGCCTGAGCCAAAAATTCTGGATGTCATTTTAAAAAGAAAAAGAAATTAAGTATTTATTTACTGTTCATTTTTTTTCTATTCATTTACTTTCCTGACCACTGATAAAAGAGAAAGATGAACCAGTGTTCCTTAAAAAATAAAATATCTTCTCAAGAAAGACAGTGATCAAAATTGGTTTCAGTTCTAGGTATTAGGGCACTTTACTCAAACTGTTGTAGCTGATGGAATTCCCAAGAGAGAAAAGTCAAAGCAAACCCTGCAGCTGGGCCACAGGAACACTGAAGAGAGGCAGGGAGAGAAAATTAACTCCTCATGGGTGCTTTTTAATGACAGCTGCGATTAACAGTGAATTTCATCTGCCTGTTTTTTAAAGTTGCTCATTTCTTGACCTCTTGGTTAAAATCAAGGTCAGATTCATTGGGGAGAAGCAAGGGAGCTTCAGTACTCTGCATTAGGTGCTGCCGCCTGGGCTTTGCCAACTCACAACAGTTTGTTTCCATCCTTAACACAGATAAAATCATGCAGCCAAAGAGGTCAGAAAGCTGCAGTATGTACAGTTAACTCCTTTCCTTCCTGACTCCTGATTTCAAAGCCATGCTTGTGCTTTTTTTGGAGACAGATAGGTGATGGGATGATTTCTGGGGCTGTCCACAGGGACCCCTCTGTGGGGAATTTTGGGCACTGCTGTGCTGAAGGCAAATGCCTCCCTGTGCAATGAGGTCACAGTGGTGCTGTGAGATTTGCCAGGGTGTAAATCACCGCCAGTTGGAAAGGCAGCTACAGAGTGGCTGAAACCTGAGCACACATGAGCCCAGAATTCACGATTCCTGACAACTCATGTCCAAGCCACCTTGCAGCTCATCACCTCTGGCAATGCTGGCTCTCTCCCCTCCACAGCCAAACCACCAGGGTGGCCACAGCCCCCTTGTCACAGCCCAACATTTAAACACAGAGCATCACTGATCTCAGGGTCGATACGTATTTCAGCAGTGGCTGAAAAGCAGATGCAGCACCATTCAGCTAGTTCTTCTAAACCTGTCTGTAACATAAAGCTGGGTCTAGAACTGCTCCAGGAGTGCCTTTGGACACCTCCCTGTTGAAGGTGTTCTGAGTGGCATCAAGAAGAGAATTTCTTTTTCTCCCTTCATTTTTAGTCAGATATTGCTAAAAAAAGATGTCATTAATACTTACTGGTTCTCTGTAAGACTTGCCCTATTTTGCTGAAAATTATTATAATTTTATATGCAGGAAATATGTGATGAAATTCTGTAACTAACAACATCGAAAAGAGTTGTACTTTTTCAAATAGGCATGAATCCATGAAGTTCTGCTTTTTAAAACCCATAAAATTGAATTTATCTGCTTCACCCTTTTAATTGCTGGCCCAGGTGCTTTAAAAATATTACTAAAATGAAGCTGAGATGACATTCTTTTTCAGTGTAGGTGTGTCTTAATATCAGCAGCTCTTTTTTTTCCAGGTTATTTATTTATAATGACAACGTTTTGGTGATGTTCTTTTGAACATGTAAAGGCATTCAGCTTTGAGTCTTCGTGTCTGATTCTTGATTTCGAGCACTTGCTGACGAATCGCCTGGAGCGAGCTGAAACCCAGAGCAGGCAATGGAGACCTTCAGCAGCTCTAGGGCCAGGCGGTCGGTGTGAGCAGGGTGACATCTGTGTGTGCTCAGAGTAATGCTGAGATGAGCCGAGGGCCACGGTGCATTGCTGCCATCTGCTGCATTTCACCGGCAGGCTCGTGGGGTGCCTTTTCCCCTAAACCACACGCGGAAGAGCTCCCAAAGTAGGAGCCCCACAAAATCCGTGTCTGGGCAGCAGTTTCAAAGCAGCCTGGATTCTTTTTAGTTCGATAGCCAAACCTCTCTCTCGGTACTCGCCCAACCCTGCGATGCTCCCGCAGCACAGACAGGAGAGTTTACAACTCGGTGATTTGCTTATATTTCCCATCATGCAAATTTGTTGCGAGCCAAGAACTATTTCTGCTCTCTGAACTGCCAAAGAAATGCGGGGAGGGGACAGGGACACGGCTTAGCGGTGCCAGGACACCAAGTATGTGATCTCCATTAATCATCCTCCTTGCCTGTAGTAAATTGCAGGAATCATCCTAACCAAAGAAGAATAGGGATTTGAGAGAGTTATATAAATCTCTGTACAGCTTTGGATGCGGCTGGTCCGATGGTAGTGGGTACACAGAAATTATTACTGTTAGTAAAAGTAACCTCTCTATGTTCCACCCCACTGCTAACCTTGACTGGTCTTTTCAATGAGCAGGTCGGCAGCTGCTGCTCATGTTTATCAATCTCTAGTTATAATGAGATTGTAGCGGCTTAGATTTAAACTTCCGGTAAATTCTGTGCTGCCCATGTCAATATTCACTACCTACTGTTACTGTGATACCTACAGAACCCAAAAGTTCAGTATGTGGTACTGTGTTTGAGTCTGCAACAAAAAATTAATAATAGTTCTAGTATGGTGTAAGGAGCATTGAATTTCCAGGTGTTTATGGTTAATTTTGGCAGAAGTAAATACTCCATCATGCTAGGTACTTGGCCCATAATAGTCAATAAAGGAGACCACCTAAAAATAGAGATGATAAATCTGGCTTTGTGATCAAAGAAGAATCTGAGGTATGACACAGATCTGGCATTTATGTGGGTAATTATCTTGCACAAAAGATAACTTTTTTTTTAAATACAACAAAAAGCTGAGGCTTGGAAAAAAAATCTTTTTATTGATTAGAGATTCTTGCCTGCTTCTGTAGGAACTGGTCTCTAGATTGTTTGCCTGGGTTATGAGTTATCATACCAGATAAATGTTCTCTATGGATCTCTGAGAAAAACTTTGCTTGTTTCTCAATATCCTTGTTTTCTTAGACACATTTTGATTTTTTCCAGTAATTTTTAGCTGGAAAATTCCTCAAACTGTAAGAGTGCAAGAATTCCTGGCATTGTTCTACAGAAGCTGGGAAGATTCAGGGACCACTATTAATGAAAACGTCCAACTGTCCCTAGAATGAGGTGAATATATTTATTTAATTAACCTGGTTGTCCTCACAGCAGTTGAGTGTCAGGTAGCATTTGCTAGGTAGGGGGGGAAATGAAATGCAAACACATAAAGGAAAATTATTTGTGTTTAGTAGTCTAAAGCATATCCAGTATCTCAAAGTTTTGGGGGCTTTTTTTTTGTTTTGTTTTTGTTTTTGTTTTTTTGCAAGGCAGCAGAAATCACAACCCTGAAACTCAGAAGGAACTTCAATTTCTCATTCCATTTAATGTAACTTATCTGGAAAAAAAAATATTTACAATACAAGGAAAGAAAGTCTGGAAGGAAAACCAGAATAAGAATCTCTGACTCAACCTTGTATAAGAGTCTACATCAGTGCAAAAGTAAACTGAACCCAAGCGAGGCCTCCTTAGGTCATTCCTGAGTGTTGTAGCATCACAAACATTACTTGTGCTTGAATATATGCAGTAATGTGTGTGTTTGTGCTTGCCCAATGCCATTCCAGGCTTTACTAAACTACATTCTCGAGGATCACAAAACTTTATCTTTCTCAGGGACCTTCAACAAATGTTAAATTTCCTCATTAGCCTTGACTGATTCCTTAGAATAAAAAATTTTTAAATGAAGCTGTTGTTTTAAGGGTAACATACTGGTTGTTATTTTTCCCCTGATACAAAAACACATTAGTATCTTTCAAAAATTTTAATCCTTTCTTGCTGGTGCATTCTGTCAAAACAAAATGCTTTCATATTCCATAGTACATTCTTGAAGTGTAGAAAGTAGCTGTTATTTAGGTTTCTAGAATAGAGGATGTCTTCTTTTGTTTGTCAACATTAAACTTAAGGGTTTAGATAAGAGGAAAGGGTGAGATAAGAGGAAAGGAGAAATAATAGTTATTTTTGTTTTGTTTACTTTACAGCCACTCGGGAAATCATTGGGACCTAATGATTTTGCAGAGACATTTAGCACGCAAAATTTAGGAGGGACCCCACATCTGCCTCCTAAGGACTGAATTACCCTAATTTTCTTGTGTCTCTAAGCCTCAGCTTTTTCTAACACCATGCTTCTGGGGAGGGATGCTGTGAAAACATCAAGAAGAGGGCTGGTTCCCAGGTGTGGCACAAATATGCAACATGCCAAAGCCTTCGCAGGAAAACATCTGTAACCAGCACAGAGGAAACATTATGAGGCCTTGATTCAGGATTAGGCTCATGCACAATATTTTCAAAACTAAAAGGGAAGCTGCATGCTCACAGTACTGCTAGTATTTAAATTTTTTGCTGGCTTCAGTTGACACTGTTGCTAAATGAGATTTGATGAAGCAATGCTTTGCCATAAACCATTGAATGGTTTTCACATGGTCATGAACTGTCTGTACAGCAAATGTGGCAACTTTAATAAGAACATGCACTGTAAATAAAACAGCAAATAAATAAATAAATAATGAATGAATGCAAAGAGGCATCCTTTTTTTTTCACTTGAAAACCAGCTGAGTGTCAAGTACTAATAGCAAAAACTATTTGAAAAATAAAGTTAAAACCATTATATACTAAGCACTTCTCAAGGACAGCCCAAAATCTTTATTACCTGGAACAGAGATATTTTGAAACATGATTTTATCAGTATCCTTGCCAATCATTTATATTTTTGTATTTAAATTCCTATTCTCACCACAACAGTATCTTATTCCCTGATCAGGCCCACTCAAAGCAATTCAGCTGAGATGTTCCAAATGGCAAATGTAATTGATGTACCAGTTTATACAGGGCATAACATTACCACTGCATTAAGATTTCAGCAGCTGTAGGTTCCTGAATAAGATGACACGACATAATAAATTAGGAAATTGCAATATCAATTTAGCTTTGGAAGAACAAGTTGGATTAGAAAGATGAAGTACAGAGACTATCAAGAGACTTCTTGGTAGGCAGTTTAAACTGCAATAAAAATTTCTGAGTGGACTTGTCCAGGGCTGTCAGGAAAAAATAAAGAGCAAAATCATTTTCCTATTTGAAATTGATAGAAATCAATTTTCAGGTGACATTTCCTAAAGTTGTCTGGACAGAAGTAAATAAAATTAGGTTTAATCCTTGAGAAGATAATCTTCAAGTAGCTATTAATCATGAACATCACAAGCCTTTAAATATTTTGCTTGTGATCACTAGCCTGTAGAGGTGGAAAAACTTGTTGCTCCATTTAATACTCTTAGTAAATTGCAACATTTAGTTTACTCACCTTGCTAAATTATGCTGTACCTTTAAAACAGAAAGAAAGAAACTAGGAAATAATTTTCCCCCGTGTCTAAAAAAGCTCGAAAGGTAGTATTCAAATTTCTAATTATACAAATGCCAATTAATAGGTTTTCCCCTTGGGTGAAATAACAAAGACTCCCAGCCCCCATGACTCATCATGTCCCTTCAATCTCTGAAACACCCTGCCATTTACTACTGCATTTATAGACACAAAGCAAAAGCAGAAGAGCAGAGCAGTTGTTCTGCTGCTACAAATGGCTTTTGATGATTCTGTAGTGCTATGGTCTTACCAAATCTCCTGGGAAGGAGGGGGAAGCAGCACACACTAGCAAAAATTAAGTTACTCAGTAAATCTCTTTGTCTTCAGTGGACACATGCAAGTCTGCAGTGAATTAGAGAGCTTATGTTACAGAGAACACAAAGAAGTTCTTTTAAAGAAAATGAGTGCCATGCTGTAATATTTAGTTGATTTTGATCAGCAAGCTCAGCCATCAGTGGGAAATTTGTACCACCAAACACTTGTTTTACTACTGCTTCTTGGCTACACTTGTGATGCTTTTTAAAACTTTGTGAATCCAGGGACATCCAGGAAAAAACCAAACAAACAAAACCCAACCAACCAAAAAACCCCCACCCACATACCAAACCATGTTTCTCTTAGGAATGATAAGGTAATAATAATAATGGCAATAATGGTTTTGGGACCTTATCTCCACCCAGTGCAAACCTGTTGCCAGATTAGTTCACTTGGAAAAATTCAGCATAAGTCCCTCAGTGGGGTCATTTGACTCCTTGCTTTTCTTAAGATAGATTAGAGCTGTATGGAAATTGAGGAAGTTTTATTTCTCAGTACTTTGAATGAGTATTCTGATTAACAAAATTCCTTTCTGAGACACCAGCTATACTAGTTTTTGCTAAAATTAGCAATATTCATCAAACATTTCTTCTCAAGCATCTACTTTCATTGTCGAAAGGCTTTCACTAATGTAAGTTACTTCTCCCTTCCTGCAGAGTGGAAGGAGACACCTCTCATTCTTATATTGGCAGGTGTAAGGATGATGTGAAGATGCTCATGGCATCATGTGTCTTGTATTCCTCAAACACTCCTAGGAATGTTGTTTGCAGTGTGTTTTGAAGATCAGATGAGGTTGTTTTGGTGAATGCCTGTACCCCTGTCACTAACATTCGATTTTTAGGTGCTGTGTAGCACACTGCATTTGATGCACATCGCAGAATCTTTTTCACCTTCCTCTCAGTTTGTAGAAATTAATTAAGAGTAACCTTACAGAAGTACTCCCAAAGGTTCCTGTAGCAGCATTAACCCTCTGACTTAACATGTCAAATATTTTGGCAGTGTTTTAAGTCTCCAAAGGCACAGCTAAACACAGAGACAGTGGGTCACAAGGGAGAAGTCAGCATTCAACAGGGCCAGTCAGAAGAGCAGTTGTTCACAGCAAGCAAATTAACACAAGCCATATAGAGAAATCCTCTTGAGCTCTTATTAAAAAAAAAAAAAAAGCTGTCTTATTACACTCTACTCTAGATTGCCTCTTCTGGAACACGTAGCAAGGCTCCAGCCCATATTTTTAAATGTACATTGAAAAAGGTGATCTAGAAGATGACACATATACCAAAATTTATCCCTGAAGCCCAGCTCATACTGTTTGGTGACTAATTAGTGTGATAAAATAATACCAAATTTGAGGCCTGGGGAATGTGGCTGGAAGGAGGACAAAGATGAAATCCTCAGAACAACCCTGTCAGCTGATTTAAGGATCCCATTTTCTGCCGGAGTTTACAAATATTTTGGGATTTATCCATGATTATTAGATTCAAGAATTTCATCCCTTGTGAATCTCTGCAATAGGTAAAAGATGTGAAGATAAGTAGGGCGTTGTTGTAAAACAATACACACAAAAAAGGAGTATGAAAACTCAGGGAAAATACATAATTCCTCTTAAGGGGAAAAAAATACACAATTCCTCTTAAGGGGAAAAAACGATAACTTCCCATTATATGCATTGGCTGGACCCACTGCAACAATGGCAAAAAAGCATTGAAAGCTGGGAGTGGCCCCATTTTGCAACTTTTTGAAGAAAATTAGTTCCACAAAAAGCCTACACAGATTTTGAAGTAGCAGCAAGTGAAGTGGATTCCAACTGTGATAAAGTCCAAAAACTTGTTGTCAAATTAGGAACTTGTTTGAAGAAGCCTGGATACAATATTACTGATGTAAAACATGTGCAAACAGACTGAGTTGAGTAAACAAATCCTTAACCAAACATATTTGCAGCATTACCAAAGTATTTGAAAAAAAAGAGAGGTAGAAAATAATCTCAGGAGTCATTCCAAATTTTGTGTGCATCCCTTGCATTGCATTTGAACTAATATTCTACAGTGACATGATCTCTTTTTTTTCCTGCCTCCCTTCATGCTCAGTAGCTCTATGCAGCCAGAAAAAAAAAGGACTTAAAAAAAAATAAAAAAAAGAAACATAAAACTACTCCCCCCAAAAAATACCAACCAAAACCAAACCAAACAAACAAACTAATAAAAAAACCTCAAAAAACAAACAAAAAAACCCCCAAACAAAACAAATAAACAAACAGAAAAAAAAAAAAGACAAAAAAACCCAAGCCAAACCCAAACCACTTTTGATTTTCTGAGAAATCAGGGAAGGTAGTAATATCTTCAGTTTAAGAAGGAAGACCAAAGTCAAGAGATTTGGTTGTTGTTGCTGGCTGGAAACCACATTCCCATGAAAGAGACACTGCTTTGGTGCCCCTAACTTGTTTTATTTTAAGCTTTCTCAGACCCAGGTTGAACCTTCTGGGTCTCAAGCACAACAGAATGTTATTCCTTCATAAAGAACAAATTGGATGAAGCTTTGATTCTTCACTTCCTGGTTTATCTGGCTTCAGAATATGAAAATTCTGGCATTCAATGGGTATTGGAATGAAACCACAGCTCTGTTCTGAAGAAATTAATCCATAAATCATGATGCCATCAGGATACCAGTATTCTACAAAAAAAACCCACAACCAGCCTAAAACTTTTTCTTCTGGTTCCAAATGAATGCTATAAATACAGAAGCAGAATAGCCCAAATTTTTAAATTCAGAAATTATTCCAAATTTTTGAAAATAAATTCATTTTCTAGTCTCCTTTTGGAGCAATGAATGACTGCATTTTCACTTTTTATAGCCCAAAGAAGCCTGATAGATGACAGACATCAAGCTGGAATATTTAAAGCCAGTCTCTCTGAAATCACTAAGATTGATGTTTACTCTCTTTAGGATTATTGAACCTACTTCTGAGATGACAGTGAGCTATTGTGCAGACAGCAATTTGAAGACAACCTAGAATCAGGCTCCTGAAGATTTTCAGGGGCAATTCCTTCTTTCCTCACCCTGCTGGGCGCACTCTTGGGCTGAAAATGTAACATTTGAACGGCTCTGTGCCACTGTATCACTTTCCAAGATTAGCTGGGCCAATACAGGATAGAGGGTGGGACTGCAGGTGAGATCCAAAGGTGTGACCTCAGAGGTAGGACCTGAGAGGCAGGTCAGCAGAAAAGGCTGCAGAGCTGCTCAAAAGGAGCTCTGCTCTGAGGTGAGCAGAAGGGGGACAGTGGAAAGAACTGCAGCACAATGAAACAGCAGTGAGTGAAATGCTGAATTTTGGAAGGTGGAAGAACTTCTGTCCCAGTGCTGTGGTTTAACCCCAGATGACAACTAAGTACCACACTTGCTCACTCCCCAGCCTTCCACCCCTCCCCTGGGATGGGGAGAATGGGGAAAAAAAACCCCTCAGAAGGTAAGAACCAATTAATAACTGAAATAAAGATAATAATAAAGAAAATAAGAGAGACAGAGGAAAAAAGCCCAAGAGAAAGAAGTCCACTGGTTGATGCCCAGCCCATCTCCCAGCAGTGGTCAGTAACCCCCTGCCAACTGCCCCCAGTTTATGTGCTGGGCATGGCGTTCTCTCCTGTGCAATGTCCCTTTGCCCAGCCCAGGTCAGCTGTCCTGCCCCTGCTCCCTCCCAGCATCTTGTGCACCTGCTCCCTGGTGGAGCACAGGAAGCTGGAAAGGCCTTGAGTTGGGGTGAGCACTGGACAGCCACAACTGAAACATCAGTGTGCTATCAGTGTATTTCTCACACTAAACACAGCACCGTACCTGCTGCTAGAAAGAAAATCAACCCTATCGCAGTCCAAACCTTTACAGTCAGTGCTGGGGTGCATTGCCCTCACAGTTTGTGCTCCTTCGGGCTTTAAACTGTGTGGCTGAGCTGGTCTGCACTAACCAGCACCCTGCACATATTACATGGGGTTTTTGCTTTGCAGACGAGACCGCTTTCTCCCAAGGCGGGAGGGTTTGCTGCAGAAGTCACTGAGGGGCAGGTGGATGTGGGAATGCCTGGGGCAGGAGGACGAGTCTTCTTCAGGTGATTTTGTTTGCAAGGAGAGCATTTCACTGAAACTCTACTTTTTGGATTTTTTTTCTCACTGGTGCCCTTTGGCTCTAATATTGCCAGAAAAGAAAAAACCAAAGTAACAAACCAAACCCAATCAGTAGAAAAACTCAATACAACCTTCCTTCCTTCCTTCCTTCCTTCCTTCCTTCCTTCCTTCCTTCCTTCCTTCCTTCCTTCCTTCCTCCTCCTTCCTCCGCCTTCCACTTCCTTCGCCACTTCCTTCCGCCCTTCCTCCTTCCGCCACTTCCTTCCGCCACTTCCTTCCGCCACTTCTTCCCCCTTCCTCGCCATTCCCTTCCTTCCCCTTCCTTCCGCCACTTCCTTCCCCCTTCCTTCGCCTTCCTTCCGCCCTTCCTTCCTTCCCCTTCCCTTCTTCCCATTTCTTCCCCTTCTTCCCCTTCTCTTCTCTTCTTTCTTCTTCTCTCTTCTTCCTCTTTCCTTCTTTCTTTCTTTTCTTTCTTTCTTTCTTTCTTTCTTTCTTCTTTCTTTCTTTCTTTCTTTCTTTCTTTCTTTCTTTCTTTCTTTCTTTCTTTCTTTCTTTCTTTCTTTCTTTCTTTCTTTCTTTCTTTCTTTCTTTCTTTCTTTCTTTCTTTCTTTCTTTCTTTCTTTCTTTTCTTTCTTTCTTTCTTTTCTTTCTTTCTTTTTCTTTCTTTCTTTCTTTCTTCTCGCTCCCTCTCTCTCTCTCTCTCTCTTTCTCTCTTTCTCTCTTTCTCTCTCTCTTTCCCTTTTTAAATGTTTATTTTACAGTGTTTACTTTACCCCTGATATAAAAGTTCTATTTTGCAACAACAGTTTCCTAGCATCTGTTGAGATCCGTCTCCCGCCTATGCCCGCTCGCTCCCGGCCTCTCCACCTCCTCCTCTGCGGCACCGACGTGGTGCGGAGCGGGGCACCGAGGCTCGGGCATCCCCTCCCGAACAGAGAAAGGTGCCTGGTGTTTGTTACGGGCTGCAGCAGACACAGCTGAAACAATACAATAATTCAGATATATCTGCGAGACTGCTTGTTAGTGTCTGCCCACGCAGTAAACTCGCACAGCAAACTCGGCACGCTCCGCTGGTTAGAGACGATCTGTGCCAGCCTTGTTGCTGCCATCTCAGACAGCCGGGATGCCGGGAGGAGGAGCAGCAGCGCAGCCGCCTCCCCCCGCAGCCTCCATGGAAATGCATTTCCATGGCTCATCTGCATAGCGCCTACCCAGCAGGCAGCGGTGCCGGGGATGCGTCCAGGAGAATTCCCAAGCGAAATTTAACACGTACAGGACTTTAGAGGAGATACAGCGTGTTGTTTCCCAAAGGGAAACCTATAACCATTCGGTTTTGCCAGGTCAAAAATATTAACTATACCGTCATAACAGAAAAGTGCACCTCTCTCAGAGCTATAAATACCTATCTTGCCACATTTTACTTCGGCTGGTCCGATGGCAGTGGTATTTATAATTGATCACAGTCAGTTACAGATTTCTTTGTTCTTTCTCCACACCCACTGCTGCACTTGACTAGTCTTTTCTTGCGGAATGCCCCCGTTTTTTGGAAATTCGCTTTAATTAGCAAGCTGACAGTCTCTTTTGACAATCTTTTTTTTTAACCTCTGATTTTCTGGAATAAATGAGGATCAAGTCAAGCGTATGTATTTCAATCTTAATTCCTCATGGAACAGCCAGTAGCTGCTACTTGGTTTTTGCCATTGTTCCCAACACAGGCACTGTGCTTCAAAGGCATTTGTGCAATAGCAGCTGAAAGTGTTACTGTTGGGAGCAGAGGGGGAAAGAGGAGTAACCTGAGATTCTGCTTTAATTATGCGGTTTTCATTTCTAATACACAGCACGCTTTTCACTGATTAATGAAATAGTCAAAGGGATAAATAGCAGAAATACATGATGACTGCCTAAACCTTTCACCTGTAAAACACAGGAATTTCTGCTCTAGGTGCTTCAGACCAACATGCCATTTGACTTCCAGAGAATACAGCAACTGAACAAGGCAGAGGTCCTTGTTTTGCGCAGAAAGGTGCTCAATTTTTGGTTGTTGTGAGCCTGAAATATTTCCTTAATGATCACTCCCACAGGTGATGGCTGAAAGCTCATTTCCTTGAGCCATCTTAGGCCCCACTTTCTAGACTAGGGGAAATGTGCAAGGGATTTTTTAAAGTCAGCTGCAAGATATTAATTGCTGAGAGGAATATATCCTCAGCCACCACAGAATCATTTTCCTGTAGGTTCTTTAATCAGAATTTATCATCAATTTGAAATCTGTATTTATTGTTAAATTATTAAATCCTTCTGGGTAAAATGCTATTGTTCCTGTTGACCTTTCTCTTCCATTCCTCTTCAAGGTTTTTTCACTGCCTTCCTTTCAGCCACAGCTACCTCATTAATGCCTTACAGCCCCACAAATGCAGAACCTGCGAACAAAAAGCTCCTTTTGTGGACTGAGCTGCAAAGTTGTACCATGTGCTCCCATCACCACCTCCACACCTGCCTCCAACCATGCCCACAGGGTGAACACGCAAAGGCACTGACAACTCTCTTGTGCTCACACACTGCAACAGCACCACACGATCTGCAGGCACAGCTCTGGAAATGGAGAGCCATCTACCTCCCCATGAACCCAAATTGCATGAATGTGCATGAATATACTAGAAACCCGCATGCTGTCATAGATTTAATTCCTTTTGTTTATTTTATTTTTTTTCCCATTTCCCACCTTCAGGATTTTCTTTACCAATTCCAAGTTTCCCTGTTCCAGGCATGCTACTACAACCCTTCTCCAAGGGTGTAGAAGCTTTTTCCTAATGAGGGCTAAAGATAACCTTCCAATAACACTCCTTTGTCACTTATTAATATTTAACTTAACACTGTTAATCACAGTGGCAATAAGTGTGTTCCCTTTCCTAATTGTGCTCCCTCTCCTTTCAGTGGGTGTAGTTGCAAACACACAATGGTTGAATCACTCAATGAGCCCTCCCATCCCTACCACAGGGACAGAGCCTTTCCAAACCTCAAGGGACATGCCCACCAGGGATAATGCTGAGAGCTGAGTGAAATGATGGGAATTAGTATGGGAGGCATCCCCTCACCAAGCCATTCATCACAAATTCCTGCTGGGATCCCAGCAGAGACCCTGCCGCTTCCCTCAGCGTTGAGACACCCTCCTTTGCCTAGCAGGTGTCCTGGAAGGTGTTGTGCCAAGCAGGCACAAGTTGTGCAGCTGGTTCTGAACTCAACACAGCACATTTCTGGGGAGAAATGGCTGCAAATGCCGGGGAAAGGCCCTTTTTGCCCTCATGCCAGGCCCCGCTCCTTTAGCAGGCACTGGAGGCGGCATGGCCCAGTGGCCATGTGTGAGGTGAGGGCAGCCAGGAGCTGAGGGCCTCTCTGGGAGGTGCAGGAAGCATCCATCTCTTTTCTGGCATTGTTTTTTTGGCCATCATGCCTCCTCCCTGCTTGTGTCATCATCCCACCTGTCCTGCTGGCAGCCCCCTTTGCTCTCGGGCAGCCAGGCCGGGATGCCATTTTCTCCTCCCTGCCTCATCCCAGCTTCAGCCACATATTTGGCCCTGGCCGGAGCCTGTCCCAGGCTGAGGTGCTGCCTGCCTCCCCATGGTCCTGCAGTGTGAAAAACACCAATCACTTGTTTTTAAAATTTGAAAAGTTTAATAGTAATAAAATGGTTATAAAAATAGTAATACAATTAGAGTAATAATAATTTGAACAATTTGAATTAGGACAATATGAGACAACAGAGACAAAGAGTTACAGACATCCAGGTACCTTTTTCTGGGCAGCACGGGCCTGAAAAAGGACACCCGTTAACTTAAGAGCAGCAGCCTGTTGCATATTCATACATTTCATACATGATGTATAAATTCCATTCAAAAACAGGATTCTGTCTGGTCATCGTCAGCTTCTTCCTCTGAATCCTAACAGCGCCTTCGAGGTGGGAAGAAGTTCATTTCTTTTGATAAGAGGGCAATAAATTCTTTCTCTCTGAAAGATTTAGGTCTCTTGTGGCTGCTATCTCTCTGTGAGTCCTTTCTTTAAAAAAAGTATCCTACATAGCATAGTTTCTGTTTTAACATTTTTTATAACCTAAAACTATATTTAACACCCTACCTAAGAGAATTAATACAGCATTACTTTCTAACACAACACATACAATATTCATTTTAATATTTGCAAAAAGCCAATCATAAAATACATGCAGGAAAGGCACCTCTATTGCTCATCACTGCATCCAGACACATTTCTATTTTTCTATTATTTACATTATATGATCCTAGTGTGCTCTGCTTTCATGAGTTTTCTTTTGGTTTTCCTACTTTGGAACCCCAATCTTGATTCTCTTTTCTAAACACTTCTTCCTATCACTTGCTGCATTCTCCAGGCAAGCACTGCATTTTAAAAGAAATCTTTTAAACAAAGAAGACTCAGCAGACTTTCTACCTTGAAGTATTTGGGAGCCCAAAAAGAATGGGTCAGCCAGCTCTGCTCATTACGTTTCCTGGTTGGCTTTGCAGTCATTAGGTCAGTAGATAAATTCCTACTAAATACAACTCTGTCTCAAGACATTTTAAAGCTCTGTATCTTACATGAGGAAGTAAAAATGACACCAAGTGCTTTTGTATATATGTGATGACTTTTTTTCTAGAAAATTCCTTGCCTTCGTATCACCTTGAACCTACAAAGTTTGTGTCCGGGTGCTAGGTTTCAAATAAAATTTTATAGGCTGGTTTCATTAATCATCCAGGGTATCAATTAATTGAATACTAGCTACCAGAACGTTGTAAAGCCAATTCTAGTGGGCTTTTTATTACTGTGATATAAACTGCAACAGCCAAGTCTCACATAAATGAATGTGATGGAAAGGTCAGTGGCAGTGATAGCAATCATCTGCTCTTAGTTTGATCACCCAAGCAGAATTTTCATTAGGGATTTTTAACCACAGACTCATGGTTCTTTTTATGATCAGAGCAGCTTATTTATGGAGCCATTGTTTTTCTACATCTCAGGCTCACTGAGTTCAGCAGACCAAGAAAGAAAGAAAGGTTAAGGTAACTTAATTAAGACCGATGAAATTTCCACTGGGAAGACAAAATCCAGTTAGCAGCAATCAGTCCCAGTGGTGCAAGTTAGAGAGCCCCTTCCCTCTGGAGGAGGTATCCTGCCTCCTGCAGCACCAGGGAATCTCACCACACTGCAGCAGAGCCCCTCTGCCTGCTGGGACAGTCACTGACTGGGGGAAGCCCTTGTGTGGGGTGATGGGCTCCTCAGACCTACAGATGATGCTTTCCGTGCATCCCTGTCCCCCTCCACACAGGTGTGGCACCTGCTGCACCTGGCACAGGACCTTTACCTTCTGCTGGACACTCTGTGACAGAAACAGTGCTATGTGTCTGCCAAAAGTTTAGTTTACACCCATGCAGGAGGGAAGAGGATTGTCCCCAAGACAAGCTGCAAAAGGAAAACTCTTGCCTTCCCAGCTCCCACATCATTCTTTAGGCACCAAACACCATTTTGGCCACATCTACGCCATAAACCTGCAAGAGGCAAAAGTGGTAAATGAAATTACATAAAAATAATCTTCCTTGCAACACGACCAAGTTTCTTGTGAAATTTGCTCAATTTCTTTTAGCAGAGTTTTATAAAAGGCTAACAGATTTCAACATTCTCTCATTAAAGCAAAACAAACATTTTGAAGAGAACACAGTTCAAAGTACAGTTAGAGAAAATATCTCTTCTCTCTAGGCAGAGTTACACTTTCACTAGAAGTTTATTTTGTCGTTTAAACTGAATTCTGGAAGTATTAACTTAGATGCTTAGTGTAAGAAACAATAATTGCACATATGCAACATTGTTACCTCTGCTGAAAAAGCTGAGCTGTTTCTTTAGCAAGCCTTCCCTAGGGAGAGATGTTAGAAGGCTGAATATACAAATACCTACAGTCTGCAGAGATTAAATAAAGTCATTTTAATTAATTCCCAAGGGGGAGAGAGTGTTTCCAATCTCTAAATTGTATGGAAGCTCTGCAAGAAAAAAAAGAGACATGGTGTGTAATTTCAGCTACTTCACAGTTTTTTTCCACCCCAGAAAACACAAAACATTTCCCAGTGATACAGGTTATCTTTCTTATGACTGATACCCTGAGAAGGGGAAAACCATGTCTCACTTGGCCTCAGAAGGAAGTCCTGCTAATAGTGTCACATGAAACAATTTTCTCTGTTATCTTGAAAAACACAGATCTATAATTCAAGAAGTTGTTCCCCGCCAATTTAAAATAACGTCAGGTTACACACCTAAAAGAGCTGTGCTTTCAGAATGTGCTGCAATAAGTGTGCATCATTCCCTGTCACTATTCTAGCCCTGGGAATACTCCAAGGACTGGAGCTGCTGTAAATCAGAATGCATTAATTCTGTGCCTTAAGGAGCTTGCAGGGAAATGTCTCTTGCCTGCTGTTGGTACTGTCATCTGTCAGAGGGGGAGCTGGTTTTGCTGAGGCATGTGGGTGCTCTTTCCATGCCACTGAGAGCTAACAGTAATTGATGTTAATAAAGCAATACTCTCTTACACTTACTAAAGGCATGGACCTAATTATCAGCAAGCATAAAAATAAAACTAAATGGAAACCCATCATACATGTTAGCTAGGATAGAACAGCTACAGTACATTAGAACATCCCCTTGAAAAAAATCCCCAAGTTTCAGAGAAGCCAGACTATGGATAAAATAAACCATTTTGCAAACAATTCTTTTTTCATGGAAATTTCTATAGCCACAATGAATGGCACCGTGGCCCCCAAATAAATTTCAATACCTCCTGCTGTTCTAGAATTCTCACCCTAAGCAGGAGGACTAGGCCACAAGTCTGATTGTATTTGTGTTTCTTTAATTGATTCCAAAACAGAAAGCTGGTCAGGTAAAAATCTGAGCCCATGATCTTCTAATGGAAAAGTAGAAAGAATAAAGAATAAAAAGAAGAAAAAAAAATTTATATCAACATGCAGGAACTTAACATCTCAGTGATCATCTGTGACCATATGTAATTGTCGACCATGCTCTGAAAATACAAGGCAAAGATCAGTCAGACAAGAAAGTTTTAAGTTTTGGAAGACTAATAATGCTGCTGTTAGTGTGTCAAAAAAAAAAAAAAAGTTCAAAACCTTGCTACCAGCAATCCACCCAAACATTGAAACACCTATCCTTTGTTAATCCCCACACTATCACCACTTCTCTTTACAGATGGGTATCTTCAGCATTAAAAAAAAAGAAAATTCAGGAGAAAATGCAGGGAACATCATATGATTCCATGCAAAATACAGCAAGTCCAGCCCTTGGAGGATTTCTCTCTGCTTTTACATATTCTGTATTTCAGGTTTTAGTGCTGCTGAGATAGTTCATATAGCTGATAATTCTTTATGTGACACAGACCCATTCTGCAAGATGTCTGTGTGACACAGCAATGAATTTCCTTCTTTTTACAGCCAGTTTTACCTATCTCAGGTTTCATAATCACGTCACTATAAATCCAAGGGAGCCACCAGTTTTTTTCACAACCTATTTCACCACTCTCACTGGGGCTCCTCCCCATGGGTGACACTGTAGCAATTTCAGTGGCAGTTTGCAAGGCCACAGAAAGAAAAGAGCACCTGGAAGGGTTAAGGAGGAGACAAGATGGAAACAGCAGTGGGTGAGAGACAGATATCTCCTCCTGCACGTGTATTGGAAACTCAAGAACCAAATACTCCTGTCTTTTCTTGGTGAGCATTAAAATCCCATACATCTTGGGCATGTTACATTTCACTATACACTCACCAGAGCAGGACTATGGGGATAAAACTCTGTGTTCTCCCTCTAATTATTTGGCTAGGACAGATTTTCCCCAGCACGTATGCTGACACTGAGGTAACTTTCAAGAGTTTGAAGAGAGACTGAGCTGCAAAACATTCCTTGAGGTCAGTTATGGAAATGCTTCCAATGAAGAATTACACCAGTCATGGAGATGTGCTCACAGGCCTTGAGAGAAAACCCAAGAATTTCTTCTAGTCCAGGAAAACCTAGCTTCCTTCAGTAATGACAAGCCTTTGGGGAAGGAAAAGTGTAGCAATCAGAGAGATTAACTACCAGTTCCTTCTGCTTACTACCTAAGGAGAGAATGCCACTGTGCCTGGGTCAGGCTTCCACTAGGCAGAAGAGACTATGAATTCCATAACAAAAGCAGCCCTCTTGAGGAAGGAGAGAGAAGCACAAAAAGGAAAATAAATCAGATGAATCAGTGCTTATTGATGTCTGCATTCACTACATGCAGAAAAAACTGAAGAATAGGCTGAAGGGAAACTCTCGGACACGAAGTTCCTCTCCACAGCTGAGCTTGCCTCTGGCAGGTGGGGATGCTCTCATTTCCTGACTTTTCCTAAACATGTACTGCCACTGCTTCCCTTGGGCTGCCTCCAGTGCTCATCAAGCTTCTCAGTGAGCTGATACAAATGTTCAGCGCTAGCCCAAAGCACAAACACATTGAACTACTGAAGCTTGTCCACAGGCCATTCTTTGAAACACCTTGGTTGGAAACTGCAGAGCTCCTGTCCATCAGAGTGCCTAGGAGCCCCTTTCCTTTCCTTTGCTTTTTCCTTTGCCCTTCCCTTCCCTTCCCTTTCCCTTTCCCTTTCCCTTTCCCTTAACTGTCGGAAATGGATTCGTTTTGCCATTTCACCGCTTAAAACAATCTGAAGGAGGGAGATGCAAAGCAGCTTCCTAGTGGAAGCTCAGTTATCTCTGGAAAACACAGTAGAGAGGTGCAGGGAAGAAAAGCCAGCTCTCAGGAGGCTCCCGGAGAATCTCTGCGGAGCCGCGCCGTTCCCAGGGAAGGGCGGTGGGAGGCGGTGCCAGGAGCAGGGGCGGGACCCGTGATTTCCATAGAGCGCTCCCAGAATGCGGCGGGGTCTCCCGGCGGGCACGAAAGGATTTTTCCTGTCCCTAAAGGCGTGTCTTTGCAACCCTGGCTTTCACCGTGCTGTCGGGAATACAGACCCGAACGCCTGGGCAGTGGACAACGAGGAACGCCGTTGCAGGAGTAGCCATAACTTAGAAGCTGTGATTCTAAGGGAGATATAAATATCCCTGTGGTAGGAAAACTCCTTCGGCTGGTCCGAAGGTAGTGGGGTATCTCAATTGATTGTTCACAGTCAGTTACAGATTGATCTCCTCGTTCTCTCTTTCCCCCCTTCCCACTACTGCACTTGACTAGTCTTTTGCGCCCCGAGCAGACCCTCCCACGGCATTTGAGCATCACTTCACTGCCGCCAGCCTCTCGGCTCTAGGGTAAGGAAAAGCACAGCCCCCACCACAGCCAGAAAATCCCCCTCTTAGAAAGTATTTATAACAGTGCCTGCTATTGCAATATCCACATTTCCAGCCAAATTCTCGGTGGTACAGCCTGCCAGGCATTGCCTGCAGCCTCCGAAGCACTGAACATAACCTGGCTAATTTAGATTCACCCAGTGACATGCCAGGAGCACGGCAGGGTGCTCTGAGCAGAGCTGTCCCATAGAGATAGGACTGGCTGCAAGCATTTATAAATAAATACCACTGAGCACAGTTAAAAGTGTTGCCAAGCATTTTTGAGAAGTGGTATAGGAACCTCATTTTCGAAACCACCTGGTCAGACAGGTGAAGCAGAACAGAGGTGGCAGAAGGGACAGCCTAGCTGTCTCTGCTCGGTAGAGAGCTAAAGTATTGTCTGAAAAGGTGCACATTGAGCATTTTCAGGAAGGGAGAGGCATCTCCTTGGCCTTGGGCAGGTCTATCCACTGTTGTAAAAGCATGGAGGGTCACACCTGCTGTTCAAAGATAAATTCTTTGATGGAGCATGTCAGGCACCTGCTTTCCAAAAGGGAGTTCTATGCTGGCAATCACCACAGACTGCAAGCACAGTTCTGTGACCTCAAGAAATGTGTTTAGGTCTGAAAGAGGGGCAGCCTTCAGGCCCTTTTCTGCTGGCTGGAGCTTCATTGGGCTTTACTCACTGCCCTGTTTCTTTGGGATTTTGTCTGATTCTCTCCCTCCAGAGAGATTTTTACCCTATAGGTGCATCCCAGATACCAAACTTGAGCTTTACATTCCAGTGCAGGTGCCAGTCACCTAATTTTCTGATACTGAATCTTTTACTGGAATTAATAAATCATGGCTTGTGATGAGGAAAACTTTGTTGCATCCATAATGTTGGATAGATCTTGCTTATTCTGAAAGATTAACACTGGATTCATTTCAGTTGAAGGAAGAAAAATTGACCTAGGAAAAAGGAAATGTCATAGACAGCAGAGAACCACATAATAACCACTCCCTTCTTGTGGCAAACAAATGAGTACACCAGGATACTTATGAATGCATTTGATAGATTCTCTGAAATCAAAGTGTCTGAAGAAACTAAATTTTGCTGTTAGACTCTGTTGAGTCTGAAAATGTTCATTATTTAATCACTATTAAAGTGCATGGTCTAAATTAGTTATTGATTTCAGCCAGTCACCAGATGAAAGCAAGGAATGCCTCAAACCAAAAGAGCTTTGTGGCAATGTTATTTTTTCCCCTCCAAACAGTATCCCAAGATTGACAATTCTCACTAGAACTTTTTTGTACATTTCTACTTATTTTGTATCTGAGCTGATGCATGTCTCAGGCTAAATGTTTTCTCTTGTGTTTTTTAGCCCTCATATAGTTATTGATCTGTAGTTACTAGTGGCAAATACATGTAATTGGCTGTATTGCCTGGTACTGCCTGTGATTCATTTACATATGTGTAGTAATCTTCACACATTATCCTAATTTCCTCTTTCCTTTGCAAGAAGGATGTTTTCCATCAGTGACTTAGGTCTGGCCTTTCAAATGCAGTGCTTCATGCACAAGAGGATGACTTGCTCCTTATTTATCCACAGTTCCTCTTCAGGCTGAAGTGTTCAAGTACTGGACTTCAGTCTTGTGACACTCAAGTTTGACCATTCCTATAATTTTCAGCAAAACAAGCTGCATTGTTAGGAAAAGAACTCCAAACAAGCACTGATTTTATCCTACCATTGAAACTGTTACCACAGCACTGTGATCAAAGGAGGACTTTTTGATCCTTACCAGTTCTTTTGGACATTTTCCTGCATGAGCAAGCACTACCCTTATACCCACTGCTGTGTAGCTATGGCAAACAGCATGCTTCAAGGAGATCATTAACAATTATGGTGCACTTTGGAAGTGAAAGAATGAAAAAAATCAAACACACTGTGACCCTTTTTTTTAATTTAAAATGTGATTTTTCTATTGAAAGAATGGCTGGTTTGTCCAAACTGAATATTAAGGGTGATCTCTGAGAAAAACAAAGAGGCAGGCAGATTATAGTAAGGCCACTGACATTTCCATGGACTCATTAATACACCAGTAAACAGCTCCCAGTTTGCATCTGCTTAAGTCAGGTGCTCTCCTTCAGGCTCAGGGAAAGGAGCTTAACAAAGCTCAACCCTCTTGTCACTAGGCTCTCTGTGACAATCTGCTGGCTGGGAAAAGCTACAGCTCAGTTAAACTAGTGGGGTTTTACTTGCTCTATGTTAGTAGGTTATCTTGAGACTGAAAAAGACCAAAACCAACTCAAAATCACAGAAGAAGTGCCAACTCCCACATGAAAATACATCACTAAAGTCCACTGTCCAAAGGCATCAGCAAAAGTTACACATGAAATATTTCACATGGCAAAGTGAATGCAAAACTGAATGCCAACTTCCTTACTTGAAGCAGCAGTACCAATTTCTAGTGGCACATCCCATTTCCTGAAGGCATTCTGTGGTTCAGAAATGAGTGTTAGTGCAGCAGGACCACTCAGCAGAGCTGTGGAGCTTAGTTTGTGTTGCATATTTGTTTGGAACAGGCCCATAGGTTAAATCCAAGTTATTAGGCTGAATATGGAAAGCAAACAGCAGAGAACTTGTGGTCTGATGTGTAAACCAATAAGATTAGCTGAGTAAATGGCCCTGTCTAGCATAAATTTCTCTAACTTCAGGGAAAATTTATAAATTACCTTTTTCCTCTCCCCTGAGATCACCTTCTGCTGTGTTTATTTTTACTTTTTTATCATTCTGAGCAGCATTTTACCAGGCTGTATTGCAGAACAATTCCCTCCTAATGTAAGGCAAAAGATAGCAGATTTCAGGAAGGCCACTATAACTCAAACAAAGGCAAGTAGAAGGGCATTAATGCAGGCCAGGCTGTCAAGTGTCAGCTTTCACTATGAAGAAACAACTGGCTGTTCAAAACCCCAGCCTGTGGAAATCCTTCAGAGGATTGGGTTACTGATTGTGATAAGGGTTTTATTTGCATGGCTGGATTAATATAGCTTATCTCCTTTATGTTTCTGTTAACCAAGTCACACACAGCTTGAGATGTGAACAGCATTTCTCAAACTGAAACTCCCACCTTTCTAATGTAAGGATTTGGAGCAGTTCACAGACCAGATCCCTTTCTCTCTAAATGCAAAAATGAAACTGGAGAGTGGTCATGTCCCTCCAGACCCAAGCAGCCTCATCTAGCCTCTACAAAGACACGATCATTTATTTTTCATGGTACATATAAGAGCTTGTTCAGACAGATTACAGCACAATGGCTTCACATAAAACCAGCTGCTCCTGACACAGAAAATCCAGCACTAACATTAGCATGACATCAGTCTGGGGCCTGAGAGCAGGCAGAGCTCTCTCTAAAGGAACTGGTTTCAAGTGCAGAGCAACCTCCAAGGGTGTTGAACGAAAACAATTGATTTGTGAGTGGGATTCTGGGCAGATATGAAGGCAGGTTGTGCATGGTAAGAGAACATTTCTTCTGCCCATGGCTGCATGGCTTCACACAACCTACATGGGTGCAGGCAGGAAAAGAAGGGAAGCCCTCTGTAGTTCAGCAACTGAGAGCCCTCCTCTGTCACATGCATTGCAGTGGCATGCAGCGATTCCTGTGACTCCTCAAGCTGTGCTGAAGTCTTAGAAATGCCTGGCCACTGATCCAAGATGGTACTGCACTGAATTTTGCTAGGGTTGCTCATAGATCCCCAGTTTGCATTGACAAAGGGAGTTCTGCAACCCAAAGCCAAATTGCACAACAAACACAAGGGTTTATACCAGTTTGACTAAGCAGATTACACTGTTTGCACAGGGCTTGACTTACTCACTACCCACATCAAGGGCTGAGCACACAGACTGCAACACCCAGCCCTCTGACAGTGTCCATTACCAATGCAGGCTGTCAGCAAAAGGCCTTCTGGAACACAGTTTGCACAGGCTTCTCTTGCCTACCAAAAAAGAAAGGACAGCAGTCTGACCACTACAGTAAATGCTACTTTCTGAGAAGCCTTTAGCCTGTATCACTTATTCATCTTCTACTTTCCAGAAGGCTGTTTACTCAGCACATAGCCTCACACACAAGAAGGCAGAGAAAACTTTGTGGCACCAGCTCTGCAGTGTCTTTCTTGCTTGCCACCAGCCAGATCCTGGGCCATACCCAGGCACTACCATAATTAGCAGTTTGGACATACAAAATTGCTGAGAGTAGAAACCAGGTAACAACCTTGATTGCAAACCCTCTGCTGTTAACAAATCTCTTCCAGTACTAAAAAAACTATCACTTAATGCAGTATCAAGATGCCAGGCCAGTATTTACTGTCACAGACACAGTACAGAAAAACTCATTCCTCAAGGAGCACCAACTGTGCTACAGTTGCTGCCTACCTTAGTTCTTAACCCTTCAGGGAAAGGAGCTGACCCTGAGGAAGTCCCAACTCTGACTACTTTAAGATGTACTACAGTTTACAGAAATAAGTTTGTTTCCAAGAGGATGCATGTGTGGGAGATACACCAGGCCAGGCTCCATGGACTTTTACAAATCAATCCTGTGCTGAAGCATAAACTGTAGGATCTCTTCCAACTGGAACCATAATCAGAAATTATGTCATAGGCTCATGTAGCTGTGGCAAAGAGCAAGTGAGGGGAGCTCCCTTATTCTCTTTTACTGCTTTTTTTTTCTTCTATAAAGGGAACACCAAGGTTAATCAGCAGAACTTAGGTAACTCTTTAATAAAATAATTTGTAATGTTTAGGAAAGCATCCTAATGCGTCAGGAAGGAAAAAGCAGGCTTGCATAATGCCTTTGACAAATTCCAAAAGACTGTATGACTGGTTCTCCTTAGAATCCATCAATCACATTAATATCACTTTCTGGACAAAGATTACAAATCTCACAGTGTATCCATCCCAGTGAGTTTCACAGAGGGTTCATGTGATGTTGACAGTGCACACAGCAAAGGACAGGATACTTGAACTAAGGAAAGCAATTTGCTTTCCACTGTGACTCTGCCCAAAGCTTAGAGACAGCAGTATCCTCATCTTGCTGGGGAGTTATAAATGCATTTATTTTGACATGCAAATGCCAAGGTGAGTGGCACAGCTGAGGACTCACAGGAAATGTGGCCAGGTGACACCAGTGTAAGGATGGAACAAATCCTCATTCCCTCTACTGCTCATAACCTAAATCCATAACCTGCTTGGGGTAACACTGCCTGCTCTTGCAGCTTACTATTGTCAAGAAACTGCAAGCAGTACTAATTACTGTATTCCTATTCAGCTCTGACTCAAGCACTACTGCTCCTGAACAAGAGTCAGGGTTTCAGCACCATACTGAAGGAACTGCTTGTGTACCAAGGAAGAGAGAGAGAGGTGGCAGGAGCACTGAGCCAGCACATCTGGGACACTCCCCTGGGCCTTGTGTCCTCTATTGCCAGAGGGGCTCCCTGGAGGCTGCAGAGGTTTCACCCCAGAGAGGGGTTGGCTCCTGTGGGAGGAAGCAGTCTAAAGGAACACTACAGCATTGGCAATGAAAATGTTAATAATTTTGCACCTGTCAGAAGAGAGGTGAGAAATGCTCTTGCTCGACTTTAACCCTTACTGTCCCAAGGAGAATGGTGCCTCAGCCCTGACTGAAGTCCTTCACCACCAATAAGGGACTCTTCACCCTCCTTTCTACAAATTCCATATTTATCCATATTCCCCTGTTAGACAGCAGCTGTTTTGAAACAAAACCCTTTAAGTCTGCAAACAACTAACAAGGAGCAATTTAGTTCCCCACAGCAGTGTGTGAGGTATTTGCTTAGGCATAGAACCTGGACTATGTTTTAAGAACTGATTTTAAAAGCCTGTGCCTAGTTCTTTGAAGAACTGAATTAATAACACTGGCAGATAGGACTGAACTTGTTACTTGACTTGTATATATATTTTCTAAAGCTGAAAAAAATCACCTCTGGTGTTCAGCTAAGTCTCATCTCACTCCTGTTGCCTGCACAACACATTTAGAATAGATTATAGCTTTTGAAAGCTCTGCAGAAGAGCTGCAAAGGGAAATGACAGTAGATGGGAAGATAATGCACTTTATCTGGTAAGAGTCTTGCAGATGAAATACTGTCTAAGCTTAACAGCCATCTGTCCACTTAAGGACAGTAGAAAGAAAAAGCCCTCTAATGTGAAAAGAGGAGATGGACAATGCCAGGGCCTGAGGTAAATGATGACACTGCTTTAACACTTACTTACTTAGCATTTCCCACCTTTTGCTGATAAAGAGTAGGAGCTGAATAGCATTCAGGCACACCCCAGCACTCCCAGGAGATTTGATACTGTCCCTCTCACCCATAATATGCTGGTGAGCTTTGTTCACTATCTTTGGCTAAGCCATTAATTAAGGGAAAGCCTTCCTGCAGTCCCATACACCTCTGCAAGAATAATTTGATAGTTATGCTTTGCTGTGTGGACTGTTAACAGTGGGGGACAGTCCCCCCTTAAGGCAGAAGGGAAGGACACCCCTTCCATAGGGATATAGGGATGCCAAATGCAGTAGAAAAGTATAAGGACTATGTACCCCCTTGCAGTCCCTTTGGGTCCCCAGAATCTACCTGAACAGCCACCTCCTGGCCATGGGTTTAATCTTGCTACACAGAAGAATACATCTCCCCAGAAGAAAAAAAAAAGAAAAAGATTGTGCAGATCTAAAACCACTGGCTGTTTGTTTGGAGCAGGCCCAAACTCGCCAAAAATCTAAAAACTAACACAACAAGCAATTACTGAAGGAAGACTGGTCGTATTTTGCAAGACAGCAAACAGTGCTGCTAGGAGAAGAACTACCTGTAAAACAAAATGTGAATCAAAACTGCCCCAGGGACATTCAAGTCGCACACACCACAGCCTCACAGCTCTGAGAAGGGTCAGACAGTGCTTCCAGAGTGCATAGGTCTGCAACCTCAACATGGCCCATAAATTTATTGGCATATATAAACTGGGCCATTCAAGATAAAAACCCACTTTTAAATGCATATACTCCCAAGGGCAGCACAGTGAGGATGTGATTATTCTTTGTACCTGCAATACCTGCTAGAGGAATAAAGGCTGTTAGAAGGTCTCAGTCTGCTTGCCCAAAGAAGAATCACTATCAAACTTTCCTCTCTGCAAAAGGAAAGGAGACAGTAACACATAGATCTGACACCAGAATCCCAGCATTTCCACCCACTAGATGCTCTTTTTGTGCCATACTCCAATTACTCCAAAACATATTCAGGAAGACTGAGATGTGAATGGATCAATAAGGACTAGTAAAGAGAGGTACATTAGAAAAACTTGCTATTTTAGCATCACCCTCTCTACAGAGAGGCTAAAACAGATCTAGAGCATATTTAGTTAGCAAGTCCCTGTGTCTTATCTCAGTAGGACCAAATAATTCATCCACACTTTAGAAAACTTCCATTCTTATCCTCAGCTATGAATACAGTGATAGGGTCACATGAATAGGTACAAAGAAACATAACAGAAAACACTAGCTGAAAAGACAGCTCCCCCCAGTAACCATAACAACAAATAAGCCAAATCTGTTTGTCTGAGGGATCTGCTTCTCTCTTTTTGGTAGTATCCTTTAACTTAAAACAGCTGCATTGGAGTCAAAGAACAAAGCTCGAGATAGTCACAAAAAATAAAGGATGTATTTTTCTCCAAAGATCAAAACCGTAACTAACATAAGACATTCATATTAGAGTATTAAGTTCAGTGTCCAGAAAAAAACTCATCTGCCATATAAAAAAAAGAAAAAGATACTTAAATTGCTTTACTGCTCAAGAATCTCTTTGCTCAAAACTGCTTAATTCTTCTCTCACCAAGTTTTGTCAGTAACTTGATTTTAACTACATTGTACAAACAACTTTTCTTCTCCACCCTCATCTTATCTAAAGCTCTTCTTTTGTTCTGGAGAGTTTTGTTGCATGCTCCTCTATAAATTTGCTCAAATGCTCTAAATCTCTGTCCCCGCCTTCAAATTTAATTGGGTTGTTCTTCTTGTCCTTTGGAGCGAAGTAGATGGTGGGGAATCCCTCCACTTTGTAGTGGTCATTCGTCACGTCGTTGGCAGTAGCATCCATCTTGGCTATAATCAGATTTTTCTCATTCTTGTATTTTTTGCCTAGCTCATTATACACTGGTTCTAGTTTCTTGCAGTGTCCACACCATGGGGCATAGAACTCTATGAGAACATCATTCTTTGGATCCATCACTATGGTATCAAAAGTTTTACCCACTACCACTTTCACAGGCCCTTTGTTATTTTTTGGCACTGGCTGGGACTTCACAATTGGCTTCAGTTTTCCTAGAAGGAAGCAAAACACACACAACACCGTTAGAATGTGGTAAGAGCAGCCCTTACAATCTCCTCTAAGAAAGGGCAGAGGTACATCCTCATCCTCCTGCCAGGTAAAGATCACTGCACTGGCAAATGAACTTGCCTCAGCATGAAACACAGGCTAGTTAACTAGTGACCTTTTGGCCCAATAACCTCATGAAATACAGGCAACAGATTTTTTTGCAATTCCTCCTAGAACCCTTCTCTTTTTATGGCTGTCCATTCACAAAGTAACCCATTATTTAATATAGTAGTCCCAAATATGAATGACCAGCTCACACTTTAAAGCCACAGGAACATTTTAGGCTCATAAAACAGACTCTGTTTACTAGAGCCATTGCCTCAGAAAACAACTCTTGGAAATGTAAACAATATAGCTTAGAGAGCCCTATTTTAGAAACTGTACCTTTTTTGAATGCCACCACAAACTGCCTGAGTACATCAGAGTCAAACTCCTCTGGCTCCATGGCATACTTCTTGCCACCTTCATCCAGAATGGCAGCGTTGACATCCTCTCCACTCTCAAGCAGGCCCAAATCCTTTATTTCAGAAGAATAATCTTCCTCATCAGAAACAGCAAACACGTATTCAGGGAAGTCTTTAGCCACTTCCAGGACTTTGCTTCTCCAGTACTGAGTAGCTGAAAAACCAGAACAGGACAGAATGGGTAATTTCTAGCTATTCAGTGCCTGCTTCCTCTCAAAGTGAAGGAAGGGTAATTAATTGTAGCAAACCCACCAACACGGTAGTCGAAACTGAAGTCCACAGAGTAGTAGACAACCACCAGAGGACGCTTGGAGTATCTCTTGGCATCGTTGGAAGGCTTGCGATGACCAACCAGAGGCAAAGCATGTTTTAGCACGTGCTCTTTAATCTCAGATCCATCTGTAGAGTCCTGTAAAGAAACAGTGACAAAAGTTCAAGCAAACAGATTTAAGCAGCATTTCTGCTGCACACTACTAAAAAAACAATATTGGGACACATGTATGTGAAAGAGGGAAGGATGTGTTATAAAATCAAGGCTGCCACCACATTTTCTTCAGACCTTTGAGCACTGAATATTGTACGGACAAATTACTATTTGAAAACACAACATCCGGACTAATTTCATAAAGTCCTGTTGAAAAAGAAATACAGTTTCAGTGGACAAACAGGGTGACTCAAATATCTAGTAGGAGTATTTCTAACAGGAAGATGCCAAATGATTGGAATTACAGAGAAAGAGAACCTTCAATCCCACACACAAACATTTTAGCTCTGGACCATCTACTCACTTTAAGATTCAGAACGTGCATCTTGGACTCGTGCTTTGACTGAAATTTTTCTGGCTGCATGACAACCAGTTTTCCTGGAGAAACTTTCAATAGTTTTGCAATCTCATTGCTGAAGGTGTGATGGAACTTATAATCTTCTCTCAAACCATTAGCTGAAAAATTAAGGTTAGGGTGAAGGAAAAGTTATTAGAAAGTGAACTTACAGACTGTAACTGAGATAACTGCACGGAAAAGCTCTTCCTGTTCTCCAAGTGACACAGAACAACTCGATCTTAGACAACACCTCTCATCAGGGGTGAGAAGCATGTGAATATACATGCAATTCCAGCAGCACTATTTGAATGCTGTTGAACAACCCATCCACTTGGCGAGTTATTGTACACACTCAAACACCTTGAACAGCTTCCAAAACACATGCAGCAAAACAGTTTTTCTTTTATCAATCTCTTACCTCTTGGCCTCTCCCCAAAGAGGTCAGCTAGCCAAACTATTTGCTTTGGGGCAGCCTGGGATACAGTTCTCTGTCTTGCCATGCTGAGGCAAACAAATGAGCTCCTAATCCAACTATGACAGCAGCCCCAGAATCAGACATAGACAGGTTGCCAGGAATGGTCTAACTAAACTGACTCAGAAGTGGATGAGGATCCTTTCCTCAGGCCTCTCATCCAAAATGAGTTTGGGGACAACTGACTCTGGGCTGCCAGATATGAAACTAGAGTAACAGACAGCAAACATACCCAGGCTTTAAGCCAAGAAACTGTGGTTTGTTCCTCAGGAAAGAATTTTCCCTCCTCTCTAGTCTACATGTTTTTGGTGACACAATTACCAAGCAGAGGTATATTCTGTGACCTGCTGACACCTTAGTTACAAAATCTGGTGTGAGCGTATTTTTTGAGTACAAGTAGAAGATCACCCTTCCTCCTACTACTTCTTCTCCTCTCCAACCCTCCCTACTATACTAGGAGCAGAAAATGATCTCTTCATGCCCAAAGCCCTAGGCAGAATCCCAACAAAACATATATTCCCATTAATATTTTAAAACACTCTTTACCTGCTTCCTGATAGAGCTGATAGGTTTTGTCATTCTCTCCACTAAAGACACCAATGATGATGACATCATCTCCATCCTTCAGAAATTCTTGAACCTGCTTGGTAGCCTGAATCTGTTTGGATGGAGGACCAGCCTGTTCAATCATGTAGTCGACAATACCTGTGAGAGAAACACGCCCCCGAAAAGTTGCTTAGGACATTTACTGAACTGAAAGATTTGGGCATTCCATCTATAACATTTAATGTCACACTTCCCATGAACACCTTTTCTCCTGTGCAGCCCTCCCACAATAACCTAAAGGTCAAATCAGCAAGACTTCAGTCCAAGGTTTTAAAGCTGTAGTTCTGAATATTCCCTTTCAGGTTGGTTTCAGAAGAAGTGACCAAGCACACAATCCATGAATATCAGTTGATCTTGCAAGTTTTTATGAAATTTTATGAAATTCCAGACCCTTCACTGTCTCCAGAACCTGTTATGAGCCAAAGTGCTACTTGAATAGTCTTAAGTCTTAATCAAAACTTAATATTGGGGTATTTTTGCCAGCCCTCAAGGCACATTCCAGTATAATTAAAACCTGCCCATTTACCCATACTGCCACTGCTTCACCGAGTGTATTTAATTTAATTGACATTGAAAGGAACTGATACTACCACCAAGTGTATTTAACTTACTTGATATTGAAAGGAGCTGACACTACCACCAAAAGATGTTATGAAGACTAAAGACAAATTTAAATATCCTGTGTAGGCATGAGAGCAGAATTTTTCAGTTGTCCCCAGTTAACTGCTGCTATGACATTAACAAGTCTGCAAGTCCAACAGATATGTAAAAATATTTTTCAGAGCACAAGAAAAAGCAGTTTTTCTTGTAAGCAAAGTTGCAGTACCGTATTTTTCCCGAGGACCGCTGTAGTCGTAAGGCTTGCCCTTGCGGAAGATTTTGAGGGTTGGGTAGCCAGTGACATCAAACTTCTTTGCAAGCTCCGTTTCAGCTGTGGCATCGACTTTAGCCAGGGGGATGGGAGGCGTGCGCCTGCTGAGCTCCTGGGCAGCCTTCTCATACTCTGGAGCAAGCCTCTTGCAGTGGCCACACCTAGGGAGGCAAAGCAGAGGGCACCTCTTACCAGCCACTAAGCCTGCCAGGTACCTCCTACACCTGGAGTGGAAGAGTTAAGTCTTCCAGCATGCAGAAATGAGATCATTGAATCTACAGAGGACACTTCAGCCAGGTCTCTGCAACCTGAAGCTGGCCTCACATTACTATAGGTAGCTTCATTTTTAAGCTAAGGACCAATTCCTTTTGGTTTTCAGTATCTCAGTGTGTTCCCAAATCAGTAAATATTGTCCAGTGAAGACCTGGACACCACCCCTTGCTGAGACACAGATCCAGTGTAGTCCACCAGTGATTTGCAAAGTGATCCCAGGTGCAGATTAGAACTGAGGTACACCAAGTGTGTTCAGGCCATCTGTGCTAGACAAATACAAGTGACTGCCTTTTTGCTTACCATGGAGCATAGAACTCCACCAGGATTATGTCAGCATCATTCACAACTTCGTCAAAATTATCCTGGGTCAATACCAGAGTAGCTTCGGGTGGAGGGGTCCAGTTGGGGTCAGAAACCTCCTTGACTTTGGCCACAATAGCTGAAATACAGTTCAATAACACAATTAGCAAGCATGCATTTTATCATACCAGTAGCATCTTTCAAATGCAAGAATTTGAAATCAGAGGGGAAGTATGGTGCTGGATCAATGCTTACACATCAAGCTTACACAAGAACACTTTCTCAATCAAGCTCTTTTATGCCTTATTTCCTTGTTGGCATTACCAAGAAGGTCCTCTCTTCACCCTATAGAGTGTCTTATGCAAAGCACAGATCTGTACTTTCCAGCACTGAATTCTATCTCAGACAGAAAATGTATTTTTTTCCCCTCTGACTAGAGCTGGACATATTAATTAAGCAAAATACAAGTGGGTTTCTATACAGCCAACATATATATATCAAATGTTCATTGGCTGATCCTTCAGGAAACATGAGACTGTCTTCTCTTCAAGTCGTATTTCTAGAAACCTTCTGTCAGTAACAGCACTACTCACTACCTGCAAAATTGTCCTCTGGCATGCAGCTTGTTGAGAGAACAGGGAAAATTTCAGCATTCATAGTATTACTTGTTTTAAGATAAATAACTTGAGATCAGGGTCCTTCCAAAGAGCCACATGTTAAGAAACAAGATCATAGATACTTTGTTTTCTTACAGGGAACTGCAAGGGACTGGTGCTTACCCTCTTCTGTCCGAGACCCATCGTAGTCAACAGCTTGGCCTTTTTTCAGGATTTTGATGGTTGGGTAGCCACTGACATCAAAACGACTCGACAGTGAAGTGGCAGCAGTAGCATCTATTTTGGCTACAGGAATAGGAGGGTCATTTTCCTTCAGAGTTTTGGCTATCTTCTCATACTCAGGAGCAAACTGCTTGCAGTGCCCACACCTGTCAGAGGAAGACACAAGCAGGTATGTAAATGCAGGACAGACACACAGAGGTGCTCTGCTGCTCTGCAATTCCAGGATGCCTTCTGACAGATGTCCACATCATCAGCACAGAAATGTTTGTCTTGCTACATGTTCAGATCATGGAGAGACGGAGAGCAACTGTAGCTAATGTACTGTATGTTCACATCAAAACCTTTATTTTTCTTAATTTTCATTCAATGTGGAATTATTGTCATATGCTTTATAAAACCACTGTTAAAATATTCAACAACTTCCTTTACAACAAAGTTTTGTTATGCTCACTCCTTCCTTCTTTCCTTCCTCCTCAACTTCAGCTTCTCCCTAACCAAGGTTCATCTTCTCTCCCCAGCACCCTAAATTGAAGTAAAGAGAAAATGAACCAGCAGTCAAGTTGGCCAAATGAAATCTCCCACCCACCATGATAACGCAGCATCTGCCCCCTCTCTGGCCACACCAGAACTCTCTGGGGAGAACAGAGGCTCCTGATGCAAAAACAGGCATTACCAAGGATACCAGCATAAATAATGCTAAATACAGCCTGACAAGCTAAAGGTGAAACCAGGAAAATGTAGGAAAACAGAAAGAAGTTTGTGGCAGATAGCCGTTGCTACTTAGCATCTCAGCTGGAAGGAGGGGGAGTAGAAAAATAGGAGAGGTGTTTAGTCACACATCCTTCTGCTCAGATAAACTGAACTTCATGTTTAGTTTTCATGTAGGCAAACTACAGCTGAAAAATTAATGCCTACAGCCAAGAAGAATAGGATTCTCTGTAAAAAGAATGGCACAAGTTAAAATGCAACTCCACCGCAAACAAGATCATATTTCCCCTCTATTCAGAGGCTGGAGAAGCACCAATGACTAAGTCATTTTTGTATCACTGAGCCACAATGGAAAGGTTCTGACTGCAACACTAACTCAGCAACTCTACTGAAAGTATCTTCTATCTTGTTTTCCCCCAGTAACCATCCTTAATGTTTTTGAACACAAGAATGCAAGAGAAGACACATCCTGGCCTAAATCCTTTGTCTTGATTACAGCAGGTAAGTCCATTATAGCTCCCGGGAGTGCTGCACACCCTGGGATGCCAGCAGAACTGCCATCATTAGGCAGACATATGAGGCACTGCTTAAACTGATAACACAAACAAGCTGTGTCCCTAACCACTCCACACGCTTCTGGCAAGGACAGAAATGGGAATTTGGAAAGGAAAACCTTCAGGGAATTCCCCTGCTAGGGAAGCCTTCATTACTCCATCTAGGTGAGCAAGTACACACGTTCTCAGTGGTCCACCACTGGCACAGGATGATAGCAGGCTGCAAGACCACACTGCACAACTTTTCTGGGCCTCACTTGCACCATTTCTGTTCCCTGACCAGGGACAGAATCCGGATTGTGCTCCCCTAGGCATGGGAACCCTCAGTATGACCCACATCTGTGGAACAGGAGCAGGCTGCTGGTTATTGCATGGTACAGGGGCGGGAATAAAGGTTCTTCCCCACCACCAGAACCATCTCTTATTCTGTACTATAGCAGAGTCCTGGGCATCTCCTGCAGGCAAGTTACTCCTTTGTCACCTTTAAAATGGCAACCCAAGGTCACTTTTTAGGAGCTTGCCCTGGCAGAGCAGCCCTGTGACCCTGCACCCGGGGGGGTGCCGCTGTGAACCCACCATGGTGCGTAGAACTCCAGCAGCACGGTGTCCTTGTCTGCAGTGAAGGTGTCAAAGTTGGCATCATTCAGGACTAACACACCATTCTCCTCTTTAACTACAGAATCATCGTCGTCTTCCTCATCTTCTTCATCGTCATCATCATCACCTTCATCGTCAGCTTCTTTTGTAACAGATTCTGGCAAGGTAAGAATATGACACACAGATTAGATTGTGTCAAGTTTAACATTAAAGTGAAGATGGATTTGGTATCTCCTGTGGCTAAGGAAAGTACCCACATGAATTTGTTTCTGCTGCACACACAGTGACAGCTATCTCACTTTGCAAAGAGCCCGGGCTCAGATGTTTGACCATTTCAATTTTGTCCACACTACACCAGCTAACAATATTCATATTTCAGTAAAGCATCAACAGGTATTTCACACCTCAGGGAGAACTAACAAAATGGACACAAGAAGAATTAAAGAATACAAATCTGCGCAACAGTTGCCACCAAGGTTTGATGGACATCTTGTTGAAATGTGGGCAGTGGGACATGTTTTGCTGGGCAAGAAGGACACAAAGATGACACCTGAACTTCAAACAGAACCCCTTCATCATGCAACAGAGTAGCCAACTTTAAGTTGGAAAACTTAGTGTCTTACACCAAAAAAGCAGGTGTTATCTGCTCCCAATGCTCCCCTTGTACCCCTGCTCAGGAGACCTGTAACACAATAGCTATGTGCTGCCTGTCTGAAGGTCTAATAAACAGATACACTTGCTATAAACCCAAAATTTACCATTTCACTACTATCAAGGTGGTTTGGAGGCAGCACTTCTAAACTGTGCTTCTTTCCTGACTGCTCCATCCACCTCTGCCATTCTTGCTTTCAGTTACAGAGATGTTCCAGGTCTGCTATTCACTGAGGAGCCTTTCCACTCACAGGAGCACCAATCACTCTGCTCTGGATCAGCACCAGGCTGCAGAGAGTGTAAAATCAAGGAACTAACTGCAGAAGTCCCATGGAAACTCATTCCTATGCACCTGGCAAATGCCAGGTACTCTTCCAAAAAAAACCCAAAAAACCACGGAGTGAAAGCTTCTTCTTTCAAAGAACTTTTGGGGAGGTCTTTGAATTAAGACCAAAACCACTGGTGCAGAACAGTCCTTTAAAGGAGAAAGCAATTTGTCAAATTAGCAAAGCAAAATTAGCATGCGAAAGCTGAAGCCAGCACATTTCTACTGGTTCCTTCTTTGTTGGCTTGGAATTTGAGATGATTTTTTCAATATCCGACCTTTCACATGTTCCTTTTAACTTTTTTTTTAAAAACAAAACTGCTATCTTTCAAGGAAACCAGACCTTCCTGAAGGACTTGAAAAGAATTTCAGTTACAGAACAACTAATGAAAATATCTCGTCCCAAATGAAAACTGTAAAACAATGAAGTTAAGTTCCTTTCAACCACTGGGAGTCCCAGGAATTGGATTAAAAAAAAAGGGGGGGGGGATTAGAGTTTCTTGTTTAAAATTATTTTCTTTTTAAATGGCTTTTGACTAAGGTGAGAGGAGCTACTGCAGAAGTATTCTGAAAATATTCTGATTTCATCAGGAAGTTGAAAGTCAAGAATGATAAATATGTACTATCCAGATATGGAAAAGCTAACAAAACAAAACCCACTTTTGTCAGACCAACAGCAGACATTAGGAACAACCTCACCATGGACAAAATTATGCCATTAAGTTGCGATAGCTAGTTTTATTTTAAAAGAAAATATGCAAAAAACAAGTCTATATGCTCTCAGGAAACAGTACGGGCTCTTGGAGAAAATATATTGATTTTAATTAGAGGTTGAATTTTACGTAGCATGAAAATAGTAAATTACTAAAGCTTCTGATGAAGGGAGAGATCACAGGAGATCATTTATCACACAACCCCAGTCAGCTGGATCAGGTTTCTTTAACAAGTGCTAGTGTTTCACCTGATCTGTGAGGCAGCTAAAAGCACTATTTGCAAGCAGACAATGCCTCCTGTGTTGCAGCTCTTGCTCACCCTTGAGTGAATGCACACCTCACATCCCTGCAGGGCTGCCCTGGTGGAACAGCTGGATGTCAGGGGCCTTCTGCAGGCAAAGCCTGTGCCTTAACAGGGGTGCCCAGCAGTTCTGAGGGCTCAGTTTCACCACAGGCTGCTCCTGGCTGGCCTGTGCCTGAATTCCCAGCCATTGCATTCCTGGCAAATTGCTTCAGATATGATTTTTCCTGACACAAAGGAATGCGAGCAAAACCAGCCGGCCAGTTCTGCTCCTGCACCCCAAACCACCCTGCGGGTTGTGACCCCTGTTCCTGCCCACTCCTCACCCCCAAGAGAGACAAAGAGCTCAGCAGTTACAGCGGCACCTGGTTTTTGGAAAGAACAAGGTATTCCCTGCAAAAACATCCAGCACCGGTGGAACATGTAACCATCTGATCCACCATCCCTCACTGAAATAATTTTCTATCTTTCCCTACAAGTGGCGGTACTGCCTGCCAAGGTGAAATTTCCCTGACAGTGACACGTTGTCATGGGCATTGCACACACCCCCTTCCTCCTCCTCCTCCCTGGAGATGGAGGCAGGACAATAGGCCTGGAACAGCAGGACTCCACCTTTTCCCAAGCGGCTTAAGGAGTGAGGGCGTAAAAAGAAAGTTACCCACACTCAGATATCGTTCCTAAAGAGTGCAGAGTTACTTTCTGCAGCTTCCACCTTCACCAGCAGGGCTATCACAGCTGCCTCTGCCATCCCTTTAAAGTTGGGACTGAAAGACTTTCAGGGACCCAACCACGACTTTTTTTTTCTCCCATAAAGAGCAAGAAACTTTCCTCTGCGTTAAAGATTCACAATTTTAAGAGAGCAGAATGAGTTTGTGACACCTGAAGTGGCAGAAGTAGCTAATAAATACTTGCATAAATCAGCTCATGAAAATAAAACAGCTGCCCCCAAACTGAAGTAACTTTGTTTCTTAAAGAGACTTGCAAAGCCAGTGGACAAACCAACAGCTGTGACAGCTGTGGCTAAAACCTGTCCTCTGGTAAAATATGGATAACCCCCTTACACTAAAAAAAAAAAAAAAAAGACAAAAAATTTTAAAAAACCCCAAAACAAAACAAAAAACTCCCCAAAACCCCCACAAAATCAATCCTCAAATTCCCACACATTACTACACAAGTCAAAAAACATGATCAAGAAGGTACTTTTTATAAGACTTGAAGAACACGATGCCGGCTGGCAGGCCTTCTTTAGGATGACAGCTACTCTGAAATTAATTCTTACAGTAACTTCACTGAATACTCAGCATTTATCAGAAATATAGCCTAGCAATATTTTCTTAAACAAAGCAAATCCTGTACAGAAAAGCTGCATCCAGACACCAATGACTTTGGGATGCTGCCTGAAAGTTTCCTTTTGAGCAGCACACTGTTCCCTAATAGGATGAGCTCAGTTTTCAGAAACTCAGAACTCATCATGTGTTGCTAGGATTTTTGAAAGATTTTCAATTAAATTTAATATCAGCCCCCTTCAATGTTTTCTGTGGTGGATCCTCTACATGATCCCTCCTTTCCGATCATCAGGATGCCAAGGGTGTAGTGGTCAGGATCCAGCCTAACCTCACTTCCCAGCATATTTACACCCCTGTCCTGCTCAAACCTCACTTCCCAAATCATGCAGTGCTGCAAGATAGGTTTGCTTGGAACTTTTCATCTCCCCAACAACCAAGTGCATAAGACCACTTCCTTGTTGCAAAGTAAATTTATTCCACTTCACCCAAGTCTGCATTCCAAGGGCAAAAATTAAAAATCCCCCACTATGTGCGTTTTTAAGGCAAAGGTTTTGTCAAGGCTAGTTCAGGATCTATATACAAATTCAAGGTACACAATAGAACCTGGGAAACGATTCAAAGCTGGGCAGTGGATTAGTGTTCAGCTCCACACAGCAGGAGACACTTCCATCCCTGCGTACCTTTGATGCCCAGAACTCCTATGATGAGAGGAGCAGCAAGCACGGGAAATGCTGATGAGAGCCAGGCCCACAAGAAGCCGAGCCGCTGCTGCCAGCCACAGGTTAACACTGTAACATCACAGGTGCCACTTCACCCTTTGAAGGTGGCAGGGGAAAGCAGCCCGAGGCTTTGTCACATGCTACAAAGAAACCACAACCACGTCCTAGCTAAAAGCAGAGAAAGAGGCATAAAAATTGTATTCCAGTTTACAACAGAAAAAAAGAAAAGAGCTCCACAGGAAGATTCTGTACCTCTGTATCCTTACTGCAGATGCCATATTTAAAACAAATCTCAATTTCAAACAAATCTCTTTACCCTCATCCTACAGACCATACAGTTACACAGATAGGGTAACTCATCTAAATGCACTTATGCAAGTTTTAGTGCCTGTTAGGCCAGCAAGAAGTTGCAGGACAGCAAGAAGTTGCAGGACATGAGTTCAGAAGGTCATCCATAATCCAGTCTCTCTAAAAGCCCTCTAATACTTAAAATGCAGCAGTGTTCACACAGGAAACATGAACGATGCATAATTTACCAAAATCCACATGAAAGAAACTTAAAACCGAAAAAAGAAACACCTTCAAATGCCTGCCTCCTACTATACTCATTAAGCCTCAGCAGCTTTGTTTCAGCTAATTTTGGAAAGGAGGAGACACACGTCAGTGAAATCCAAAGACGGTAGGAAGAAACATCAAGAAGATGGTAACAATGGGCCTTCCTTCTGTAAGGGGGGGAAAAAAAATCAGTTTGAAACACGAAGAATGCACAGAGTCCCTGAACAAAGGAGTAAGGAAAAGAGTGCTCGATCACAGAACCGTAGAATGCTAAGGGTTGGACGGGACTTGAAAAATCTCATAGTCCCAACTCCCCGGCCAGGGAAGGGACACCTCCCTCTTCTAGAGCACTGCTTGGTGGTCTTGAACACAGCCGGCACTGGGGTATCCACAGCCTCTCCGGCAACCTGTTCCACTCAGAGTAAAGCATTTCTTCCTCATATCGAACCTGAATTTCCCCTCTTTCAATCTGCACCCATTGTCTTATTACCACTACAACTTATTATTACTACTCCTTGTTTTATCACCACAGCTCCTGATGAAGAGTCCCTCCCCGCATAATGAAATCTGTCTGATGGGTGTAGGAATAAAGCAATCGCCAATTCCCAGGAGGTTCAGAAGCCGGGGATAGCCAACATGGCTAATGGTTAGCTGGCTGTTACCTCCGTGCTGGGAGCGGCGAGGCAGAGCCGCCCCACGGCGCACGACACACCAGCAGCGCCGGGACGAGCGGCTCGCACGGACCTCAGCGCCCCGCACAGCGGCCTGCGAGAGCGCCCCGGTCCCAGCGGCGCCCCGCCAGCCCAGGCTCCCCGCAGCGCCCAGCGCCGGGGCCGCGCCGCCGCCCCCCGCGGGGGAACCCGGCATGCGGTACCGGCCCGGCCCCTGCCCGCGCTCACCTCCGTCGCCATCCTCCTCTTGTGCGGCCGCGCCCCGCGCCAGGAGGGCGATCTGAGCCAGCCCCAGCAGCAGCACCAGCACCCACAACCCGCGCATCCTCATCCCGCCGCCACAGCCGCTCCCGGCCCGTCCGCTCCCTGCGCTGCGCTCCCGCCGCTCGCCCCGCCCCGCTGTACGCCGCGCCCGCTCATTGGCTGCCGCCTCAACACGTGCTTGGAGCTGTCGCCAATCAACAATCGTCACGAGGGCGGCCGGCGCGGGGTGCGCGGGTTTCGCGTGTTCCGCGGCGCCCCCGGGGACCCCCGGCGGCAGCGGCCGCGGCGCCGCGTCGAGACACGGGCGCCATCGGCCTGAGCGGCGGCGGGGAAGCAGCGGCGGCACCGCGCGCGGAAGCGCCCGGCCGCTCTGAGGTGCCGGCCCGCCATTGGCCGCCGCCGAGCCGCCAACCGCAGCCCGCCACGCGTGGAGCGCGCGGCCGCTCCGGGGGCGGGACGGGGCGGGAGCGCCCCGAGCGCGTGCAGCCACATCGCCCTTCGGGATTGGCGGGCCGGCGCCGGGGGGCGGAGCCAGCGGCCCGCGGCAGCCTGTGAGGGCACGCCGCGTGCGGCGGGGCGGGGCGAGATGAGGGCGGGCTGAGGGCAGCGCTGGGGCCTCCTAAATTCCCTCAGCGGGAGAGGGGGAGTCGCTACGGTGCTGCTGCGGGCGGGAAGGGTGCGATGGAGGCACCGCCTTTCGGTGCTCCCGCAGGGGGGATGTGGGGCAGTGAGCCCACCGGTAGCGCCGTGATTGCACGGGAAGGGGTCGCGGCGTAATGTCTGTCCATGGTTGTCCGAATGGTGTATATGGTGAACGCCTAAGATGCAACAAGACAGCGCTAAAACCTGGCCTTTGGTGCCAAAATTGCCAGTCCGTCCCCATGTTTGGGCTAATTACATAGGCTCATGGGATAATTATTTTCATTTTTATGAAACTTTTTACACTTAAATTGGAAGCTTATAAGCATAAAGAGCTGCTAAATTCAGTGTGCAGCTACATGATAAAAGAGTAGCAGTAGCTTATGATAAATGAATTATCTTCAAGATTTTGAAGTGCAAGCTTTAAATATAAACTCCACAATTTTAGAGGATTAAGACATTGCATTGCTATGAAAGGCTGCTGTTGCAACAGTTGCCATTTGGCATTTGTAAGTGATCTTGTGTACGTTGGGGAAAAAAAACATATTAAAAGGCCTGCTGTGTTCTACATTCATGAGTTATAGCCTAAGTTATAGAAGTTATGTAAGTTATGCTAAACCTTGTATAAGTTTTAGAAGTCAGTGCCTTTCCTCAACTCAGCTGCCACACAAGTTAACTTGAAAATACAGCTGCTGATACAGGAGCACTTTTTAAACTTACTTAGCACATCACTAGAATGGAATGGGACCTGATCTGAACCAAGTTAAAGCTGTCTGGATCCTGCCAAAATTGTGATCCTGATCCTGCCTGGTTTTGGTATTGATATAAATATTAGTTTGATTAGCATTGATATTCAGTAGTTTGATGATAGCACATAATCAGATTGTATACTCCATGTTCTCAGTGGGAAGAATTAAGAGTATGGAAGGTTCTTATTTAGAGTTTTGTTCCCAGTTTAACACAACCCTTGATTTGAATATCATCTTGGTGTGTGAAATATTTACTGTCTTTGTCCTCTGAGTTTATGAGAGAGATAGTGGCTATAGTAATCCATTTTTTCTGATTTAAGTTGGAGGTTTTCCAACTGACAGTGACCTTTCAAGGTAGGGGAGTTCTGTCAAGCCCAATGCTTCGTGACAGACCATTGCAAAACTGGTTAAAGATGCTTGCAGAAAAAGTGAGCAGGTAAAATGGGGAAGTGATGTTATTATTGCTTTTGTCTGCTGGAGTGTGAAATACTGAATTAAATGCTTTTTCTTTATGATGAATTTTATGGTTATTATGGTTTCTGTTGCTCCAGGTTAACTAACTGAAAAAGGGGATCAGTAAATTTCCTAGGCAGTCAAAGGTGCCAAATACCAACAATGAAAAGGAAGTGCAAATAGTACAAATACAGGGGAGGTGGGTTTGTTATTACTTATTTGAGCTGTGGGAGGAAAGCCTGGAATGCAGAACTCCTGTGATCCCTGTTCAGCCAAGGACAGCCTGACAGAAATTTGCTGAATTGTCAGTTCACTGTGTGGGTGGTTACAACACTGGGAGGATCTTAGGCACATCCCACGACAAACAGGGCCTTGGCAAAGGACTGTGGTCTGGTCTGTCTTCAGGCCAGCAGGGCTGTGCCTGTTTTCCTAGATTAGGGTTGCACAGGATGGCACAGCGAATACAGAGCTGTAAATGGCACACCAGACATGTGATTCATTCCAGACCAGCTGGGATTCATCCCAGACCAGCTGAGGTGCCAGCTCCATGCACTTTGGGCACTTGGAAGAGTGTGCCAGCTGTGCAGCTCTTCCAGGGGATTCCTTCCTGCTCTCTGTGGGGCTGACCATATGCAGCTGAAAATCCTCTGGGCTAAGCACTACTGCTGCCTTTTGCTGAGTGCTCATTCCTTATGTAAGTTAATGACAGGAGCACTCTCCTCTTTGCCAGGAGGGTCTCTAGGCAGGAGGCAGGTGGAACATAGAGGGTCATCTCAGGGTTAGATGCATAGAAAAGTGAATGGCACAGGTCTCCTGCAGCTTGTCTGATTGTGAGACATTGGCCATACAAATCCCTAGTCATGGAACACACTGGAGGGTCCAGAAAGCATGAGGCCTCACAGAGCACCTGGATTAAAAAAAGAAATTCTACCTGATGACATCTGCTGTGCTGCACAAAAATGCAGATATTAGTGCACTCTGGTTTTTTGAAAGTGGATTGCATTTTGTACATACTGTGTTTCATATCTTGATAAGTGTTAGGCTCTCTGCTGGCAGACCTGCAACCCCAGGAACAAACAGACAATTGCAGTTCTTAAATATGCTTCTCCTCAGGAACATTCAGTAAGTGTCTTTCCTGTTGGTTTAAGTTGCCAGTGGCTACCTTAAAGTCTTCACAGGTTGCACCTGTGTTCTCCAACACCATTAAGTGCCGGGCTGTGGAAATCTCTCCTTGTATCACACTGTATTTTTCTCCTTTGAAAGGTAGCCTAGACACTAGTAATTCTGTACCTCATATTGCACATTCTGTGAGGCACAGCTGTTAGTCTTAGAAGAGGTATATTCAGCAGTAGATATAAAAAAGAAAAAGCAAATGTTCTTCCACAAAAATCACGAAAATGGTAAAACATGTCAGACCAAGCTATATAGGTCTAACTTCTGCTATTAAAATGTATTACAGTCTCAAAAGTAAACGTGGACCCTACTTGGCCTTTCACAGGCTGTGAGTCAACACAGACAGGCAACTGGGACAACCACAAACTCACAGCAAGAACATGAAGAGTAAATTTGAGCTAAAAATGTAATATTTTAAATGGCTCAGTGTCACACAAGTGTTTTGAAATATTTTTCTGCTAGTTTTCTTGTTGACCTTCGTTATCTTGTTTGCATAATAGCTGAACTTTCACATGATGCTGAGTTGCCTTGCACATAATCTTCATGTAAATCACTTCAGTGAACCTCAAAACAATGCTTAAAATATCCATCCTGATTGCATTTCACCTCAGTGATTTGCATTTCACCTAAAAATAATTTAGAGCAAGAGAGACACTTGTAGAACTCATGATTTTTTGCTCAGTGGTTGATTCCTCTATTATGATGCTCATTTTAAAATATCTTTCAATAATTTTCAGTCATCATTGTAGAAAGATGATAAAAAGTTTGATGTGAAAATGTTCCACTTCAATACTACTAAATTCTTGTAAGTTAATGAAAAATGGTAAGTGACGGTAATATAAATTCCTGTATTGCCCAGGAAAACTGATTGTTTTGCTGCAATGATTTTGAGTGTCTGTCTGGATGACTTCTCTTTTTTTGCCTTTTCTCTGTTTTTTTCAGGGACCTGCTTCTTGGTTCTGTTACTCCTTGTTGTGTCACTACCAGCCTTGGTAAAAATTCTCTCTTCATCTTTCTTACAAGACCCCTTCATCTGTTAAAGGGCTGCAATAAGTGACCCTGGAGATTTCTCTAGGCTGAGAAATTCCCACTCTCTCAGCCTTTCCTCAAAAGAGAGGTCTTTTAGTCCTGTCGTCATTCCTGTTGCCCTCCTGTGGAGTTGCTGCATGGTCCATGTCTTTCTTGTGCCCCAAGAAAGGAGCAAGATTCCAGAGCTGGACACAGTGTTTCAAGTGAAACCACCACAGCAAAGTAAGGGAATCCCTCTGGATAACATCCTGTCCTTCTGGCATATTTGGACATCCCATGCTGGGAGGATTTGGGCAGCACTGTGGTAGTAAGGTAACCAGGCCCCAGGCAAAGGAATGTGATTATTTATTGTCAGTAAACTGAGATGCTGGCTGGCACATTGCTGGCCAGTGCCAAGCAGAGCACTTCCAAGGACTTCCGAACATTCCTCTGCAGCTGGCACGTTCTTGGAAGCTGTTTGTGTGCAGCCAGGCTGCTTGGAGAATGAGAGAATTTATTAGCGCAGGTGCAAGCACCTCCACTTTGGTTGGCTTGGGTGCCTGGGAATATCCCAGACATGCCCTATTTACTGGTGTAGGTGTGGCACTTCAGTGATGTGTAGGTTGGTGCCAAGAATAGCAGAGAACATGTAGGAACACTTACCTCAGTACCACTGAGGTAAGTGGCCTAAATGCTGGCCCTTACTAGATTTTTGTTAGAATTCTACATTGTGAGAACCAATGGATAATGAGATTACTTCAGTTGTCTGTAAAGTTACATCCTAAATTTGGATGACCACCTATCCAATACAGCTCTGTAAGAGTAGTAATTTCTAAACTGTAGTTTATTTCTACTTTTTCTTCAGATTGAATATATACCTCCAAAACACTTCCATGGAATTTATTGGTAAATGTGCATGGAATAAACTTGAGAACTTTCAGCAAAGTCACATTCTAGTGTTTTCTGTGTGCAAACCCAGTTTTACCAGACAACCCTCCAGGGTGCTGATAGCTTTCATGGAACAGGGTGGATGTAACAGAACCTTGACAGTGACTGCTGGAGTACCTTACTTTATTAAAACTCATTTTTCACTTTTTGTGTAGGTGACAGAATGTCCTGCCTCCTGTAGGGGACAGTCAAACATGATGAAGTTCAGTGCATTGCTGGCTCTGAGAGGCAAGTATTGAAGGATGCATCTTAAACAAGTGGCAGAGAAGAAGAGAAACTGTTTTTCTCAGCGAGGTGCTGGTGAGGGACGTGTGGAGGAACAGTTGGGCTAATGGTGCTGTGCACCAGTCACTGGAAGCACTGCAGCACATTTTGGAGCTGTTTTGGTGGGTTAGTGGAAACCAATGGAAGTACGGATTTCTCAGCATTGTCTGTTTACGCTTCAATGCCTGAGTGGATTTTTCTCTGGTCTTAATTTATCTTTACTCTGATCCTTTGGCCTGTGAAGAGATCCACTGATCCTACAGGAAAAAAAAAAACAAAACAAAGGCATACAAGATGGAATGAACAATCCCCTTTAAATGAGGGTCCCATCTCCATCTAAGTGAGTTGTTGTCACAGACATATTTTAAGAAAAATCCTTTTGTTAGGATCTTTTCTCCTGAGAAGCCGAGAGGCCTCAGAAACAAAATGTAAACAATAATTATCTGCTGCTGTGGAATGCAACAGGCGCATCTTTGATTGGTCTCATGTGGTTGTTTTTAATTAATAGCCAATCACAGTCCAGCTGGCTCAGACTCTGGTCAGTTACAAGAGTTTGTTATCATTCCTTTCTATTCCTTGCTAGCCTTCTGATAAAATATTTTCTTCTATTCTTTTAGTATAATTTTAGTATATAATTTTCTTTTAATATAATGTATATCATAAAATAATAAATCAGCCTTCTGAAACATGGAGTCAAGATTCTTATCTCTTCCCTTGTGGGGGTTGCCTACAAATTCCTACAAGCTGTCATATGCACAGTTGGTCACAAGATGTCAGTGTCAAAGAGCAAGCTGGAGTGAAGGGCCTGGGAAGTTAAGATCTCCCAGTTCCCCATTCTGGGAATACTGCAGGGAACATTTGCTGTGTTGGCTCCTGGCATTGGAAACTGTTGCAGTATTGTTGGGGCTCAAGGCTGTAGTGCAGGTGAGAAATCTTTCCAGCTCTTTGCAGGGTGGTTTTGGTTTGCTTGGTGCATAAGACTCAGCAGAAAGCTGAGAACTTTCTGAGGCAAGGTATGAGCAGGAATCAGATAGGATTAGGAGCAGGAACAGATTCTGGCTGGAGGAGGAGGCTGTTTCCCTTTGCACATCATCTTCTGTGGTAGAGTACTCCACTAGTCAAAGGTAGGTATCTTGCATACAGCTTTCAGGTGGCATGTGAAAGCATGGGCCTTCCAGGCTGTTACCTGTAAAGAGCCCATTTTTTAATCCAGGATGATGATACAAGGGATTTAAGACTGATCTGGCTTGCTATGGTCTGTTCCAGATTGCATCAGTGGAAAAACTTCCTAACAGAAACTGCTGTGTGTAACTGGCACAGCATGGCACAGCTTTTACACCTCAGTCTGCTGCATGGGAGTCAAGAGCAGGAGAGCTTGTGGGGTCATGGGAAGACCACTCTTAAAAGGCTTTTATTAAAACCATTATTTTGGCCCATCCTCCCTGGGATTTCCAAGAGCTTCAGGAAGCAGCTGTTTTCCAGAAAGAAAAACATGTCAGGATAACTCATGGTTTCTACTGTAACATCATTTTCCAGAACTGTAGTTAGGATGTGGTCTCCTTGAGATCCATTTAGATGCTCACTACTTCATTCATGAAAAACCCTTCAAATGGGTTATGAAGGAAGAGTAGAAGTCTCAATTCTCTCTCTTCCACCACTGACTAAAGCTGTGTAACAAAACATGCACTACTACAGATCAAAAATTCCTTCTGTTTATAGAAAATCAGAACTAGACTCTTTGAACTGTGAAATATATTTGTTTTTGAATTAGCATTGCATTTTTTCCAAGATGCTCTTGCATTTTTATGCTCTGAAGGCTCAACCTAGTGTATTTTTCTCCTATTTCTGTTCCGAAACACAGACTTGCATTTGCAGTTTGTTGTGCATTATGTTTAAAGCCATGTCATTCCTCTGTTGCCTCTAGCTTTTTTAGGAGTAAAGCACAAGAGATGCTACTTCTTGGACTTCTGCTTTCAGAAAAAAAAAAAAATCAGGCCATAAGATATCCTGAAATCTTAAATTCTTAAATAATTACATTGGCTAGCTTACATCCATTTTCCTCATATATGTACAGTTTGCCAAAATAAGAGTCACATTATTTCCTTGAAAATTCCCCCCCTGCTATCCAGAGCTGCTGTTCCAGCCCATATGGGCATAGTCAAGCTCACTGCTTTGGGTACCAAGTGTCAAAGCTGTTGAGAAACTGCCAGTGTGAAAGCCTTGCCCAGGCTTCTACAATTTGTCCTGATCCAGATTCAACACCATGCAGCTTAAAGCTGCTGGAGGTACAAGCAAGTCTGAATTTTCCCCTGCAAGTCTGCAGAACTGTGCACTACATTGATGTGACTCTTGCTCAGTGGTTTCCACTTCTCCCTTTTCAGAGCCTCTTACCAGAGCAGCACAGTAACAGATACCCTCTGTAATTCAACAGACTTCAGAGCCACACTTTGGCTGTGTGTGAATCCAGGTGGCAAAGCCATTTTTATGCTTATTTCCATAAGAAAGCCTATTGCTCTCTCACCTCGTTCTGTGAGTGGCAGCTGCTACCAATTTGTGATCAGTATTCTCAGGTGGATTGTGGGTGAGCATGTCTAAAATCAGTCACATGTAGGCTGGGAAGTGTCAGGCATTTACACTTCAAAAAGAAAGTGTCCTGCAGTACATCTTCTCCTTTCTTTTGGTCTTCCAGCTCTCTGAATATTATTGAAAACAGTTCTTTCTTCAAAATCTTGCCTGCCTCTTGTTAGGGAGCCCCAGCCTCACCTCAGCTGGCATCTATGGGAGGAGCCCATTGTTCTGGTGGATGAGGCAGGAATGGAGGCAAAGTCAAACATCTGTGATAGTATTGGCATTGTATTGCCTGCAGTTACATTGCCCTCATGATTGTAAGGCAGCTTTTAACTGGTAATTCATCAAAACTGAGTATTTCTCATGTGCCTGCTTAAAGTCTGAGATGGTCCAGCTTGGGAACAAATTTTATGTTATTCTTTGGCTGTTTGAGCAGGGCCTGTGTAGGAGGGGACCTCTTGTCCTCTTTGCAACACTTCTGGATCTCATTGTAAAGGCAAAAAAGGAGAGCGAAGCAGAGAGCACTGAGGAACAGCGCTGTTTGGGAGAGGAGGGGATTCTTTCCAGACACGAAGGAGCAGTGGGATATCAGTGCGGTTTGCTAACAGGCTCCAGCTGGACCCCGCTCCGGCCGGGGCGCACCAGGGGCGGGCACCGGGACCCCGCCGGGACCCCCGCGCCGCCGCCGCTGTCCACGGTGCTGAAGCTGCGGGGGGAGGAGGTGGACGGGGAGCACCCGGCGGATGGAGAGGTTTTTGTCCTCTTCGTGCTGGCGAGTGATGAGGAATTCCGCACGCTGGCTGATGCTGAGGTGGTGGCCATGGTGGGTCTGTGCGGGCTGCTGGCAAAGCTTTGGTAGTCGGAGTGCCTCGTTGGTTGCTTGTAGCTGGGCTATCGTTCAATGCAGAAAAGCCTGGACAAGGAGCCTAGGGCATAAGGCTGGCGTCACAGACATATTTTCTGAAAAATCCTTTTGCCCAGGGTATTTTCTCCTGAGAAGCTGAGAGGCCTCAGAAACAAAATGTAAATAATAATTATCTGCTGCTGTGGAATGTGCAGGTGCAATCTCATGTGGATTGTTTCTACTTGATGACCAATCACGTGTCCTGCTGTGCTGGGACTCTGGTCAGTCACAAGATTTTATAATCATTCTGTTCCTTTCTTTGTTAGCCTTCTGATGTCTCCTTTCACTTTCTTTAATGTAGTCTAATATATCATTTTCTTTTAATATAATGAATATATATCATAAAATAATAAATCAGCCTTGTGAAACAGGGAGTCAAGATTCTTGTCTCTTCCCTCATCCTGGGACCCCTGCGAACACCACCTCAGTCCGGCTTTGACAATGTAAAGAATTTGGACTGAAGTGTATCCAAGGCTGCAACCTGTGTCCTAGAAGCAAGTCCAAGTAATGGCACTGTTAGGGATCTCCCATATTACAATTTTTTATTTCCTGCAGCAATGAAATTATCACATTCCCTGCTCACTCACCCCACCACACACACACCCCCACCTATGCTCCTTGACCCCCACCACCACCCCCCCAAAAAAGAATAAAAAGTAGTAGCCTCTGCTTGTTTGAGAATAGTGCTTTTTTACGATAAAAGTCAGTCTCTTTGTGCCCTGTTTCAAATCTTTTCCATGGTGCTAACTGGAGACATTACAGTAGAAACATTACTTGGAATCCACAAGGAACTTAAGGAGGCTATAAGCTTTGTAAGATAAACATGAATGATCTGTGTGTGTGTTTTGCAAGGTGGAAAAGATGTGAGAGCAGGAATGCTTTGTGTTTAAAAACCTCAGCTCTTCAGGCTGCTTTTAATGTGTATCCTTAACCACGTGTAGTCACTGGAAAGCAGGAGCATACACAGTTCATGGCCATGTTTAAGATACTGATCCTTCCTGCTGGCCAAGGCACAGAGTGGATGGCTGGGAATGACCCCAGCCCCCCTGCTGCTGGGCTGAGCATCGATGTACTCACCAGCCCAGTGCAGGTATGAGGTACTGCCCACCTTCGCTCAGAGTGGGTCAGTCCTTGATCTTACCAGGTATCCACCTTCTGATCCACTGCATTTCTCGGAGGAATTTGGTTATTTTTTGGTTGTCATTGGTCAGGAATATGTACATGACTGTTTCTGACTCCACAGCTTCTTTCTTTGGGTTTTGTTGGGGCTTTTTCATTTGCTTATCTTGCTTGTTTTAGTTTGCTCCATTGACAGGAATTTTTTCTGACTAAACTTAATCCAAGGGCCCAGCCAAGCCTCTGGTCAGATTCAACTAAACCTTTAAAGAAATGGCTATGAGCTCCAGTTCCACTCTTTGAGGGCTTGATCTCTTTTGATCATTGATGCCATTGCTTTGTTGATAATTAGGTCCAGCATCAAGCTGAGTCTCCACTTACATCTCTGGCTAGAGGGCTGCAGCAGGGTTTGGAGTCTTAATGGCAGCTCTCAAACCAAAGTCAGGTATCACAGAATATGCAAACACCAGTCTATTTAATACCCCGACTAACTGGACCTCTAATATCATCACAGCCTACCTTCCAGAACATTTTTAGCCTCTTTAGAATTTCATTAGCATCTGGTTTGGGGCAGTGATGGAGGTATAATACAGAGCTTGATAGAGAACACAGAGTTCAGTGAACTTTGGTCTTGCATGGTAGGGCTGTATTTTTGTTTTTAATATTCCAAGTCAGGATGTCAGCTGATTTAGAGCACCTGAGGCTGTTTTGAAAATATAAGAATTCAAGAGCCTAGTTTTGTTCATTGACAGGTTTTACAGAAGCATACAGGTGCCTGAAGTCTAAATTCATTGCTGCTCCTGTAAAATTTAATTTTGTTAGGAACTGAAACAACAAGAGCACATCTGCTTGTTACAGGTGCTTGTTTTTTCACAACTTCCATGTATGTTGGAGATTGGCAGATTGGGTTGGTATTTAGTGTAATTTGATGCAGTCTTTGATAAAAAACAGGCTTCTGAAAATATGCAAAGTCTTCTATGCACGGAAAAGTAAAGGGACTTTACTGGGGATCAAAGGATCACCAGGTGGTTTGCAGATGGCATGCGGGGTTTGCTCTACATGGCACTGAACTGCAGACACAGGAACTGTCCAATAATCTTTTTTGGTGCTCTCTGGCAGTTCTGAGTGAATCTATAGGGATTGTTTGGGAAAGCAGAATGTAAATGACAGAACTGAAATATAATCAAGACCCAAGTGTTTGAAATGTTGTAGCTAAAAGTTGTTATTATTTCACATGTCAGTCTTGAAAAGCTAAGAAACCTGGAAGACCAGGTCCTCTTTCCTGTGTAAAACAAACAAATAAAGAATACAACAAAACCCTCTCCTCACCAAAACAAATCAAACCAAAAAACCCAAACAAACAAACAAAAAAACCCAAAACAATGACATTAAAAAAGAAAACATTTAAAACCAAAATGTATGAAGTTTAACAAAGACAAGTGCCAGATTCTGTATCTGGCATGGGACAACCCTGGGTGTATGAACAAACTGGGGAATGAGAGGCTGGAAAGAAGTGCTGTGGAAAGGGACCTGGGGCTCCTGGTGGATGGCAAGTTGAATGTGAGGGCACAGCATCACCAGCTGGGCAAGAGAGGGCATTGTCCCACTCTGCTCTGCTCTGAGGCAGCCTCACCTCGAGTCCTGGAGGCAGTTTTAGGCACCACAATATTAAAAAATATTAAGCAATTAGAGAGCATTTACCATTGCATAAAGTAGGGGATGAGAGATATCACTAAGCATGTGCTGTCTGAGGTGCTCAAAGTCCTTTGCAAGTGATTCTTAAAGCAGTTTGGAAGTGGTTCTTCACTACATAAAATAATGATTATAATAAGAACTACTATGCCAACTTTCTTTCCCGAATTCAGGGAGAGGCCAGAGCAGGAGTCCTTAGTGCACTATTTCCTGATCCTTGTTTTTACAAAACTGAGCTCACTTCCTATTCAAATAGACTTTTTCCATTCACACTTCACAGCTGTAGAGTAAGACACATGACTTGAAATCACAGCCACCTTCAAAATAGTACAGTTATTCCAAAGAGCACAATAATTCATAATGGTACAATTCATCAAGAACATCCACTGTGGAATATCCACTCAAAGGGCTTCCACAGCACTGGGATTCTGGACCCTGCTCTTTTAGTCCACTGAATTTTCAGGATAAAGGGCAAGTGACTCCACAGTTTTTATCCCTGTATACCACAGGTAGGTTTGAAAGATTCCTCCCTCTTTGAACTTCAATGTCTGTAAAGTAGCAATCACCAAAGGGAGGATTCCATTTCCCTTCAGGGAAGCTGCTCCTGCTTCCTGCAGGGCCATTGCTTGCCATGAAAACACCCATGACTCTCCAGCCAGTCTGTGCATGAAGCAGATAACCAAAATGTCTGCAAGTCATCTTACAAGGTAGCATGGGATCTTGGTAATGATCTGTGAGGCTGCAGCTTTTTACTATTCTAAATCCTCCTTCTTTGGGCTTGACATCTGCAGGGCATTCCAGGGGCAGTGGGCCAGGCTGCTACAGAGCTCCAACAGAACAAACGTGGAGCAGAATCCAGCAGTCGTAGATGCTCTCAAATGTTAAGATTCCAAAGAATGAGTTAGCAATCAGAAATGTAGGAGCTTTTGGTCAGGGAGTTCATCTTGCTGCAAAAAAGGGAGCTCAGGCTCCACTGTCAGTCAGAGCAAAGTTCAACATCAAAGTGGACAAGAAGTAACCTGAAACCATTCCATCTTGTGGAATACTCCTGAAATGAATTCTGTTTCTCCTTCTGGCCCCTAAATGTCACTGAAATGGTGACTTTTCTTTGTTGCTTGTTTTCAGAACTAACAGAGATGGGAGAAGCATTCCTATTCACAGCTGGAAGCATTAGTGACCAAAGGTTATGTTTACTTTTGTTCCTTCATGTCCTTGTTTCTTCTCAGTGTTCAGATTGGCAAACAGGGCATACTTGTCTGGAGTGTTGCATTCTTGGGTCCTTTCAGAAATGGTAGCTCTCCAGAAGATTGCATATATTTGCAGACTAAGAATGGCTGCTACTGTGACGTCAGCAGAAAGTTGCTGCTGCTGCTGATGCTGTGCTGCTGACAACAGAATGTTTCTGTGGTGCATGGAAAGCCTGAGTGCCCAAAGCACCCTTTTGATGCAAGAGGGTTCTTCTGATCCTCTTGGAGGAGATTGCCAGCTGATAGGCTGCCCCTTGGCCTAGGGGGTCCCATATTTTCTCTTTTCAGTGCACAGTGTGCAAAACTGCTGCCCAGCATCACTAAAAATGTTCAAGCAAATCTTTGCTGCAGTTAGAAATTTTTTTCCACTGGCCTATTCTTTCTATTTTTGCCCAGACAAAATCTGGCTGGTGACTCACCTAGCAAGTAAGTAGAGTTTTTTTTCCTAGGTACATCTGATCTGGCTTTTGTATCAGTGTGTTGTTCATGCTATCCCTTAGTAACTGAGTTGATTTTGAAATGAAAAGGCCATTAAGATACTAGGACTTTGGTAAAGCTTGTGTCAACAGCTTCAGCCAAAAAGAGGGTGTCTGTAGCTCTCTCATGGGGTGTGGGCAGCTTTTGTAATTGAACCTGCAGGGGTTCTTTTCCCTGCATTGGATTGGCCTGTGGCAGTAGGATCTGTGATTTCCTCAGCTGCTGGTTCAACAAAGACAACTTCCAAACTTCTTCAGACTGGCAGAGCTTCTGAGAAGTCTGCCTAGAGACTCTGCAGTTATTCCAGAACTGAAGGAAAGCAATTTATTTTCTAAATTCTGTTATTAAAAGATTTGATGGTCTGACTTTACAATGGCTGGAGAAACAGAACAGCCTAGTATATTGTTTTCTTGCTTGCTATGTAAAAGAATCGCTGCTACTGGAGGGACATCCTGGAAGAAAAATGCTCTTTATTTGGGTTGACTCATTCTGTGGGATTCCCCACAACAGGCAGTTATCTAACAACATCTGGTTTATGTTCCCTTGCCCATTACAGGTGCAATTGCACATGGACACAGAAAAGCCCATGCTCCAGAGAGTGGCAAAGCAACCTCTGATGTTCCAAGAATTTCAGAATCATGGAGCAAGCCACGAACTTTGCCTGCTGCAACAGGAGCCAGCCTTGTAGCCTGAAATAAAGTTTTAGTGTATTTGCATCAGCAAAAAAGGGGTACCTGGCTGTTTTGCAATTTTCTTTTGAAGAGCTATTGAGTAGATGAAAGTCTAGTTTTGCAGACAGGAGGTTGCTTGCTGTTTGTTTTTAGCCGTGGTGGAATATATGGTTGACAACAATATGCAGTGCTGTATAATTAGCTCACTCTAATTTAGTTTTAGCAACTCAGAATCCCATTTCTATCCAAGTTCAAGATTTCTCCTTAGTATAGCTGGATATATTGGTACATATTAATAAGATTGTAAATAATTTGTAACGCTCTGTCACTCACACTGCTGTCTGTCCATGGGGAACAACACCAGAATCAGAAGCTGCTTGAGCTCCCTCTGTTTCTAAAGAAGATGATGATAAGGAAGAAGATAACCAAGCTCCACCTGTTTTTGGACCAGAACCTGAGAGTCCTGCATCAGTAGGGGCCAGCTTTGGTCAGCATTGTGTTTGGTGTAGTTCAGAGCTGTCTGTTTCTGATCAGGCAGCACTGGTCATTCATGGCTGAAAATTCTGAGGGCTGGAGTCCTACTGTGATAAAGTGCTTCCCCCACTCCCAGCCACTGGCACCTAGAAAATCAGCTCTGAACTTTCAAGTTTAGTCATCATTTTCCTGGCATTCTGATAGGAACTATGAGTTTATCTTAGCATTGGATGAGAGGCAGTGTTGTGTCTTTAAATGCTACTGGTGCAAAAGTGAAAATGCTACTTTGAATCTGTGCTGGCTCCCTGTCATCAGCAGAGCCAGCTGTCCAAAGGCACAGCTCACAGAAACTGTCCTGTGGAGGTTCCTGCCCCTTTCCATGGACCATCTAAGTAGCTAAATTACAGCTTAGACTGCACCTGTGCATTTTACCATGACCAAAATTTGATGAGGAGACTCCTGTGTAGTCCTGCCATGTCAAGAGAAGGTTGGCCTCTGAAGGGCTGGAACACAGTTCCTCTAATGAGCACTTCCTAAAGCCTGAAATACTGATGAGAAGTATCTCTGCCAGCCACCTTTCTGACACAAACTGATTTCTTACCACAGATCCATGCATCCTCTGGAATAGTAGCTGACACTTTACCAGTATCCTCTGAAACAGGCATTCCCACACCTGAGAACTCCAGCACCAGCAGCTTGTACAGGAACATCTGCCAGGAGCAAAAGGGGATAGAGGAGGAGAGTCTAGGGACACTAAGTAGGTCTTCTGCTGTTCTGGTCTGAGAGAGCCATGCTAATGTTCATAGACAGCAAATACTTGCCTTGGTAGCTGTTTTTTCCCTCTATCTGTCTCCTCTGAATGTTTCTCCCTTTTCCTGGTTTTCTGTCAGGGTAACTCTTCAAAGGACTGTAGAAAACCAGCCATTGTGCAGGCCTTCTCTGCTATGGAGCTGCCTGTCTTGTTGTTGTTGTTGTTGCCCAAATGACTACAGCTCACAGCCCCAGAGATGAATTTCTGACCTGTTGGATGGTGGTATCTCCATTTTGAAGTGATCTTTTATTTTGTTCCTTTCGGGGAGCATTGTGAGTGTGGGAGACCCTGTGACAAAATATGTTGCTGGAAAAAATTGCCAAAGGGTAAGTGTAATCACAGTTCCTTCTGCAGAACCACAGGCCAGGTATTTTGCTGGTGTAAGATCAGGTGTGAAGTCAGACAAGCTCCAAATGTGTTCCGAAGGGGGTTTAGAGCCTTCTGTCTCTCAGAACTGACCAGAATTTATAACTCTGATCAGAAGGTGTCATCAAAGAACTTCATTGCCTTCAGCAAGCAGCAGGACTTGGAAGATCTCCTGTCCCTCTAGTTCCTAGCACCTCTTTACCTACTTTCTTAGGAGAAATCTTTTTTTTAATCAAAATAATAGAGCCCTAGATAGATTCAAATAAGAGATCTGAGAACAGAGCAATAAGAGTTCCTGAGGACTCAACAAGGCAACATGGAAAAAGAAAGAAAGATATTACTTTCCAGTTTTTGTAGATGTGCTCTAGGCCCTGCATAGGTTTGGAACTAAAATAAATCCAGTGTGCACATCTGAGATTTGTACTAGACATTCACATTGCACCTAAATTTTCTTTTGGACACCCTGCATGGCAGAGGGCTGGTGGGCTGCTGTGCTCTTGGCTGAAGGGTAGGTGATGCCAGGTGTTTTATAAACACTCCAGGCAGCAGACATCTCCTGTCTGGGCTGGCTTTCACTTGTAGGAACTCAGTGGCTTTTCCTTTCTTTGCTGCTGTTTTGTTTCTGGGGTTTCAGAATGGTCTATACAGCGACTGCTACTGCCACAGGAGGAGAGGTAAATGTCAGTAATTGCAGATGTTGCAGCTCTTGAGTGCCTTTCCCTGTGATGTGAGCTGTGGTTGGAGCTTTGGATTTCCAGGAGAAAAATCTTCCTTGTAAAGGCTGTTCCTACAAATCACAGACTAGCATCATCCTGCCCAATCCATTTTGGACAGCTCTTAGGGACTACAGCTTAAGATTTCTGAAAGCTCCTATCCGACAGGAAATATATCTGATTCTTCCTGGTAGCTTCTAATCCCCTTGGAGTACCATGCTTTGTAACTGTGCTTAGATACAAGTCTACAAGGGACTCAGGGCATATCCATAAAATGCCATGGAGTGGATAATTTCTTTTTAAAGCCAGGAAACAGCTGCAAATCTAAACTGCTCATGAATGTTCTTCAGACTTGCAAACTCAAAATTCAATAAATTATGAAGTGGTAGGATTCTGTTTTTTGGGGAATAACCTTAGTGATCCTTTTAGGATGGCATTTTATCCATAATGTCTGTCTGTGTTTGCTTTGTTTTGCCATAAAGAAGAGCAACAGTTGCATTTGAAAAAATGAGCTAACTCCATAGAATTCCTAAAGGATTCCCAGATATTTTGTGATATTTTCACAGGAACAAAACTGCTTTGTGCTTGCAAACCATGTGTGAATGGTAATAGTGGTGATTGACCAAGGCCATTGGAAAAGAATTTAGGCACAGGGTGTTGTTAGAGCTCTAAGGTTGATAGCCTAAGAGACCATTTTTACCAAGATGACAAGGCAAAATGTCTATGGCCATGTGTCCTAACCAGCACCTGAGCTGGCAGAGACATGGGCTGCTGTCATGTCAGTGACTAAGCTCTGATGTGTGTGGTGGTGTGTTGTAATGTCCTGTTTTAGACTTCCGGGTCCCTTCCCAGGTGTGCCTATACCTCTCTCCCTTCCCCCTCTCCCCCTTGCTGAGTGAGTCCTGTCAATCAGGCTTAACATTCCAGGAAGGTCGTTGTGTGGTTGGTCAAGTTCAAAAGATGCCCCTATGCCCAGAGGTCATTGGCCTGTCTAGGTGTCATCCTCCCCTGAGACCCTGCCCCTTCCCTCCCCCTCCCCCGGGAGCTTAAAAAGGTAATGAGACCATGTGCTCGGGATTCTGTTGGACATGTTACTACGATTCAGACCCCTGTGACCATGAAATAAAGCTCTGGATATTAACCCTCTGGCAGAATCCATCTCCTTTTCCTCCTCACCATCGCCTGAAGCCTTCCCTCCTGAGGTAAATGGAGTTCCTACCAAGCCTGGACTTGTTTCAGTGCCCAGTTGCAATCTCCAGCAAGCTAAAGGTATCTCTGGGGTGATACACCACAGTTGCTGCCTTTGGCCTAGCAGCAAGGGTCAGACTGGCCCAGGCACAATCTACCTGGTAATATTGGGATTCTTATTCCAAGAGATGTGTAATCACACAGCAGCTGGGCATAGCTGGGCTCTGTTACTCCAGAAATGCTCACTCCAGGATCATTCTGACAGACTTCTCAGGTTAATTGTTTTCAATGTCATTTTAGGTGGCTGTGAAGCAAGTGAGTCTCCAAAAATAGCCCTAAAAGGAACTAATTGTCAATGAACTCCTAGTTATAAGGGACAATAAGCACACTAATATTGTTAGCTATTTAGACAGGTAAGTAGTTCTGGTATTATTGCATGAATGTTCGTTTATGTTCTGCAAGACAAAGGTTAAAAAAACCTCTTCAGATACTGCTGGAGAATTGTGCTTTTTACTTTCGTCTATCTATTTTGTCTGTGTATTCGCATACAATATGTGGGAGGAGAGTGAATTTTGTTTGCACTAATCTTTTCTGTCATGCATCATTGGAACCCTCCTTTGAAAAACCTATCTGATTAAACAAAAGTCCCTAAATTCACTGTCTCCATGTGGTTTTGTTGGTTTGGGGTTGGTTCATGTTTTTCTTTTTTTAAGTTGAACATATTTTCTGTGTTTTATGATAAGTGCTGATAACTCATCATAGAAATTATTTCCTTGTATTTTTCACTTTCTTGCCCTCTAAGACATCTCAGTTTTCATTGATGGGCCTTTCTCAATAGACTGCACAGATTCCAAGTAGTGTATAACTTAGGAGAAATACCTCTACCTTTTATTCTGTGTTCATTTACAAGTGCCCTGGAAATAGGAATAAACTGTGGTAGTTTTCATAACTGTAGTGTTTTTCATAAGGTAATTTAGCTATGCACATTCATGTCCATGCCATTGTTTCCTTCTTTCAGCTACCTTGTTGGGAATAAACTCTGGATAGTTATGGAATACATGGATGGAGGACCTTTAAGCAGTGTCATTAAAGAAGTCCATATGGCTGAAGGAGAGATGGCAACCATCTGCTGAGAGGTAAGGGATGCCACTGGTACTTCTGATTGTTTGGGCAGGCTGTACTTCTCCACAGATGTTAAGAACAGGAGTGATCTCATATTCAAAGCTTTGTTACTGTGTTGCTTTGATAATATGGAGAAACAGGAGTGTCTTAGGTGAAGGACCTGCCAGCACAGCTGTTGTGGTACTCTCTTTTTAAAAAAAAATTAATTAATTTTCTCAACTTTGCCTCTTTGAGCATTTGCCTCGGGCCTGTCTGTATTACATTCCTTGCCTGTAAAAGCAAATATGCTGGTGTCAGAATTTTAAACTAACAGCAAAGCCTTTTTTGTCACCTGGATAAAGAGAGCCCATGCCCTGCAGCAGCAGTCATTCTGTCTGTGTTTGCAGGGGACAGTCTGTAACAACAATTGCCATTTCTCTTTCAAGAGGCAATATGTCTTCACCTAGAAAGATACTGCTCTACTTTAATTAATCTTTATCCTCCTGTTTTTTATCTGCCAGTGCCTGCAAGCACTAAGTTCCCTTTACTACAACCTCGTGATTCATAGAGATGTAAAAAGTGAAAACATTCTTCTTGGAATGGATGGATCTGTCAAACAGGGTAGGTATTCTTGGTCAGGCACAGCATTCCTGGGCTGTGGGTTGTGGGGCTGCTTAAGACTGACCACCAGTTCTCCAAGAGCAGTGCCTGTGGGAGTGCATGGACCACTGCTGCAAGCCCAGAGTGCTGCTGCCCTGTGCAGAGAGGGCTTGAGAGAAACAAGGTGTCAGGAATGGCTTTGGTTTGTGTGTGACCCTTCCAGAGGGTGACACTTACAGTCTTAAACTTCAAGTGAATAAAAGCCCCTGAGTGAAACATGGAAGTTTCTATAAGTGATTCCAAATGTCCTCCGTGACAGCCTTGAGGAATCGGAGCATAGCCACTTTTCCAGCTAGATTCAACTCCACATTCTCAGACCCGGAGTGGGAAATTCTTTTACTTGGTTACTTAATTCAAGCTGGCTTTATCAACACTGGGTTTCCTCCTCAGCTGATTTTGGCCTCTGTGCTCAGATGACTTCTGAGCAGAGCAAGCAGAGTTCAATGCTTGGGAAAGCTCAGTGCATGGCACCAGAATACGTGAATAAGGACACATATGGGACCAAAGCAGATATTTGGTTCCTTGGTATTGTGGTGATAGAAATGCTGCAAGGAGAACCACCTTACTCAAAGGAAATTCCTCTCAAGGTAGGGTGCAAATACTAGCAGATGCCACTGTCTCTCTAATCTGCCCCATGCTCTGTCTTCCCACGAGACAAAATCCCACTCACATCAGCTTGGACTAGTTCAACCAAGGCCCATCCACCAAAAGCTGTCCTTGGAGCACATCAGCATCTGGTGTAGCTTTGGCTACATCAATGCAGCCAAACCTCATAAGAGGAGTGACATGCTCCCACTGAAAAATGTCCCATTTTGGCCTTCAGTGATGCTTCAAATTTCTCATTCACTTTTTGAATTCTTCTTGAGCTGTGTCTCAGAATGAGAAGAAATGTTCAGTGACAAGTTTCTCGAACTGGGGAATTTGTATGAAAAGCATTTCAGCTCTGTCTGCAGGCACAGAACCCTTTTCAGTCTTGTACCAGTGCCAATTACTTACCTGAGCCTTTCAGGAAGTGCCTCTGATTCTAGCAATACTTCAATTATTCATTACCAAATAGTTTTCTAAAAGCATGTTTTAGCACAGGGATTAGCTTCATTAATGCATTCACCTGAGTATCAAAATTAGCAGAGAGTTACCACAGGGATAGTACGTAGAGAGTTACCATATTTTTTTTTCTGATTAGACCATTAAAAGTTTTTCTTTGACCACGGAAGTGAAACTCATTGAGAATTTGGAGCCAGATGAAAGACAGAGCTGTAGGTATCTCCTGTCTGCCTGAGCAGCCATTTCCATCATAAAATATTTGTGGATATAACTGAATGTGTCTGTGTTGAACAGAGCTTCCAAATTTTTCTGTTCCTTTAAGCAAGGAATAAGTTGATGGATTTCCTTTTTGACATCTGGTTACCATTTTTATCGGGAAGAGAGCAAAAAATTTAACAACCTTTTTTTTTTTTTTAAATGGAAGCTGTGCTTTAAAGACCAGTGAGAACTGCAGAGATGAATTGTATGTAACAATGCTTGGAAATAATGTGGTTAGACCAAATTAACTCTTTGAAAGAGCCTGCAAAGCCTGTAAAGTCAATCTTCAGGGCAGAAAAATGTGCTTTTGGCTGACATAGCTCCTACTAACTTGGTCAGCCCATGAAATCATCTGTCAAGGCAAGATCATTTGCATGTTGGGATAGCTGTGGCTGCTATTTTGTGGGTCTTTTTGTTGGTGCAGAAAAATCATCTCTAACCCTCTTCTGGGGAAGAAACTGCCACTGGAGGCCAGAGCTTGAAAAATGGGGTCTGTGTGAGCAGTTAGGGATATGAAGGAAAGAGGTGGTGCCACATGCTTCCTTTTTCTCTAGGCCATGGATCTCAGAGCTAAGAGAGGGATGCTGAAGCTGGAGAATGCTGAGCAGCTGTCTGCTGTGTTCCAGGGCTTTCTGACCTGCTGCTTGCAGACTGATGAGGACACTCCATGGTCTGATGAGCAGCTCCTGCAGGTAGAAGGCGAGGCAGCTGCCCAATGTACCAAGGGAAACATTGGTTTTCCCATCAGATAAAATCAAAGGCATCAGATGAACTTCCCCTTGTATTAATGCCCAGTCTGGGTGGTTTTCAAGAGAAAACTGAGTAGGATCATAGAATGGTTTGGGTTGGAAGAGACATTTAAAGGTCGTGTAGTCCAACTTCCCCACTATGAGTGGGGATATCTGGAAGTAGATTAGGTTGCTCAGAGCCCTGTCTGACCTGACCTTGAATGTTTCCAGGGATGGAGAACCTAGGACCTCTCTGGATAACCTGTTTCACTGTTTCCCCACACTTCTCTTGAACAGTTTCTTCCTCTGACTTAATCTGAATGGACCCTCTTTTGGTTTGAAAGCATTTCCCCTTTTTCATAGGCCCTGATAAAAAACCCATCCCCATCTTTCCTCATCTTTCTTAGAACCCCCTTGAAGACAGTATGACCTCCCCAGGGCCTTCTCCAGGCTGAACATCCCCAAGTACTGGAGCCTTTCCTCATAGGAGAAGTGTTCCATCCTTTGATCTCTTCTGTGGCTCTGTTCTGTGTTTTGGTAGCATGTTGAGTTTTCCCTGGAGGCAAAAGAACTGCAGTAGGATGATCCCAGCTATGGAGGCCTGAAATGGTGCTGGTGGTGAAGGAATCCAATGAAGCCATCCCAGCCAAGCAGTTCAAGACTTGGCTGTGGGAAGGAAGGGGTTGCTGGGGGGCTCCCTTTGAACATCAGAAGGGCCTCAGCTTGTCCCTCTTAGAGGTTTCTGACACCAAAAGAGGCATAACTGAGCAGGACTTGTCACAGCCCTTTTTGCTGCCTGGCACAGTTGATGAGTAGATGAGAACTGCGGCAGGGTTGCTGCCAGGTTTTGTGACAGACTGGGAGCTGCAGAAGGTGCCACTTGGCTGTGGTGCCAGCCAGCATAGGAGGTGCCAGGGGATGCAAAGGTGGATGCTGTTCTCCCTGCAAGTCACAGTTAAGTCTATCAGTGCTCCAACACTTATCTCCCTGCTCTTGGTGCTGAAAACCTCAGTGGTCTTCAGATGAACACATGGGCCCAGATCCTACTGGGATAAACATTTCTTAGTTGTCCTCTAGTTTCTTGAAGGACAGCTTGTGCTCGTCACCTCTTTTGACAACTAAAATAGCTCATGCCTACAAGAAAGGGGATCCCTAAGTCAATATTTTGTGTTTCGTGAAAGCAGAAAAATCCTGGACTGCAAGCAGCATTCCCAGAGTCTTGGCAGGGGAAATATTGCATCAAACTAGAGACAGCTTGATAAATGGATTAATAGAATTATGGGCCAAGCATTCCAGGTACTGGACATGTGTTAGCAAGGTGCTTGAAGATGGAGGTGCAGATTGTCCCTTCAGATCTATTTCTGCATCCTTCTGATATCTCGAGGAATAGTACTTGAGGCCATGAGAAAATGATTTTGGAAAGTTGTGGTTCATTTGTTTTCATTTCCTTTGGGCAGCATCCATTTTTACTCTCAGCAAAGCCTCTCTCCAGCTCATCCTTCTGATCACTGTGGCAAGGCAGATGAGGGAGGACAGGAGATGTGACAGTGATGGAACTGCTTTGTCCAGTGCCAGCAATGGGTGGCTCTCAGAATAAAAACTGTTTAAAACCTCAATTCAGTTGGAAGACACCCTTCCTTCTCACCCTGTGATAAAGTTGCACATTCACTTTTTAATTGTCACTTGTTTCTTAAAGATGCAAGGTCCCATTGCATCTTTAAGAAACAAGTAACAATTGCATGGGGAGGGGAGTTGGTATGGCTTGAGATTGGAGAAGGGTCTCTTTCTTTCCTAAACCCGCTGCTAATGGAGTCACTAAGACTGCACTGCTTATGGAATACAGCCCACTGGATGGGTTTTTCCCAGTCATGGTCCTCTTAGATAAGTAAGACAGCACATTTGCATTTCCAGCCATATACAGATGAAGAGTGTGGCAGATAAAATATCATGTGGAGATGCTGTAGCTCTGGAGGGTTTCAGCTCTCAGCCACTGGATTTGTACAACTAATATCAATGTCTTTGCCTGGATAAGAGATGAAAAAGCAGCAAGATCCATCAGTGCACTCTGAAAGAGCCCCCATCTGATGCAAAGCTGTCAATGGAAACATGAGAAAGCTGTCAACAGAAATGTGAGGTGGGAGTGGGCCCAGCCACTGCCAGCTCTGAGCCCCAGCAGAGCACAGAGCAGCCTCAGCACTGGCAGCCTGGAAGAAGGAGTTTGTAGCAGCAAGCAGCAGCAGAGCAGCTCTGAATGCTCTGTTATCAGTTATCCTGTATCAGAACCAAACTGGCCATGGGCTGCTCCCAAGGGGAATCGTAGCCATGCCATGGACTGTGCAGCCTGGTGGGATTGGACATCTTGGGTCTGTGCAGGTGTAGAGAAGAGCCAAAGAGAGGGGACTGGTGGTGTCACTGCTGAGGAGGCTGCTCTCAATTAATATTTGCAGCTAAATGTTAATTAACTGTCCTGGATTTCCTGGAAAGCACAACCAGGCCTGATTTTTCAGATGGCTGCTGAGGTGAGCCACTCTGGTTTCCTGAGCAGGGGATCCCTAGGGGAAGCTGAGAGAGCTCCCAGGAGCCTGCAGCTGACACAACAGTGGCTGACAGGACTTGGGTGTTGCAGGAGTGTCGCAGACATCTCTTTATGAAAAATCCTTTCTTAGGATTTTTTTCCCTTCTGAGAAGCTGAGGCCTCAGAAACAAAATGTAAACAATGCTTATCTGCTGCTGTGGAATGCAACAGGTGAATCCGTGATTGGTCTCATGTGGATGTTTGGATTTAGTGACCACTCATGGCAAAGCTGGCTCTCTCTCTGTCCAAGCCAGCTTTCCTTTCTATTCTTAGCTTAGCTAACCTTCTGAGATGAACATTTTCCTTCTATTTCTTTTTAGTATAGTTATAATGTAATATATATGTCATAAAATAATAAATCAAGCCTTCTGAAATATGGAGTCAAATCCTTGTCTCTTCCCTCATCCTGAAAACCCCTGTGAACATTGTCACACAGGAGCAAGGAGGGCCAAATGTCCATCCCCCCAGCCCTATAAGAAGCTCCTGGGGAGCTCCAGCATCCAGGGCAGGAAAACAGGCTGTGGCACATCAGATCATGCAGAAGTGCACCCAGGAAGGCACTGAAGATCTGCCAGCTTGACCAGGGAAAAGCAGATGGGGAGAAAGCCACAGCCTCTCTAAGCTCTGCACCCACCAGGACTGATGCAGCTCTGGGAGCTGAGCCCAGGAACTCCTCCACCTAGTGCCAGAGCTGCACTCTGGGAGGAGGTGAGTAGTTATACACTATATACAGATGTGTATCTATACACTTATCTATTTATCTGACCACCTAGTGCAGTATAAATTAGAGGGGTTTTCTTCCAAGCTCGATGTTCACAGCTCTTTGTGGCCAAATCCAAACGCTTTCTCAACTGTTCAGTGTTTGGAAGGTTGGCATGGGCTGATCCGTGTTTGTGCTGGATGTTGTAATTGCCTGGGCTCTTGGGAGTTTTCAAGCTTATTTTCTTCCTTTAGTTATCTCTCTTTCTGAATAGAAGGGACAATAATTAAAGACTCTGATTTTCAGGTTTTTGTAGCCTAAAGAGGAGCTGCCATCTTCCAAGGAAGGAAAACAGGGAGATGGAGTTGAGAGATCAAAAAATATCCCTCTTTTCTTTGCAGGATGTTTGAGACATATGAAATTTGTTCCTCTTTCTGCTAGAAACTTGCTGCTTTTGACTTGAAACAGATTTAAACTTCCAAAGCCACCTGAGTGATGCTGAGGGCAGTAGGAAGATCATTCCTCACAGCCCAAAGGTCTTATTGAAACCTCGACCATCAGAAGGAAACTGGCAAACCCACAGTGGGCAACATTTCATAAAGGTCAAAATTACACTTCCTTTTAACAGCATTTATGGAATTAAGGGAATTAAGAATGAAGGTTTGTTTTTTCTAACTTCCAGGGTGTTTGACACAACAAGAGGCAGGAACATGCACATGAGAAGCCATGGCCTGTCAGAGGAAGGGTCTCTCCCAGGGATTAAACCTTAATTTGGGGGTTTACTGGGGGTAGAAAGAGTTTGATAGGGAAACTCATGAGATTGCTTTTCTGCTTAGTTTATTAGCAAGGGTTATTGATTAGTAAATGAAAGAGTTTAGGGGTTGCTATGTTTGATCTTTTTGCCTCTGTTAAATAATGAAATTTTAAAAACTGTCACACTCAAACCAGACAGAAATTCAGAAAAGTAGAACTGACCAGTTGAATTGGAAATAAAGGAATTGGGTTGTTTTCTCACTTCCAGGATGACTGCCACAATGAGAGGAAGGAACACTTCTGTCAGAAGCCATCACCTGCAGGACAAGGAAGTGTCTTTTGCCAAGACTTAAAGAAGAATTTTGGGGCTAACAGAACTTAAGGATGGAACAAGGAAATTAATGAGCTTTACTATCTGCTTTTGTCATAAACTTATAGCCATGTGTCACATTTCAGATGTCACCTGCCCTGTTTTTTTAACATTTATTTTCTTTTTTCTACTTAATTTATGTAATTGTGTTTTGAATAATGGATGTAAGAGGGCTTGGGTTGATTATGTTTTATAATGTGTTTTTATAATGTTTTATAGTATGTTTTATTATAAGGTTTACTATTTATTATGGGTTTTTTTATTTATTAAATTATGGTTTTCCTTATTAAGTCATAATCTGTTTTTTTGTTAGTTAAAGCCAAATTTGTTTGCTTCCTTCATCTTCCAAATGCAGCATTGATTTGGAAAAAACCCAGGCACTCACTTTCTTCCCTTTGGCAAGAACCCAGCCCCTCACTCGGTGGGTGGGGAGTATGGAGATGGATCCTTCTTCCTCCAGCCCGTGGGATTTTATCATTTTTTCCCAAGAATGCTGAAGAATAAGCTTGAAACTGCAAACCCTTCAAGCCTGGGGACTGAGTCAGGTTTAACTTGCTGTTGTATGGAAGCTCCTTTCCTTTCCAGTCCAAATGTAAACATTTCCTTCATTTTGCTATTTCAAATCCTTTTGCCGTGGGGTTCCCTGGGGATGGATGCCAGGGTGTTGCCTTGTTTATTTTACCAGCCTTTGCTGCTCCCTGTACTCCCGGTGGTGCTGCAGCCCCTGCTTCAGTGGCTCCCCTCGCTCCTGGGAATCTGACTAGCAGCACAGGACACTCAGGTTTCAGGCTCCAAAGACAAGCAGCAGGTTTTACTCCAGTAAATCAGAATGAGCCAGCCCCAGATCCCACTGCACCATCCTGTACTTGTTGGAAATGAGATAACTTTCCTAATTATTGGTTTTAATTAACTTATTGATTAATTGTTTTAAAAACTATAAGTAGTGTATTAGTCTTTAGCAGTGTAATTTTCCGTTTTAGCCAGCATGTACGTAAGTTTTTTTCCTACTGACTGTTATTGTTAGAGTGTGATTATTCGATCCCCAAAAATTTTAAGCTATGATGAACTAACCCTGATAAGCTTCAATGAAAAAAGCCCTCGGGAGTTAAAGGCTGGACATCTGGAATCCAGAATTTATAGCCTGCCAAGGACACGTAGAAGTAACCAGAAGGTAAAGAAGAGACTAACAAAGGTGATTCAACATGTTCTGGAGACCCCCTGTCAGGGAAAAAGATAATAAGAAAACTAAAAGATGTAGATCAATTAGCATGAAAAGTGAGAAATCAATAACCAATAGAAGATAAAATAATAATTGGTGAAAAAAATTGTGAAATTTAGAACCAATGAATATTAACTTCTTTGCTAAAGATGTATAAATAAGTGAAAAGTTTTGCAAGTCATGTGCATCTTGGTGGAGCACCCCAGCCCGGAATAAACTAATGCCTACTCCCTAAGACTACAAAAACAGTGCCAGAGAGTTTCATTTGTGCTGATGCTTTTGGCAACATACTGGCAAGTCTCTGGGAATCAGCCGGCAGCAAAACTCCAGAAGCTGTCAGTGAGTTTCAGAAGTGACTGTGGGAACAGGACTGCAGGCACTCAGTGGGAATGGTGGCGAAGTGAGCAACATCCACACGCACACACAAACCAGACTAAGGGCTCTTCCTCCTCTTGGGGCTCCTCCCGGGCTGTGTAAGCTCTCAGCTGCATCTTTGCTACCCAGGAAGGTTTAAAAATGGGACTCAGAGTGTTTACAGCCATGTGCCAGGAAAAACAGGAGAATCATCCCTATTCCCTGCAAAGACAAAATGCAGAGTCCAGGCTGGCAGAGCTGACAAAAAAGGCTGGCAACAAACCAAGCTTCAAAGCCTGGCTGGGGACACGTTGGTGCTCAGCCCTCCTGTGGAAAGGAATCAAACACCAGTGACCTTTGATGTTTTATTTTGGTTTGGTTTTGGCTTTTGGTGTTTGTCTTCCCATAGGAAAGAGGATCTGGAGTTCGAGGTTTCTCAGCCGTTCAAGCCTGAAGTGTGAAATAACAACAACTACTTAGATACAACATTTCCAGCACTTGCACCTGCAGGGCTCAGATTTTGGGCTCAGAAGGGCAGGCTCAGCTCAGTAATTCCTGAGAGCCCCTGCTATAAGGGTAGCCACTGCAATGAGGAATTCTGGAGAAGTTCACCGGCCTCCATCCTGTGGCTGCCTCTGATGAGAAATGTAGACAAATAGTTCAAGTATTAAATGTTACTAAGAAATAATTTTCTTCATGGTTGGTCATTTAGGTCACACACCTACAAATGCACTGATACTCAGCCTAAGAAAGCAAAGGGATAGAGAACTGTTCTTACTAGATCCAGAAAGCACAGGGTTAAATGTCATCTAAAGGAAAGGTAAATACTGGAACTCTCAGGGGCTTGGGGTTTTTTTTTTTTTGTTGTTGTTTGTTATTTTATGGGGTGTGGAGTTTTGTTTTATTTTTAATTACCTGTGACTTCTCAATTTAAAAATAAAAAAGAACAGACAAAGATCTGGGCCTTCACCATTTGTCTAGTTTGGAAGCCATGCTAGCATTTTAAATGGCTCTACACGAGTGTTTTCCAAGCTGGAGGGTTCTCCAGCCCCAAGATTGCCACTGATCAGTGCATGAGTCCACCAAAAGCAGCAGAGAGAGAGCAGCTGGTCCAAATCTAATTGTGAAATCTGAGAGGTTGCATATTGTCATAATGCAAATAATCTCTATGTGTCAGACTGAAAGAACAATTCTAAAGAATTGCTTGAATAGATTAGGAACTTTCAAATTCTCTGGATCTACAGCCACAGCTTTTCCCACTTACTAATGATTATAAATTAATTAATGTAGCTGGACATCAGAAAATGTCCCAAAGCACTGCACAGAACCAGTGGAGGACGCACTGTTGGCATTCTATAGCTCTATAGCTAACATTTGAAGTATGCTTTTCTGGCAAGTATCCAAAAAAAAGCGCAAAACCACTTCCCTTATAGATCTTCCACATTATTTTTCCTCAGGAAACCAAACATCGAACAGAAACAAGAGGCAGAATTGGTGCTTACAATTCTGCAACACCTTCTAACACCATATCTAAAACTCCAGTTTCAAGGGAAATAATGCCCAGAATTGTAGGAGTATTCCAACAATGCACTTATTACTTGACATCACAATATGAATGCATGAACCTATGTCACAGGTTTTGCAGAGAAAAACACACACCAAAAAAAAATTGGAGGGTACAAGAGATTGATTTAGAACATGTGAAAAATGTATATTTTATGATTGGCTTTTTGCAAATATTAAAATGAATATTATATGTGTTGTGTTAGAAAGTTAGGTTGTATTAATTTTCTTAAGAAGTGTGTTAAATGTAGTTTTAGGTTATAACGTAATGTTACAATAGAAACTATGCTATGTAGGATACTTTTTTAAAAGAAAGGACTCACAGCGAGATAGCAGCCACAGGACACCTAGATCTTTCAGAGAAAGGGAATTTATTGCTCTCTTATCAGAGGAAATGAACTTCTTCCCGCCTTGCTCAGCCTCGAAGGCGCTGTTAGGATTCAGAGGAAGAAGCTGACACTGACCAGACAGAATTCTGTGTTTGAATGGAATTTATGCATCATGTATGAAGTGTATGAATATGCAACAGGCTATTGTTTTTAAGAGTTAATCCTCTGTTAACGGGTGTCCTTTTTCAGATTTGTGCTGCCCAGAAAAAGGTACCCGGACGTCTGTAACTCTTTGTTTCTATTGTCTCATATCGTCCTAATCCAGATTGTCCAAAATTTTTATTACTCTAATTATATTGCTGTTTTTATAGCCATTTTATTGCTATTAAACTTTTAAAATTTTAAAAACAAGTGATTGGCGTTTTCCAGAAACACCATATCTAAACCCTCAGTTTCAAGGGAAATATTGCCCAGGGTGAGGTTTTTTTGTGGTGTTTTTTTTTTTTTTCACGCATTCATCGCAATATGGATGCGTGAACCTATGTCACAGGTTTTGTAGATAAACGCACACCAAAAAAAAAAAAAATTGAAGGGTACAAGAAATTGATTTAGAACATATATTTTCCAAAAAAAACCCCTAAATTGTGGACGGCAAAAAACCCCAATTCTCACGGACACTGGGGAAAACACTTTGAGGAAAAGTTTCCTTGCAGACACGACAGAGGCTGGAAGCAGCTCCGGCTCCGGCCGGGCAGCGGCACCCAGGGCAGCGGAGCAGCCGGCGCTGTGCTCGCTCCTCCCCGCCGCGGCCACGCTCCCTCCCCGGGGTCGCCTCTGCCCGGCCCTCGCATTGCCCCGCCCGCTTTCCCTTCCCTCCTCCCGGCCGCGGGCCGCCTCTGCCCTGCCTTCGTCCCGGCCCACCCGCTTCCCCTCCCCTCCTCCCGGCCCCGGGCCGCCTCTCCCGGCGGCGGCAGCGACGTGGTTCTGTGCGGTGCTGTGCTGTTCTCTGCTGTGCGGTGTCGGAGGCGCAGCCATGTGGGTGTCGGCGCTGCTGGCGGCGCTGCTGGCGGCGGCGGGCGCGCAGTACGAGCGCTACAGCTTCCGCAGCTTCCCGCGGGACGAGCTGATGCCGCTGGAGTCGGCCTACCGCTACGGGCTGGACCAGTACAGCACCGAGAACTGGCCCGAGAGCGTCAGCTACCTGGAGGTCAGCATGCGGCTGTACCGCCTGCTCCGCGACAGCGAGGCCTTCTGCCACCGCAACTGCAGCGCGGCCGCGCCGCCGCCCGCGCCCCCCGCGCCCCGCAGCGCCGCCCTGCAGGAGCTGCGCATCCTGTCCGGCGTGCTGCGGCGGGCGCAGTGCCTGCGGCGCTGCAAGCAGGGCCTGCCCGCCTTCCGACAGGCGCAGCCCGGCCGCGAACTGCTCGAGGAGTTCCAGCGCCGCGAGCCCTACAAGTACCTGCAGTTCGCCTACTTCAAGGTGAGCCCCCCGCCCTCGCCTGCCTCTCCTTGATCCCTCCTCCTTTCTCCTCCCATCGCTCTGCTGTCCTGCCTCCGCTCCCCCCGCCTCTGTCGGAGGCTCTCAAAGTCTCGCCTGGTGCGGTGTCACCCTCCAGGCACGCCAAACGCCTGTCAGTGTCGTGGTGTGCCCAAATGCTTCGTGCACCCGATGCTCGAAAAGCCTCCTGTCATGCCCACCTCTCACCTGGCCCTCGGAGCAGGTTACTCTGGGCCACAACCTCATTCCCCATCACCTCCTCCTCCGCACCAGCTCTCATCTGCCTCGCCTCCATTTCTTCCTTGCCCCCCTAGACTGTCAGCCCTACCTTTTGTGATCCTCTCCTTGGCGAACCTTTCAGTTGTTTCTTCCCACTCCTGTAACCCACAGTGGGATTAGCCTGTGCCTTGTCTTTCCCCCTGCTTATCCACATACCATCCAGCTCCCTCTTCACTCGTTTTTTACAACTCATCCAGCACATCCACCCCCTAGAAACAGCCTTTCCACTTCTTCCTAGAGGTCGGGCCACTGGATGCTGCCTCTGTGTCCAGTAGCTGTGTCATTCCTGCCCCTCTCTTTCCATCTTTCCGTCTGCCTTACTTTCTAACTTCTCTGGAACCTTTTTCAGACTCTTCATGTCACAGCTCTGCTATTGCAAGCGATCTTCACTGCTTCTTCTCCTTCAGCGTGCCCACCTTCTTCACTTGCTCGTTTCTGGTCCAGTTCTTTCAAGTGCAGCAGCCTGGCCCAGCCTGTGACTTGCCCATAGCCTCATGCCTGGAAAACTCCAGTTTCATTACAGCTGCAAGAAGGAACGAAGCAAAAATTGGCTGCTGAAGTGGGACACTATAATACCTTGGAATGGTATTTACCTTTTGCTCTTGGGTCAGCCAAGACTGGGGACACACTTCTCTTAACAGATTTCATCCTGTTGTTCTAGCTTCTTATCATTCTTCTGTCCAGGATCTTATTGGTTATTTTCTCCCTTCTCATCTTCATCTTCTGTTCTCTATATCCAGGTCCATCTGTCCTGCCATCCCCTCAGACACTGCAGTTATTTGCATTTGAGATTAACAGGAAGGAAACAAGCTGAGCTCTTTGGTTAGATTGTTTTCCCTTTTAGAGATTCACTCCCAACATATCCCAGTATACACTACATAGGTTATATGCTTGTGCATTATTTTGAGATTGCCTCTTGAAAACACACATCTTCTAAACTGTTGCTGTGCCCTGTTTTTAGGAGTGCTGTTTCCTCAGCAGTTTTTCCAAACACTCACAGGGAAATGTGTTCTCATGAAACCAGAACAGCATCCACATGCACAGCGTCACACTGGAGTCTAATGCCTTCCCTAAGACCATACCAAAGAACTTGATACATTTTAGCCTCTGGAGAGGGCAGGAATTCCTCGAATTCTCAAAGCTATATATGGATACCAAAATGACATCATCACAAATGTTTCCTCTTCTTATCTTAATTTAACTATTAATTCCCCCCTTGTGGCGTGTACAAAGTTTGCACTGTACAGATAACACCAAATATAATCTCTTATCATTTTGAATACAGTCGAGTAACTGCCAGGTAGGAATGTGAGAGGGAAATTGGAGGAATCCCTCCCCCTCCCTTTTAACTCTTTTTTTCAATCACATTTGCATTGAGTTTCAGTAGTAGTTTGGTGGTTTTGCTTTTAGTGTCTGTTGTTTATATTGTGTTTCATACTGGATTTGTAGTTCAGCTTTGAGCCCTTATCTTTCTCAGGGAGTTCTAAATGTGCCTTCCAGAGCTACAAACTGCTGCATCCAAAGGGCTTTTTCCTGGCTGGTGGTTTCTGTGAAAGGAATGTCCTTTCCCCCACCCCTCCACCCCCCCAACAGCATTTAAAGTAGAGGAAGAAGTGGGAGGAAAATACTTTATGTAATTTTTTAGAGTAACCATGTGTGTATTCAGGTGGGCTCACAGAGAAATCTGCCACGTTGTAAGATTCTGGGAGTAGCTGCTCCTGCACTGCTGCTTGCTCCTCTGGAGGGAGCTTTCTCAGAGCCACTGAGTTCACTTAGTGTGTGTTTCTACAAAACCTCTTTTTATTTTATTTTTTTTCCTAAGAGGTGAAAATTAAAACCAAGAGTGAATCATGGACCTAAATAAAAATGAGACTTGTCAGCTTACCAAAGAAGCAGGGTTACAGCTAGAGCACAGAGGAAACCAGGCATGTGACGAAAGTGCAGCTGAGATTTCCCTTTGCATTTAGCACGGTCGGGGCGGACTGGAAACACGTAGTTTTGGGACAGCCAGGAAGGGCAGCTGGCAGAGCTCCAGTGCTGGGACATTCCTAGCAGCACAGCAGCAGTGGCTGGGTTCAAGTTTTGCTGCTGTGCAGCCATCCCTTATGTTCCTTTCCAAAATGAAAGGGCACCTTTCATGGGTGTGAGCAGAAGGGTGCGTGTGCACACTGTGACTCTTGCTCGTGGTTTCACACGTGTGCTGCCAGAAGCTGTTTCACTAGTGAGTAGGGTTCTATAGGAGTTTATTAGATTCACTGAAAATTGTTTGAATTCTGGTTTACTTTTTTGCTCCTGTCAGTAACATAAATGAGGTCTGTAGGAAACTGGAACAGAGATCTTACATTAGCATGGAAGTTCTGTGTCAGAGTAACATAGATGTGTAAATAACAACTGCTCCATCTGGGTAGCAGTGGTCATGCAGCCACGTCTCTTGACCATCATTTCAGTATCACTATGAGGCTCAGTGGTTAGTCAGTCTGCCTTTGCAATCAGCTTTGTGGTTTGTGTAGGTCTGGTGATCTGCATCTCCTTTCTCCTAAGTATGACAAGGTTTTATTGGCTATTTTTAATCTTTCCTGCGTTGGAGTTTTACTAGTAGGTAACATCTGTATTTTGATGTTGTATATATACACTGAACAGCCTGGAAAAGGGGTTTTAACAGTTCACAAATACCCCAAACTTTTGCTTTCTCACTCTTCCTAAATATGTGCATATACTATATAATTTATGAAAATATGCATGTGTATGTATATATATATAAAATTTAAGGAATCCTAAATGGCACGCACACAGAAGTACATACATCTTTGGTACATACAGTTGTAAATGAGAAATGCACACGTCACAAAGTATATCTAACAGGGATTAAAGTTAATTAAAAAATGGGCTCAGAAAGTTGCTTTAGGACTCAGTTTTTGACCAAGTCTCTGCACTTTGTAATGCCACCAGGAAGACATATTATTTTAATAATGTCTTCTGTGCTGCTGGGCAAATAAATGACATAAACACATACAAACAGTGAAGACTCCTGACTACTATCCATTGGTTAGCATCAGTACTTGCTGTGAGATTAATCCCTCGCAGGAGCCCTGGTATTTTGCCTTGTCAGCTCTATGAACAGGGGAGGGGCAAGGGATAAAACCTAATCTTTTTGATTTACAGCAGTCATCTATTCTATCTGCAAAAATGATAGATTTCTGAGTAAATTGTTCACACTCTTCTAGGAGTAAAACTGAGAGGAATTATATCAGTTTTACTGTACAATTGTATCTGCTGTGCTCTCAGTAGAAGTAAATTTGTGAGTTTAGAGAATTCAAGAAAAGTCATTGAGAAAACTGGGAACCTTTGAACTGTTTTGTTTTGTTTTCTCTGGGTAATTTTTTTTTTTTAACAGCTTCTTTTCCCTATCCCTGTTTAGGCTAATAATCTTCCAAAAGCTATTGCAGCAGCTCACACATTTCTTCTGAAGCATCCAGATGATGAAATGATGCAAAGAAATATGGCCTACTATAAGAGCATACCTGATGCTGAGGAGCATATTAAAGACTTGGAGATAAAGCCTTATGAGGTATGGTTTTTATTCCTTAGGGTCTGCTCTTTTGGGACTGTTCTATTACTCCTCTTATTGGGTGAGATTCAGGGGTCTCATTTGCTTATGTGTTCTCAGTTTTTAGTCTATTTTTGTCATCTCAGTCGTCTTTGTTCTGCCTCCCTGGTGCATTCAGTAATTCTCACCTCTGCTGCACTTCATTGTTCCACAAATGAGTCACAGCAAATCAGAGAGTGGCGTACCTGAAAGCTGCTACATGCAGATTGCTGCTGGAGCTAAGCAGGTGCCTGGTTATCCAAATTCATGAGTGCTGTCGTGGCACAGCTGAAAATAGCTCAGACATTTGGCTTTAAGATTCCATTGAAAATCTCTGTCACAGCCTCACACTGTTGCTTCTCTCCAGCGGGCTTTTCTTTTGATTGGAAATGGAGTGACATACTCTGCTCTCTGGGAAATACCTGTTAAAATCCATTAGTCTCCTGTGTTTGTTCTCACATCATCTGGAGAGCAGCTCATCCAGAAATGTGGAGACATCACTTGCTGTGTCTGAGTTTACACAACACTTCTCACGGGTCACTTCCTGCCGATTCATTGCTGCCAATTTCGCAGAATCTCTTTGTCAGGGCGGTGAGAGCGTACAATGGCGACAACTGGCGCACGTCCATCTCGGACATGGAACTGGCGCTTCCCGAGTTCTTCAAAGCCTACGACGACTGCATAGCAGCCTGCGAAGGCTCCCGAGAGATCACAGACTTTAAAGACTTCTATCTTTCCATTGCAGGTCAGTGGTTACCTTGAAACATGAAGGAAAGGTGTCCCTAAAGTGCCTTTCAGTTTATTCATAGGATTGGTTACCCAAGCCCTGTTCCTCAGTTTAGGAGTTTATTAGATTCACTGAAAAATGTTTGAACTCTGGTTTACTTTATGCTCTCATCAGTAACATAAATGAAGTCTATCAGGAAACTGGAACAGAGATCTTACATTAGCATGGAAGTTCTGTGTCAAAGTAACATAGATGTGTAAATAACAACTGCTCCATCTGGGTAGCAGTGGTCATCCAACCAGGTCTCTTGACCATCATTTCAGTATCACTTTGAGGTTCAGTGGTTAGTCAGCCTGCCTTTGCAATCAGCTTTCTGTTTTGTGTAGGTCTGGTGATCTGCATCTCCTTTCTCCTAAGTATGACAAGTGTTGGCTATTTTTAATCTTACCTGTGTTAGAGTTTTACTAGTAGGTAACATCTGTATTTTGTGTCTATAGTGCAAAAAAAAATAAAAATCCATTGCTTTGAAGAGGGACATCAACTTTTTTGATTGTTGTCGTAATAGCACATGCACATTTCCTGTGCTCTTTGGCAGCGAAAGAAACAAGTAATTTGTCCAGTGCTCTGACATCTCAGTGTTGTTGGAAATACTTTTGTGGAGAACGCCTGCATGTTTTCTCAATAAACTTAGAAATTCTCTTGCTCTTTTTGTGTTTTAAGTTGCCCTAAGGGAAAAGATTCCAACTTTTTGTCCTAAAGCCGTAATATGTCTTGGTGAGGGGAAGCTTTTGTGAAGCTTTATACATGAGCAGCTTCAGTTTCTCATGGTGTGCAGCTGGTATCCACCAGAGCAGCTGACATGGAATAGATATTGCAGGCTATTTCTCAAGCCTTGACTTGCTCTTGGATCTTGGGTAAAACATGCAGGGGTCTAGGATAACAAAAACAGAGTGAAGCACAAATCACAGGAGGTAAAGCAAAAGACAGAGACTTTGTTCCCCAGTGGGTCAGAGCTCTGACATCAGGACAATCCCCAAGCCACTGTGAAGAGCAGTGTGTTTGCTTACCTGTGCTTGACACTTACTATCATCCTCCCTCTTCCTCCTGGGATGGGAAGGACAATTCCCAGCAGCAGTGATGGGAAGGAAAGGCAGGAATTACAGCATGATGTCACCATGGCCATGTTCATGCATTTCAAGTATTTCGCTCTTGAGATAGGAACACTCAAATTTATTTGCACTGCCTGGGCTGAATCGTGCTTGTGTTCCAGGGAGGGATATTCTGCCTCCAAGGGTCTGCAGGAAGCAGATATAGCAGTAAGTGTTCACCAGAAGTGTTTGGCTCTTGCCCTAGGCATGTATTTATCACTGAGCAGAGAGTTGTGTTAGGAAGCCAGCTGTCCTCATTGCATGGGATCACTTCCCTGAGGGACACACCTCTGGCTTTAACTGCTGGCTGGAATTGAGCACTACTGTGTCTGGAGATTCCACTGCTCTTGTAAAAGATGGATCTGGGAATTTCATTTGGCCAGTTATTTTTAATTAGTATCAGCAGTTATATTTAGTTAACCTCAGTATTTTTCATGTTAGTAATTGTCAGGGATGAAAAGTTCTTTTGTCTTGGTCAGAAATTTGCTGCACAAGCTTAGCTAACTTGCTTTCACCTGCCAAATGTGGCTTAGAGGGAAACTAAGACTTTAAAATATTTATTTTCTGTGCTGTTGATGAATGTGATATATTTGGAAAATGCTTGAAATTTTTTGCTGGAAGGTTTTCTTGAAATGCATTTTCTTGAAGATAAATAGTCCTATATTCCTACAGCACCTATAGTCCTATATTATATATAGCAATAGTCTTGCATTATGTATAGCAATTTTTAGACTGGGTGAGCTTGTGAACTTACATGTTCCTGGCTGAAAGTTTTTCTGTGGTGAGCAGCATATTCTCCTCTTTCTTCTGCCTTAAAACATCCAAACTCTGGGCCTGTAAAGCAGCCATCTCTGGAGGTTTATTTTGCAATCACCTGCTGTATCTGTCTGTGACACAGTTGTACTCAGCACCACGGGGGCCTTCTTAGTGCAATAATGCAATGAAATTGCCAAGGTTTGCAAAATTTAGAAATACAGCTAGGACATAATGCAGTACTGTGTAATACTCTCTAAAACCCACCAACCACATACTGCCTGTAGGTGTCAGTGAAACCTCAGTGCTCAGCTCTCTGGAATTCCAGCTCTGATGATGCCTTAAAAGTCAGGCACACAGATTTTTGCAGAAGGGCCTAGTACCAACACTTGATTCACACTTCAGATGGAATTGTAGATTCTGAGTACTTCCAAGCAGCAAGAGCCAGAGGCACAGGACCCAGGAGAGCATTACAAGGCCAGATTTTAATGGGTGACTAATGGGAGTGATTATAACAATTTGCTCTGTGCTATCCATATCCTCTGTTGCTGTTTTCTTCCTTCCAGACCATTATATTGAAGTCCTTGCATGCAAAGTGCAGTGCGAGAGCAATCTGACACCCATTATTGGAGGCTTTGTCGTTGAAAAATTTGTGGCCACCATGTACCATTACTTGCAGTTTGCGTATTATAAATGTAAGTAGTAATTTTTTGTGCTTAAATAACACTGATGTTGGATGATGTGGGACGGATTCCATTCGTAATACTTTCCCTCTAATTTTATGCTTCAGAATATAAGTAGTGCCCTCCAGAATCTTCATTTTACACTTTTCTGGGACAGAAAATCTAAGTTTCCTGATGTCTTTTGCACCCTGTTATCACTGTAGTTAACACACATGGGACAGAATTTCTTCCACAGACAAACCTACAGAGTATTTCATACTATTTGATTTTTTTTCCTAGTGGATTCTTATCATCCTGTTAGAATGGGGCTAAATAGATTTTGAAGAAAGAGGGGACCACTTAAAAGAAATTGTAGTATTCATTGCTCAGTGATGACATGCTTGATAGGTAAATTAATCAGTGAAAGTTGTGGTTTCTTGAGAAACTGCTTGCACTGTAAAGAGCACATGTAGCCCTTACAGCTGTTCCTGCAGGCTCCAATATCAAAGGGAAGGCACATCAGCCATGTAGCATCAAGCCATTAATGACTCTTGCTTGTGTTGTTTGACTACACACTTAACACCCTGACTCTTCCCTCTTTATCAAAGTACAGAGAAGTAGGGAGGAGTTTAATATATATATTTTTTATTTCTTAAATAAATGCCCCAGTGTGTTTTGCCAAGCTGTGGGTTGATACTGGAATACCTGGGAGGAACATTTGGTTAGGATTTTCGTAGAAAACCATCAGAGGTTGGTGATGAGTTGATTTTTGAACCATGGCCTTATGTGTTTTAGAGCAAAAATAGCACATAGTTTCTGGGGAGCAATTTTTTTTCCTCTATGCAGCTGGTGAGGAGGTAGAGCATGGGCTGTGTTTCCATTTGAGTTTTCCAGACCTTAGATAATAACAGGAATTTGTTCATTTACCTTACCTGGATTTTTTTGGTGTGTGTTTCTCAATTAGTGAATGACATGAAGAATGCAGCTGCTTGTGCTGCCAGTTACCTTCTGTTTGATGAAAAAGATGAAGTAATGAAACAGAACATGGTCTATTACCAGTACCACAAAGACAAGTGGGGACTTAAAGAGGAGGATTTTCAGCCCAGATCGGTAGGTGGATTACCTAAAATGCCTTCTAGACACATTCAAATATTTCTCTGAAATTCAGTGGGAAAATGTGAGATATCTTCTGGTTCTGGAGTTTAACATGTCCTGTTTTATTAAAATCATATAGAAAGTTGTACACAGAGGTGCAGTGTGTCATGTAAACAGTGAATGCCATTGTAACTCTTCCCTTTCTGTTGAAACATGCTATGATAGCATATAATATATGATGAGAAGTAAACCCATGCTGGTACTTCTCTGACACTTAGGCATATTTATGTCTTTATGTACCTTTATAAATAAAGCAGCTGGCCCCTGAAATCTCTGATGATGAAATCTCTGAGTGACATTCAGGCTTTTGTGAATCATTATTTGCCAACACATGGTTGCCCACTCGCTTGTTATTTCAGGTTCTGTGGGCACTGGAATGTGGCTGAATATGGTAACTCCGGCTAAACTGGCTTTCCACTTACTCCATTTAGAACACAGTTGGGTGGATGAGGATGGAAAGAGGCTCAGGACTGCATTTCATCTAATTATCTAAATTAAAATGCTTGCTGCAAAGAAGACACCAGTCTGTCCAGCAATAGTTGTCATCTGACTTTGGAAGACTATTTAAAAAATGGGTTTCTATGCTGTTCTTAAATTTCCATGTCCAAGGAAATTTTACAGCCTGGACCGTGACATCAAATTGGACTTTCTAATGTTTCTTGTTACCAGGATTTAAGTCATGCAGCTAAATTGTGGCACTCACTGACTGCTTAGGCATCAGTCATATGGGCTGTACATCTAGTTAGTCATTAGCAATACATGTTCCACAAATTAAATTTAGTGCCTTCCAGTCATGCCTCTTAGAGCACACACTTTATTGGCACAGTGGGAGCCCAGGCCTGCCCTGCGGGGCCAACTGAGACAAAAGGCAACAAAAATGCATTTGGTCCTTTCAGGCAGCAGCAGCAGCAAGTCTGAGCTCCCAGGGGAAGGGGACTGCTCCTTTGTCGCTGCTTTTGGGAACAGAATGGTGCTTTGAGACCATATTGGAGACAATGTTTGGTGGTGGTGGGAGTGAGGGGTAGCAACAGTATGAAACTGCAAACCACAGGCACGTTTGGCATACGAGTGCAGAGGGGGCAGAACAAGGGCCCTACACATGCACTCTGAATGTTTCATTGATGACTTCTGGAGCTGGGCACTACAGATAATTTGATTTTAAAATACAAAATATTAAATGCACACAGCTGTATTTTCTTGTACTTTGATCTGTGTAGCTGTAAACAGAAGTTGCTTGCTGTCCTAATCACTTGCCTCGAAAACCATGATGCCTCTGGTATATTTTCTAAAAGTGGTAATGGGATGACAGCAACATTTGGCTCTGGCACTGACCTTTATATGTTCTTGTGAAAGAGGGGGTCTCCTGTTTTCTTCCCCAAGAGGAGTTAAATGGAATAATCAAAGTAGATGGCAGCTGGTACTCACAAATGTGACCCTATGAGACTGAGCTACCCTGTGCAGTGGGGAAGTGAGGAGGGACAGGTGAGTGACCTTGCAGAGTTCCCCTGCAAGGTTGGGGCTCAGGCTGGTGAGTCATTATCATGCAGAACAGCTCCGTGGGTCTCTTTCCCAGAACTGCCTGCTGCCACAGCCAGCGCAGGGAGACAGAGCCTTTCTCCCGTCCAAAGCCCACTGGAATGCAGGCACAGGCTGCTGCTCAGCCCTGGCAGCCTCCTGCCTTATTCTCAGGCCTGCCAGTGCTTTGAAACGTGAGAAGGAGGAGAGTGCTTTGTTCTTGCAGTGAGGAAGCCTGTGCTTAGGGAGATCCACGGAAGAGTTTGGAATGGGCTGTTTGCTGTTCTGCTGTTTCCTTTCTCATCCCTGCCTGGATCTGCCTTTGCTAGGTCTGGGTGTGACCTCCCTGGGATGGTTTCAGGAGGCATGTGATGGCACTGGCCTGTCTTGCTGCCCTAAAGTAACAGAATTTTGGGTTTTTTTGATAGGAGGCAGTTCGGTACCACAACATTACCACGCTCCAGCTGGAATTGTATGAATTCGCGAAGGAACATCTGATGGATGATGATGAGGTGAGTTTGCCAGAAATGAAATCAGGGTGAAAAAAGCAGCAATCACATTTAAAGTGAAGATGATACATAGCTGTAATTCCAGGGTTTCACTAATATGGAAAAATCTTCTTGTAACCACGACCAATTTATAATGAATTTTTGTTTGGTAAGTGGAATATAAGAACAAACCCAAAGAACATCATGTACCATTAAAAAAAACATGGACAGAATTAACACAAAGGTAAATGTATAATGCACTGAGCCCACAGAAAAGAAAGGAAACCCAGTTTTCGAATTGTAACACCAGGGGGCAGAGAAATGGTGCATATATCTTTAAACCAAATGTTTTTCTGGGTTTGGTGTTTTGGAGGGGGCTGGGAGGGGGTGTGGATTTTTTTTTTTTTCTGAATGTTATTTAAATTAGATTTAAAGGTCCTTACAATTTTGTCCAGAAGTAACCACCTAAATTGTAGTTTTTGTCCAAAGAAAGTCTTGTTATCTGTTATTTTTTCTGCTTAGTGGCATTTTGGTCACCCAGTAATGCTTTATAGATGGTTGGAATTCGTGGTCAAATAACACATAATGACTACTATTTACACTGGAAAATATGTAAGAAGGGATTTTTTTTTACTTTGGTGCAAGAAAAATAGTTTAATTGTTGAAAGGGCTGAACTGAAATTAAAGTATAATTCATGGGAGGTTTTGGATTGCCTTTTGCTTTGTTTTTGGGTCCTTTCATTTAGAGGTTTAGAAAAATCTTCAAATGATGGAATGTTGCTGGCATTGACAAAGACAGAGCTGTGCTCAGCTGTGACATGAGGCAAGGGTATCTGTAATGAGCACTGCCGAGGTCTGTTCTAGTTAGAAAGATGATTAGAAGATGGCTTATGTTAAAGAATTAAAACACCTTTTCAATTTTTGTTATCCAAAACACAGGGAGTGAGAATCTTTTACAGCAGAGAAGTAATGTCTGTGCTGCCTTCAGTATTCTTGTGATCTGAAAACAACTCTATGTAAAATTCCATTGCAAGGTTACCAGACTTCAGGAAGACTTTCCATTGGGATAAAACCCCCTGAAAGACAGTTTAATAAGCTTGCTTTAAGGTTAAGCTTAGATGAGGACTGCTCTGTATGGATTTTCATCAAGGTGTGAAATACTTGAGCGCTTTTTATATTCCCTTGTTGGTTTGTGCTTTGTCCATGATGTTTTCTTATGTTAGGCATCAACTTAATTTGTACTTTTTTCCTTCTTTCCTATCTGCTACTTCAAAACACAGGGATGATTAATTAAGAAGGGGAGTGAAGAAGCCCTTTTTGAGGGTTTTCCCCATGTGTTGTTAGGAGAAGGGGTTATGGAACCATCTTCAGCACTGTGTGTAGAATGAACAAGCATTCAGCTGCTGGCATTCATTCCTGCAGCCCCTTTCACCAGGGCAATTACAAATGACCTTGCAATCTGCAGGAGGGTGGTGCAGTGTAAACCTCAGTTAAACTTTTGGGCTGACAAGGAAGTCACATTACACTGGATTATATGTTTGGGTTAAACAACCAAAATTACTGGGCCTGCTTATGCTGCAGATACCCTTACCTCACACTCTCTTTGTCTGGGAAAGTTACCATTCTTCTTCTCCTCAGGGGAAAAGCTGAAGGGCTTCTGTGCCCTCCCTTGCCAGGGCCCAAAAACCTGGGGAGAATGGAGGCTGTCTATGCCTCTGGCTTGGCTCTGGCTTTTGGTAGTGAACTCATAAATCGCTGGCTACCAGAACTTGTGTTTGGCTGCAGGAGACTTCCAGGGAGTGCAGACAGAGCAGGAATAGCGCAAAGGTGAAACCTCTACCTTGCAGTTTCTGCTCTATGGGCAGGACCTGGTAGTATAAGTGGAATTTTTTTATTTTGTTTAATATTTCTTCTGGCACGGATAGAAAAGTTTGTTCCATAGGAATGTTGAAAACTGATGAAAACCCCAGATAAGGCATTGCAGTAAAAACTTTATTAAAAATTGTTAAGGATGGAGACAGGCTCTCTTCTAAGTGCACTCTGTTTATTTAAACCATGTGCTCCTTGGGCCATAGGCCATATTTTCTGTGAGTTTCTGTGGTCCATGTTTGCTGTTTGTGAAGTTTCTTGTGGGCTGGTAAGATAGCCGGCAAGATAATATGCAGGAAAAAAAGAATTCTTTTTCCCTTGGCGGAAGGAAAAGGATTGATGTGGCAAGAGGATCACTTCCTATGTGAGTGCCATTATTTTCAAGTGGAGAATCTCATTTTATCCAGACTTCTCAGTGCTCCTGTAGCCCAGATCATGCATGTGTCTTTCTAAATACCCCTTAGCAAAGAGAGTGAAAACATTTGGCTTCTTCAGGAATACATAGCAGTAATTGCAGAGGATGGAACAGGCAGTAATGATTTTTGCATATGTTACGACAAGAAATACTGTCCTGCTTGTGTTACTCTATTAATTTTTTTCCACAAGGAAATGAAAAACTCTTAATTCAAACATTTAACACAGTGGAGGTGACAGAATATTAGCGCCAGCTAGCTACAAATTACTTTTAAGAAAAAGTAATTATTCTTAAATATCCTTGCAGTTTTCCACAGGGAAGTTAAAAGAACATTACAGTGTTGTCATCTTGGTTGGCCATGGATTGACAAGTTTCTTAATTTCTGTTCAGATGTGTAATGCATCAAGGCTATCATGGATACAGCTCCTGGTACTGCACAGATTGAAGTGGCAAACTGAGATGCTGTTAAGAGCCAGACACTCAGCTAGTGTAGATGTAACTCCAGCACCACACTAATTGTATGAGACATGTTTTTGGCCCTAAAATCAATGTTCTTATGGAATTCTTTGGGAGGGACATAGCTACTTAGTTGTTCTAAATTACATAAGAACCACAAATATTTGGCGGGGATGAGCCTACAATATGATTTTTCTTTCAGTACTTAATCAGTAGGTGAAAAGCTGTTGGTAGTTTTTACCCACTTTTTTTTGGACATCTTTCTTTTTATTTGGGTATAGTGTGTGTTCCATTTGTGTAGTGGCTGAAATTAAAACTCTCTGTGTTTCATCACATCCATGTAATGCAAAGAAGAAGAAGTACTGAACCAACGTGACTGGTGGAAAGAGGACGTAAGGAATAGCATCAAAACACAAGGCCCCCAGTGGAGTACTGATAGCAAATAGTAATCTGAATTCAGCCTGTTTTTCTGTTTGGGAATTGCTAACAATATACTTTGAGCATTATTAACTCACTCCTTGCATATGTTCAAATGATTTAGACGAGTGTGCTTGTACCAGCAAGTTTTAAGTGCTGTAAACCCTGCCCTGCCTGTGACCTCAGCCCAGCACAGCTCCAGCAGCACTGCTGCCCTAAGAGCTGATGGCAGCTGTTTCAGAGAGGGTTGCCAGCTAATGGGCAGTGTTATGGTCCCTATTCAATACACCCTTTTTTAAAGAAAAACGATGAGGTTGTTTCTTTTTTTGCCATCATAATTTTCTAGCAGAGATTCTCCCCGTATGGCTGGGTTTTTCTGCTTTTTCCTCTTGCTTCTGCACAGCTGGATGCGTTTCTTTGTCGAAGGGGTTCCTCCTGCCATTTAAGCCACTTTGCATGGGGAGCTGCCAGCATGGCTGGGCTCAGATGGATGGCCCCAAGCTGCAGGTACTGGCATTAGTAGGAACTTCTGCTGCCCAGACTCTCTTACACTTCTGCATGCAACATAAAGCAGGGAGGAGAGCATAAGCAGAGCTCAGAAACAGGACCACTGAAAGGCTTCTGCTTTCAGTGCAATTGGAGCAATATTGAAGTCCCTCTTAAATTGGGTTGACTCATGTTTTATAGGCTTTATAAGTAAGTTAAAAGGAAAGCACATTTACTGGTTTACTGTAAAATACTACTGTAATAACTGCACTGTACTGTAGTCTCCCATAATATATGGGAAAAAAAACAGGTAAAGGTTCAGAATCTATAGCTGAAATGAAATGGAAAAATATTTGAGAAAGTAGTTAATATTCATGTAAAAACAACTAAGCTCTCTTAATATTGAAAAAAAACAAAAAGCCCTATAAGCATGTGGCAGTTGGTCACACTGTGGACTAAGTATCTGAAAAAGAAATAAGTTAAGGGTCAAATAATTTTTCTGCACGAAGAATTGAGGGATTTTCTTATTTTTTTCCCCAGCTAGAATGTGAGGAATGTCCAGCCTGGACTGTGCAGCTCATGGAAGTTCTGGCAGGGCTTTGAGGTGGTTACAGTTAACTCTCAGATTTTAACTGAAGGTTAGATCAAGGAACTCGCTCTTGGTTGAAGGCTGAATAAACCTTTCAGGCTGAGCCACTCATTGACACATGCCTTACTGTTACCCTGAAATAATGTTTTCCCTCTCCAAAACATTGCTGGCCAGTGGCCTTTGTGGTGTGGATGCGCTGGCTCTGTCAGGTCCATGGACAAAATGTCCTTCACAGTCATCCATATCAATCTTTTGTCTTCACTCTTGCAAGGTGTTCATTTGTTCTTGAACAATATCTGCTGGTTTTGATAACCTAATCATTGTGACTACTCCCATTGCTTACTAGGGCAGTTGCAGGACAATAATTAATTGCAGGGCTGCTAGATCCTCACCTAGAGGCCACCCTTCTCACTATCACAACCTGATCACCTACACCCAGTACATGGGGGAATCAAATCTGTTGTTCTCACTGTTGAACAAGTTTCCAATCATTGAGGTCTTTGAAGTTTAGCAAAATTTGAATTTTTGCTCTGAATGACAACAAGGGACATTTTGTGAGATAAATATTTTCTATTTAGGTCATAGATTATAAGGAAACAAATATCCAGCCAATTCTTCATGCTCTGTGTGTTGTCTCTTAAGGCTGTTTGTTGGATGAGGTAGAATAAAAGCTGTTTCCTATTCATTCACCGGTAATCACACGCAAAAGCATGTCCAGAGTAATAATTTTCTGTGGATCTTAATTCATTCTAGAGTACTGTCTTTTGTTGTCTTCTCTGTTGCGTCCCTGAAGAATGGGATATCCCACTGCAGGACATATGGAATGCCTAGAGGAGAGGCCATCAGCAGATCTGTGTTGGAAAATGTGGGTTATTACAAGAAAGTTAGTTGTGTCCCATAACTCTTCCTGTCCACACTGAGAAATGGCAGAACAGATTATAGGTGGAGGCGAGGACCCATGAAGGATTAAAGTTGGCATTTGCAGCAGGCAATCATTGCAAGCAGTGGCAAAGGGTCTGGGTCTGTCAGTGGGCAGTGCAACTGCTGCTTGCTGCTGGTTTTAAATGATGCTGTTGAAAGAAAAGTTGGCGCTGGACCATCAACCTCGAGTGTGCCATCGCAGAGCCAGGTACTCGTAGCTCTTCCTCTTTGCTGTTTTATTTTAGTAGTTGGCTGGGAGTCTCCAAATACAACTGTTTCTCTAAAAAAGCTGTGTTTTGTGAGTGTGGATGTGACATTTAATGTTGCATAAGGAAGGGCCTGGCCCAATGTATATCATGGTCTTGGACACTCAGTACACTGAGATACTAAGTGAGGAGTTTTGCATTCTTCTCCTTTTTAGGTCTTTTTTTTTTCCAGTGCTCTACCTTCTTGTAAGATGGTGCCCCAACCTCACTAGCCTGGCTTAGCTTATTCAGAATTGACCAAAAACTCTGTTATAAATTATTTTTTTATTGTAATCCACTTACTCACATATCCTCAGTAAAACCTTGAATCAATTACTGTGGCACACAACTTGTTCTTTCTGTCTGTGCCTCTGTTCCATTGTTAATCTATGCCAAGGGTGCTCACTTTGCATATCTAACAGATAATTAGAGGTTCCAGTTGGACAGATCAGCTTCTCTGGTTCCTCCTGCCCCTCACACCAGCCTGGGAACATTCCCCATTTTCTGCCCGATATCACACCTCTCATATTTCAGGCTATACCGGTTCCGTCTTTTCCCATACATCCTTGGTCTATCAGTCCCACTTTCCACTGACTGAGAGAGGGAAGAGGTTGGAAGCACAGGGAGGGAGGTTGTGGGGTGCCACAGAGCTGCTCAACCCGTACCTGGCCAACCTGGAGGACACAACTGTGCACCGAGGGCTGGGCAGGGAGGAAATGCTTCCCTGCACCTGGCCAAGCAGCCCAGCTGTGTTCTTGTGTGCTTCCCACTTGTGGGCTGCCTGACTGTCGCGCCTCTACTGGTGTGGCAGGAAATCCTTCTCTTCCCAAGCCAGCCAGCCTTCACCTCCTGATGTCCTACCTAGCAGCCAGAGATCTGCATCGCCCTTTTGAAGCGATACGCGGAATAAATAAACCCCATGTGAAAAACGCCAATCACTTGGTTTTTAAAATTTTTAAAAGTTTAATAGTAATAAAATGGTAAAAAAAAAATTAGTAACACAATTAGAGTAATAACAGTTTGGACAAATTGAATTAGGACAAAATGAGACAATAGAGACAAAGAATTACAGATCTCCGGGTACTTCTTTCTGGGCATCACAGCCCAAAAAAGGATCCCTGTTAACAAAGGATTAACCCTTAAGAACAATAGCCCATTGCATATTCATACACTTCATACATGATGCATAAATTCCATTCAAATACAGGATTCTGTCTGATCATCGTCAGCTTCTTCCTTCTAATCCTAACAGCGCCTTCAAGGCGGGAAGAAGTTAGTGTCTTCTGATAAGAAGACAATAAATTCTTTTCCCTGAAAGATTTAGGTGTCCTGGGACTGCTATCTGGTGTGAGTGCCTCATTCCTTTCTTTAAAAAAAAAAACCCTCTAACATAGTTCTTATTTTAACTACAAAAGTTACCTTCTAATTACAAGACTACATCTATTATTAAAATGTTTATACAGCACTACTAGTCAATATATCAAAATACATATGGTAAATATCTGCGTAGAGCCATATAATATGCACTTTTCACACTCCACAAGCAGATATAGTCATGAAGTGGGTATGTATGTCAGTGCCTAGCACAAGCGAGATAGCTCTCATGAAAACTTGTGCCCTGAGCTTTAGTCTGACCCACATCTTTATTCACAAAGGTGTTCCATATGCAATACATTGCACAACTTTTCCATGCATATCCAGCCCCTGGCCCCGCCTGTCCTTGCCTGGCATGGTAATCATATCCACGCCCTTGTGGGCATGCCTTGTTTGCTGTGGTGGTCTCACAGGGGTCTCTGGTGGCTTCTGAGGCTGAAGGTTGTGTTTTTCCTCACGACTGAACTTCTGAACTTTTCTCCTTTGTGCATGTGCTTTTGGTCCCTTGGTGCTTATCTGAGGAGTCTGTCGGCCTTGATTAGCTTGGAGATGGAGGAGTCCCTTAATCTGGGCTCTTTGCATCCCTTGGTCTTCTCTGGTATTGTTCTTTATGCAAGAAGCTTCAGAAATTTGCATTTTCCTATGCCCTTTGTACCATGGCAGAAGTTTCTTAAGTAAAAAGGTTAAAATTCAACATATAGTTCTACAGGCTAAACTTTAAATCTTTAATTCATATTGCTAATTCAAGTGAACTCCAAAAATCTCTGTTTCGCTTTGGGCCGTGGATTGCTCACCACCACTGACATCAGCCCTGGGCTGGAGCCGTGTGTTTGTGTTCCTGCCTTGGAGCTGCTGGCCCTTGTGCCCTCGGGTGGCTGGCAGTGGAAAGAATTATGGGTTTGCAGCCGATTTAGCATGGAAAATGGGATGTTCTTCCTGTAAAGGTAGGGAGGAACCAAAGAGCACAGCAGGTGACAGGAGCGACTCAGTCTCACTGAGGGAGTAAATCGTGTCAAAGACTCATTTCAGACTCCAGGTCTGCAGGCATGGATCAGCAGGAAGTTACTAGAAATCAGCAGGCAGAGGGCTTCTTTCCCTGGAATGAGCATCTGTGGAATATGTGCTGAGCTCAGCTAGAGATGTCTGTGCAGTGTGAAGTGAGTGCTAATGGAACAAGGGCAGTGCTGGCCCCGGCACAGCTGCCAGTGTGACAATGTGATCTCCTCCTCTGGGGCAGAGTTACCACCTCTTCATTGGGCTGCCAACCTCTCTCCAGTGACAACTTGCAAATGTTTCACATTTTGATTGTGAAGGCACAGGCAAAAATGTTTCAACTGGGGTTTTGTTTGTCTTTAATCTGGAGGTTTTGCCTTTTCCAAAATAACCAACACCCAGGCATTTACTCAGTTGTATTGCAGCATATTTTATGTATATTGTTTCAGCAACTGTTTTTATATTTTTGCCATATTTCAACCTCTCTTATTCCTCAGTACATCTAATTAGACCACAATAGCTTCTGCAATGTTTTCCTTTAGAGCTCAGTTTCAGACACTAGAGATTTCAGACTTCAAGTTTCTTTAGGGTGATTTTTGCCTAATAGTTGCATTTAAATATCCTTTTTCATCTCTTACATGTTTCTGGATTTGAAAACATACCAGACAACTTGAATTTTGTCTGTATGTTGTGTGTCTTCGGAAAAATTCTGTCTTAGTGATGAGTGTGGCAATAATGTGTTGGATGCTTAAATCTTTTGAACAAATTGCTGTCCTTCAGGACTTGCTAAAATCACTTCATAGTTTCAAAACCTCAGTGGTCCTTTGTGAAGCAGGGAACAAGAATAGCAGTAATTTCAGCCAGCTTTCCTCCTGCTTTTATCGTTGTTTCCTTACTTTCGTTATTTCTCTCCTAAAAGTCATGCATCCTAAAAGTGTGATGTTAATACTTTTTAATCACAATATCCATAATACCATTATTGTATTCAAAATAGGCAGAATTTCTCTATTTCCTCTTATTGTTTTCATTGACAGAGTTTTAATGCCCTTTTCTCACCAGAATAGAAAACAGTAAAATTTTGAGTCTCAGAATGTAAGTGTCTAGAAGATGCTGTCTTTCTAAGGAATGCCTGTTTAGACAAAAATGTGCTAAAAATGTAATTGGGATTGTAAACATCGATTGAGCAGACTCAGAAGCCCAGTACAGTTCATAGACTTGGAATGGGTGATGAAGTGAAGAAGGAGAATGAGGATCCAAACAAGGATGACTTGCTTTTAACATAACTGGAAGAAGTTCTCATAAATTTAAATATGATGAGTGAGTATGAATTTTTCCAGCAGAAAATGGCAATTTATTTTGGAAAAAACGTAAATGACATATCAAGATTTTTTTAGACCATAGGTTTCTGTCAAGAAAAAAAGAACAGAAAGGTTTAAAGAAAACAAAGTTTATCAGAACATTGTAATTACTAGAGTAAAATGTTGGAAATGTAGCATTGAGCATCTGCATCTCTCTAAGTCATATCAAAAAGTGAGGATGGGCACAGGTATTCCCACAGGGAACTCCCTCTCAGGCAGTGTTTCTGAACTGTGTGTGGAAGGCAGACCAGCAAATACTTGTGTTTCTGAGGGTGCCAGCAGACAGGCTCCTACAGGCAGTTTTGAGGAGTTTGAGATGCTGCTGTGGAAACCCAGAGCACTGGGAATATTTCTCTGTCTGCTCTGGGGTGCCCTGACCCCCAGGGAGCACTGACTTTGACCCTCATTCATGGAGAAAGTTTCCTGGACTTCAGGATAGACTAGAATCCACAAAAGTGCGAAACAGATTATAGTAGAGTAGTGTAGGTGTATCACTCGGAGAGAAATTTAGGTTTTGGAATTTTTAAAATGTTGTATATGGAAGCAGGATGGAGGGCGCAGGGTGTCGTCCTGAGTTTCTTCTTCATGCTTCTTCTTCCTTCTTCTTCATGGCTTTGGGTGGCATTTTGTAATTGGGCAGAAAAGTCCTCATTGCAGCTCTTTGGGATCAATTATTGGGTTAAAAGGGAAAATAATCTAGGTGTCAGTTCTTAATTGGATAGTTTAGTCTTAAAAGAGCTTGTAACAAGAGATTGTTGGCCATTTTGTGCCTTCTAATGAAAAGCTGCTGAACTCACAGTAGTGAGAATGTTTTACTGATAAGAAATAATAAACACCTGAGCCTGAACATGAATTACTGTCTCAAGTGCCTTCAATCCAGACCCAGATATGCTGCTGCACAGTTGCTGTTGACCACCTGCTTTGCACCACTGAGGGTGTTACCTTGTGCTGAAAGCGATCACAGAAGGTTTTAACTCAGCTGCTGTAGTTTGTTGATAGGACAGTAAGTTCCAGCCAGTGGAGCTGTATCATCCCAGAGTACTCAGGCTGGAATGTGTCATCTTTTCTGAAAAATCCCTTTGCCAGGATTTCTTCTGCTGGGAAGTTGAGAAGCCTCAGAGAAAAATATAAATAATAATTATCTGATTTGCTTCTCCTGTGTTTGGCTGCTTTGGAATGTGGTCTGGACATTGTTTTCCAACAGGTGCATGTTTCACATTCACATGGTTTCATGTGAATTGTTTTTAATTAATGACCAACCATGGTCCAGCTGTGTCAGACTTTGAGGAGTCAGTCACGAGTTCTAATTATTCATTCTTGTTAAGCCTTCTGTCTGTATCCTTCTTTTTCTTTAGTATAGTTTTAGTATAGCATTCTTTAATATAATATAATATCATAAAATAATAATTGAGCCTTCTGAGAACATGGAGTCAGATTCTCGTCTCTCACCTCATCCTGGGGATCTCACAAACACCACAGGAATGCAGGAAGACATTTAACTAAGGTATAGGATGTAGAACTACATTAGGAGTAGTTTAAATAAAGTTAGATTGCTACATTGTGTTGGTACCCTGTGTAAGCTGTTAGCTCCAGCTTGTAAATTTTCTGGTCTGAATCTAAATCCAGTCTATTTGTTTCCAGTATGGAAAACATTCTAGTATCTCTGGTTCTCCACATTTTTGCTGCATTGAAGCATGGCTTGTGAAGATCTGTGGTTGAAAATGGAGAAGGTGTGTGTTGAAGGGTGTGACAGGGAATGTAAAAGGTTAGAGCAGACATACAAAGTCAAAGTTATGGTTCTACAAAATGCTTTGGCTTCGAATTTTGAAGCTTTCTAAAATTTTTTAATGTTTTATGGGATTCTAACAACTTCCTAATTTAACAGGTGCTTTAAACATTTATTCCTCTCTAAGTGTGAAGATTTCATTGTCTATTTAAGTACCTGTAAAAGTATGAGAGGATTTACTGTGAAGTGTATATAACTTGTTCTCCTTTTAAGGTCTGTGTCACTGCAAGTCTTGGGCTACACTGGTATGGACCATTTACCTGTATTTTATGGGTTTGTTGAACTAGTGTCTGCATGGAGGGTGTTAAAAATATTTGCACAACTATTATTGCAGTTAATTTTTTTATTAAAATAGCAGAAATTTCCCACCAGGTTTTTGGGTTAATTTCTTTCTGTTAAATTTAATAATTTCTAGGGTGAAGTTGTGGAATTCCTTGATGAGCTGTTGGAAGTGGAGGAAAAGAAGGAATCCTGATGAGTGAAACCACCAGGAAGTACTTTACAGAAGTGAAGACTCACCATTGCTCCTTACCATTGTTTTTGATCGCCTGTAGTTCCAGTTAGATATACCTCAAAGGTGCTTCTTTGAGCTGCACCTTTTGTCCCAAGGTCCACTCCTGAAAGGTCACTTCGTGCTGCACTGACTCTTCTGTGAGCATGGCTTTTCACCCTGCAGAACTGGTGCACATGAGCTTCCCCTTGAGCTTCCTTTCCCTTGCACAAACACAACAGAACAGACCATTTCTGTTTTCTGGGATAACACTAAGGTTCCTCATTTCAGCGCTGTTCTACTGAGTTGTAGCAGTGCAGCTAAATTCTCAAGAACTTCTGTCAGATTATGAACTATGGAAGACATAACAGTTCCTCTTTCTGAACTATGAATTGTATTATTTATATATGTCTTTTTATGTGATGGTGAATAAAGTGATAATGAATCCCAGTGCACCTGAAAGATATTAAGGTGCATTTGAATAGCTGAAATGAGGTGTTTAACAAAGCACAACTAATGATCTTATAAACATTGGTTAAAGAATTCTGAGAGCAGTGTTGATCTTTCTTGAAAGCTAAATTAAATTCCATTATGTGAAACTGAGAATAAAAATATTTTTTTCTTCCTACCAGTTTTTTTACTCTTTCTGTCAAAACAGTCCCTGTTGAGGTGGGGCCAGTCTTGTATGAAATACTGGTGATTGTTTAATTTAGTATTGTCTTCTGTAAAAAAATAGCTTGTGTGGTTTTTTCAACCTGGTGGGACTATGCATAGCTTTCATCCAAGGGTAAGTACAGGTGGAAACTGAGGTGATTTTCAGTAGAATAATGAAAAATATTTACATGTGAATTCCTGTCTTTTTTGTTAACTGCACAGCAGAGTCCAATACAGAAGTATTGGTACAGACCAAAAAAGGTGTAATGATAGAGAATGGGTAATGAATTAGTGTCTAAGTCTTCTGAAGAGCAAAAATCCCCTTGAACTCAGAGGAGGACACAGGATTTTATCCTGTGCTTTCCTCTTTTGTTTTCAAGGATCAAGCCCTCCAAGTGGTTTCATCCTGCTTGCATCAAGGGGAGATGAGCATTCATTCACCTCCTATGGTGGAACTGTAATTCAGCTGAATGGAAGTGAATTACAAACCCTTAATCTGCTTTGAGTTTTTAAAAAGGCAAAACATGATCTACATTAGCTTGACAAGTAGTTACTCCTATAGTTTATATAAGCTGTAGTAGTCTGCACCATTGAGTGTCTATAGGGAATAAGAAGGAGAATCCATAGGATGAGATTTCATTGTCCTCCACCATATGACAGCAATGAAACATTTAAATTTGAGTGTGAAAGATGTTTGGAAGATCAGATTGACTTTTTTGACTGCTTTAATATAAATCACAGCTCATCCACTGAGGTTGATGGGCAGACTGTTTTAATCTCAAAATGAAAATCCATCCAGAGCCTTTTAACTTTAGGAGATTTGCCCAGCTCAGCTTGTGGTAAGGAGACTAGAATCTGGCTTGCTGTGTGCCTTGAACTAACAGAGGGTTGGATGTATCTCATTTCCTCGTGGTTTTGTTCTACACAATATTAGCACTCCACTCATTGCAACTTTATCTAAGAATTGAAATTTGCTTTTAAAAGTTCTTTACAAGCAGTTGATTGTAAACCATCGCTTCACCCCATGAAATACATGAAATATCCTACTGGGGTATCTTCTCCAATTTATTCTTAGTTTTCTCTTGTTAGAGGTGTGTGTATGCTCAAAGGAGAAGTTCCTTCTCTGGAGTCCCCTTCTGTCCTTCCATACTGATGGACAACTCCAGATTTTGTCCTCAGGAGCTCAGCCAGTGATGAGGGGAGACCTCATTGCAGTCTACAACTTCCCTGTGAGAGGAAGAGGAGGGACAGGCCCTGGTCTCTGTGGTGACCAGTGACAGGACACGAGGGAATGGCCTGAAGATATGTCAGGGAAGATTAAGGTTGGATATTAGAAAAAGATTCTTCACCCAGAGGGTGGTTGGGCACTAAGCAGGCTCCCCATGGGAGGGGTCCCAGCACCAGCCTGACAGAGCTCAAGAAGAGTTTGGACAATGCTCTCAGGCCCGTGGTGTGACTCTTGGGGTGTCCTGTGCAGGCCAGGAGTTGAACCCCATGATCATTGTGAGTCCCTTGCAGCTTATAATATTGATCCTGTGATTCTGTGACAGCCAATATCTTCATCTTTGATACTCTAGCATGCAAATCCAGAAATCCCACCATGAAAGGGTGTGGAGCTGGTTGGAGAGGATGTATCCATCTACATTTTTTTTACAGTGTTTTAAGTTCACTTTTTTGCTATCATCACTTAGAAACCGACTTCAGAGCTCTGCCTGTTGCCTGGCTGTTTGTTTCTGTGGTGCCCTGTGGTGTCCCAGCTCCTGTGTGCTGTGTCTGTAGGCTCAAAGGCTCCAAGAGTGATTGTAATTCAGGTTCCTGAGCCCCAGGTGTCCCATGGCTGTACATCCTGTATGGAAATTACATATGCATAAAACCCCTAATCAGGTGTTGTCTGTTGGTGGAGCAAGTAGCAGTAGGTGCAAGATGAGAGAAAATAAGTTCCAGGACCTCATTGTTTTGCACCCAGAATTATTTCTCTCCAGCTAAAGAACTCCATTCCCCTTTCTAGCACTAATTGTCTGAGACTCCTGTTATGTTTTTTAAAGAGCAAAGGATGTGGTAAAATACTGCCATTTTTTCACTCCACCAGTAAAAACTAAGCACCAGGGTTACCTGTTTTGTGATTCATTTGACTTCAACAAATTACAGTGAGAATACATTTGGTTCCTATGAACCCTGATTTTTCCTCTTCACCGAACAGTTTTTCAATGGTTATTGCCAATTCTCTCAGGTATTATCAATTTTCTGGCAAGCTTGTGATTTGGTGTTCAAGGCCTCCTTAGCTAATCCTTTCTCAGGTTCACTCATTTCCTCACCTCTTGATCTTGCAGCTAAACTCTCTTCCCATTGTGCCTTCTCAGGTGGGGATTTCATGATTTACTAAGATGTCCATTAGCCAATGATTTATTTTTCTTAGGCCTGCTTAAAGTAAGTCTGATGTCCTTTACAATTTGATTTAACTTGAGGAGGCAACTGATACTCTTGCAGCCTTGTGAGACGGCACCATGATCCCTTTTTCATTTTGTTCAAGTGTCTGTGGATTTTTTTTCTGGCTTTCTTAATTTCCACTTCGTATAGTCCCAAGCCAGTTCCATCTTAATAAGTACAAGTAGTTCTCAAACCCTTGTTCTTTTCTAATGAGAAATAGCTCCTCTTCCAGTTCTTCAGTATTTATTGTGGCTTTTTTCAGCATTCTCAGGTTCTTTTAACTGATTTTTCTTTTCCTGCTGCTATTGTTCAATGCCAACATTTACATGTGACTGTAATAACTTAGTGTCTATTCTTCCACTTCTCTGATCCTGCCAACTCTTCTTGGGAGGCAGTGGGAATATTCCTGCCCCCCTTCTGCCACCCCAAATTCCTGCAGTTGTGAGTTGTCTGCCTCAGATGCTAGCAGCTTCTGCCTAACCAGATGGGATATTTAGATTTGTCTCCACTTTTGGCAAGGCTAACAGTGTGATGCTGATGCTCATGGGAACATCATCTTGCTGAACACACCGTGTTTATGTGGCAGGTTGAGTGCAGCACTGGTGCTGTGTCTCTGTCCACCTTGGTGGTAGTATTGCCTCTTGCAGAGCTGTACAGCTACACTTTTTAATAATCACTCACATTTCTAGTGACAAAGCTGGCTATCCTGGTAGCTGCTGTTGGTCTCTGATGCTCTGTCAGTGCTCACAATTGGGTCTGCAATAACTCCATCTGCATGTCATTCCATCACCCCTTAGAGGTGAATGGTGGGGAAGGCCATCCCCTGGCAGATTCCTGGCACAGGGGTCTGCATGCATGGGACTCCTGAGCTTGTGTTCTTGTTGAATGGAAATTGTGTTCTTGTTGCATGATCGGGAGCTGCTTGGAAGCTGAAGATTAAACTGAGTCAGAAACAGTGTCGCACTGAGGGGGATATTTGTTTAGGTGAAAAACTCAACCACTGGCTTTCAGGACAGTAAGCACTAAAGCTTGGGTAAGGGAAGACATGCACAGGATGAAAATCAGTGCATTTCACAGACTCTGCCTAGAGTATAATCCTTTTCAAATTATTACCTACTCTTGCTGAAAGCAATTCTTTTTATTACTGGCTCCTTGCGAATTCATCGTCACAAATGGCAGCATCCATTAAAAAAAAAGAAGAAGGATGGTAGTAATTTTTCTCCTCAAAGCTTAATTTTGCTCCAATAAAAGAGCATTTCAGGCTCCATATTTCTGTGCCTCGGTGATTCCTTTTGCCAGCAAAATCAACTATGAAAAACAAATACTTTTAGAATGATCAGTTCTGGCAAATTCAAAGGGAATACAAATGTCCTGCTGGGCCCTTTCATTTGCCATAGCAATCCTGCAAGCAGACCTTCATTACTTCTGTTGACAAGGCATGAGCCAAAAGCAAATTCAAATTGCTCCGTTTTCCAGAGCTTTACTGCTTTGGAATGCTAGAATATAAACCCAAAAGTCAGTCAGTTGCTGTCCTAATTCACCCAGAGAGCCCATCCAACCAACGAGGTGTCATTTCTCCATGCTTTCCAGACAAACTCTCCTCCTGAAAATCTGATAGCATGCCCTGCTTTACAAAGTTCTTTCTCAGTTAGCATCAACACCCACCATTTATCTTCACATCCCTTACAGTGAATTATTGGTCTGTATTGATAATGGGGGCACACTTAGAAAATCTTTCCATTTCAGGAGAGTCTTCATGAAAAATGGTTTAAATAGCATGCAAATTTTACAGCCCTGAAAACAGAGTTGTGATTAGACAAAGATTTGTTGGATTATAAAAGTACAAGTGTTTATTATGGCTGGTACTGAGAATAAACAGTTGCCTGCATATGCCAGCTACTATGGAAATATGTTTTTAAGTTCTAATGTGAGCTGTAAACCAAAGCTACTTCAGTTAAAGAAATTCAATACTTAAACTGTGGGGAGGAGTAGTCAGTGCCAGAGAAAACATTCCCATTTAATAATGTTTGAACATAGAGCTGTGATGCAGTTTGTAGCAAGGCAGTGAGAAAAACCCACAACTAATCCTTCATTGCAGCTGTCTGAACTTTTGGTCGTCTGCCATGCTTTAAACAGCGACTTCTTTTTCCTGGTGACTCAAGACTTGAATGACCTAGTGTGGAGGGTTTAAGCTCTATACAAAAAAGGAGTTAAGTAAGAAATAGCCAAAGTAAGTTGGGATTGCACACCCCAGCAAATCAGGGTTATGTATCTTAAGTCCTCTTCAGTGCCTAGGAAAAAATATTAAAATAAATAGATACATTTTTATTTATTTATTTTTGGCAAGGAAATAGTCAGTGGTTTAGATATCCATCTCTCCTTCTCCTCTTCTCTCTCCTTAAAGTACTGATGTTATATGGAAATGAAATTCTGTAGAGAGTTTGAATTTTGAAGTTTATAAATGCTAGCCTTTCCTGTAGAAAAACTTTCTAAGTTTTCTTTGATTATTTTTAACCTTTTCTTCCCATTGATATATCTCATAGGAAGGTCTTTTCAGCACCCTAAGGTAACAAATGTGCATTTTTTTTCCTGATTAATTCTTTTGCAAAGTAATGGAACTTGCTTACTTTCAAGTGGAAATATGGGAGTCAGAGAAGTAATTTTATATGACTGTTCACTTTAAAGGAAAATTTTAAAAAGGGACTTTCTGCCTTTGCCCCATTCTCACTATCACTTATCTGAAAAAGGATTAAACACTTAAGTATTATCCTGAGCTGGTGGAAACCCTGTAGTTTGACAAGTCTTATGATAGTGTAATAATTTCTTATTAAGGCTAATTTTTAAATGGTCATTCAAAGCTACATATTGTGATCTTTCACAGATATGTATTATGGTTTATCTTTGTATTATAAATTATTGGGTATTTTAAAAAGGCAAATCATTGAACAGTTGAACAAAATAATCAATCTATGCTGGGTCCTATGTCCATGGCAACAGATCTCCAGCATAGTAGCTTTTGAGGTACAGTAAGAAATAATGGAGTACAACACAATAACCATATATTCCTAGGACAAGAGCAGAAATTGAGGGGATTTCAGTCTGAGAACTTAGCAAACACCTAAAATGCACAAAACCCAGTGTTTCTGTACAAAGGGGACAGTCTCCTTTTGGTTGTGCGGGTTTGAAGCCCCAAACACTGCCAGTAGCTGTGATGTCCCACCCCACAGTGCCACTTTTCAGCCTGCTGAAGTGAATTTGTACAGTCTCTGTATAGCACAGGGTCTGTATGAAATGGGGGCCAAGTTAATAGGTTAACAAGGGAAAGGAGAGGAAAGGGAGATGATATCCCAGTCTTGACCCCAGTGGGAAAATTCTGACCAGCCTGCTGTAACATGTGGTTTCCCTAGAAGAGGATGCTACATAACTTTTATCACGGAGTAACAGATCAATGTCTGGATGTCACCATCACAAAAGCACTCCTGGTATTCCCCCCATTTTTTTCCTCTCCTAATTTCAACATGCAGCTGGCAGTTTCAACTTTAATTTCTAAATCATTAATCTCCTACTCTATTTTGACCTTATCATGTTAAGACTTTGTATACATCATATAATGTGTATGCTGTTTGCCATTCCCATTATCTGTGATTAGCCAAGTTTCACACACAGAAGAAAGTCCAAGTCAAATGTGTAATTGAAGAGCTGTTTATCCCCATTTGTTTATTAGTTTTCCCAAACTCCCTGGTAAAGTGAATACTGTGAATACAAACAGATGATGCTGCAAAGGAGGGCAGATGTTCTAAAGCAGAACTGGGCTGGCAGTCTAAGCTAAACACTTTTTAGCTAATATTTTTAATATCAAGGTGTCTTCTACAAGAATTGTGAAAGTAACAGGACTATCTTTTCTCCATAAACTTGTGGGCAAACTGGATGACTTGCACAAAACCACATGCACACACTTCCTTTCCTGGTGTTTTTGTAACTTGAGTTTTATTTAAATATCTCCAAAGCATTATGTTAATGTACACTTTCTTCTGGTTCATGAATAACAAGTATTTCTAAGTCTCCAATAAGATCCTTGTACAATTTGTGTTTGTAATGATATTTTGAGTCTCATTTTTACACATTCAGTTCCTGGGACAAACAGAATTGACTTTTCATTTAGAATGATGCTACATGGAACTGTACCTTTCAGTTAAGCAATATTTTCAATGGATGTTCCTGTGTTTATTTTTCAGCATACTTCCATGGGATTACAGGTTATATGTTTTAGTTGAGTTAACAGTCTCCTTAAAGTTGCTTGGTGTGAAATCCATTGTTGACTTTTTCTTTTATAACTGCTTTAAAAAAATAGTTTACAACAGAAATTTTGAGTCATTTCATGGTGTAGAATGCATTAAAAGCATAAAGTCATGCATGTGTCAGAGACATATTTACAAATCTGTACAGTTTCTGTCATTTTTATTTACTGTGGTTCTTGCCAGGCAACAAGATTCTACTCTTACCCCTCTGAGGTCAGCCTCTCCAAGATAACCCATAGCCATTGTCCAAAAATGCTTTGTTTTGCTTACCGGCCCTGAGATTGATGGCTGCATGTAAGATGGGCCCAATTCTGCACTCCATTTCATAAAGCCTACCTTCCATGGAGTTAGAGGTGATTACCACTGCAACTCAAGCCAGAGCATGGAATGAACTCCACCCAGACAACTTTCCTTACTCTTAGGCTAAGGCTGAATGGCAAATGAATTTATTTCTGACCTGCAGATTATTCACAGTTGCCGAATTTCCTCTTGTTCATTCAGAATGTAAGGAGGTCCTCATACTAAACTCACATGAACTAAGCTAAGGGATTCTACAAAACATGTTCCCGTCTCTTCCTGTTCATTTTCAGAACTGTTGGAGATGGAATGTGCTGTTGGAAAAGCCTCAGTGCTTTTGTACCAACACCCAGTCTAAAAGCTGAATGCATTTTATCAACCAGATGCAATTTATTTCTTTCCCAGGTCTGCTTTATCTTTCAAACCACAATAAGAAGTATGGCAAAGGGGCTGCCCATCTCCCAGAGCCAATGTCCACGCCTCCAGCCAATGCAAGAGCAGAATGGTGAAAAATCAGTCCTTCCACAAGTATTACACATGGCTTCAGCTGCCAGAGGTATTACTGGCTGTGAATTAAAGTTCAGTATCTTGGTCAGTCAACATCGTGTTCAGAAAGCAGCCGATTTTATAGAGGGTTCCCCTGGAGAGTGCTTTATCAATGTTTGGCTCTGTGATGAGAGGCTACTCATCATAACACCTGCATTCCAAGGTGCTCTGACTCCTCTCCTGCTCATGCTCAAGGAAGAATGGCACTTACAGTATTCTCTGAATTCCAGGGAAACATCATCATTTCTACAGGAAGATTAGTTATGAAGTGAAGAATGGCATTTCTTCACTAAGGCTAAAAGAACACCTTCCAGAAAAGTAGCATAATGGTCCAACATTTGTGGCTTGTTAAATTCACAACATTGAAGAAAATGACCTTAGTAATTATTGCAATACTACTATCCATTAAAGTCTGGCAGCAAATAGTTTTTCTTTTTAAGACACATCAGGTAATAATTTGTTATGGTGGTTTATCCTGACCAGCTTGGGCAGGTTCTAAAAAAGGAACAAACACCAAGTGTGTGGTTGCTCCAAAAAATCCTTTTTCCATTCTTCTCTCCTTCTTTTCCTCTTCCACTGAGAACAGACCAGAGGTCTGACCAGCCCTACCATCACATTATAGCCGGGTAACACAGAAATTAATCAATTAATTTATTATTAATAGGAGCAAAACGTAAAAGCGGAACAAATTGAAGGTGTGCTACTGAGCACACTGTGTCCTGCTGGTGTCTCCAAAAGATCTTTGTGATAAAAATGTACAGATTCTTTAGCTCTGAAAAGTTGAATATGCTAGACTGCAATTTCAAAAGGATGAAATCTTTTCTGTCTTCTATGTTCTTCTAGCATTCTTTTTTTCTTCTGCTTTCTGCACTGCTGGATTTTAGCATCCATGAGTCAATTGATTCTTCTAGCATCAGTATGTTCTTTCTTCTGATCTCTGCCAAAAGGCCCCTGGTTAGACTTTCTGCATTTCGATGTGCTGGTGGTGGTAGTGGTGGTAACAGTGATGTCTGGGCTGACACCTTCCATTTAGTTTATAAACAGAATTTTTCTGCTGCCTTTTTTTGAAAAACCACACTGCCAGAACAGCTGCAACCAGTAACAAGCAGAGAAGAATCACTATTACTGCTATGATAGCGCCTTTAGTGGACTTGGGACAATCCTCTCCCTCACATGGCTCAGAAGTGGGGCCAGGCTTTTCTCCAAGGCCCTGGGTGAGATTTTCTTGCTCAGCTAATTCCTGGGTCGCTGTGTCAGTAATGATGTCTGGAGCTGTTGCGGTGGTTGCTACTTGTTCTGGGTAGGTGGTTGTGTCTCTTGGTTCTGTGTGTGGAGCGTGATCAGAGGGGCTGACAGTCACAGAGGTCTCTGACATGGATGTTGTTAAGCTGCTGATGTCAAACAGCATTGTTGTAGTGGGCTCCTGAGTCACGGTTTCCAGAGATGTAGCCGGGTGTTCCCACAAAGCATCATCATAACCCCCGCTGATGCTGAAGCTCTCCAGACCACTCACTGGTGTAGGTGGCACCGCTGTCTCTTCAGCCCCTTCATCACCTGCCGCTGTTGTTGCTGCCACAATCTCTGTTAGACCTTCCTCTGGAGCTGGGCTGCCATTTCCTGATTTTCTTACTTCCACGTGATTTGGCTGGTCAGTCGTGAGGATGATGTCATCTTCTGTTCCCATGGAACCATCGACTTTATCACCCTCTTCATCATCCTCCACCACCTCTTGTGTTACTGGGTATCCATCCAACCATGACTCGTCAGTGATGGCAACCGCACCCATCGCTGTCTTTGTATCATTGGTTGTGAGGATGGGTCCAATGGGGAAATCCTCGCTGTCATAAAACATTTTGGCACCAGGTTCATCATAGACTGTCTTCACACCAATGTGGTTATCACCTTCAGAAAACTGTGCTTTAGTGGAATCATCTGTCTCTTTCTCTGGTTCGGGCCCACTGAAAGTTTCTGATGGAAACCAAAACAAGTTTTTTTGGCTGAGGAGTGACACGGGGGACTCAGTTGGTGCCCTGCTTCCCTTTTCAGCAATGTCTGTGTGCTGAGTAACCCCACTGGTACTCCCAGTTCTTCCTTCCTCTGAAGTTTTACTGAAGGAAAGCTGTATTTGGTCCTGCTCAGTTTCCTCTTTGCCATTGCTGTGGTCATTCTCAGCAACAGGTATTGATCTGTCATCGGGAAAGTTATCTTCATAGTCAATGTGTGCCTCGGTTTCATCTAGAAAAATTAAAAAAAAACCCTCATAAGCCAACATTTCATTCTCTGTCTAAGCACTGAGCTCATTTATTACAAGAATCCAAGAAGAGAGGTGCAATGTGAAGTGTCTTCTAGGCAGTATTTGTCATTCTGTGCTTATTTGAAAAGGGCACGGTCCTTGAGCTGATACTCAACTTCAAGGGTTTTGTTTAAAAAAATCACAATAGGTGTCAATGCTAACTGCTAATGTCTTACCTTTCCAGATTTAAAAATTAATATAAATAACTCACTGTCTGCAGTTAAGGACTTCCTTTCCTTATTGTTTTCTCAAACCTTTTCTTTCCCTAGTATGACTCTTTGCAAGATTTGAGGAAAAAATTTCCTCTTATTCAAGCAAGAAATGTGTGTGGAGAGAAAGATATAGCAAAAATTTAATCAATTACTGATTGGTAATAAAAAGAAATGCCTCAGACAAAACTAGAAGTTTTACAGCAACTTCATCCCTTTTGAGACAGATGATTTTAAAGAATTATGTTCAGTACCTTATGCTCAAGATATCAAGGCACGTTCTTATCAGTATCCTGCTTTTCTTCAAGCACCTTGGTGTTACGGTGGTACAATGCCTGGAGCCAGAACAGGATTTCTTATTTCTTAAGAGCTCTTCAGAGCTGGCTGAGGCAGACTCCACCACCAAGGCTGACACTGAGTTCTGCTTGTTTTCATCTGAAGAAAGCAAGGTGCACCCTGCAAGGCTGGAAAACTCTGTCTCAAACACTTAAAGCCTAACACCTAGTTAACATGATAATCCTGTCTGTCAGTAATCAACTCTCGGGCTTCCAATTTTAGGGAATTAAATGTTGCCACTGAGAAAAGAGAAAAAAACGAGCACAGAACAAAACTGGTAAAAAAACTGAGTGCAGCAGTGGGGTAGACTCATTACAAAGCTTGAGCTTGATTTAGAAATACTCAGCAGACCTACCACTGATAGCAAAATAGACTTGACTCAAAGCACAAAGCTAAATGTTTGAATTTGAATGGAATAGTGCATTGTACTTAATATTTCTTCCACTATTCTAAAGCCTTAGCTCAATGAAAAAATTTCCAAACTAGACAGAGTGGTTGATTTTCAGTTCACACAAATTTTACTCCATAGAAAGTTGATGTAATTTCTGAGATTTATGCTGGCATTAAAAGTAATAAAAAATAGTGCCTTGGGATATGGAAAATAAACTGAATCATGGTGAGAATTTTTCTTTTTAAGAGGGTGTTTAGTCTTTTATGAAGACAGTGAAGGAATAGACCTGGCATGACATGGGAAACAAGGAATTAATAGGAGAACCTGTTTTACAGATCACTGCATTTGTAAACCCTTATCGTCTTTTGCCTTTTTACAGTCAACCGATTTTGAATTACATTTTCATCTGGGGCCCACCTCAATTTCCGCCTGAGTCACATTCTCCTTGGAGACTGCTTCCCAGACTTCTGGCAGAGCCATATTTGGTCTGCTCTTCAGAAAGATTAGAAATATTGTCAAACCAGTCTGACCAAAACCACTTAGCCGTGATACAGCTCACACCAGTTCACTTTTTTGCCAGAACAGCTTAAGCCAGGTGCCAAAATAGAATGAGCATTAGCAAAAGGTATTTTCCTTGGAATAGTATCTGGGTCTACCAGAAACCAAGGCAGTTGTGCTAAGGAAACCCAAATGTGTGTCCCAAAAAGCCTGCAGAGAGTTAATGCCTCTGTGAAAGCTATCATGCTGTAGAGCTGGACGTTCTTAGCAGGTCCTCTCATCTCACAGCAAGTGCCAACAGCAGACCCCTCTCCCTCCTGGTCCAGTGTTCTCATCTGCCTGTGTAATCCTCCAGATCCTCCCCATCCTCTCCAAAGCATGAAAAAACTTCTGTCTCATTCAAGGATGATTTAACAGTCAGGGGAATAAAACTCTTAGAGTGGAAATCTTCCTGGTAGGCCTCTCACTTTTCTAATTAATCCTGAAATCTTTTCCAATAGTATTTCAGACTTGCAAATGTATGGAGGATAACTCTGAATACCAGGGCACTTTAGCAACATATTCATGAAGCTCTGCATGGCCCTATCCATCACAATGCAGCATATCTACTGACAGCCAAACATTAGTCTCACTTCGTCCCTTCTCTTGCTTTCACTTTAGAGTTTTTCTACCTGGCTGGCACTTTCTTTGCATGAAAATGGTGCCTCAAACTATTACATCCTCTAATAATCCAGACTCCTGCTAGAAGCTGATACCTGGCATGCCTGCTTCACTAAAGTTCAGTGTGTTTGAGGAGAGCCTATAGGTGTCTGTGACATGTCCATGAACTGGAACATCACAATGTGAGGAGTCACCGTTTACCAACCGTTATGGTAATTGTGTTATTTTTGTAATTGAATCATCGCAACAGTCTTTCCTCACCTCTGTGTCTCTTGTAACCTCTCTTTTTGCCACTCATTCACTTTCCACACTAGAGTAATCCAGCTGAGGTTCAAACAGTAATTTTTATGTTGTAGTGAGCAGGCACACACATCTGCACACACAAATTACATCCACATGCTTGTGTTGTTTCCTCCAGACCTATTTTTTAGTTAGCAGTGTGAATGGGCAGCTAGTATTCATCTCATTGACCAGTATGTGTGAGTGGGTCATTGATGAATGCTTAACAACTGTTGTAACAGGCTTTTTAGAGATTTTGAAGCTCTTTTCCTTCAGTGTTTCTCCTGCCTTGTGGTTTCAGCACTTAGGAGAAGATCCTATGGAGGCACATCAGGAAAAAGCACATGCTTCTAAGAAAGTGCAAATCCTCAGTCTATCAGAACATATTAAAGGTTTGTTGAGCCATCAATAGAGTCTCCATCAAACATGCTGCCTTTGGGCATGATCCTGCCTGTAGAGAAATGAATTGGTGTTTTCTTAATGCAGAGCTGGGGGAAGAAAAAGCCCATTGTAGTCTAAAGAGATCCCGAGATTGGAGCTCATTATGCACTGCTCGTCACCACATAAGGGAGTCTTGTTCCCTCTCACAATCAGATTGTGGCCCAAGTTGTAAAGCTGCTCTAACATATTTTCATATTCAATCTCCCCTATTTGTAGAGTTTATAGCAGAGACTATCAACATAACTAATGTTAGCTTACGGGATGCCAAAATGAAAGCAACTATTGAGCTCTCTAACCATCAAAGGAAACACAGACGCCCTTACTCTGGGGTTTGATTTATATGATCCTGGATTGACTTACACAGTAATAATACTCTATTCTTTCTTTCCGGGCCTCAGACCTTCAAATGGGACTTGGACTCAGTATTTAGTGACTCTGTGTTACCATGACAATATTTTAAGTCCACCATAAGTTTGATTTTCTGGGAACAGTTTGCACAGCTTTTTGCTCACTGCACTCCTTTTTGCTCACCTCCTCAGCACTTTCCTGAACTTCCCAGTTCCCTAAATTTTAGTGTTGGTACTGAAGAGCAACAACAAACCTGATTCAGCTCCACCTCTTATCCAAGTAGTTGTAACTGTTATTTATATATATATTTTTTTAACTGCTAGCAATTGATTTTAAAGTGATTGCATCTTTCTTTCTATCTAGGCAGGTCTGGTTTTATGAAGAGCCAGCCTTGAAATTAATTTATCCAAGATCAAAATCTTTCTATATTTGGTCGTTGTTGCACCTTGACCGTATCATCTTCCGGCAGACTCAAGGATCAGTGAGTTTTAATTCACTGTCTGAGAGATTACTGAGTCTGAAATGAGAACTTTACAGCAGGAGATGCTGAAATGACATACCACCAAAGATGTGAAGCTCAGTTAAAAGGTAAAATCCTTTTAATTATTAATTAATCCTGCTTGGGAAGCATCCAGTTCTGTAGAGCTCTCATCTCCTTCAGTTTTTGATCCTAATGTGAAAACAGTAACCAAACACAGAGACAGGCAAAAACCAAGAGCCTGGTCTTCCACACTCTGGGATCAGTTGATTTTTTTTCTTCTAGATAGTATATTGGTATCCAAGCTCTATTTTGAGTGTTGCTATTTTGGGCAACCATAAAACGCACTGCTTATTTTATGGGTGTATTTTTGGAGTACAGGAAATTGAAACCTGATTCTATATAGACCATCATTATAAATATTTGTACTCTATAAAACATCTTTAGTCTAAGAATCTCAAAGTAGCTACAGCAAACATTAAAAGACAGCATCTGTCTTTAAGGATGGGAAGGAAAGGAGCATGTACATTGAATTGCCTAAGATAAGTCATATTTGTGAGCTACAGCACCTCAAAGAATTATCCATTTATTTTGGATCAGGCACACAAATTTCTCTGTAGTTGACCACAGTATGCTAAGCAGAGATTGTGCCTTTTGTCTTTTACAATAGCTATAAGAAAGAGGATAACTTTTATTCCAGCAGAAAGCCTGCTAATATAAATAAATAACCCATCAATTTTTTTTTTCAACTTATTCCATTTGGCAGAATCCATTCATGCCAGATCAATACTTTACATTAATCTAATACAACCCCTCAGTGACAGGCCTGAAAAGGGAACCAAAGTTTGTCATAACAATTGTTTTGACAGGCCACAGACATATTTGTTGCTGATTATATTTGTCTGTCACAACTCTTCCTCTGCACTCACAGAATGAACAAAAAAAAAAGCATTCTCAAATAAGATCAAAAGCCAGAGACATTTTGTTTGACTCCCCACATTAAAAATAAAAAAACCAAAAATAAATGGTGCTAGCTAGTCATGCTTACAGACCACATGAATGTGAGCCAATATAATTCTTGAAAACTCTGGAAGTAATGAGAGTTGTTGAGCCAGGCAACAAGCCTGGTAGCTGCAGATTAAGTGGTCAAAGTCAGCCAAATCCTCCTTACACTGAATCTGAAGGATGGTCCTCAGTCTGGAAAAGCTGGACTACCTCAGAACACACTAGCTGTGTATCCAAGGGATGTCTTGGAGAGATTCCTTAGATGTGTAGAAGATATGGACTCTCCTGCCACAAGCATATAGCTGGGAAAACCCAAATAATCCAGGGAAAATGACAGATACATGACATTCTTCTGAGCCAGTTTCAGGGCAGAGATGGAACATGATTTCCCAGCCATCTCATCTACCCTCCCTTTGAGGAAGCAAACCCTAGAGAATGCAGCCTAATGCAGTCCAGCCCTGACCCCTGCCACTCAAGTATTGGTATTAATGCTTCTGATATTGAGCTCATGGTTTATTTTGGGAAAAAAACAAACAAATGTCATTTAGCAATTGTCAGTTTAATCTCTGTGCTTGCAGGACAGCCACAGCATGGCACATATGCATCTGCTTTCAGACCTTACTACAATGTTCTTCAGGATATATTTTGTGAAGCAAATGCATTCTCTCCACAGAAATTAAAAAAAAACCCAAACCCAAAATCCATGTATTTCCCTGTTCTCTCCTTAAGGTTGCTTTGTTGGGCTAAATATCCCTGTGCTTTCAGCTAGAACACAGTGCCTTTCCATCACAAGGAATTACAGGAAACAGAGTCACTTTTTCTCTTAAAAAGCATCTTAATTAAAAATTGCTGTCTATTACCTGGTGTGCACAATGTACATTACAGCCATTTGTAATGTACTACTTTCCTAATTTCCATCATATTTCATTGTATCCAGAATCTACTTAAATTTCCATCATACTTTACTGCATGTGAAATCCACTTAATATAAGTCCAAAATTATTTTGTTCAGTTATTCCCATAGCCACGGTTTGCCATGTATTTTGCATTATGTGACTATTTGATTATATACATATTTTAAAAATTTTAATTTGCAAATCTGCTGACTGTGTGGCTGTACATTTATATCCCAGGTGCCAGAATGGACTGTATCTCTTCTTGCAGGATCAAAACAGAGAGGAAAGATGATCACAAAGAGACTTCAAAGAACATTTAACTGCTATATTTAGACACTGCTATGATGATAGTTCTGTGACTCCATATTTGCTCTGCATGAGCAACTGGGAATGTAAAGCCAGTCTGATGCTTTTCCACAAACAAGAAAAGCATGCAATTATTGCTGTTTATTCTGATATTCTGCCTGGACAGCTGGGTATTATAATGGGGCAGTTACCAAGTAGAATGATGTTACTCAAGGTGTAACATCCACAAATCCCAGCAAGCTTTATGAAATTGGATAAATGTCGTCACTCTTCCACAGATGAGGTGGAGTAAGCAGGATAAGGCAGTGACTTGTCCCTAGCCTCAGAGACACTGCAAGATGTAGGAACTGGCCTTCTATCTCTCAGTGCTCTGACCAGAGCTTTTTCCTGTGGCCCCCTTTTGTTGGAGTAAGAGCATCGGGACCATTTTACGCTTCCCAGTTGCTCACCCAGCACAGATGCAGAGCAAGGGCACTGTATCATCTTACCAGGCTCTAAACATAGCACTTAAATGTTCACTGGAGTGGCTGCATGAACATCTTTCCATTGATGTCAGCCAGCCAGGACAGAAGTGGTCCAGTCTGCCAACAGGAATATAAATTCTCCAATAAGTCCCATCATTAACCCTCATGGTAGGGAAGGTGCTCTCTTGCCTCAAAGCACTTAAAAATCAGTCTGTGTGCTGACTTCTGGAGTACTTAATAATTGTTGTCCTCTCTCCCATGACCCCAAAATATCAGTCAACTCTAAATCAGGTTCCTTTTAATTAAATTTTCTTTTTTGTTGTTGTTCTTTTTCACTGGATTCTTACTTTTTAAAAAATAATGAAACCTAGTATCACACATTTTAATAATCCTGTAAAGTCTTCTTTCTTAAGGAATTATGATCAGGAGGATTAAATACATAATTATTACTTGAACAATTATTGTATTTTCTGTCCCATGTCCTTAAAACATTTTAAAAACATTAATCAGAGGAAGCCCCCCAGCATGAAGTCTACATTTAAATAATTTTTAAAATCATAATCTACAATATCACATCTGCTCCCAAGTTTCAGTGTTGATGTTTGTGATTTTACAGCCATGCTTTCCTATTTTTTAAAAAAATATTTTCCTCTCCCCTTCAGCTGTGTGAAAGGCTCGGGAAAAACAGGAGAAATAGATTATTTATCCAGAGAAAACAGTGAAACACAGACAACTTAAATGGCCTGATTCTTTCCCTTCCTTATTTTGCTGTAACACAGCTTTATGTCTGTGTGTGATGAAGATAGCATTTCCATTAACCTCAGTAAAGGAAAAGAATTATCAATTTGGTGCAGATTATAGGGGATTCAGACCCACTGGGTAAGTTGAAGATGTTCCTGCTTATTGTAGGGGGGTTGGATCAGATGACTTTGAAGGTTCTTTGCAACCCAAACTGTTCTATGATCAGATACAAATATTTATTTCTTTCCTTTTTCCCTCCACGTTCTTCTTCTATGTCCTGCATTGTTTTGCATAATCATCTGAACTGCTGTTTGTAAAACAGTTTTGGAAGCTGAAACAGTTGAGAAAAATGCTGGGGCTTTTATTCTTTGTTTTTTTGTGTATCTATACTTGTTGGATGGGTTTGAGAATCTGGTTCCCTAGTGCACAGACATGACCTATTTCTACGAAGAACAAGTTTGACCTTTTCTCATGATTATCCACTGCCTGATGGTATATTCATGAGTAAAAATAACTCCTTGCAAGCCTCCAGACATTAAGGGATATATAGGTTCTGAAATGGATATACTAACTCCAGCCCATACAGATAGCTCAGCTACCCAACAGCTGCTCATTCCTTTGCTTAAAATTTATCTGTTTTGCCAGAAACCTTACTTAAAAGATGTGATAGCCTTCTCAAAAAAGTACTAAAATTTTGTGATGACCATTTTTAAATACTGGGAAAAATGGTGGGTTTATGCATTGAACAAGGTAACATGAGAAAGCAGAATTCAGATTACATGTAGGTCTGAACTCATGGTACTGTTCAGCCTATGTTTAAAGAAGGGGAAAGTTAAAAGACTGCTGTAGAATTTAACTAACACATAAAGGTGGTTTTTATTGAGGGTTTAAATTAAGGAAATGCCATTTTACAATTTGCTTGGGGGTTTTGTGGTTTGGTCTTTTTTTTTTTTTGAAAAATCTTTTCTCGAGTCAAGTCATTTGGTAAGAAAACCCACTTTCACTTTTTTTAATGGAGTAAATATCTGGGCAACTACTCTTGCGTTTGCAGACAAAAATCCTGGAGGCATGGTGCAAGATAGAAAGCATTTGCCTGTTTATTGGGGCAGATTAAGAAGAGTTTTTTGGCTGGGCTGACCTTTGACGCAGGCCTGGACCTGGCCATACCACTCGCCGCAGCTGTCGCAGAGCAGCGTGAACGCCGACTCCTTGTTGCCCATGGCATAGCCCTGGGCACAGACGTACAGCAGCTCGTCCCCCATGTCAAAGCCAGTGTGGCCGTGCAGGATGGTGTGGGGGAAGGATGGTGGGTCCCCACAGGGCTTGTCTGGAAGGAAAAAAGAGATGACATTGTAAAGACTTCACAATAGTCTTTTAGTGCCGTGCTAAGAGCAGTGCTAAGAGTTTTCCTGAGGATGAACTTATACACGTCCACAGAAGCTGTACATCTCATCTGTTTCATGCCCTTATGTCCTTTCACAATTATTTCCAGCTGTAATTACCCATTACAGCTGGAAGATAAAAACTGGGCTATAATTGCGATGCCACTGCCGTGATGGTCCACTACCGTCTGACAGTCATGCATTTAGAAGGGCCTTGTTTCAAACAAGGCAGGGTGCCAGATCACAGCTGTCTTCCCTGCCTGATTCTACAAAAGTTAACAAGAGCTTGGGCAGGTTGGGACTTGAATGCAACAATTTGGACACAGTCATTTTTCTTAACCACAGAAATGCTGGTGGGATTGTTTAAGACCAGCGCTTTCATCTCTTCTACACGGTAGGAAACCAGCAGAGGCCGAGCAATGGCCCAATCCGCACTCACAGAAAGAAGAGGTCCAGGTGAACACCACTCAGTTTTCAGACTATCTCTAATCTTCCACTCTTTCTCAAATCAGGGATCTTCCCAGATATTCAAATCTCACTTTTCAGGGTAGAGACACCCTAAAATAAATAGTGACTTCAGCTTAAGAACACCCAGGGGTAACATAGCTCTGCTGTCTATGAGAATGTGAAGAGCTAAATTTATAGCAGGGCATAAAACTCAAAAAGATGTTTGATAGTATTTTTGCTGACAGCATTAGAAGCCAGGGAGAAAAATTACTATGAGCGAAATCAAAACTGGTTTTTGTTGCATTAAAGAAGTGTGGAGAGGAGGCAGGTTGACAGCTGACAGCTGCCACCATCAGTGTAAACTGAATTTTAATTCTCTTTTTCAGGTTTGAATGATGTTGGCCATTGTTAACAAGGTAGATCAAGATTTTCTAGAGAACTTTTGAGCATTGTGGATTCTCTTTCCTCAAAGACCTTCTTCCCTGTCAAGAGTTCTTCACAAGGGGTTTGCAGTGTCCCTTATTCCTCCATGTTTTTTACAGCCCTTTTTGGAATAGGTGCCTCTTGGTTACAGAAAAACAAAACAAACAAACAAAAATATAATGCAAGAACATGGATTTTACCAAGAAACCCAAGGGCAAAGACTGCAGTGTTGGTACAAATTATCACTTCTATGTTCTTTCTCAAATCTGGGAATTTTTTCCAGTGGCTCTACAACCCTATTGACTGTGCTAGAAAAAAATCAGCTGTTTCTCTTTACTTTGTCTAGAAGATCCAAAACCTTCTTTTGTCCAGATACAGAACAACCAAGATTAAAAGGCTGTGAGTTCTGGTAATTATATGGGATAAGGGAAACATGGGGCTAGGTCTATGTTTTAGTATTGATCTCTCCTGTTGAAATAGTTTGCTTTGGTACAAAAACTTGATTGTTTACCTGGTAAAGCAAAGATGATGTTCCTTGAAAAAGCTTTTGTTTGGAAGCTGAAAAGACTCCAAGACAATGTTCCTAAGCATGCAGAAGAAGAAACATCTTCAAAGAGCATCCTTGCTATTTTGCTAGAGTCTACTTTTAGGGCATCATCACCATAAGATCTTGCAAGCAAGACAAGTGTTTCATTGACACAAGTTCATGTTCTGGGTTTTTCAATGGGCAATAGGCTTGACAGAAAAGCCTTTTCAATCTCCCCTCTGCAAAAACTCATGCTTTCCTGCTTTTGCCCAGGGACATTTTTGAAAAACACTTGTGAGTCTCAGGCTGCAGCTTTTCCCATCGTCTACCCACTTCTGACTCAGGCATAGGTAAATACATGCTTATTTAGAAATATGATGTATTTATTTTTGCCAGTCATTTACCTTGTAGTGTAATGAAAATCCTATGATAAACATCCACACTGTGTGAAAGTTCCTTTGGATCGGGCTTTTGGAAATTGTCTGAGAGACCTGATTAACCATTTCTCAACTTGGTATACTGAAAAATATCTGCCACTAATATCAGGGACATGCTACTGAAGTCAAACTTTGAAGCTTGTTCTCTGTACTGTACACACACAGAGGCATATATATATATATATATATATATATACCGTCTAACACCTTCAGAAGTTAGTGGGAGTTATGCACACACACACTGACAGAAAAAACAAGCTTTTGAGGCTACACAAAGCTCACTTTATATAGAATCTTATGGAGGTTTGACATCCGAGGAAGTGAGGAGCAGTTAGCAGCTAATGCCTTTCCTGTGAACTGGCCGGATGAACGGAGATTGATGTGGATGAAAGGTATAAAAAATTATTTTATTGCCTCATAGGAAGGCTACAGAGCCTTGCGTTTCGTGTACTTTATTTATGTAGCTACTTCCATCCCTACAAATGGGAGCTGTATATCTGTTCTGATGAAAGTATTGATCCCAAGGCTGTATGGGCTGTATGGAACAATTACACATCAGAGAGTATTCTTATCTACAAAACGTTGCTTCTTAATCCTGTTGCCAGAGGAAGCAGAAAAGCAACACATTAGTTAACTATGGCAAACACATTCAAAAAGCGCATTATAACCTTCCAGGAAAGAGGAAAGCCAAAGGGATCTTTACAGTAAAATTTGACAACAGACTCCGTAACAGAATTATGAACCCCTGAAAGAGAGATCTGGCTGATGCATGAGCAGAAAGAAAAGCAGAGATTTTAAAGATGTTCATGGACTGACACTGTGTGGGGAACTCTTGACTCTCTCACCTGAGACTTTGTAAGGTCATGCATGGTGACAGCATGTGAGTGACAGCATGGACAAGCATAAGTGAAAGCTGATACACTGCAAAGACAAACTCAAGTTCCTACATCCATTTTGCTGCTGTCCTCTCCTGCATAAAATGTACAGGAATTTTCCAGGTTACAGCATCTTATGGCTCCTCATCCTGCTGCAGTCTCAGTTGCTATGACAATTCCTGCTCAGCCTTTTGCCAAACCTGTTCTTTCTGGCACACGTACAGAAGTGACACTGGCACAGCAACTCATCACACCGAGGCACTTCTGGGGACAGGCCCCATGTTTTTGTGTGCAGCCTTTGTACCAGGGGCTGGAAGAGCATGGGCTTATTTCGAACAACAGTGTGTGCTCAGTGCTGGCACTGAGGCCATTTTCTTGCTGGAGGAGAGGAGGCAGATCTGGGCCACGGAGCGTGACAGAGGGTGTGTTGGCAGCAGCCTGTCATGCAGAGGAACAGTAGTGCTCTTTGTTGAGGTGACCACAGGGGCTGCCTGCAGAGCTGCTGTTGGGTAGATGAGGGCTGGCTCCTCCATCCATCTGGAGCACTGATTTTTCCCTCATCTGTCCTCCCACAAACCTGCATATTTTCTTGCTACTGGCTGAACGATTAGCCCAAGTCATGGTTCCCAGTAAAAAAGCTGGATCTGCTTGATACTCAAGGGCCATCCAGCAGAACATCAAGCAGGTCCCGTGCTCTGCCTGCTTATGTCCAAGATCATACCTTAAAACTGAACACTTGGAATTGGTTTCTGGACATCGTGACCCTTCCAGAATTTTCTACATGTTGACATTGAGGTCAAACAGATAACAAGCCTCCATATATTGATAACTGACCTCCAATAAGAGAGGGTGGATTGAGCTTCAGAGCAAGACAGCACAGCACAGATATAAGGAAATTAGTTAAAGTTCACAGGAGGTCCTCACATCAGCGGTAATTTAGCACAGATTGTGTCCTGGAGTGAAAGTCACCATACAGTCAAGAAAGAGCTCAATATACATGTGCAGAGTCAACATCTGGTAAATGCATGGGAATAAGTGGCACAGCAAAGATATATATGGGTGTTGAGCACAGATATGTTAGGGCTAGTGACAGCTGTGGTTACAGACATCTTAGAGACTCAGTAACTATTTTTTACATGAGACTAAAGAGATCTCCTGTTAATTGAGTTAGCACATGCAGTAATGATTGGCTTTTAGGAAAAATATCTCCTCAGAATAGTAACTTTAAACCCAGAACACATGTGGAAGGGATTTTGTGACAGGTGATTTCTGGCAAAGAGTTGGCATGTGTCATTTTAAGAACATAGCAATTCTCCTCCCCAGTCCAGATTACACCAGAAGCATCTCCTTTATCTGAACTATAAGCATTCCACTAGTCTGCAAAGATTTTTTTGAGATGCCTTGATAAAATACTGTCTACAGAAAGGATAGCCTAAGATCAATGCAAAAAAATCAACATGAAGAAGATGCAGACTGCAGCTTCCACACCACCTGGCAGAACCAGGAATTTACTGAAATCTGATTATCTAGAATTGCTGCTTTAACTGTGCACCACACTCTGAAAGCTGATATGATACATCCCCTTTGACATAAAACATCTCCCATTACAACCACTCAATTCAGTGGAGCTTTTCCAGAGAGGCCACTGGAATTTTTAGGATGTCATCTTGTCATTAAGAAATTAGAAAATGCAACTCCTAACAGTCAAACCTGTGAATGAGATGAGTGAGGATGTTTATTTTGCTTCTTGATTGCGGAGACCCTAAAGTGTATGGAATTTTTCTGTTTGGATAGAAGCACTGAGTATGAAGAGTCAAAACTCAATTATAGCCAATGTAAATGTTGCTTGTAAGCTACCAATGCTAGGATGCCAATGCCTCTGACATCAGACAGTGTCACCCTGGTTTTTTAAGATTTTCTAAGCCTTCTGATGTTGACATTCTTGTGAACTTTCTCACACACTTTCTGTAAATAACTCATTGTTTTGCATTCCTTTGTGGAGGAGGAGAGAGTTGATAGACTGTTGGCTTGACCAGTGTCATTGGAGAGGTGTCACTGTCACCCTCCAATCCGCTGAAACTTTTGTAAAACTATGAATGTTGGAGTCAGAAAATAAACTACCCTTTTTTTCCTTTCACCTTGAAAACAGTAGTGTGCTTTTGTTCTTTCATGTCCTATGACACGAAAGACAAGACAGGACTTGTGGGACTTTATTAGTTCAAGGTACATCACCAGAGAAGTGGGAATTAACTGTCAGCTATATACAAAGCCATGAAAAATAAAGCTGTAGCACTAAAAACATTATATCTACAACAAAGCATGACAAATACAAAGAAGTAGTTCAAATATTACACAAAGCAAACTGTGGTTTGATTGCTCTTGTAAAGTACAGTTCGTGAATTTGCTGTAAAGAATACACTGATTTCTTTTTTTTTCTTACTGCTGAAAAAGGCTAACTAAAATATGTATACAAGCCATCAAGCTTTGATGGATATCTGGAGCCAGCAGTCATATTTTAAAAACTTTGATTTGCATTTATGCTGTACTCTACTACAAGTTGCTGCCTGTTTAGTTTTCTTGTGGTGGCAGCAAATCAAAGCCTTATGGAACAGATCTTATTTGTTGCCTGTAAATAACAGTGGGTCACTGAAAGAAAGAACCACTAAAACCTGGGGGTTATTAACAAAGAGATTTTTCCTTTGCTGCAGGAAAAAAATAAGAAAGAAAACAAAAAAGATTATATATATTCATATTGAATTGATTGGTATGTGTTATTACAAAAAATAAGGCAGGAAAAAATTCAGTTTTCTGATTTTCTTGTTTTACCTACTTTATACTTTAAGGTATTTTCTTATGAACTCTGATAGAGATACACACTCTGGGTGCCAGATCTAACTTAGGTGTGATACTGCATTTTCAAAATTGGCTGAATCTAATATATTTTTAGACATTTTTTGGCACTCAGGGCCTAAAAGGGAAATGTTCTCAGCATATCCTGAGCTGGTACAGAGTTGCTTTAGACTTGCTGACTCTAATGGCTGCATAAAACATGTGTTTATGAGAAGCTGAGAAGACACATTTCTCTGTACTGTACAAACTGCAGCGATACTCAGAGCATTCATGAAACATTACAGCTACGTCTTTCCTTGTCAAACAGAGCCCTTAGAATCAATTCCCCATAAAAGATGACTCAGTCTCAACAATTGCTGTGATTCCTCTGTGTGTACAGATCAAAATCCATTTCAGAAACAAACCAAAAAACTGTCTCTCTCTTCAGGACTTCTATTTGCAGAAGCCTGATGCTGTGAGCACGCCCAGAGCTCTTGCAGCATCTGACTGCTGCCCTGGTGTAGTGGCATGCTGAGATGTGTGCTTAAGGAATTTGACTCCACTCGTTTGCATGGGAAAGGTTAATTGAGTGAAGATCAGTTATAAATCAAGGGATAAGAAGTCAACTTGGTTTGTACTAGAACTTTCATGGTGTTTTGAGATGCATTCTGCACAGTCCTATGAACTGAAGGTAGAGTTGCAGGGAGTTATTAATGTCAGCTTAGTTTCTGAAGTAGAGGTTGATTGTGACTGTTCCATCTGTCTGTTTTCAGCCCACCAATCTGTCTGAGCCTTTGGCTCTTCTCAGCCAAGTCTGACAAAGAAGGAAATAATAATAATGAGATATCTGCTCTTTATTAGTTGGGTGGATATAAAAGAAATGAAAGGGCTTGAAGAAATTAATATAGCTCTCAGTGTAAGAAACCTGGGATTTATAACTTCCAGCAGGGCAAAACAACTTGCCTTTTGCACTTAACTATTATGTACTACTATATTATAATTGCAAATGTATAGATAAAAAGGGATGTCCACTTTTCTAAGACTAAAAAAAAAATATTCATGAGGTTTCAAGTAAGAAACAACTTATTAATCCAAACTTAGATGTGTAGTTATTAGCTTATGTACATAAGATCAGAACAGATATGCTGTGTGTGAGGTTGCGGTGCAGAGTTTACTCTTGCTGCTTCTTACTGGATATTTGCTAAAACTGGAAGTGGCATCCCTGAGGATATTCTTTCATCAGCCAACAGCTCTGTGTGTTACTGTTACGGCTAAGGCCGTTTCCTTTCCAGATTTTGCTCTTTTCATACCAGCTGTAAACCAGGCTCTGCCACACAACTTCACTTAAGTCTTTCTGTTCAAACATCAGCTTTGCATCCCAATTTTTTTATTTATTTAAGGAAGAGGGAACCTTAGAGTCATCCAGAAATGTTTCTGTGTGTAAAGGTGTTGAGAGAGTAGTTAAGAATTGGAAAAGTACAAGGTTGTGGCACATTCTAAGTCTTGCACCTGCAAGATAGCGTGTCTTTAGGCTTAGTTGTAGTATGATAACAAATAGTGAAAGAGACATGAGAAAAGAGAGATGTAACCCCTAAGGAATGGGGAAGAGCTGATGTTGTAGTGTGGCCAATGGACAGTGTAAATTACAGAATATTCATAAGCTTATTACTTGCTGTATAAGTGTCTGATGCTCTCCTCAATAAACGAAGCTTGCTGATCTCACATTGAGAGTCCCAAGTTTTCCCTGCACCCGACAAATAGCTCATCTCTGACATAAAGGCTGCTTGAGTGCAGTGGGATGATCATCCCTTTCTGTCATCAGAAAATTCCCTGTCTTCTACAAAACAAATTCTTCACAAATTGTACACTCTTTGCAAATGATCTGAATTCCCCCAGAGTTTAAAACATGCAGTTTCTCAGTCCCATGTAGTGCTCTTTTCCAGCATAGCCTTGTCTGGTTATGTTCTTGTCTGCCCCTTTACTGTGAGCAGCAGCCAAACCCAAAAGGTAAACACAGTTCCTTTTCCCAGATCCAACATTCCGGGTGGAGCAGGTGGGGGCACACAGGGGAGCACAAGGGCACAATGGAACAATAGTGGCCAGAGCAATGATTTCAGCATCCCACAGCTGTCCCAACCCACTGCAAGGTTTTTTTCAAGGGGGGGGATGATGACAAAAGAGGTTTGAAGGAAGACAATGAGAGAGTTTTGCAGATGTTTACAGGGAGCTGGTCCTATGTGTGAGGAGCAGCATGGAGAAAGCACAAAGGTGCTTGTGTGACCACATTAGCAACTGGGTGACAAGGCTGGCATCGCTCGCAGCAGCACGGAGCCTGGAGTTGATATCACAAGGGTTACTTGAGAGGATGGCCAAACTCTGCTAAAGTCATTCCTTCTAAAAAGAACAATTTGGCGTACATCAAATATGCATCACCTCTGCCACATTTCACTTCAACCATATTTTCATCCCCACTCTTGCCACTGACAGTTTATCAGAATGACCCCCTGTGCTGGGAACTTACTGTTTCTCAGTAAATGCCATCAGCTCACCCTTGCTGTTCTTGGAAATCAGATGCAAAAACTCACTGTGGGCATCAACAATCTCTTTCAAGGGTTCCCAAATTTCTTTATGTAATCTTTAATCTTTATGTAATCTTTATGTAATTTCTTTATGTAATCCCAAATTTCTTTATGTACCTATTAGTAACAATTTACTTTTTGTCTCTGGAATTCATTTTCGTTTGTGGGTTCTGGAACTTAAACATTGAAAAATTTAAGCCCTGACATAAATTGGAAATAATTTGGTTTTCAGAATCATCTGGGATATATCAGTGTCCCTAGCAGCCTTGTCAACACTTGTTAAAAAAACACCAAAACCAAACCAAATTTAAACTAAAATGACGTTTAAATGAAGTTATTTGAATACAAATGTTGTATACTGATATACAACAGGGTGGTGTGTTGCAGCTGGGAACCTGTGTTACAGTCAGCTACAGTGCTGAGTAAGGGACATGCTTCAGCCATCTCCATTAGATTGGTGCCAGATATATTCCTTTCCATAAAGTATGTTCTGTGAGCACCAAAATGGGTTCTGCCAGGTCAGTAGTGCTGTTTGAACTCACTAAACTGCAGCAAAGACAAAAGACAATGCAATTTATTTGCTGCAACCAATGTCTCTGCAGCAGCTGGCTCTTGCAGTGAGCGATTACTACAAAGATTAATCCCTTAACATTCCCCCTTTCTCTCTCAGCAGCAGAAAAATTGAAGGCAAAACTTTAAATGTTGCAAGACAGTGATGACTCTGTGTTATTTCAGAAGTATAGCAGTGCTGACCTTCATCCTTTACACAAAAAGCATCATATTGGTCATTCACAAAGGGATCGGTTTCAATTTTAACATCAATGGCTTTCACGCTCTGCTGTTTGCTGCCCGTCTTTCTGCATATAATTGTCCTAAAATAAAGAAGAAGAAGAAAACAATAATCAGAAATCTTCTGGAGTTGTACATGCAGGTAAAATTTGGAGATTTTTTTATCAGAGTAGTCAGGCTTTAGCCTTAGCTGTTTCAGCATTGGCACATAAAGTAGTAGAGTGGGAAGATCTATGAAAAAAAGCCAAGGGAGAAATAGAAGTAATTAGAAAAATGTTTACTGTAGATCAGTTCAAGGCATAGGGAGCAATAAAGGATGTTTATCTTATTATGTTCTGTAATACTTCTAAATATCAGACCTACACCCAGAGTAATTAAGTCAATATTTTGCTCTCACAGTTCAGCAATATATATTCCCAGCGATGGCACCTGGATAGAAATGAATGGGAAACTCAAGATTTGATCTGAAATTTTATAAATTATTAGCATTTACATTAAAGAACCATTAAGGTTGTATATTTAACTGCTCAAAAGCTAATACAGTCAAACTTAGAAAATTCAGCTTGGGTCCATGGAAGAAAAAGAAGAAAAACAGCTTTTCTTTTTTTTTTTTTTTTAATAACAATTTCATACTTTTGATTAAACTCCAATTCTTCTGGTTTGGTACTCAGCAGTACCTAATCTGTTGTCCCTGATAGGCTTGAAGAAAGGTATTAGGTCTGTATTGGGTTTTACAACCCTGTGGATGCTGATGATGAAGAGTTTGCTAATTATCTCTTCTTTCAGCTGTACTGCCTGCTTAAAACTAGCAAATGGAAGAGAGTTTGTTGTAGAAAACATTGGTTTTACTGTTAAATTCAAGGTTACAAAGGCTGGGAAAGTAATTTCAGAGCAAATTTTTGCAGCTGGACATAAATGGTGTGGGTTTATATTTTTGTGGACAGCAAGCTTGTAGAAGTGTTGCACTGTCAGCTATTCTAGTGAAAGGAAGATAAAAACACTTTCCACAGAACGAATCCTTCCAGTGGAGGAAATTTATAATTTTGTATTTTGCAATGGTTGAACTAATGTGCCATCAGTCCTCCACTAAATCTGAGGAATAAAAAAAGATTAAAAAAAATCCAATAATACAAAAGACTCCAAAATAAAGAAAATAAAATGCCCATTAATTGAGAGTGAAAAAGATCCAGTGGAAACCCAGTATTTGATCATGCACTTAAATGTTATCTAGAGATTTACAGAAATAGGCTGAATTATGGTTGTACAGACTATTTTCATTTGGGCATGTGTTAGCTTTTGAGTAGTTAAATATGTAACTTTAATGTTCTTTTAATACAAACAAACAAAGTCAACATGAAATGAGCCGTATGGTGGTGGTCACGCATATGCACCAGAATGGTTCCTGCCACACTTCTCCTCTGGAAAACAACATGATGTCATTCCCTGCTGAAAGCCCCTTTACTTGATTTAAAACCAAATTTGTTTCCTTTGTATAGAAAGTTCCACTTGATTTTTTGAGGGGAAAAAAATAATCTCTTCAAAAAAGTCCCTTTTTAAGGACAATATTGTCCCCACAAGTTTTAAATCCAGTTCTCTCATAATTTAATGGATTTAAAGTCTGTGACCTCTAAATCAGTAATTAAGCAGTTAGACAAAAGCAACTTGACCTGCTAAAATAAGTTCAGATGAGTAGGAGGATCCGGACATCAATTAGAAATGTTCTATATGCATATAATGTTCACATATTGTTCCACTGGGTCTTACAAGGTCTATGAGAATGAGACACTTATGCTTCCCTTCAAAAATTAACTCATCAACCTTAATCTTTCCAATAATTACTCAGTTGCTTAGATATCTGGATCAGTTATGTCTTGCAACACTAACTAAACAAATAATTATATGACTGCAAAAAAAAAGTGCTTTTTGTCTGTAATTTTGTACTTTAGGCTTCAAGCTTTCTCTTTCTCTCAAAAAAAAAAAAAAAAGAAAAGAAACCAACAAAAGAAAACAAAAAAGAAAACAAATTTGTTTTGAAGACTGTTACCAACACACAATTCTGGTCTCTGAAAATCAGTCCAGACTCATTTCTACGTTCTATCAAAGACTAAAATTCCTGATAATTGGAAGACATTTTTTAAAGTCTCGCCTTGAATTTTCTGATTTCGAATTCCAATTTCTATGTCTATCTATTTTGCTTCTGCCCAAAACACTGTAATTTATTTATTAGTTCTTCATCAGGCTACAAAGTTATCTGTGGGTGACACATCCTTGGTACAATGAGATCATTGCCAAAACAGGATACCTGGTTCATGAGTAATATATCATACTTAAAGTGCTAGTTTTCTCACCTTTTGTTTTCAAATATTGTACAATAAATTGCAAGTTTGTAGCTGGTAGATTTTAGCAATTAGCTAATTCATTTTAAGAACCTATCTCAGATGCTATCCAGTGTGACCAAACTTAAAAAGTTGTACCTTGCATATGATTTCAACATAATACATAAAGAAAGGCTTTAAATTAAGATCTTTTATGTGTATTTACATGGATCTGCTACTTAGGACTTTAATTTGGATTTTTGTCATATTGAAATTTATGTGATTAAAGCTGTAAGCATCCTAATGCAATTCTTCTGAAATGAAAGAAATCTTGCCTTGTACACAAGACACACTGCTGGGTCAATGATTGGACTTGATTATCTCAGATGTCTTTTCATACCTTAATGATTCTGTGATTCTAAAAGACTGAAGGAAGAAAATATCTATTTAATCTCTTTCATTCCTTCTTCTCTGACAGTGGTTTTCCCACCTGAAGCTCAGTCCTGCAAGCTTTGAAAACCCTCAGTAAGGTGTTACTGCTGCTGATGGCTACAGCTTCAAGAGTGCTCAACATTTCTCAGTAGCGAGTTGATCAGACCTGCAATACCCATGGCATAGAAATAGTCTCTTTGCAGTCAGTGGGATTTCAGGTATGACTAAAAATACACATTAACAGTCTACTTTCTGAGTTCTTGAGGGTTGCCCTAAATCCTAAAATGTTAGCTTTTAATCTATAGAGATTAAATACACAGGTGCACTTTTGTCACAGTTCTAAAAGGTAGAGTGTGATGCTACAATGTTACAATTTTCATGACTGAAAAATGGCTACCAATTCAGAATTCATCAGATCTTGAAATTTCTTCAGCAGCAGCACAGCTGTTCTGAAATAAGAGGCAAAAATATTGTACAGCTGTTCAACTCTTTCCAGCGCCCTGCTGAGAGGTGTTGCTGCCTGGTTTGTTTCTTGACTGTTTTGAATTATTGCCCTGGGGTGTGCATCATGGCTGAGAGAATGTCACAAACTTTGTACTTTTTAAGGGATACATCCACCTACACAGCTATTCAGAAAAATGCAGTCACGTACATTCAATTCTATTTATGGATAATTTCATGCATTAATTGAACTTAAGCTCATTTCTCAGCATATAATGTCATCTGATGCTCAGAGCAGTGTAGTGCTTGATTTTGTGCCTTTTAGTTAACAAACAGATTTGATTTCATTTTCCTTCTGTGGAGATTTCTGATGAAGGCAGGCATGCTCAGAAGAAACATACTGAGTTTGGACAGCATATCACCCATAACAATTGTCTGTGATCCACATCTGCCTGAAACATCTGTGCATCCTTGAAAATTACTCTTACATGGCCATGAGCTCACAAGCTCAGCATAAAAACCAATCAGAAACACTATCACCATAGACCATGAAAGTACCACATGTTATCCAGTAAGATAAAGATGTGGTTGGTGGTGTTGACAGCAGCCCCTGCTCTCAGGTGAAAAATTGAAAGGTGCCTAAAAGTGTCTCCATTGTTTCTTTGACAAAATACTGGGAATCTTCTTAGTCTACTACTACCCAGCTTGGAAGGACAAACTGCTTCACGATGCCTCTTCTCCCCCAAAAGAGAAAACAGGAGACCAGGAATTCTGCACTCTGTTGAACCTCAGCTTAACTCCTGTTGTTCAATACAATTCATCCAACTAAGAACAATTAACACTCCTTCTTCTGTGCCCACCTTGGAAAATTATCAGAGCTTGGCCAATCTGATCATTGTTTTCCTGTGCCATGACTCAGATATTGCAGATATCATGTGCACACACAGAGAGAAATTCTAATATGCGGCACAGTAAGGTATGAACCAGACTTCCCAGAAGCCTTCTGCTTAGTCTTGTGCTGCTTAAATTTTTTTCTAATGTATTATGTAATGAATGAGTAACTGCTATATTTTGCTCCACTCTCAAAGATGGAAATAGCAGAAAAGCTGGCATGAATAGTACTTATTTTACAATATGCCATAATATGCCATAATATGCCATAATATAATATGTATTAATAAATATATTATAATTATAGGCCTGAACTGTTGCAATTATAGCTAATGTCATAAATTTATGTATGTATGTATGTATGTATAAGAAAATATTTTTTAATAAAGACATAGTATTTTTATATAAATGGTAACCCTTTTTTATAGTAGTATCCACTGATAATTTTGCTTTCTAAGAAAATCACAAGGCAATTTTGTAATACTCGAAAATATTTCAGTGAGCCCAAGTTAAAACATATGGATTTGACAGCTGAGTTTATATGATAAAGTGTGATCCATCAGAAAACAGTAGGTGGGATATTTTTTCCAGTTGCTACTTTATCCACCAGTTGATTTTAGGTTTTGTAGTCTTAGTCGATAAATTCACTGAACTGAAATTCACTGAACTGAGTCAGAATGGTCTTATGACATTGATTCATAGTAGTATGAGCTTGCAATATATGCAGCTCAGAAGAAGATCAGGAACAATGTATTTGTTGAGGCATTCTGAAAGTCTGGTTGATAACACACTATAAGAAACCTTCCCCTAATTAGAAAGTTTAAAACTTCGTCACTTTTCTTGGTAAAGAAAAGTCTTCAACATGTTGTGCTTTTCCTTTTTTTAATGGGTCAGCTTTACTGTTTGTGTTTCAGTAACTAGGTAAGAGAAAAAAACCAACCGTAGTCTGGGAGCCAAACTAGGGGGTTTTTATTCTTAGTCTTTCCCCTCTGTATTTTGGGAAACTGCAAATTACAAAGCTGGCTCTGATGAGGAATAAAATATAAATGACATGTTCATGATTACCAAAGGGAAGAAAATTTCCCTGAAAAGTCATGAAGGGGAGTGCAGGTGGGCTTTGGAAAGTCCATTGCCTGGGAACTATAGAGGCTAATTTTGGCTGGATGTGTCCCAAAGAAAGCAGCTGCTAAGTGTGACATGAAGACATTCCAACAGCAATACTGCCACTGGAAATGTCAAAAGGAGGTCTTACCAAGGCAGAACCAATATCCTTTAGATTCTTAAAAATATACACCAAAATGCAGCCTTTTGTGCTTAAAATTGTACGTATGACTACTGAAATAGTAAGGCCTCTGTTCATTAAATAAATATGGCCCATTCATGCAGGCTTTCATACTGTAGCCTAGTATGAAAGATTTTATATGGCCATTTTACTCTAACATCACTAGGCACATATAATTTGAGCATTCTGAGTGTGTGCAAAGGAGTGCATGTTGCTTCCTGGCCTGGACCAGTTGGGTGCTCAATGACATGTCAAGCATCACTAGAAAGGTGGTTTTACCCAATTTCACTTTACAGGCTCCAGTTTAATCCATGGCTTTCATAACAGAGGTTACTGATTAGTTACCAAAGGGTTTAAAAAAATACAAAAATATTTTTTGAATGCTAATAATTTACAAAACAGCTTCATCCTCAGAGGAAAGGCTTTCAGATACAACAAAGCATTACAGTGATTCTAGAATAACAAAAGGCAAAATACATTAACTTCTTTTGAAAAGTAGAAAATCAACCTCATTAGAACGGTTTGGCAAGTTCCAATCCTGGAATTAGCACTTCTTGTGCATCTGGAAAGAATAAGTATATCCCACCTCTGTCTTCATTTGTTCAGATAAACAAATCATCACCTTTAATCCCCTTTTGATAAAAGAAGTGCCTCTTTTGTCTAATCGTAGTCTTAGCCCATACCTCCTGAGTTTGGCTGCAGAGAATTGCATTACACTATGGCAGGTGGTGTCCCACTGCTGCCTCATTCAAGCTCTTCAGTATTGCCCTCTCTCCTGGAATTGCTGCTGGATGTCTTTTAGGATGATCACATTCATTTTTCTCACAAATTTTAGGTGAGTTATTTCACTTTTTGACAAGCCCACTGCTGTCCTGTGTTCTGTGACTGCACCCAGCTCTTTCTCCTGCTGTGCCTTTCTAGCTGGTTTAAGGCAGAAATTCCTAATAGCCTTCATAAAATACTGTTGCATTGCATCCCATCTCTGTTACTCCATCACTAAAGTCGTCTTTCTGTTCAATATTCTGCTTTTCCTTGGTCTTATGAAAGATTTCTAACCTTCTGGCATTAATTAATTTCACTAGCAAACCCATGCCTTTTGTGCCAAAGCTTGCTAAAGTTTTGCTAAATCCCTTGAGTTCGTTACAAAACACCTTCCAGTAAAAATACAATCTAAAAGTGCGAGTCATATCTCACTTAGCAAATGGCAACTCTAGGACTGTGATGCTACAGTCCAGCAGATGGTGATTTGGGTGCTTGTCCTAGTAAATACAAAAAACGTATGTATTTTCTTTTGTGCAGTGCTTTTCCTCAAAAAAATACATCTTCTAAAAAGTTATTCAATGATTGGGCTGTCTCTTTCACAAGAAACATAGCTGTCATACTTTGTCCATGCTGCTGTCCCAAGTTTTGCTTCTCTCCTCCCAAAGGTGATGGAAAGTGGCTCATGGCTACGTTGCTCAGTGATACCATCCCTTGGACTAAGCTGGCCAAGCCCTTTTCCTAAATTCAAGTTTCCTGACTGAGCTTTATGTAGAGATCCCTATTCCTGAAACACAATTACTTTGTTTTTACCTTGCATGAGAAGATTGACAAGAAGCAGCTTGACAAGAAGACAAAGTCATGACACGAGCTGTGAGCTGTGGGACTAGAGTTTGTGACATGAAGGCATTCTGTAGCCCAAGACCTCCTCAGACAATTTCATAAGCAACTTCAGCATTTTGATTTGGACCATGCCCTGTCAGTTATGTCTGGATTTTTCTCTTGAAGGGAATTACTTGACCTGCCTCAAAGACATGTGTGGGAGCAAATTCATGTGCATTATCACCAGTCAGCAGAGCACAGCCTTGAAATAAAACCAAGAGCTTGCCAAAGTGACACATCACCAGACCTGCTTCTCTGCAGAGAGCTAGAGGGCCTGTTTTAGTGTGTACACCTGGATGAATTTCAAGGGACCCACAAGCCCAGGGCTTTACAAATACAGATGAGAGGACTGGCAAGGGTTAGCAACTGACCCTTTACTTAATTCCTTGGATATTGCTGTTTTTCTTTCCCAGGAAATGTGCTTTTCATACCATACTGTCAGGTACTGGGCAAGTCCCACACAGTAGGCAGAAAAAGAAGTAGGTAGTTTTGTGAAATGCCATATTTGACTCTCATTATTACATTTCCCACTGGTGTCATCTGCAGTGAGAGCTCTCTTGTGTTTGACACTGTAGAAACATTCAAACGCAGCCAGTGCAAAACCCAAAGAGCTAACAAAAGGAAGGAAAAATAGAGACCAAGTAATTTTCCTGGTAACAAACACCTGGTCTGTGGGCAGCCAAGAAAAGAAACCCTGTCTTCTTACTCTCACAGCAGAGTTTATTCTAGCTGACTCTGCTTGCTCACTCCAGACTTATCCCCTCTGGAATAAATGCTCCAGGGACTGGGTAGGAACCAGCCCAGGGATTTCATGCAAAGAAGCAGGTTGACAGCCCTGCAGGAAGTCTGTCATAGAAGAAAAATTCTGTGCAGAGCTTCAAAGCTGTTACAGAAGAGAAACATGGCTCCATCTCTTTGCAGGCAAATAAGGAACAGGATAGGGAATAGGACAGCTTCAGCTTTTCCATCCTACAAAAGCACTGGAAATGAGTAAATTTGCTGTGGGGATATTAATACAAGGTGTTGAGGATGTTTAACAATTTCTAAAATAAATGGCTGTTTGCACAGGGTAGATATTAATACCAATTGTGTCATGTTCACTTCCTAAATTTCAAAAACCCCAGAAAAGAAGTCAAAACCCTACAGGACATGCTGCCCAGTGTTGGAAGACTCAACACAAAGTTTTCCAGCATGACATCTGAATTCAAAAGATAGCAGTGAGAGCCTTTCAGAGAACTGTGCCACCTTTTTTCATTTATATTCTGGCAGATCACTTGATGGTTTTACTGACTCACTTGTCTGACATGCAAGTAAGTCATAAGAGTGTCATTTTTAGTATAAATAGCTATTAGAGCTCATCTGACAAATGAGACTTGCCTAACGATGTTTCATTTCCTGAAATGCAACAATGTGTAATGTTTCATAAGTTACACATGTCAGGACTGACTTGTAAAGGGCTTAATTCTGGCTTGCTGGGAGAAGTTATCCCTGCCTACTTGTCAGTGGCTCTTCTCAAAAAGTTCCCAAGCCCCTGGATTGCCAGGGACATGTCTGTGTGAAGAGCTCTGAACCCTCAATTGGGTTGGCCTGAACAACTGCAAGGGAAAGACAAGAACATGCCCTTATTCCTGTGAAAGAAGTTCTGTTTCAGGCTGCTCAAACCACAAAACCACCCAGTTTATTGTGCATTTGGATTTACTGGCAGGGATCTATTTGTTTAAGCAATTTCCATTCTGCATCAGTTGAAATGATTCATATTCATCAAGACCTGCTGCTTGGGCTAGCCCAGTTTGCAGGGACTGAAGTGGACATATTTAAATATGGATGATCTGCATTTACATGACAGTCATCAGAAATTTGACAGTCACCCAAACTGGACTGGGTCTTTAGTCCAAATGCTCCTCTTTGCCCACAGAAGAGCTATAGCCCAGAGAGCAAGCAGTATAAACATGCTCACACTGACTCTGCCACAACAGGAGAAACTCCCACTGGTTTCCAGGCTGTGATTTGGCTGTAAAAATAATTATAAGGACAAAATAATCAACAGTGATGGATATATTTACCAGGAGTGGGATTGTAATTACTCACTAAAACCATAAATAGCCATCAGAAGTGAACAAATCACAGACTTGTGCAAAACCTGGAGAATGGATCTAGCAGTGAAAAAGTCCTTACATGTCTGCTAGAGCTCCTGTTCAGTTTTAAATCTAAGTGGTGAAAGGAAGGCTGAAGCATGTCAGAAAATCTGCAACACTGAAATGGCTTCAATCACATCATTTGCTTGTGTTTACTTCTACTGCCAATGTCTGATCCATTTTTCCTCAGGGGAAAGATTGGGATATCTTCCAGGCACCAAATAAATAAACTAAACCTCATTCTTCCTGAAATCAGGAACTTTTATCATGTTCCCTTCTATTTGTCTCCTTTCTGATGTACACAGTCTAAGAGGATACAGGAGAGTTTTCAGCTGAAGCTCTGTGTTCTGCATTGGATGCCTGTCAGCTGTTGGGAGGATTCCAGGGTTTTAGATCCAGCTTATAAATTCCTGAAAAGTTCTGGACCTGCCATATGTGGGGAGGTCACCTATCATTCAAAGATGTGGAGCTTCATCAAGATAAATACACAAGGTGTGCCCAGCAAAGAGTCCTTTCTTTTGGAAATAATTTTCCATACTTTTCTAACTTGTGGGCATGATATGAAGCCTGCTTTCCCTTCTCTGGGTTACATCAACTGATGTGTAGAGGTTTTTCTGTGTACCAGCTATCCTTTATCCCTGCTGTCATGTTTCCAGTTATCAAGAAATGCCCAAAGTATTGAATCGGTACGTTTTAAAAAATAATTTAGTAAAATAATTGGAATTCCTTGTTAATAGATTTTCTATTACTTTAGTCATTCTTGAGCCCTTTTTTGAGGCCCTTTTAGTATTTTTCCCAAGACACTGTAACAATACATGTAATATTCCAAAGGAGGCTATTACCCTGACCTACGTGTATATATGTTTTTCATATTTTTCATGCCATTCCGTGAACGCTCTAGCAATTTCTTCGTTTGCTGAACATTTGCTTGTTTGTTTGTTTGTCTGTTTTTTACTACAGCTGTAGTCAGACAGAGGTTTTCTTTGTGCTGTCCATAGCAATGCCCTCATATCTTTCCTGACCTGGCAGAGGTAAATCAGACCCTGTAAAGATATTTTCAAGTAGATTGCATGTTCCTCCTGCATGTATTATCATTGAAGTCCTTTTGGCATCATTTCACCCTTTCATCTAAATTTCTCTGTAAATCTCTGTATTGGAGCTGAACTTGTTCAACTTAAACAGCTTTGTCCCATTTGCACTCTTTGAGCTCAATAGCTCAGTTCCTTCTCTAGAGCTGCATTTAGTTACAGTTAAAACAGATTAGCCTTTTCAGGCAGTACACAATTCCTATTTTTCCCCAGAGCCAAAAATACCCAGTTCAACGAACCAAGTAACATACATTCTGGTGCTTGCCCAGCCATGGGTAAAATAGCCCCAGAGTACAAAATTCCAGCTCTGAAGAGCTTTTCTCTCTAGTGAAGCTTTCCAGTGAAGGTCAGACCTGGTGACTGCACAACAATGGTGTGCTGATGTGCCCCCACAAGGTTCTTTCTGATAAATAGTTTAGAGACTTCCATGCTAAGGACAGGTTTACTGGGGGAATGGAGTACAGCAAGTTAGAATGGATGAAAAGTCTTCATTTCCTTCCCATGTTTACAATGTGTTTTTATCACAATTTTGATATTGAAAATATTCAGTCCACAGCTGATCTATTAATAGTCACAGCTCCAGTGCCTGTAGCAATTAAATGAGGATCTCACTGGACTAACTAATGGTATTGCTTAGATAAAAAAGCCATGATTTCTCCTCCTACCCATCCTTACTTCCAGAATACAAAGGCTGTATAAAAAAGACCCAGTGCAACAACTTTGCCATGGACTTCTTACAGTTATATGGTTTTCCTGGCTTGTCAGCCTGCAAGACATCTCAGCAACTGTCTTGGGAAAAAAGATTTTTGGGGTTTAGATCGCTGTCTTTTATCCTGTGACATTTCTGGAATATTCTTTTTTACATAAAAATAAATTTTCAAACAATTTTTTCACCTGGAAAAAATACAATTGGAGAAAATGGTTGCTTTTCCTTGAAATAGTTTCAATGTAATATTTCATTAATAGTAGTATTTTTCTGTCCTTTGGAAATTTTTTTACTAAAAATACAGAAACACCAATGTTTACTTAAAATAACTGGCAACTGTCACAAAACCTAATAATATGTTTAAGTTTGGAAACTTTTTTTCCATAAAACAAAGCTTCATCCTCATTGAACATTGAAAATAGATTTGATATACTCCTTTTGGGCAATTCCTGTATGGTGCCAGCTTCAGTGATATCAGACATTCCCTCAACACTAGGGAAGACATTCCCTCCATTTACATTCCTACTTTAAATTAGGATCTACAGAGGCAACAGTGCTTCATGCAAGGAAAAGCTCAGCCTAGTGCCACGTTGAGTCACCTGAGCTGCCTCAAACACATTGAGCGACAATGTCAGTTCCCTGGTGGGCTTTCCCAACAAACTCCCTACCACATGTGGGTTATCATCTCTAAGTGCCTCAGTGCCCTTTTGAACATGCCTATTGTCTGCTCAGCCATGCATCAATATCTTAGACAGACACGTGGTTACCGTGAGAAGTTTTGTTTGCTGAGCTTCTGAAGGACTGCAGAATAACACTGACACCAACTGCAGTGTGTCCTCAGCAAGGACATGTGTCCTGCAAGGCTCTTTAGGGCTCAGCACCCCACTACAGGCCAGGGACAGGAAATTGCATCAAATCTGTGAAATCATAATGTGAGACTGATGAATACTTGTGCACCTGCAATATTAGCTGTAAAAAACTAATTCTTGGGGGAGAGTGGCCAATTTAGCTGTATGTCATGGTGATTGAATTGTGGCCAGTGTTTTTCAGTAAATCTTAGTCAAGGTGGAAAACTTGCTTGACAACCATCATTCATAGTTCCCAGAAGGTGTTATGCTGTTGTCCTTACCCAGCAGAGCCACTGGCGAGCCATCCTGTGGTGCAGCCAGCAAAAGAACAGTCCAGAACAGCCCTTTTCAGCTCTTCTGCAGTTGCTAGGCGAGCACTCAGGTCAACACAGGCTTTCTCAGCTTCAGCTAAATCCAGACCCTGAGAGTTGTTCTTGGACTCAAGTGCAAACACTTTCCCTGCAACACCAAGAAAGGACATGTCATCCATCATGGAATTGTACTCAATACATATTCAACATAAATATTGCAAATTATCACCAAATAAAGCCTTCCTGCTTTCTTTTACTAAGGTTCTTTTAATGGCCCACCTTTTTTTTTTTTTTTTTTGGAAAGCCTAATTCAATCAGGACTGTAAATATCCTTGTGTTAGCTTTTCTTTTAATTTTGTCCACAGCAGGAAAAGCAAGAATGGCACTAGTCATTCCTAACTCAGAGGGGAAGCTTGCCTTGCCTCTGTAGGTCTGTGCTTCAGATCTGGAGAGATAAAGCATGATACTCTCTCATATGCACATATAAAGTTAAAATCACAAAGAACAGCTCCTGTAGGCTACTAATGCTGGAATCCATTACTAAACATTTTACAGTTACTCTCTAACAGCTACATCCATAAAGTAAGCACATGCCTAAAAGCCAGTTTTGCAGCCCTGCCTTCCACATCAGAAATAGATTTACACTTACTCTCTAAAATCAAAATTATGTCATTCCATGACATCTGGTGTCTAAATGCAGACTGCTTCATTATCATGTCTTTTTGGAAAGAGAGATAGAGTTTTTATTAATGGAAGGCTTTTTATTTTTTTTGAATGAGCATGAGAACATATTTAGCATAACATTTTTTGTGTTATTTTTATTTTCAGTTCAGTTTGTTTTACTTTAATTTATCTAATACCAGGAAAGCTGAAAGGGTGCAAGTTAGAGGTTTTGGCAACTGGGAACAGGTCAGTTGGGGTTTTGGCAATGAAGTTTGAGAAGTTACTGGGTTATGGAATGAACATATTAGCTGGGTGCTCCAGTAAAAGAAATAAACAATGAGACACTTTGCAGCTGACATTTAATTTGACATAACTATTTTTTTTTCTATCACATCTGAAGGATGTGATAACATCCCACAGAATTCCTCCTAGATTTCAAAGGTACAGACTGAGATTGCTTGCAGTTGCAGGAAGAAATTTTTTAAGCACCATTCATTCAGTAAATGCCTGGAAACTCTTATTTATGTCTTATTTCCAAAGGGGATTCGTGGCAGTGGTTACAGGAATGCATAACTTCCAGCACATACCCAGTGTTTGCTATGTAGCCAGCTTCACACTCACAGGAGATATTGACCAGTATTGGGAATTTCTCAGACTGATTCAGCCTGGTTCTGTACCAGGTGCCACTCTCACCACATAATCTTTCAACAAATTGGTAAAACTAATTTTAATCCTAAATACAGGCAACTTATACAGGGTAGATCTGCCCCCGACAGCTTTCTGTTCTCACCTGTGCACAACTACACCCACTAGAAGAATCACAGTCCTTACATCAAAAAATGTAGTTTCCCTCCAGCAAGCATGTAATTTGTGTTTACATTAGCTAACAAGGGTAGACATGTCCTAATGAGGACTCGTACTTTGATGGGAATTCTACATGTGCCCAGCAGGAAGTCATCCTGACTTGGGAAAATGGCAATTCAAATAAGCAGGACAAGCAGCTATGAGAAGGAGCAGAAATTCAGAGTACCCAGAGTGATTTTCCTGAGGCAGTTAACAGTAGCTGACCAAGGAATAGAGCCAGAAACACTGGTCAGTGTGATAACCACTAGGTTACATTGTCTTTGCATTCTCCACTGTAATCAAAACCATTAAGTGTAATTAGAACAGGGGGTTTTACACAAAGTAGTGAAAGCAGCAAGCCTCTACATCCCTGAGTACACAAACATCAGGATTCTTTACAACATGTCCCAAATAATGCACATGACACTGATGTGGTTCCTTTTTCCAAAGCCTCGACAGACTCAGTGAAATGTGCATGGCCTAGGGAGAGAGACAGTATAAACAGAGAGGTGATGACTTTGAACAGCCATTCTTAAGTGGCAAAACAACTTTTGCTCCTAAAGGAAAACAGGGATTAAGTGTAATGATTTACAGGTTCTGTCCCAGCTAAAAACTTGTCCACATTCTACATTTAGACTGTCAGGATTGAGGTGCACTGTCAAAGACATATAGGGCAAATTTGCATAACATCTAAATTAAATAATGAATGTTATTTTGACATGACATAACCCTTATTTTCTAGCTATTAGTATTTCACTCAGAAACCTTAAAGAAAGGAAAATCATCAAGCTTTGAGTTCCATCTAGATAGAATTAGTTAATTATTTAGTCATTTTACCAGTGAGCAAGAGTTACATTTTTAAAGGAGTTTAGCCTATCTCAGGGGCTGAGACAGCTCCCCTTGACTACTGCTATGTTCTTTGCTAGCACTTAAGATGCACTAACTTTTTACTAGAAACTGTGGAGATGCTGCCAACAGAGTCTTGTCCTTTGAAAAGGTATCTGGGATCATCTAATTATACAAACAAGTGAATTATAAGGTGAGCTAGGAAAGACTTACAGGTTGGGAAGTTACAGTGAATTACTTTATAGGAAATTCTGGTTAGACAGAATTTGGTTACAAGTGGGTAAAGAAGGCCAATCTGTTTGCCAGACCAACCTGTGATTTTTCTTCAAACTTTTAGAAGCTCTCTGGCTATGTGCCCAGTTTTCAAGATGTGCCCTTTGTTTTGTCTAATTTCTTACTTAGAAAATATAATAGCAAGCAAAGTTCACTTATCAGGTGGATGACCAATGGAATAGCTGAGTCCTCAATATCCTGAGATGTGTCACATTACTGAGGGGCATTGATAGAAAAAATACAGGAGACATGCTAGCATGGTAACAGGAAAACCGCAAAACCACATGAAAACAGGAAATCCCCTTAAACAAAAAAGACTGCAACACTGAATTCTGCACCTTATAGTGTCATGGCTAACATACATCATATGGATGTATTAAATTTTTCTCACTTTTAATCTCAAAAGTGGCATCATTTTCAGTCTAAGAGAATCTAAGGGTCCTGGATAATTATTTGTAACATTTGTATTGGTCCTACTTGTAATGAAATGTTTCCTAAAAATGTATTGTCTCTTATACTTGATGACATAGCCGTCATTTTTTTTATATTGGGGTGGTTGAAATCAGTCTTATCTCTGACAGAGTATCAAGATATGTGTTGTCATTCTGTTTTAAATGTGAGACTCTTCTGTATTTCCATAAGACACAGGCTGGAGGATCATGTGTACGTGAAGAATGCAGTATGCCTTTGGTTGTGGCACCTTTGAGCAGTCATTGTGTCTCAGCTCCCTCTCAACTCTGTCACTTCATTTCTGCCCTGTAACATTCGTTTCCCATAACACTCTCACCTCCACAGGGGGGTGGAAATTTGTTACCAAAATGACACACTTTTCTGGAGCTTTTCTAAACAATGAAAGTCCTATTGGTTTCAAGATCAAGCTAAAAATCCATGCAAAGTAGTATTTCTCAGGATGCATACTGAGCATCTTGAGTTTAGCAGGTTCAGAATGAAAAAGATTCTTGTCACAGTGAGATTCTTTTAGATTCCCATTTGAAACAAGTGATAAAGCTTTTCACTTCAATGATGAGGCATAAATAATAAGACATCATTCTTCCAACCTCTATTTGTCAGTGGGATTCAGAGTTCTCATGAAAAATTCATGCTTGAAACAAAAGAGATTTCCTCTTTAATAACTAGCCTATATTAGATTGCTATCTTCTACCATTATCTGATCACTATTATTACAGAATATTGATTATATTTTGATTTATTGAGAATGTTTTAGTTATTTTTTACAATAGATCATTATAGTTTTTACTTAAGAGTACCCCACTGTATTCTGATTGAAAACATACCCACAGAGACATAGATCTCAGGGCTTCTAGGAATCATTTTTATCACCTTGTTCAATTCCTGCATTGCCAGACTGTGGATTTCCCCTTGCAATTCCACCATCAAGTCCAAAAATTCATGGTTGAACTAGGGCTTGTCTTTTTAACATGCATCCAGTCATGATTCAATGCCTCCAAGTAATGGAGAATTTACAGCACACTTTATAGTAAACTGTTCCAATGGTTCATTACTCTTACTCCACCTTATTTCCAGCTCCAAATTTTGCCAAACTCAGCTTCTAACAACTGATCCTCATAATGCTTTCAATGTCTCTCAAGTCATCCACAATCAGATATGTGGAAGTGCAAAAAAAGGAGTTCTTCAAAAATAAAACCAGTCCAAAAGCTGTTTCTTTATATTTTACAGAAGATCAGTGGGTTTAACAGAATTCTATTGGTTATCAAGAAAAGAGTTTGGCTGATTTATTCTTTTACAGAAACAGATGCAACAAGAAGTTCTTCTGAGGTGCACAGGCACAGCTCAAAGCCCACCGAAATGAGTTCAAATTTCCTATGTCTTCAGCAGGATTTGCATCATGCTTGAAGAAGGATCAGAAAACTGCATAGTCAAATATACCTTCAAGTAAGAACATCCCTCAAAAATAATATAAAATGAAAGCACTTTAAAAGGTATGCCCAGTGTGCTGACCTCACGACATGACACTTCCTATTTCAAATAATAAAACTGATTAAGTTTCAACAAAACAAATTTGGTGAAAGATGTGCAAAAGTGGAGTCTGATACATTTTTAATTGAATATTAAAATTTCAAATTGAGATGAAGGAGAGCAGAGGAAGGAAATGTCACTTCTGTGCTTCTAGAGAAATTTAATTTTAATTTCTATGGATATGTGAAACAATGTATCTTGATTGTAAGTGTAAAGGTGGAAGATCCAGTCACTCTAGAATTGCAGACAGAGATTTGGCTAATTACTAATTCTACTTAGTGTTCACAAATGTGTAGTTTATTTCTGTGAGAAACAACAGTGAATGATGTCTTATTCAATTAAAAAAATATTGCATCATCAGAAAAACAGCAAAATCAAGATGTCTTCTTTGAGTTCCCCATCAGCTAAACCCAGCTTGAGCCTAAATTCTGATTTTACTGGACAGTTTAGGACCAAATAGTTGGAATTGTTTACCCGTGAATGTGTGTTATTTTGTAAGCAGGAGAATGAAATGTGTAGACACCTGCTACAGAAATGTGAGTGTCAAGAGAGAACAGAAGAAAAAAACCATACATTTTTCCCTTTACTTTAAAAAAAAAAGGATGCAAAACAAGCCAAATTAAATACTTTAGTAGAGGGGCTTTCCTACTTTGGATGTCATCAGTTTCTAGTTAGAGGCATGTCTCTCAGATCCTGTTTGTGCCCAGCTCCATGGACTCTGCATCCTTTCACCTGCAACCTCTGCAGGCACTATGCATGGACACTGCTGACTGCTGGCTTGACCAATAGGACTCCATGTGATCCAAATTCAGCCAACAGAGCAGCTCCAATTTGGCACAATTAGTGAAGCTTTGAAATTAGCACATTTTTCATTTCAGGAGTGTCTCGGTACGGAGGATGAATCGCCATCACCCTCTCCTGTGTCAGAGCAAGCACTCTGCAGAAAACTATGGTTCATACGTGTGGGTATTTTAGCAGACTTGGAAAAACAAAAAGAGGGAGGCAAAAAAAGTGGAGGCAACTCCTGTGCAGGATTCAGGAAGTCACATCCTCGTTCTCCTATTCCAGTGCAAATGGAAAACAATTTAAACCTCCTGAATTCGCAGTGATACAATTGAGAACTGCCACAATAACACATTTTATTCTCCAGTAACTGCACAGGCAGTGGCACACCATGGTACCTCAGAGTATGAACAAGCCCTTGGGGAGTCTTCTGTCCATCTGACCTGGACCTGAACAGCTTTGAGCAAGATCATTTCAACTGGGGAAAAAAGCTGCAAAGTGAAATGGAGCTATATTTTATTTCTTCATTTGCCTGGGTATTTCTGCAGCCTATTTGTGCTACAGCAATATGTGCCACGGTAAGTAATGGTCAAGAGAGATCAATTAAGCTCTGAAGGTTTACACCTTCACCAGACCACAACAGCTGTCGGTTTTATTGCCTACTCCCTGTCATGATTTTTGTGAGAGATAATAAAGTGAAAGTCTTCCTTAAGGAAATACATTGCAACCAGTTGCAGAGGTTTGGCTGTAACAGGGGCCAGTCTGAATTTCACAGGTTTTTTACAAGACATATTCAAAATCCCTTTAGCAGTTTACAACACAGTGAGATATCTTCAGTTAAAAATGAAAAATACACAAACACATATGTGTCACTCAGAACATTGGCACTTAAGTGACATTAACATGTATTAGAAACTAGCACCATTATATTTTCACCCACACCTTTAAAATGAGGAGGTGATTTCTGACTGGATCAGACCAGAATCTGCTATAAAAGAAAGGATTAATACTAATTCCTACTCTCAGATTTTCTTAAATACATAACAGTGATTTTTAAAGCTGGTATACAGTGTTTTCTTCTGTTTTAACCCAGATGGCTTATAGGACAGTGCTACAGTTGTGCCCTCAAATATTAATATTAGGATAACCCACTGAAGATGAAGTTAATAGCAGACTTACACATCTTTCACAATGCTACATAGAATTTAAATAAAATTGCAAACCACATTATTGTAATAATGCTTGACAACTGTAAAGTATTTCAGATAGTCTGCCTTTCATACTAAGAATGTTTTACCACACGTGAAGTAAATTTGACAAACTGTTGAATGACAATTAAAATCTGTCATGACCTCTGCCTTAAAATGATCTTCAACTTTTTTCCCTATCTCTTTTAGAAGATGCTTGTTTAGGAATCAAAAAGTTAATTTCATTAGTTTTATGGATATAGCAAAAATTGGAATGTGCCCCTGAAATAACAAGGGGATCTTCAGGTGAAGCCTTCTTAGCAAGGGAAACTATTATTCCTGCCCTGCACCCTCAAGTTCTGTGAAGATTCCTTTTTCATGGATAGGCTTTTCCCCTCTCTTCTCATTTCAAAGGCATTTTGCTGAGGAAGGAGTACATCCTAAAAACAGAATCACAGTTTTGCCTACTGCAACATAGTGCAGTTGTCTGATGCATTTCTTTTCCTTTATGCTGAATGAAATGTAACTCTGCTTAAACTTTACAAGAAAGGATTCTGTTGTATAAATGGAATATATTTATACATTCTACTCGAAGCTGTAGAAACATACAGGCAAGATTAATTTTCTCCCTTTCCTTTGCCATACTTTGTCACCAACTGAAAGAAATTTAAGTTAAACAGGAAAAATACTGTGAGAACAAACAAAAAGAGATTTTTATTGCCCTACAATGTTTAAGTTCTGTTGTCTGGAATAATTCAGCAAACATCAATGGTAAAGGATTAGGATATTGGAATTAAAAAATCCTGAGACTGGGCATAAATCTATTGCAGCTGTGAAAATGGAAAAAAAGTAGAAAATTCAGCATTGCTGTCCCAGGAAAACATACAGTTGTTTCAAAAGTAATGATGACCAACTCAGACAAGTTGATCATCATTATCACGAGCTGAATCATTAAAAGGGCATTAGGCTACTGGATACTTTCAAGAGATGCAGCTTTTCAGGATCACCATCAGCAAGTAAAAAGTCCCATTTCAGAGTAACTGGTAGCTGGTGCTTCAGCCAAATCCATGTCCTGATCACATCCCTCAGCAGTGAAGTGCAGATGAAGCTCATATACAGAAAGGTGGGCAGTCATTTTCAGTGTGTGTGGCACTGAACAGAAGAGGTTATCAAAGTCACTTCTCAGGTACCTGCCCATATAAAATGACACATCTGAAGTGGGGAGATGGAAAAGTTCTTTGGAGAAAAGGTACTTTGAATTGTAAGGAGAGGTCTCCTAAAATATAGCTGAGCCTTCTTAGTCGTGTTCTGGCTTTGTTTCTTTATTCTTATTTCCTCTGGAAAATTCACTATCCTGTCATTCTGTTGTAATAAAATAATCTTAGCCTTCTGGGATCTTATTTCCTTTCTCTGCTTAACCCCAGGATATTTGTAAAGTCTCAAAAAGCTCTGAATCAGAAGTTTCCTAATACAAACTGGGGCGTGTATTTAAGCCTCTTATTAAAAAAAAAAAAAAAAAAAAAAAAGAAAAAGAAAAAAAAAAGAAAAAAAAAGTTGGTTTGTTTTTTTTTCTTTTTTGCAATAACACATTTCAACATACAGTCCTCATTCCAGCCATAGCAACCCAGCCCAAACTGAATGGGAGACTCACCATCAGCCTGAACAGAGATGATCTGAAGTAAGAAGAAGAAGAAGAAGACAGATCCCACGCCCTGGAGAAAGGTGAGAGGGAATCTCTGAGAGCCTGGAGCCATTGCCCTGCTTCCAGAGCCCCCAGCCGCAGGAGGTTGGCTGCCGAGGCTTTTTCTCTCTCTTCCTCTGCACTTTCGTAGCCGGGTCTGCCGTGATGATTTCAAGGAGCCCTTTCCCTCGGCAGGATCCTGCGTCTTGGGTTTGCACTGAAGGCGGGAGGGGTGGAAAAAGAAGGAGGGAGGGAGAGAGGAATCCTTGGCTTGGCTGGTGTGAAGGGGAGGGGAAGGTGGGGGGAGATGTCCAGCCAGCTGGGCTTGGGGAGAGGCTTTACCCAGCCCGGTCTGCAGGGCAGCGCGCACAGAGAGCCGGTGTGAAAAGTCACATTATCCTGCCCGTAAATACCTAATGGATCACCGTGGAGGAAAGGCGAAAGCCAGCAGGGAGAGAGAAGGGGGGAAAGGACAAGCAACAGCAGCAGCAATCCCTGTGTGAGGGAGAAGGGCAGCTCCATAGCTGGTGCTGGTTCCCGGTGAGTTTGGGGCTCGGCTGTGCATCTCCCGAGGGATGGGTGCAGGCGTGGGGAGCATTTTCCTCTCCTCAACACAAAATCAGCCAGCGGTGCCTTACTGAGGTCAGGGGCTGCTGCAGCGAGAGTGATGGTGCTCAGGTGAGGGCTGAGGACAGGTGACAAAGGCACGGGACCCTGGTGACCAAGCCTCCCTGAAGAGCAGCCCTGGGATGGATTAATCCTGCTGTTTCACATTCCAGCTTTGGGGCGGCCATGAGGAGCTGCAGGTTGAAGCTGGGGTCCATCAGCTGGTCTCTGTCAGCACTCCTGCTCCAGATAAATGGGCTTGGTAAGAGGTTTGAGCACTCTGAAAGCAGCTGTTGAAGGGAGTTTCCAGTTCCCACTAGCACTTACAGAACTGACATCTGTCCCTCATTCTCATTCGTCTTATATTTGTCCCAAGACAAGTCAAAAGAAATCCCCACAATGAGAGGAAACATACTAGTGGTGATGCAGGATTTACTTAGCTAAATATATAAACGGAATAGTTTTGTGTTGCTGTTGGAACTCAGCAGGGCTCAGAAATGTTGTTTTCATATTCCCATCCTATTTTGCTTTTATTTCAGCTTCTTAAAATTTTTTCCCTCAGAAATTTGAAGCTGGGCAGAAATGTTCAGTCTGGCAAGAAACTATGAGCTACCAGAAGCAGAAATAAGGAGCTGACCCTTGTCACTGCCAGAAGTCCTGGTGTCCTCCAAGGCAAGGTGTAGTCAGCTACAGCCATGGTCTGAGAATGATGAACTTGTGCAGTGTTGGTTTCGGTCTCACAAAAATGACTCAAGCTCAGGAACTCCTGTGTAAGAAATTCAAGGAAGTAAGTAACACCACAGCAGTAGAAGTATTTAAAACAACTTCATTTGATGAATTTGGGAAGATGATGCTCTGATCCTGTTGACTTCAAAAGAATTGTAGCCTTCTTCCTCTCTTGTATACCCATAACTGGCATATGAATCTACAGGCTGAAAACTTGCAGATAGGTTTTAGATAGCTTTGAATTTTCTGTTTAGCCAGAGAATAGGAAGGGCAGCAGGGTTGGTTGTTTTGCATTGCCTTGCCAGCGTAACTCGTAAGGATTGCCCCCAAAATTAGAAGAATAGGAAGTTTCTTTCTCACTTCAACCTTAACCTAGGCATAACACAACTACAAAAGTGCATTTTATGTCAACAGAAACTCCATGCTCTGTGTAACAGGAATGAACATACAACATAACAGAAAAGGAAACAGAAAATTGTAACATGCATTGAATTTATGTTTCTTTTATTAGCAAGGTAGCTAATGGCATAAAATGCAGTTTTAACCCTCTAATACACCAATAGTTCTGTCCCTATTTTAAAAAGTGGTGGACACTTTCACTGAGACAGCAAAGAGATTCCATGGAACTGAGTAAGAAATTACAGCAAGACTCACAGACATTAACAGAGACCTACCATGACCACAGCAATAGCTCCAGGTTTCCCTGACACTTGTCAGAGAGATGATGACTTTGTTGGCCCTTTTCTGTCTTCATGAGTTTGGCCAAAGCAGGTGGAGGAAAGGGCAGTATCTTCTGGATTTCTATCTAAAATTCCTAAGGTCTGTTGGGTTAGTTTTGCTATAATTGGCTCATTTCCTTGTGTTGATATAAGTAAAGGCATGTTGCCACTCTGGCTTCTGTCTTGGAAAATCTCAGCTTATATTCTTGAGTAGAACATCTTATTGATTTTAAAGAATTACCACAAGACCACAAGATCTGTTCCTTTTTGAAGGCATGAACAGTTTGTAGAATGACCTGGCTTCTTCCTGCCTTCCCATCTCAACTGTAAAGGAAGTCTGTAAGTGTGGAAAGGTAAGGATATTTACCAGTTATGAATTCCTGGAAGGTAAGTATTTCACTGCCAAAGAGTTGTCCTTCCAGTCTTAGATTCCAGCAAAAATTCCTGGTCTTAGTGTATTTTGGAAGATTTTTATAGAGCTCAGCAGAGTAGGTTTTATACTTAGAAGATATGCATGGTTTTGCATTGAAATCAACATTAATAGAGGAAAAAAAATTTCTGCTGTTAGAACCAAATCCTTCTTGGAACCAAAATCTCAAAATGAGATCTGGAAGTTAAGATGCTTAGAAACAGATATAAACTTTTATTCAGAAACTCCGGCATTCATGGCACTACAGTAACACATCAGTCAGACTATTCAGTGTGTGAAATACAATGTATTATGACAGATCACAAAAGATTAATTGTGCCTGCAGCTTTACACCACTGATAGATCATGCCTGCCTTGGGAGCAGTGAAGGTGCCAAAGGGGATATTTCGTATAACAGAGTTTCATTGTGTGCAAACTTTTATGCAGTGAGTAAGACACAGGAAGGCACTGGGTTATAAAGCATGTACATGCACGTATGAATGCACACACACAAGACACTTGTGTGCTGTGAAGCACACAATAAAGGTTTGGGCGTCTACAACCTGAACAGCATCCGTGCACATTTACATCTGGAATACGTCGTTCAAGTTAGAGTGGATTGTTAAGACTAAATAAAGCACCTAAAACAAATGAAAGTGAATAAAGACACATTTGCAAATAGCAACACAATTATTTACATTACATACTATTGTATTTGGTCTCTTCATATCTACTATTAGGAATATTTACTTTCTGACAGTGAAAATTTATATACTGTAAACACTGCTCCAATTCTGCAGATTCTAACACATGATCTTGAGCCTCTTCAATATAAGAACTAGGGTCCTAAAGTCTTGAGCAAGTAGACACTCCAAAACATTTGCTATCTCCAGCTAAGTTGGGTAGATGTTGGGAGATTTGTTAAAGTGCTGCAGCTGGCCAAGAAACTGGTTTTTGAAGAAAGAATGCTGGAAAGTCATAGGAATGGCCACTTTTCATATCAGAATAAAGCACAATAGAAATAAAGTTTCTGTTCAGAAAAAGATACCTTTCTTTTCTATCACTAAAGTATGAGATTCTGTTTAACTTGATTCTCTGCATAATGCAATAGCTTCAATAGATGTTGACAGTCTGCACAATTTAGCTTGAAGAACTGAATTTAAATAGGATACAGGCTTCAGATTTACTTATCATCCTAAATTTTCACTGCTTTGTTTTTAAGAAAGAGATCCAGAAAGAGAGCAAGGGGGTGACTAAATTACTCTAACCATCATGATTACTAGAATTTATAATACAGTCTGGAAGTTCTGAAGTCCTGTCTTGAGCTGAAGTTGAAAGGAGCTAAATACACAAATAATTGAGGCATACAGTTTTCTCAGTGCCCTACACTCACCTGCAGCATCTACACAGAATTATGGCACTATAGGATAACTCTATAACTGTTTGCAGTGATACCATGCCCAGGTATGAGTTCCCAGCTTTCAGATACCAGTTGATCCATATATAAATGCAAACAAGTAACTGGTTTCCTATGGCCAGACATGTTGACCATGGCTCTCTGTAGATACTGGGGGACTTTGGAAACCAAGAGGATTTGGGTTCTGCAGTTTAGTAGCACATCAACTCATAAGCCTGCACAGCCTCTCCAGACTCTTCACATATAAACAGAGATAACCAACTTTACACACCATTCTGATATGCTTTTAGTGAATCAACATAAGTTCTTTATAGATACTTCCATAGTATCATATTGCTGTAATGGGGGAAGTTTGTGTCTTGTGCCCCTGCTAGAAATAGGACATAAAGAATTATGACTTGGCTTCCCAAGGACCACGCAAAGGGATCTGAAATACCTAACAGATTATGTAGCATTTACATACAAGCACTGCAATGACATCTCCTAAAGGATATGGAGTCTGTGTGACTGAAAGGCAGGCAGGGAGCCTTGGTAGTACTGTACACCTATTGTTTCCATGGATAGTACACCTACTGTATACTGGCATCCAAACTTCTTATTCTGCAGCTGGATCCAAGCTTCTAACCCCCAAAAGCTAACTGGAAATGGGAGAGAAAAAAGTGGGAGAGAAAGATTTCTTTGTTTATAAAATGTGAATTATTAGGCAATGGCAACACAGACAAACATTTTTTGGTGTCTGGCAGTCTGCAACAGTCTACTAGCTGCAGAGAACTTTTTATTTTATTTATACAGAGTGTTTGCACCTAATTAAATGAAAAAGTAGAAATGTGCAGAACTACCTGAAAGTAATTCAGGGAGCCGACAAAAAAGGAGAAATTTTTTAAAAAAAGGAAAAGACATATTTCCCTCACTTTGTGGGTGGTGGGTTGAACACAGGGATCTGTGTCATGTAGCTGCTGACCCTAAGAAAGAGTGGGATTCTTACACTTACATCATGCTGTGTGGGGTCAGGTCTTATCATGTGACAGGCCATGACTCTCATATAAATCATTGCCATGTAAACTGTAAAAATCACACTTCATTTCTTGGAGACTGAGCAGTCTCAAGAAAAGAATTAAGATATCTGGTCATAAAATAGCAGCTGCAATATTAGTGATATACAAAATTAATTCAATTCTTTTTTCTGACAAACAGAGGTAAACCAAAGTTTTGGCTGCTCTTGGTTGGTGTTATTTGGCTGGGGGAATGTGGTAACTTTTACTTTCTTCTTTTTTTGAGGCCTTGCATCAGTTTAAAGGATGAAAGTTATGTAGCAGTGTAGAAAATGATGTAGTTTTACCCAAATGGTTTTCCTTGTGGGCATCTGTAAAAGTCTAGGGGGATAAGAATCTAATACCTTGCCTAGATTTCTATGTTGAGCCTGCAGAGATAACACTCCCATTTCATATTTCATCCAGTTTCTCACGCTCTCCAACCTTCACCAGCCATGACCTATAGTTAGATGAGAGAGCAATTAAATTCAAATCTGCTTCCATCTACCCAGTCTAGCTGCTGAATGCCCCACACTGGGGATATATGGCATGGCAGGAGCAAGCATGGAATGTGGCTCATCTTCTCACAGTCCCAGGGCAACAACCAGATAAAAGACAGTCCCTTCCTGAGCTCTCCCTGATGCTGTGAGTCTCCTCCAGAGCAGGCTGCCCTCACCAGCCCCTGTACCTGCATCAGCAGGTGCTCTGCTGCATCCCCTGCACACACAGGGCCAACAGAGACCAACACATGAGAGCTGACCTTCAGTATTTATCACAGAACTTCACACTGTCTCCATCCACTCCCACTTTAACTGCCTCCAACCACCTGTGAGCATTGCATGGAGACCCAGGAATACTTCAGGGCCAGTGGCAGGAGGACTTTGGTCCCAGCAAAGCTGCCACCTCCCTGGCACACAGCTCATAGCATGGAGTTTCCTTTCCACTGCAGAATTGTGCTCCAGCACCTCTGCTTTGGTTTTCAAAGAGACACATCCAGTCCTTCCATTTTTTGCAAACAGATCCCTGCAAATATGGAAGAAGGAGGAGTCCCTCAGAGCTGAAAATGCTCCCAACCAGCTGTAGGGAATACACAAGGCCATGGTTATAGCGTTTGTCATGCTTCCAGCATAGCAATTAATTTGTCATTTATTTTACCAGTCACCTCATATTTCAACTTTTGTGTCTTAGCTTCTTTCTGCAGCTATTTCCCAGGAGTTCATTTATCCGCAGTCTAAGGAATGTTCCCTGGACCTTAAGGCACCCTAGTTTCTCGTCAGGTGTTAGCTCTGCCCTCTAGTGCTGTGCCTGCCACAGGGTGGTGTGTCACAGAGCCATGGCTGGTGTTCAAAGCTGACTGGTCAAACACTAAACCACCAAAAACTTACAAGCTGACTAGACTGACTTGACATTTTTTGTGCCTCCTGGGAGTGGGTCACTAGTCTATTTCTAATCATTTAAACAGCAAACCTCTTAAACACAGCCTGCCTAAAGCCCAGCATTTTACAGCACCAACCAGTTCGACTAAAATCTATTTATTGCACGTTTAAGTGGCTCAACCTGTGGCTCTGATCCACCCCACAGGTTCTTGGCTGCTGGGGGTGTGACCAAGTGCTCTGTTGAGCAAAGGCAACTGAGAAAGTTCTTCACCTCAGTGCCTGGAATTAAAGGTCCCAGTGAAAGGAACAGCTGAACCAAAGGGACTACAGGGCTCTGCTGAAGCAGAAGGCTTTTATGGCAGACTGTCACAGCCACCAGCCATGGTACAGTCAGGAAATATAAGTGAGTTTTGGCCTGGATGCTTTGCAGTTTGCAAACCTTATGCAAGAACTTGTGACAGTGCTTTGCACTAAGCCAGTAGTATTTTTAAGCAGAGTTTTATGCAGACTCTAAAGTGCTGTGTTTTCCTAATTCCACTTGGGGAAAATGACATTGCTGAAACGTGCTGTAGCAGTTAGGATATAGCTGTCATGTTTCCTAAATCTGCAGAACTGAGTACAGGGAATTGAATGCAAGGCTGTTGATATCAATATTTGAAATGCCTTCCCTCCTTGCACAAGCCACGCATGTTATTACTAAGGTCACTATAATTTTTGGTAAGACAATAAAGAATGGGAAAATGGGAAATGCTGAAGAAGCTTTGAGTCTTCCTTGTCATAGCTGCTCATTTGTACTTGGGAAGAAAATAACCTTCCACAGTCCCCATCTTCCCTTTTCCACACAGCATACTATAAGGTCAGACATGTTTCACACCTCTCTGTGATCTTTCCAATATGTTCAGGTACTTGAGAAGCATGAACTGAGTATTTGGGAGCATAAGGCTTCTGAGTGGTATGTAAAGATCATTGGAAGAATTAGTATAACAGAGAGTAGATTAGAAAAGCTCATGCAGATGCAGAGGTTTCCAAGCTACAGCAGGAGTTTGGAGAATTGAAGCATGGAGAAGAGGATAGAAGAAAAATTATCAAGCTCTTTTGCTTGTAGGCTAGGGAAGCCTAATTTCTGTTTTCTCAATTCCCCCAACTCCATCTTTTCAGAACATTTGTTTATCAGGTTCCTCTCAATCTCTTCTCCAGCATCTTTTTTTGCATCTTTCCTCCAACATTTCATCTTCTGAGTCTCATGGTGACACTCAGCTCTTCTCATGGGATGTGTAGGCATGGGGATATGACAAATACCCAAGCAACTTACATCAGCAGACCTATCTGCCATCAGCTTTACAATAGTTAGGGTTCACTTTGGGAGCATCACCTTGCATCTCCTCCCTTTCAAAGCACCCTTCAGTTTGTGTCAGGAAAATGGATACACAACATTCAAACCACATTCACACTCCATGCCAAATACCATCCAAAACACCTGAAGCTCACTACACTTCCATCCTTGCAGTAAGTCCAGTCATCAGGAGCTGACTAACAATTGCACAACTGTTAAGGCAAACCCCACAACCCCCTAATGGTGGTGGGGGTTGGGCAGTAACATAATTTGTGTACCAAAATATGGTCCTAAAAGTCTATGAGTTACTGTCAGCCCCTGGAACTAGTCAGCTCTTGCAAATGGGTTTTAGTTGAATAATGTAAGGAACTGTAATTGGTGTGCCCACAAATGCCTGGCTACTAACATTGCAACCATTGATTTTTATTACCCACTACAAAAATAGTAGTGGATTATTATAAGCTAAAAAAACCCATGAAAATATAAATATGTTGTTACATTAAATTTAAATGGACACCAAAACATGCTCTTTTAGCAGTGGAAGTAGCCAGGATATTTTTGATATTAAAATATTTATTTAGAGAAAAAAAAAAAAAGACCTATTCTCCCTCATTTGGTTAAAAAAAAGGAAGAAAAATCAACTCTGTGTGTCCTCAAATAATTGATCATTTAAACTCCATAAGTAGAAGGAAATTTGAAATAACTCTGTATTCCTAGGCCAGTTCAAGGGTTGAATATTCCTGTTGAGAAGACGAGCAATTTTTTTAACATATTAATAATATATTTCATTGGCAAACAAAACTGAGCTCTGCCCTGAAGTTTGGAACATCTGCAGTTTGTAATTGTACAAAGAAGCTGGGAGAAGGGAATCAAAACAGAAGCTTTTTGTGTGTACGTGCATGCATGCACGCACACCCACACGTGCGGGTGGGTGTGCTCCTGTGGGTGTAGGAGAAGGAGGGAGGGAGGGAGGGAGAGAAAAAAGGAGAAATCTTTTCCTTGGTTCTTTATTTGTGCAGCTCAGCACCTGGCAATAGGTGATTTCCAGGCATGGATCTAATGGTGCAGACTTCATCAAATGCTGATAATGGCATATGTGGCTAAGGCTTCTCACACAGAGGACTTTTGTATTTTTCTTGTGTGCCTCATGAGCATGTGATATGTTTTGTTAAATGTATGAAAAAGATGCTCTAAAGGATCTAATTAAGTTAGATTTAAAGTTCAATATTCGCAAAAGAAAAAAAGTCTATGGAATAAGAAGGTTAAATAGCAAGCTAATTAATAAATAAATTTTTAAACAAACTTCATTTTGATAAACAAACCAGTATTTAATTATACAATAAATAGGATCTAATTTCAGTAGCTGAGGTATTGCTGACCAAGTTACTTTACTAAAAGTCAATTTTAAATCTGCAATGAATTATTGACCAACACATGATGCCTGAAAAAAGTCCTGTCTCAATATTGTTTGGTCTTTAATCATAGCATATTTATCAATCCATCTTTTCTTTTTATTTGCCTCATCTCTTTTGGTCTCTTTCAGTCTAATTGTTGCCTTTGCAGAGCACAACCAGTACTTAGTACTAAGCCAAGTAGTCTTAAGGGAGGAGACTTGAGAGAGAGCTTTGCATGCGAATGCCAAGTGCAAATATTCTGTGCCTTTGTGTGGAATAGAGGGAAGTTAATGAAAACTCAAGTTTTTTCTTTGTTTCAACCTTTTACTGGTCAGAGTCGTATCACAATAGCCATCTTAGCTTCTCATCTAAGCCATAGAATCAGTGCTTCTCTGGTTATGTATTCATCACTCAGTGAGAACACCTCCTTCCAGGTAGATTGTATACAAGGAACCTTATTCTAATTTTGCCTTTGCATTTGAAATCTGGGAGGGAAGGAAAGTTCTGACATTTACCAAGATTAAATATGGCTCACCAACTACAACAAAGCTAAATCCAACCTCCCTAACTAGATACCATGTTAATTACTCTTCATTCCATAGGGATACAGGACACATGGAGTGGCTAAGCAGGTACTAAACGTGACACACCTATTTCACAAGCTCTAAGAGTAGATGGTTGCAAAGAGAACATGTTATGGCTCATGTTACAGAAATCTTGCAAGCTCACTGACATATTTAAAAGAAGATGGGAGGCAGTTCAATGTACATTAAGTAGGACATCTCCAATTTTTGGGCCAGAGAGAGAAACATAAAAGTGTTAGAGCAACGGAAAGACAATTCAACATCATATGCAAGGGGTAAGAATGCTACAGGAGACACAGTAGCAAAAACATACAGAAAAGTAAAAGGGGGAGCTTATTCTAAAATAGAGAAGAAGCTTTTCATCTGAAGAAATATCCAGACTTCTGTGTTTTGCTGAATTGTTCCTTCAAATCTTCTGCAAGTCATGTATCACACATACTCACGCTATCAAAAATCAGACTGTGATAGCCCTCACCAGAGTTGCCTGCTAAAGAAAGCAAATTTTGCAGATTCAATTTCAGACCTAAGAATTCTTAGACTGTCCCTCCAACCCAGCTCTCTAAAGATCTCTGAATTTCACGTTAACTTGGCCCTGTAGAAGACACATAAATGCAGACCTACACAAGCGTGCAGCATTTAGAAGTTTGAAAATACCTGGTCTCCAAAGGTCCATCTGCTGCTGCCCTTTTGCTTTGGCAGCACTAATTCCTAGTTAAATATTGGCACAACTTGAAATAATTAATTACAGATATATAGCTATTTATGGCCCTAATAGATTCCAGAGCTCCAAAGCTGCTGTTATACTAAAGGACAGGTATAGGCAGAATTATCTTTGCTCTTTGTTAGCTCTGCTTTCTCCTCCTAAACCTTTCCCATGGTGAATATTTCCATCTTCCTGCCTCATCTTGGTTTCCACCCTTGCCCTCCTTTCACTTTTTTGTTTCCTCTAAGTTGCTGCCTCTCCTTCCCTAGCTCTCTGTTCTCATGTTTTTATTCATACTAACTTGTCCCCTTTCTTCTTCTTTTGTCCTGCCCTAGACTACAGCAAGCAAAGCAAAACATGAGGTGAACAAGATGAATGGTTTTGCCTGCAGTTAGTTTATTGCACATCTTATGCTATTTGGTACATAAAACCTTAGCATAGGGCTAGGGCTGGACTTGAGAAATAGTAATTTTTATTCGGAAAAGAGAAAGCAGCTTTCTAGCACACATGGTTTCTGAGAAAACATTATCTGAGCGTACCCTGAAGGCTAAGAAACCAAAGGCAAATAAAAGGAACCTCAAATTGATTATTTTTAAGCCAGAAGGCAAATAAAAAGTAACTCCAAATTGATTATTTTTAAGCCACCCTCATCACGTATGATTTTGGAACACTTAGAGCTGGCAACAGTGCAGCACAGATCAAGCAGAGGATTTGCCAAAAATTGGTCTGACCTTTCTCCATACATTTGCTTCCTCTTCTATTCTTACCTTAAATCTTAGTGCAGGATTTTTTAGGACTGACTGTTAAAATCTGTTGTTTTCAAAACAGCAGCGTGTACCCTGAAAATCTGTGAAAACAAGAAGTGGTGATTGAAATAAGGAATAGAGGAATTTTGTGACTGTCGTGCTTTCTTCTTTCTCAATTCCCAAGTGTGGATGGGCTCTGAGTATGGCTCTGAAAACAAAATACTCTTCTGCCTCATTACTGTGACTGGTCCCCTAGGCCACCTATCATCTTGTGATCACAAAGACCAAATAATGACAAAAAAGAAAGGCAGTGTGACAACACTGGCAAGTGGTGAGCATGATTTGTGCTCTAGATCAAAAAGGGAACATGCTAAGCCACAGCATAACCTATCTTCACTTGGGGTGTGAGGGGTATTGCTTAGCTTTGTTTTTAACAGCCTCAAAGATGTCTCAGTAACAGCTTAGCTTACATAAAAAACTTCTCCAAACTTGACAAGATCTTTGTGATGAGTGTTTAACTCTCATCAACCTCTGTATTTTCTATTTGGTTTTATTATGAGGGGGAGCAGAAAAATTACAAGCCTGTGATGATGTTCCCAGTTCTCAGTTGTTTTCCTTCTGTTTGTGTAGACAAGGTGTCTGGCACACTGGTCATACTGAAAATACCCCATGACACATGCCTCTCTGTGCAGCTGCTATCTTATTTTTCAGTCCCTTCCAGGCATGAATTTATTTCTTCCACTCTGATCTAAAGCTCAGAAATCAGAAACTGTGGAATCCATAAAGGAAATAGCAGGCAAAGAAGAAAAACAGCTATTTACAAATGATAGCAACTGGGGTTTTCCCAAGAAATTCTTATTTTGTGTATTCCTCTGCCCACGGTGTTTCGGTTTCTGCAGTGGCCAGTTTGATGGATCTGGATTGGAATGACGTGCAGCACCATCAGGGCAGAAGCAAATGCAGAAATCTTGGCAGTGCTGCTGCTGGCTGCCTGCTGGGGTCGAGCATATGGAGGCTAATGGGCGACCTAGGACTCGGCTGCTGAGAGCGAGCCATGGAAGGGGATCAGCAATTCCTGTCCAAGCAGGAGCGAGCAGGGGGGGTTTGTGGGTGCACTGCAGGGCTGTGTGCCTGCCATGACTGCACACATGGTGTGAGGAAGGCAGATGTCTCCAAGCAATGCTAGCGATAGCAATGCTATCACAGATTCAGGTTCACCTTTCCTGAAGTGCACCAAGCTGTTTCTGCATGTTAATGTCACCCTGTTCCTCTCCTGTGTGCAGGCACACCTGTCTCCTTCCTGAACATTCTTGCCATTTCTGTATTTCCATGTTACTGAGTGAATGGGAATAAAACTGGCCCTAAACTTACCCTATTCCTTTCCTGAGCTGCACAGGAAGATAAGGTGCTTAAAATCTGCAGTAATATCTAAGGCTGAATGGTGCATTTAAAAGCTGGCAGAAAGTGGCCTTTGAAGCAGCACCTTTTCGAGAGTCAAAGGGTCTCAGAGATAGAGCCAAGCTGTTAGAAAAATTCCTGACTGTAACACTCATTTGTCCAGTTCATAAATCTGCCTCCCTATTCTTCAAAGTGCCAAAAGTTATCTAGCCAGACATCCAGCTTTTATAAGACAGTCTAACAAGCTGTCTGGCTCAATTAGTTGAACTCTGATGGTGCTCCAGATTTTCAGTCAGCAGACCACTTTGTAAGGAAATATATCTACTTGCAGACCCAGTTCCCTTCCAGTGCTGGTAGCTCAACCTACAATGTTACAGTTCTTAAATGTTTTTTTTCAATGAACCACAAAAAAAAAAAAAAGCTCAGCAGTCCATCCATACACCACAGTTTCAGCTCCTCAGTTCCTCAGCCCCTTTTTTTCTTGGCCTTCTTCACCGTAAATGGTGGAAGCAATATTTTCTATGGTCTGGTTGTGCAGAACATATTGTGAAAAAAATAAAAAGCTACATGCTTGGTTATGACTGAGAAATTCTGAGTACAAAAGTACTATTTGGGCTTTCTTCAGCCTGAGCTCACTCCGTTCTTGGATAATCCTGTAATAGACTGTTCCATACGACCACAGATGTAAATGGTCCCACAAAAGCTGGGCTCTATTACCAGGTTAGGCCGTATAGCCAAGTTATATCTAATTTCTGTTTCCATTACAACTTCTAGTACACAGCTGATATGGCTCAGTTAAACAGAAGCAGCGCTTATAAAAGTATAGTTAGGACTTTTGATCAATGAAGAGTAAAATAACTACTAGAATTACAGACTTGATGTGATGCTTCTTTCTAAAAAATGACACACTTAAGAAAGTAACTTTTTTTACTAGCCACACAATTAACCTAATCTTTCGAGTTTTACCTTTGTCAGTCAGCATATATACTGAGAGATTCACTTTCTCTCCAGGCAGACAAGGGGCAGAGATGCTTTTACCTTCCTGTGTTTCTACTGTTCACCACTGATGATTTTGGGAACCTTCCCACCAGCAGTCCCAAGAACCCATCTGCTCTGGTGATCTCTCACTAGTGATGTAGGCATAAGTAAGGCAACCACAGACGCAAAACTTTAGGGTACAAAATCCTACTAGAAATCCAAAAAGCTGGAGTTTCATAATGAATCATTTCCCATCATATAATGCAGAGTTTCCTTTTTTTTTAATGTAGGCCATGCAAAACTTATTCAAATAGGTCCTATTCTCTGACTGAAAGTTGACAGCGACAAAATTCTCAGTCATGCAAAGCACAAAGAAAAAAGGTAAATACACAGTAGGAATGCAGTGTTATTAGAGCACTTATGTGTTCAAGATTTTCTACATTTTAGCAAGCAAATTCAGCAAAATCATGTGGATTAATTTTTGTCTGTGTTTAGTTTTTGGATTTTGAACAACCTTTAGCAATACAAAGTGAATCCAAATAAGATTCAACTTCTGTATAGTATGTAGTACTATACAGTACTTTAAAGTACTGCATAGTACTTTAAAGTATAAGACAACAAAGTATAATTGTTGTCTTATACTTTAAAGGCTTAAAGTATAAGACAACAATTTATCATTCTGTATGAAGAAAACATGAGAGAAGAAAAACTAAACTGGTTGCATGGACTTCAACACATTCTGGAGCAGACCTTATTTTCATGAACTTCACAACTTAATAGGCTATTTATATGAGAGATAATCAGCAGGATTACGTGGAAAGATGCTGGCACTTTAACACACACAGTAAAACAATTCTCAAAATACTAGTCATTATTTTCAATTATGTTTTTTATTTGATTGTTAGAAGCCAATCTTGTTGATCCAGCAATATACACTTGGCTTTGCAGCCACTGTTGCTGCTTAGTAATGTCTTGGGAAATTCTATGCCTTTGAAACTCCATGCAAATCATCTAAAAGGAGCCAACATTAACACTCAGGCTGAATTAGAAAATAGAAAAATACACTAAGAAAGTTGTTTAAGGACAAAGTTGTCTCCAGCTAAAATTAAGCACTGATTCACAGTGACATTATGAAAACACTGAACTGTACATTAAAATTCCTAAACATCGCTGCTATTCACAACAGGCCAATGCAAACATTTGTTACTTCTCTGTCTGAGAGGGAATTTGTAAGTTAGGAAAATGATGTCAGTACAAAAGAATTCAAAACTAATTTTATCTGATTGGCAAGTGAGTTAAAGTACTGAGATACTAAATAAATATTTGACAGCACCATTCCACAGTATAATTTATTTCACATATGCAGAAAATTAAAAGGAGAGCTTTCCTAAACTGCAAGCAATTTCCAGGCAAACCACTAAGCAGGCTGGTGGTGATCGTTGCCTTTGTGTCATGGCACAGCAACTTCCTACCCTTGCAAAGGTCACCTGAGTTTTGAGCAAATAATCAAAACCACAAGGCAGAGAATGGTAGAGTAGCTCCAGTTTTGTTACACTTGTGACAGGGAATTTAATTTTACACCACTGAGCATTTCTGCTTATGAGGATGAGGAAACAATGCTGAATGCCTGGCCTTGTACTTGTGTCAACAGGGCTATCGCTATGGATAAGGAGTTCAGAGTTTTGCCTGGCAGTTGGCATTGCTGGGAAAATTCATTCCAGTATGATAGGCCTGTTGTTGAGATTCTATTTTAAATTTTTGATGTGCCTCAGTAAGGGAGTGCATGGAAATGTGTTATTCATGACCAGTTCTCATGGGCACACAGTGGCACAGGGAAGATACAAGAGGTGTGCAAGAACAATTAGATGGGATGTACAAACAGACCCAGGACTCAAAAATACTTTCAGAGAGTATATCAAGATACAGTGTGTGCCATTTCTTTTTGTGTGGTGAAATGGGAGTTGCAGAGGTGCTGCATGTTTTGGTCCCCCAGTTTTGGCAAGGTTGGTCTGTTCAGTGGTTCCTTCCAAAGTAGATTTTCTAGGAAAAGTTTGGTGATCTGAGATGCAAGCAAAGGAGAAAGAGTCTCACATCGTTACAAGGGCATAGAGCTGCCTTTGTAGTACTGTAATTATGGAGAGAGATATTCAGCCTGGTTTAGACCCTGCTGAAACACTAGGGTCAAAGTTAGAACTGAAATTCCCTGAAATTGAGAGGCTTTTATGCAAGATTTTTATTAAATCTCCTGTAGAGACAATAAATAGCTGCAAAGTTCAGCTTGTTTATATCCCAGAGGACTTACCAAGGGCAAGGTTTATAACTCATTATGGGGAAATATAGGTAACACTCAAAAAATGCAAGCCTTAGCTATATATAATATATGGTTTGTAATATCATACACTTTCAAAATTGCTGTACACCTTATGACAATGTTTTGGACACTAGAAGTAAAACAAAAAGTATTCAATTCTAATTTCACTTATAAAACAATCATCATAAAATCTGTGCTTTTTTGCTCTTTACAGAAAGAGTTGTAAACATCTATTGTCAAAAAACCAGAAGAAATGAAAGGCAAATGAAAACTCGATTTATATAGTGAGATTAAATTCAGAATGACAATTCTCTCTTTTTTTTTTTTTTTAATAGTACATTTTATGGTTTTTACTTCATTTTCTCCCTTAACTTAGAGAAGCTAGGAATATCTACTGATTATTCTAAAAATCATGAAACCTTAACTAACTGTGTCTTTAATATGCTTGAACTATTAAAAGGAGAGTGAATACAGACAGCATAGAAGGTTGTACATTAATCTTCACTCTTTATATAACAATTTATATCATACATGAATATACACAATCTCCTCTTCTTGACATACTTTCTGCCATGTACACAGGCTCTAGAGAGTGCCAATACAGAAACATGCATTTGTTGTGAAGCTTTCCTAATACAATGCTGGGTCTGCATGGCACTTTGGCATTATTCTGGGTGAAAGGCATTACATGCACATAAGCTGTGCCATTTAAAAAAACAATTTGGAGATTAGAAAGTGTGAAAGTGAGAAAGAAATTGGTGGTTCAGAAAGAAAATAGAGGTGCTAGGAAGTCAACTTTTTATCTTCCTAGACTTGCAGTGCAATATAATCACCTGTTTGAAGTAGCTGTCCACTTTGTTTATCATTGTAAAATAAACTCTCTTTGCATGCATGTAGGTTCTGCTGCACTTTGGAATTGACTACAAATCATGACTATGGAAACACCAGCAACAAACCATTTTCTAACAATGAGCAGGAGGAGTCAGAAGGCTGACTCGTAAGTCAGCACCTACTCAGTTACCTACTACTGATTTCCAAACTTCAGAGGTCTCAATATCTTTCATAATTTTTCCTGTTTTAAAACTTTCAGCCTAAATGTCCACACACAGATGCTGTACATGTAATCTTATGGGCAAATACACCTGTCCCCAGACTGGACACAGATCAGATACAACTGTTTGGTTTGAAAAAATTGAAAGAGTTATTTGAATGACAGGTTTAGGTAATTTGACGTATAATTTGTAGCAGATGTTTGGACTGTCTGTATTACTCTAACTACAGGGAAAATAATAGCAGATAAATTTAATAGCATCTCTGAGAATATGAATGCATGGTATAAAGTTGTGGCATAGCAAATGAGAGTAGTTTTAGTAACATTTTAATTAAACAGCTACTGTGAACGCCAAATCATGTGCACTTAAATTGGCAAAATTCAAGGAAAACATATCACAGCTACATCTACATGTGACCACACCTTGTGTGAGCTGAAGTATGGTATGTTCTGGTATCTGCCTAGGCTAAGTGCTACATAGGAGCTGACTTATTCTTTGGTTACTATAAAATTGTCAGAAAACACCTTGTTTTTGGCAGGATATAACTTTAATAAAGGATATTGTCACCACAATACCCCACTATTTTCAATGCAATATTACCGAGAAATACATTTTTGGTAGGTGAAAAATTTTACCATGGGATCTAAAGGCAATTGAACTGCTCTTCTTTCTCTGATCTCTAAGTACACTGACTTCCAGCTTTTCCTTCATTGTTCACTCTTGTCATGACTCCAGTGCAGTGCTGGATAGTCCACCAACATGTACTAGTTTCTCTTCTGGCCTTTTTCTGAGCACGGGCTTCACTTCCTGCTGATCCACATGGTGCCTGGAGAATTGGTTCCTTTTGAAATGAGGTTGGTTTACCAGCCTGTGTTGTAAATGTCACTCTAAGCAGTGCAAACACAAACACATACGTTGGTTTGGCTTATCCGTGTCTTTCAGATCCTCTGTGTAATGCTCCAGTAAATTTTACCACAGAACCTTTGCAATAGGCACATTCCACCCACCCAAAGCCTAGTTCTCTACAAATATGCTTACACAAATGCCTTGCCTCTCAGTATGAATTCCTAGTTCATTTCTGCAGCTTGGCCATTCTTGCTGCCAAGTGTCATTTTCATCTGGAAAGGGTAAAAGGACAAGTGAAGACAAACAAATATGTCTGCAAAATTAAAAAAAATTGATAAGGCAAGTGGAACTGGTGTTTTTTTGTTAGTGATCTCAGATTTGCAACAAGGGTATGAAATTAAGATTCTCAGGCTTCTGATCAGCTGAGGAAAATCAAACAATAGGAGCAAAGGAAAATAAAATAAATAAGAGCAAATAATAGGAGCAAATTTTTCTTTTGCTAAGAAAAATTAAGAGAGTCAGCGCCCTCACTCCTGCCTCACTGAACAAGGAACCTGTCTGTCTCCATTCATTACAAAGGGAACACAGACACTGTGTTTGTAGAGCCAACACATGCAAGTCATGTACTTCTATGAAGTCCATTACACAAAGTCTGAAGCGCATCTGGCAGTATCTGCAGCCCTAGACCATCCTTACCTTTTCTGAGAAGAAACACCTTTTGATTCTTCCATCTGCAGGACAGCTGGAACCTGCAGGCTCCAGGACCGTGCCAACAAAACAAAAGAGGTAGGTGGAAGAGGTAAAGCCAGAACAAAGTAGTGTCCCCTCCTCTGGTCACAGCTCTCTTTTCCTGGGAGGCAGCAAGGCAAAGCATCAGCCAGCAACAAAGGCCAACTGCATAATGGGCTATATTAACAGGAACACATTCAGTAGCTTCAGAGAAGTTATTATCTCCCTTTGCTCAGCACTTATTAGACCAGATCTGGCGTACTGCATAAAGTTTTCAATCCCCAGTACAAGATAAATTGGAGTAAGCTCAGTGAAAAGCCACCAAAATGGTTAGAGAGAGTTGGAGTGTTTGTCCTGTGAGAAAAGGCCAAGGGAAAAGGCTTGTTAAGTCTAGAGGATGGAAGAATTTGGACTAATAGAAGACTGCAAATATCTCTTGGGTAGGCTGTTGAGAAGATAGACACAGGCTCTTCACACAGTGGTACAGGATGGAAGCACAAGAGACAAGAGCTACAAGATAAAAAGCAGGCTTTTACCTGCTTTTAGGTAATATTAGGAAGTCCTTTTTCTCTCTTAGGGTAATCAGGGAGTGGATCATGTTACCTAGAAGGACTGTGCAATCTCCCTCATTGGAGGTTTTAAAGACCAAACTGGCTGAAGTCCCAAGCCACCTGCTCTGATCTTAGAGCCAATCCTACTCTGAGCAGCAAGTCAGACAGGAGGACTGCCTGAGATCCCCTCCAAGCTGAATTACTCTGTGATTCTGTAATACTAAATCATTATGTGTGCTGTTCAGAAAAACAGCTGCTGGAAAAGGACACTTTAGTTACCTCCTATGTGTTGATTTTACCCTGTCTGACATTCCGCACTCAGAAGAATGCTGGGTTGCACTCTGAAGAATTTTAAGGATAGTCCAAAACCATGCCTTTCTTCCTGATTAATAACCTCTATAGAGCTGACTCTTGGGAAATGTAGAGATTTCTGGTGTTTCCATTTGACTTTTTTTCTTCCAACACCCTATCTCCCAAATCCCCACCTCAACCCTGTTCTGCTGCTGTAGTCTGCAAATGCCAGGAATACAGCAGAAGGATGACCACGGATAATTCCAGTGCAACCACATAAAATCAGAGGGAAAACATCAGGAAGAAATAATAACGCTGCAGAATGTTATAAAATAAGTATTTCCAAGCCAAGTCATTTAATTGGTATGTAAAAATCTTTTTTTCTACCTTCCTTGCATAAGATGACCTTGTTCGCCGCCACTTTAGGATTGATACTTTTTCTCAGAACAGAAGATTGCACTACAAAAAGTCACACTATACATTATTGGTATTAATAGCTTAGCATCAAACTCGCACTTTTAACAATGATAACTCTTTCTGCCTGAAATCTGCTATTGCTTCACCCTGCTGCCACCACTCCTCTGCAAAACATCTGGTTTTCATCCATCCTCACTCTCCTCCAGATTCTGACTCTTCTCCCCACAGTTTCAGAGATCCCAAGCCTGCTCATTTTCTGTCTGCTTCCTGCCTTCCTTGTTAGCCAGACTGTGACTGGCAGGAAGTGGAAGCATGTAAGGTCAATCTGTCTGCTGCAGAAAACACATGCAAGAGATGCAACAAAATGCACAGGCTTCATAGTAATCCTATAGATGAACAACACAGGAGGTAAGGCAGTTCCAGCAAGTGACCTTAAATAACACATTAATTGGCATAAGAAAGGAGACATTGCAGTTGGATGTGAGATCTGGGACATCACACCTATGTCAGATGGGACCAACAGCGATTATTGAAGGGATCAGGGTCCCTCCACACACGAGGTAAATGCTTTTCTACCACATAGCACTGGACATAAAATGTTCATGGACTTCCAAGGAAATCCTTAACCATGTCAAACCTTGACCTACTGATGTCTGCCATTTTTCCAGTGGACTTCCTGAAATTGGGATCTTTCCCCCAGAGTGATTATTTGTTCCATTCTGTATGTCTGAAATGTTTTCTCTATATGAGGTACACTGTGGCTGTTATTTGATGTAATTCTGGAAAATCTCTATTCCTGCAAAGCTCTTGTCCTTCAGAAAACTAAAACAGCATCATAAATTTTTGTTTTCCAAATAAAGTACAATCAAAAGAAAATAAAAGGGAATTGCAGAGTATGAATTCCTGAACTATCTTCATGAATGCCAGTAGAATTAGAATGCAGATTAATTTATTCTGTGACTGTTGAGGAAAGAAACAGCTACATTTTGTATTTTTCTGGTGTGCCTTTATTTTTCTGGCAGTGAAGGACACAAAAATATATTCTGTATATAGATCCCTAAATTTTCTAAATAACATATTCAATATGAAGTAAGTGTGATTCATCCTTCATAATTTATTATTCTCTTCATGAATGTGCTTATTACAACAGACAGTTGCAGCGTTGCTGTTAGGATTTTGTCACCATTTCATGCAAATCAAACTGAAAGCTATTTTTATCTCTTATGTATCCAATATTTAAGAGATATCTCCTACATAAAAATGTAGAAATTATGGAAATTCTTTAGAAATATGGTCTTGGCCTTGATTTTGCAAGTTCTTCGATATTATTGCATGCTTTTTTGGATATGCTACAAAATTTCCAATCAACCATTAGTAATAGGTTTAGCAGTTGTTTCAACCTCCCTCAAAACCCTCGTTCTCATTTTTATTCCACAGAAGGCAATTTGGGGATCCATCTGCAAGCACTTGCCAAAGCAGTGCTTGCTGCCATTGATAGTCCCTGAGAAATCAAAGTACAAGTAATTTACCTAGTAATGGGAGTCTGGAGGACTGGAGATGAGGCTGCAAATGTTCATTTAATTTTGGGAAGACATTCAGGCAGGCCATGTTTCACACTAGAAGTGTACACACCATGTTAAGTAATGCCTTCCTTCTAGTTCTAACCCTGCCTCTGCCCAGCTGTGTGACATTGAACAGGGGTCATACCAGGCCACGCTGCAGTTTATCTTGATTTAGAACAGAAACAAAAACTATTCCTGGGCATTTGGGAACAAAATGCTCCATCGGATAATTTGAGAACTAACAGTGCCAATGACAGAAGTACACTGAAATTTTCAGTGGAAATGTACCCTTCTAAAAATCCATGAAAAGAAAAAAATTCAAAAATTCTTATCCTATCCATCATTTCTATATGGACATCTAAATGGGCATCCCATTTGTGACTCCCACTGTTTCTGTATACAGTAGTCCCACCCAGGGGCCCATAACCCAAAACACTAAACATCCTGACAGCATTAATATTTATGCTTTACTTTGTACATATATTTGTGTTTGCATCTTGAGGCATGTAATTCCAGGCTCCCTATACAGTCAACAGGGAGCACATGGATTCTTTACTTCTCACAGGTCATTATAAAGACAACATGTTCTTCTAGCCTAAGCAGCTAATTTAGATGCTTAAAACTCAGCTGTGTCCAAAACTGTGCATTGAAGCAACTGAATGCCAAGAAAAGAAAAACCTCAGGCATGGAGTTCAAACTGGCAATTTGGGAAAGCATCATTACCAAAAGGAGCAATAACTATACAAGTTAGGTATCTTTGCTATCTCTTCATCTGTGCTCCTTACTGTGCTCCAACCTTTTGCTGGTGAGCCAGATGAGAAGGTTCTCTCTGCATTTAAGTCCAATTCAAAGAGTCTAGGGTTTCACAATGTTTGCTTTTCAAAGAACCAAGCACATTCTTAAAATTTAAGGAATCTCAAATAAGAACTATACGATACTGGAAATGCCAGAGGCATAAAATATCTCTTCTGTTAAAGCAACAGAATGTTTTCAAAGTTGAGAGAAAATAGATACTCTGCATAGACATTTGACCACAATAATTTTCATTCTTCATTTAAAATTCTAGTATTTTTCTCCTCCTTTGCTTTTATTCAATAAAACTCCATTCAGGTTTCTACCTCCCAAGACAAAACAGATGCAAGGATTTTTAGTTTAGGTGACCAACAACTAATTACATTAAAAGGTTTTTATTTCACAGTTGCAAACTAACATTATTGGAAAATTCCAAGATATGATTTACAGCACAGAATGGGTCTATCAAACATAATTTTCAAACAGCTGAATTGTTGGAAGTTATGACACACATAACCTAAATTCAAATGTTAGGTCTGCTAAATATTATGAATAACTTGTGTGTAACAAGCTGAGAATTTTTTTCTGCTACGTTTATGCAAATAAATATACATACATTCCCTCAAAATGCAAAGCTCAAGAAAGAAAGCCTTTGTAAAGCATCTTTAAGAGTTCACATTTGTATTCTTTAGTGAGTGGCTTATAAATGTCTTTAAATTAAAAAGATTTAAAAAACCAAAAAGCACTGCAGCACAGTGTATAAACAAAGGGTTTTATTGTACTTTGCAAAGGGTATCCTATTCCATCACTGCTTCTGCCACCCCAATATATTCACATGACTGCAACAAATGGGAACTAATTCAAAGGAGTATTAAACAGTAAGTTTTACTGGCATTTATTATGACAGACAGAACATTAGGACATGCAATAAAATACCACTCTGCTTGTGAACCTAAGCTTTATTTTTATTTGCAACCACACAAATCTTACAACAGTGACTTTTTATACCTCTAATTTTGCTTCATTTTTTAAAACATAGCTCCAAGCCAACTATGCTAGGCTACTGGGGAAACCATACATGGTCAAAGTGCTACCAAATGTCTGTACCCTCTGTGCTGTTGACAGACATATGCAACAGCAGCTAAACATATGTACTGTGTCCTTCTCTGGAAGCCAAGTTACCTTTCCAAACTTTTATCAGACTAGTTCTCCCAAACATTTTCTAAGGGCAAATGTGATAGAAATTTCAACACCTCTTACTTAAACTGGAAATTAAATTAAAAACACCCAAGCAGAGATCCTTCTGCATGGCAAGATAAAGTGGGCTCTGAAATGCAATTTAAGTATACCATATTAGAAGAAGTACATAGGGAGAAAAGTCTGGAGCTGGATATGGGGGAACCCTCTGGTTTTGTGCTTACTGAATTATATCAGTAGGTGAGGGTAACCAATCACACAGACACTTAAAGAACTGGTGATATGGCTTATCAAAGTCTCTCACACAGATGATAACTGTCAAACTTTGCCAGCTCATTATTATTATTTGAGTGACTGTGGTAAAGTTCAAAGACTTTGTCTGGCTGAATTTTTGTTCTTTTTTTGTGTAAAGTAATTTTCTGCTGCAAAGATCCACTAACACAAAACTGAGTCTAAAAACACCACTTTGAATTTTTCTAGAACAATGAGAACACAAAAGAAGGACCAAACTTGTCCTGTCAAACCTAGGAAAAGTGGCTGTTATGGGAATGTCTCAAACACAAAGCTTTCACACATCATGTGTCTGTGCCTAAAAATACTGCCTGGCTGACATTGAGAAGGCTTCCTGTAAGTCCTGTAAGTAAGTAAGTGCAGGTTACTCATGATCTTGTCCAGCCACGTGGTGAAAATCTCCAACATCTGACACCTGTGTCTGTGTGATGCCTGTTTTAGGGCACAGCCACTCTTACTGCCACAAACCTTCTTATATCCAGTTGGAATTTCCCTTTCTGCAACATGTGACCATTATCTCAGTCTTTCACAGGACAGTCTGGCTTCATCTTCTTTATAACCCCGATTTTAGGTAGTGGAAGCTTGCAATTAGATCCCTCATGGATCCTTGTCTAGATTAAATGAACACCAGATCTCCTCTTGCTTGGCACAGTCTGCAGCCCCCAAAACCTGTAGTGTTCTTACACCTGATTCTGCACATTTTGTCAACACCTCTCTGATGGTGAGGATCCAGAGGTGCTCACAGCACTTCAGATGCAGTCTCATGGGTGTTGAATAGATGGATGCAATCACTTCTCTCAGCCTCCAAGCTACTCCCTTCCTAGTGCAGTTTTTTGACGCAGAGCTCACCTCTGACTCATGTTCCACTCATTGTCCACCAGAGATGGACAGAGCTGCCCCAGCCTGTCCTCTTGCAGAGGTATACCTCATCAGAGATGCAGGATTTGGCATTTGCCTTTGCTCAGTGTCCTGAGATTCCCATCAGCATTTGAGGTTACCACTTTTGCAGCTTGCAAAGGCCCCTCTGAATGGCTGCCCTGCCTGGCAGCAATGACACACTTCTCATGATCCAGGGCTGAGGTGGCTGAGGATGCACCGTGCCACTTTGTCAGAGCTGGGAGGAATGGCTTAAATGCAGAAAACTGGCAAGGAGGACTGTAAATTGATGTTGCAGCTGGGAATAACTCTTGATGAGCCTGAGTGAACAGCAGCCAAGTGATCCTCTAGCATGGATCGAGTTTAATGGTGCCCATGTCTCTGCTTGGGTACTTCTGCCCAGCTACTGCACTGGGGATCTCCTAGATAATGAGAAAGAAATTTACTCTTAAATTCAAAACTCTTATAGAAACTCCTTTCTAGCTTTTCTAGATTGTGGTTGTCCCAGCTGATGGACTTTTCAGCTACCAGGGGTTTTTTGATTAAAATTTTTTTGAATTTTCAGGTGATACCACGATATGGACAAAAGGAGTCCAAAACATGAGTAGTGTGGTGCTATAACACCACTAGTTGGTCCAGACCCAAAAGGCTGGATTTCTGTCTCTCACATCCTAAATATATCCATAGGTGGCAAATGTATGGCTGTCTTCTCCTTCTTGCGGGATGAAACAAGACACCTTTTTTCATATAGTCTTTTTTAATACATAAAATATTGGTTCAAATCTATTTTGCAACAATTCGCTCCTTCTGACAGTTTTCAATCAAATGAGAACTGATTGAGGCAATGGAGGGTCTGCTCACACATTTGCCTCCTGTCTTGCATCTCTTGCAAAAACACATCCAAATTTAGCTAATTATACTGGATTCCTCATCATCAAAGATGCTGGACGTTTTGTAATGCCCCTTCTTCTTGCAAAATAAGATAATTTTTCACCTTCAGGTTGCTGCAACTATAATTCATTCTAATTCCCTAGATTTCTTTATTTTTACTGTTGTGATAGGGAAATTTGTCACTATCCTTACAATACAGTCCAGATAATTGCCATATGAAATAATTTTTTTTTAAAAAAATGTATCATGGGGTAGTAATCTTTTCCTTTTTCTAAATGTGAATCAATAGAATTTAGAAACTGCTAGTCTGGGTCTTCTGCAATTCAGCTGAACATGTCTAAATTGTTTATACATATTTCACATTTCTGAGGCTTTCTTCCCTACTATACAAACCAGATCAGCTGTACCGACCAGGTCATTTGCCAAAATCTGGAGAGTAGAAGACAGCAGATTCAAAGATGTGCCAACAAATGATATGTGCATGTACCAACTATTTCCGTGCGGGTTCTGAGAAAGGACACTTTCATAAGAAACTATTTTTTACTGTTAATCAAACCAGAATGTTTCACTCCTTAAAGGAATGAAGGCAGCTCGTTCCAAAGAGCAAACTCTTGTTCCTCTGCAACAACTACTTATGATTCTTAGAAACCTGAAGGACTGAATCAACAGAAAACAATACCTGCTGGGGCAATTTTTTCCTCATGATTTTTCCCATCTCCTCACTTTTGCATGGGGTATTGTGACTGCTGAACAGATGTGACCCATAAGCACGTTACTAACAATGTTGTGTTTGGCTTTGACAGAGGTTTTACGCAGAGAGTGTTTGCAGAAGCAAGCCGTGCTCTTACTGACAGCACGCATTGCCTGAAAACTCTTGGCTGGCTGACAGGCTGGCTTTTGTGGATTTTTCCGTAGGATTTAGGATGTTATCGCACCCCGGTCATCTACAGCCGTGGTTGCAAGTTGCAGCCCTCCACAGTGGCATCTCGGAGTGAACTTTTCATCACTCTCCACGACTACCTGAGGGGAGGTTGTACCCAGGTGGGAGCTGGCCTCTTCTGCCTCCTTGCAGTGAGACACCCAGGTGTCATGGCCTGAAGCTGAGACCAGGGAGATTCAGACTAGACATTAGAAAATAAAAAATTCACTCTTAGTGTGGTCAGGCATTGGAATAGGCTGCACAGGGAGGTGGTGGAGTCCCCATCCCTGGAGGTGTCTAAGAGGTGTCTGGATCTGGCGCTGGGTGATGTGGTTTAGCGGTTTAGCGGTTCCAGTGGGTTGATGGTTGGACCTGATGATCTTCAAGGTCCCTTCCAGCCTTAACGATTCCACGATTCGGTGTCTCCAGGAGATCACTGCGCCCAATACAAATCCAGGCTGCAGACAAATCCAGGCGGCGCAGGGCGCAGCCACACCTGGCAGCGCCGGCAGCACCCCGAAGAGCCCCGGGACGGCGGGCGGGCAGCGCCCCGGCCCCTCCACCGTCCTCAGGGCCGCTCCCTCGGGGCCGCCAGCGCCTTCCCCCGGGAGGCGGCGCGGGGCGGGCCGGCCCCACGGCGCAGGGGCGGTGCCGGTCACGCGGGCGCGCGGCGGCCCCGCCCCGGCTCCGGCGGCAGCGGCGGCGGCGGGGGCACCTGGCGCCCTCCTCGGGGCTCCTCGTCGCCGGGACAACCGGGATTGCCGCCGCCGCGCCTCTGCCATGGTGAGGAGCCCGCGGCACGGCCCCGCCGCCCCGCCGCAGCGGGCTGGCCCGGCCGCCCGGGGCGGGCAGCGAGTGCCGGCCGGGCCGTGCGGAGCGGCGCCGGGGCCGGGCGGCTCAGCCCGAGGCGAGGGTGGCGGGCGGGGGAGCGCGGGGCGCGGATGCGGGGCCGGGCGTGCGGCCCGGCGCGGGGCTGCGCCCACCCGCGCTGTAGACGAAGAGAAAGGAGAGTGTCTGTTTGTCCCTCTGTCTGTCTGTCTGCGTGCCTGCCCAGAGCAGGTGGGGCCGCGCTGTGGCACATGCCTGCGTGTCTGGGGCGAGGTGTGACGGGCGCCTTGCCGCCTCCTCCTCCTCCCGTGTAGCGCCGGAGCAGCCATGGCAGGGCTCTGCCTGGCGTGTGACGCGAGTCAGGTGTGTTGTCCGCCTGGATAACACAGGAGGGATGGTGTGTTTACATGGTGTGTTTATATGGGTGTGTAGGGCGGCCGGGCAATGATGAAGGTGTGTCGTGCCCCTTATAAAGTCGAGAGGAAAAGCCAGGGCGTGTGTCGGTGCGCAGGGCAGGGATGGGGTGTCACCGTGGGGATGCGCGGGATGCTGGGTTTGGGCGCTGTGCTGTATCCGTATGCATGTGCCGTGAGTCAGGGTGTGGCCTGGGATGTGTGCACATAGCAGATACACAATGAGCGTAATGCTGTGTTTCTGTGTATATCTGCTCCGGTTATGGTGTGTTTGTGTTGTAGCAGAGATGTGACATTGTGTGCAGGGCCATGACATGGCACCGTATGTATGTAGCCGTGTCTGCCTGCTGCTGTCTGGTACGGGCTTGTTCCTGTGTGTATATATAGTGAATATTGGGTGTGGCATAATCTGTGGATATTTTTAAAGGCACGTATGCTATGGGTGGGGCAAGGATTATCCGTAGTCCTGTACATACGTAGCAGATACAGGGTATGGTATTTGTGTGTACAGAGCAGCAGTGGTTTGGGTGTGTGAGCGTGCGTGGCTGCGATGTTGTGGTGTGTTTGCACGGATGCATTTGTAATAGATTTATGGGGTGAGTGTGGCAGGCACAAGGTTTGTTTCACCTGTACGTGGGGACGGCACGACACGGAGCACAGGTGTGAGGAGGGTTGCAGTGGGGAGGAAGAGCGGCTGTGGTTTGCTCTGTGGGGATGTGACACAGTTCATGTGTGCCACGAGTGGCGGGGCACAGATGCATCAGATGTTTGTGCAAGGAAGATGACAAGGCACGTAAGGGGGAGTGTGTAGGGACAGGCACAGCATGTTTGGAAAGATGATTGGTTTGAGCCCTGTTTTCAATTACAACTTAATTGTCTGATGCCTTAGTGCTTCGCAGTGATAGTTACAACAATAGATGCAGCAGGAAGGCACAGTTGCTGGCCTTTCCCGCATGAGGAAGTACACAGTGTTTTGAGGCAGTCACTTCATGTCTGTATTTCCGTGTGTGTAGGGCTAGTGGGTTTTCTGGATCAGGTTCTGGGGAAGCAGGGGGAGTGCTCAGCCTCACAAAGGGAAGAACTGCATTCCCGTGGTGTTGCAACTTTTTGTCCTTTACATGAAGGCTTGTTCATGCACTCTCTCTTTCTTCCCCTGCACATTGCCTTCTGTTCCTTCCCAATTTTAGCCTGCATGTTCTGAACCCAAACAAAGCAACCTTGAAAACTAAAATGTGAGGTGGAATAAAAATATGGATAGACTGTGCATGATTGCAGTATTCTTCTGTGTAGAATCAGTTTGGATTTGCTTTGCAAAGGCCTTAGGATGTATCTATTGCTACAAGGAGGAGTAAACCTCCATGAATGAGGCTGTGGATGGCGTAGCATGGTGGAGTGATTGTGATGTGACTCAGTGACATGTTCTTCATATTAATATTCCTTAAGAGAAGGTGTAGTATCTTAAGTCAGTTCAAGAAAATGGATTTCTCTCATCTTCTAAATTTAAGATCGATTACAGACTGAAAAACAACTTACCAAATGTTTGTAAACTGAACCAGGGGAGGCTCAGGTTGGACCTACGGTAAAATTTCTTCACTGGAAGAGTTGTTAAGCATTGGAATGCTTAACATCCATGGAGGTGTTCAGGAAACTACTGTGGCACTTAGATTCATTCACCATGTGGAGGTATTTGGACAGAGGCTGGACTCAATCTTGGAGATGTTTTTCATTCTTAATGATTCTATTAATCTGTAAATAAATATTTTCCATTCACCAAATTCCAGGCATGGAGATTTTCTTTGTGGTCCATTTTGACATTCCCAATGAGATACCTTTAGCAGTCTAAACTCATCAGACATACTGCAAAGCAGCATTGGTGCTGTAATTGCACAGGGGAGATCTCAGAAATTATACCATCTGCTCTGCAGATTCTTGTATTGGGCAGCTTCTTAGTTGCACTTGACAGCTGTTAAGCTGGTAACCACCATTTTTGGTATTATTTTAAAATTTTTCAAGTATTTTATTCAATGCATGCTTGTAATTCGAATTTTCCTGTCTTACAGGGTTAGTCCTATTCAAATTGTTCTGTCCTTCTTAATTCTTCATAGCTTCATAGAATTATTTTTGAGCAATTAACACCAGACCTTTTAGTACAGGGAATATCAGTGTTCCTAAAAATCAGAAGGACTATTAGCTTACTGCTTACTTGTTTTACAACAGACTGGAGTATTTGGTCATCCTAGTTAAAATGAGGGATAACATGGGGCTAGCAGATGTGGAAAATTGCTAATAAAAGTCAGGTTTGCTGTGAAGCATGGCAACTATTTTTAGATAGGTGTAGAAAAGTAGTACTAGTCTTGGCACTGGGACAATATTGATCTGAATCCCAGCAGAAGGCTACACATTGACAGTACTTCAGCTGTTTCATCATTTAGAAGTCAGAATAACTGCATTAATTTAATGTAAATTGTTATCAACTGGCAGTTCTGGTAGTCTTTCTACTGAATTAGAAATGCACATAAGTGGGATATGCTAAGTAGGACAAAACCGGATGAAATTGTGACACCAAGGAGTTCTCCCTCAAGCTAGTTTAGACAATAGCCACAACATCCACTTTCATTCTTTCTAATAATCTCTTTAGGAAGGTGATCCATATTCTCCATAGAGTTCTGCTTTTTTTTGTTTGTTTGTTTGTGGGTTTGGGTTTGTTTGGATTGGTTTGGTTTGTTTTAACCCCTCCATGTGTTTTAAGATAATGCAAGAACTGTTAAAATTTTTCATCATACTTGACGTGAATGTGATGGAGCTTGAGTCCAGCTGTTCCCCTGAGCTTCTACAAAACAACTTTCCCACTTGAACTTTTAATGCAGAGTGGGACATTCTCATTCTTTGTAAAGCTTCTGAGAATGAAGGTTGTAAACACAGAGTAAATTCTATATGGTCATAAGCAGATTTGCATTCTTAAAAATGTAGAAAAATGTATACATGAGGCATTAAAAATGTATAATGGTAAACTTAAAATTTGCTATATACTGGTATCTCCTCTGTCAATTCCTTTTTTTTCAGGATCAATAAATGACTTGCATATCTCTCAAAGCTTAAATTAATTGTTCTTGAGACTGAAGAACAAATGGTTTGTAAAGATCAAACATTTTTCTCAGCCTAATTTTTCAAAAAAATGTGCTGTACTCTGAATGTCTGAAAATCTGTATATATAGTGCTATTCTACATCACTGTGTGAAACCAAATGGATTATTTTTGTGACAAAATTAATTTTAATGCAACTGTAGTCCCTGTGAATTATTTTGGGGTGGAAGCTGTCTTAGATTCTATTTCAGTATGTCTCTGTAGCGTCTCAAAGTTTCCTGACAGGTCAATAGAAAGTATCTTTCTCAGGTGTTTTGAACTTAGGCTTTTGCAACTTACCTTTGAGTGTTTGATACTTAAGGAGAGATTTTTTATGTACCTGGTCAAGGAAAAGTAAGCACAGGATCTGTAAATGCTTAATTTTTGCTGTCTCAAATTACCTCCCTCTTATGCATCTGCCCCCATCCACCTGAACCAAAACAGAGCAGAACCCATCCCAAACAAAACTACAGCATGAATTTAAATGTTTAAATGGAGTAAAGTAATTTCTGTTTGGTACTGGGAGGTAATGGAAATGCAGCAAGAGTTGGCACAAGGGCACCTCAGCTGACAAAATCAACTACAGCCAATTTCTTGAGGGAATCCCCCCAGCTTTTTATCTTTGCATTGGAGGAGCCACTGCTAGAGGAGGACTGGAAATTTGCCCTTCTCTGTACTTCCACATTTTTGACTGTTTGGAGCTATGAACTCCTGCTGTGTAGCCCACAAGAAAGTACTCAATATTTGGTATTGAGCTGCAGCACTCAAAATATTTACCTTAATTCTTGTTACACTCTTCTCTTTCTATTCCGTTGTTTTCCTGTGTTCTCCTTGGTAGGCAGAAGGAAACAGTAAATTTGGTTTTCATTGGATTTGATTGCTGTTCAGCTGGTTACCCAGTATGTTCTGTAAATTTAAATCAAGGAGACAAGGACATAATCAAATCTGCATAAATGTGAAACTCTACCAGTATGTCAAGTTTGTCAGTCGTCAGAGGTTGAAATTGAGGTCAGAGCTTCACAGAGAAAAGGCATTTCCATATCATAGCTTGATGTTACATGGTAGTTATATAAATATTAAAGGGCAAATGTCTAAGTGTGCTTGCAGATTATAGGCTATTTTCAGAACTATTTCTGAAACAAAAGTATCAAGATAATTTTATTTCTGCAGAAACTTACATTTTGGCAAATACTGAATCTCCAATTTCTCTTCTAAATCTCGACCTATTACCTTTCTTGAAACAGTTTGAAAAAGGATTTTGGAAATGCTACTATGGTGCTATTTCCTTTGAAGTCAAGTGTAATTACTGCTTGTAACCATGAAGAGGTACCTAGTTTTGTCTTTCATAAATGAAAACTTTTATTAATAATGCATTTAAAGTATGGTAGCTTTTATTAATTATGCACTACATATATGGCATATGTAGCCACAAAGCAGTTTTTTTTCCTTGTTTCTTTCTTGTTCATTTTCTAGGGAGATTTGCCTTGCAGAGAAGATTTGCCCTTCATAGTAAAGATTTCATGCTCAGTACTAGGAAAAACCTCAGTTCTGGCATAGTGTTTATGAGGCAGATCAAGCAGAGCTTTGAAATGGCTTTGTAGAAACTGTAGAGCCATTTCTGTAATAAGCCATACCTTTTATGTCTCAAATGTGTTTTTGAAGAGCAGTTTGGAGGGGGAGGATTAGTACTCAAAATTTCTGTTCCACAGGTGCTTAGAACAAGGGTTCTGACTGCTTCAACCATGCAGTCAGTACTTAAGCTGTGATTTCATTTACAGTTTGAGCTGAGTGCAATGAGGAGAATTGCCTTTCTGGATATGGGATTGCGTGACTGCAGGGAGGACTCTGTCAGTTCAGATTAGAATGGTGCAAACTCTGGGGAAGTGGACTTGCAGAAGAATCTCCCTGTGAACACTCCAGGAGGATTTCAGGTCTCTGTTGTCGTGCCATCAGCCTGTTAGCTTGTGTGCTGATATTGAAGACTGGGAATAAAACTTAGCCATATGTATGTCAATAAAAACAGCTATGTGTAGAAGTGGGGATTCAGAGAAGTTTTGATAGGTATTCTCCTAAGGGCTCTGAATCTATGATGTGGATTAAATTTGGATGGCTGAAACAACATGGCTGTCCCTAGGCAAATGTTGCTACATTGAAATGAATGGACACTTTTCTCTTGGAGTGATTTTGTTCAGGAACATATCATGTTCTGAAAGCCTTTGAGAACGTGTATTTATAGCTTGTTTCTACAAAATGGCGTGACACCAGCCGGATTATTTTTGTGATTACACAATTATTCATTTGAGCACACAGTCCTTGTAGATGTTGTGATGGAAACTACCTTAGAATCTTCTCCAGTATTTTTGCTTAGAGTCTCAAAGTTACTTGGGTGGTCAAAGAAAAAAATCTTTCTCATGTTTTTCAAACTTAGGCTTTTGCAAATTCCATTTGAGACTCTGCTTGATGCTTAAAGAGGGATTTGTCATTTACCTGGTCAAGAAATAGAGAATCTGTATGATATGTAATGAACATTGTGAGAGGCTACTTTGTACCCTTGTGATGGGTTACAGGCAACAACTGCTTCATCCATCTGATTTTAATTTTCTGCCATTATCCCATTAATTAATGGGTCTATTGCTTTCCAAGCCCATAAAGATGATATGGATTTCCCCATATTACACTTCAAAGTACTTTATACATTGGACTGCTAATTAAATGCTTATTTTAATTTAGTTTTTTTAGGAATGATGTCTAAATGCATCATCATGTACTGTTTGGAAGGATATAATCTTAAAAGACAAGTAATGGATAATTATCCGAAAAAGGAAATGTTCAATCATTTTTTTTTTTCAGAGAAAGCAAATTGAAAGAAAGATTTGCCAATCAGTATATGACTAACAGATGATGAGGATAAAACTTCGTCAAACCTGTTTTTTCAGCTGTCTCTGCATATGTTTAAAGAATATACGGGGATACAATAAACAGCTTTTTCAAATTTCTTAGTGTTTTTGTGGTAGTTGTTGGATTTTTGTTTATTTTATTTATTTTTCTTTCCTGATCTGAACTAGTCTCTAGTCATGGAAGATTAGGTAAGGAGTAGTTTATTTTTCTCTGTGGTTTAGGTTTGTTCTGCCGTCTCTGGTAATGGTTAGAACTAAGTGCCTTGAAAGGCAGATATGAGCTGGGTGCACCTGAATGAAGGATTAAGTCTTCCATGGAGCTCCTATCTCAGAGTAGCTTAGGGAAAGCAGAGCTTACAAACCTTTTTTGCCAATAAAGTGTAATGCCTCTTTCTTTTAGTGAGGTATTGGATTAAGCATAATGTTTTCTGCCGTTCTGGCTACCAAACACCAGCTACATGATAGCAAGTATTGATAAAATGTTATCTTTCAACTGAATTTTAGGCCTGCAAGTAATTAGGTCAATCACTAATCTGCAAACCATTGGATTTCCCCTTTCTAACCAGCAAAAATAGGAGCTGTCCCACTGGAGTCAGAGGATTGCTGTCTCCTTGGTGACTTAGTAGGACAGGATGAGTCTTGCATTAGGGTATGGGCATCTCAGCAGGTCAGGTTAACCTGTTAGACCTTAATACCCTGGCTGCTTGCAGGAATGAAGCTGTACTCTCTAAAAGGCTTGAGCAGTGATTTCCAAATATGTTGTTGGCAATAGGTGACTGTCCTTGAGGAAAACACACAGGAAAGGGTGTTGAGAGCTGTTTGAGCAGCAAACAATGGGCTGGTGTGCTGGAGGCAGCAGGAAGGGCAACCTCCAAGCACCTCCTGCTCTGCACTGAGAGGCACTCCCAGTTGGAGCAACCAGAAGCCTCGAGGTAGAGTTGTGCAGCTGTGGACTTCAGCTCTGAGGTTCACAAGTGACCTTGTTCTGTCACCCAGTAAGAACAGGGCCTTGGGAGCCAGGCTGATGCCCTCCAGTAAAATGTGAATGATGTGGTATGAATACCAGTGCTGGCAAAACAGGAACGATGGCTTTTCTGGAAGAGAATCAAGCAGCAAAGTGGGCAGTGTGGCCAGCTGCTTCTGCCTGGAAGGTTTTATTATGTTAAACAGCGCTTATTCTGGGGAAATTTTAAAAGCATTATGGCGCTTATAAGCAGCCTTAGGTCATTGGGAAACATTAAGGAAAAATAGAGAGATATGCTCAGGTGCATTTGATCTTCTCTGGACGTCAGCCTTAACTCTTTAAGATGACCAGCACAATAAGAACAGAAGTATCTGATGTGGGGTGTTGCTTTTGTTCAGTCAATTTGTCATCACAACATAGAAGAGAAAATACCCCAAGGAAAGACCAGTACAAAAGATCCAGAGGGTATCTGGCAGCCAGGAGGAAGCTGGAAGGCTACTGAAGACCATGCCCTAGGCTCTAGCAGTGTGTGTCCAAAGGGAAGAAAATGTCAGCAACCACAGCAGGCCAGGAAGGCTGAATTTTAACATGCACAAAGGCATAGCCTGAGCCAGAGCAGGGTGAACAGCTGGAGCATAGGAACAAGAGCCTGGAGGGCAGACAGTATCTGTTTGTTGAAATAAAAGATTTTGCCAGTCTGTCTGTGCTGTGGACAAGCTTGGTTCAAGATGGGGTTGTATTTCATTGTATTTTGGTGTGTTATAATTTTTATTGATTATCCAGAAAGCTTTACCACAGGTTCTAGTTTAGCAGCAGTCCTGTGTCATCAGCTGTTGTGTCTTCAATATCACTTTCTTCAGTTCTGTTGGCAATGTATATCCTGTCTAACGCTCCTTTTGTTGCCTGGAGACGTTTTGCCACTTGCATGGTGTTAAATGGCTCTGCCTGTCTGATGCATTGATTGTACATTTCTGGAGGAAGCCCTAGCTAGCAGCAATTCCCTGAGCATTAAAGAATTTTATACACTTATGCTAGAGTGTAACAATCTGAAATTTATGGTAAAGGAAGGTTATTTTGCCTCTTCTTCCTCCTCCATTTTTGTAGTGTGTTTAAATAGAGAGCTTTTTAGGGTGCCATTCATTACTTTAGTTTGCTGGTGAGCTGCTCTGGGTAGCAAAGCCGATTTGGTGGCTTTCCTACCACCATAGCACCAGGTGCTTTCAATACCACAGCAAAAGAAAACTGCACAGGCAACAATTAGGTGTCTCAATAGAGGAGGGGGGGTGTGCAGCAAGCTGCTGCGTTTTGTTTGGCAACAAAAATCTGCGTGTCAAGGTACTGAATAAAACCTGAATTTTATTTTCTCAGGATTTTCCTTTAAAATTTGGTTTTACCATGCCTATTACTGCATGGATAATACTTAATAAAAATTGTTCTTGCCTGTGAAAACCTGAAAGACTTGATGCTTTATACATATGGCTGTATTTACAATTTAAATAGAAGGGAACCATAGAAGGGATGGAAATATATGGATTTAATTCCAGCCTATTTTCTTCTTTGGTGAAAATGACCCAATGTTGGTTTTATTCCTGAATTGATAAATACTTCAGCTTTGTTTTCAGTATATATGCCTTTTGCTGATGCTCTTTAGAGTCTTTCACACTTCATCTTCCCCAAACCTACTTTTGCCCATAATTCCTTTAGCATGCTACTAAGCAAGGCTATTTTTGAGAGTCTGGGTTTTTAATAACTTTTGATTTGAGAAGTTGACATGTTGAAAGTCCTTATCTACTCTGATTTCAGTGGAAATTAGATACATAAATATCTCAGTGGAACTGAGCCATAATGGATGAGCTGCTACCAAAACTGTTTCATCTGTTAAGAAAATAGTCCTCTTCAATAGAAGACTGAATGACAACTGAAATTGCATGCTTAAAAAATATATATATATAAGGACTGTCACCAAAATTAGTAGTATAACCTTATATTGATCTTGAAATAACTCTATCAGGAAAGATTTCTTCATCCCATTAATTCTGATGAAAACAGGAGACCCTTATCACTAGCTGCTAGACCAGAAGAGATTAATGTGGTGCTTTCAATGGTGGCATGCTAAGTATGGTGTGCTAAGAAGTAATGTTCTAGGACTAGTGGCAATTAGTAGGTTTAATAATATGGAAAGGGAATTCAAATGGAGAAATCATCCTTTCTGGGTTTCACAGATTTACACAACGGGTGTTTTGTTTATATTATAAAGAAATTTAAAAAATGTTGTTGCTAAAGAAATTAAATGTAAGAAGTTCTCAGGTAATTTTTAAAGAAAATACTGCCTTTTTAGCTCATAACCAATCTTCCAAAAGTACAATGAAGATATTACCAAGAGAGATCAGTTAGGGAATGTAAGAAATGGCTCAAGAGCCAAGTAATAAGGAATTACAGTTTTCTCTTGTGGATTTTGTTTTGTGTTATTTGTTCTTGCAATTCTTTTAGAATGTAAAGGTCTTCTGTAACTCTTCTTGTGTTTACAGGAAATTTGAAACTGATTTTGGAGTAACATTTATTACACATGTTCAATCATGTCCTTTTTCCTTGTGCGCAGATTTGTGTGTATTTGGGGATTTTATACAGGTAAAACCATACTTTTGTAGAGTTTGAGATGCCCTATCTTTAACACAGTCAAACTTGCTACCAAAAACTTGCTACTAAAGCAACAAGAGGAGAAATATTCTTTTTACATTCAGGGTATTCTTAATTGTTAGTTTGGATTACTGTGTACAGGTATTCTAAGGGCATGTCATTGTCAGCATGATCTGTAAGTAAAGGAAAGAAATTATATTTGGCAAGAATACTATAATATTGTTACAGTGATCAGACATTTCCTTAACAGAATGCTTTTGGTGAGTTTTGTTTTTTTTTAAATAGAAACAGAAAACTAGAGGTTATGAAATAAAAATTAAGTAAAAAAAGAAAAATAACAATACATGAATGTACTAGGGTTCTTGCTTCAGTAATGGAAGTTTTAAATCATCAAAAACTGTTCAAACAATGAATTTATTGTTATTTGCACCTTCTATCTTCTTTCTTTGCTTGCACGTATTTGAAACCATGTTACAAATATTTATCTAGAAAATGACTCCTCCATTTGTCCTGTGTCTGTTCTCTGCTAGGGGAAAACTTATTGAGGGGCCTTTAAAGCAGCCTCTCTCTTTTTCTGAGATGCAAATGCAATATGGCTCTGGAGGCTGATAAACTTTCACAGAGTAACAGAGTACTTTAAAGACACACTTCCATTGTTCTAAATGTGCTTATTCCATAATAATAATACATTATTATATGAGAACTGCTGCTAGTACGTAGAAGAACACACAAAAGTTGCTGTTTGAGGGAAACCACCTTTGAATGTGTTTGTGGCCTGATCTGTGGCTGGTGTAGCAGGTGTGGTACTTTGTGTGGCTGGGCAAGTCACACATCTTGTACTACGTAGTAAAAGCTGTGCTTTTTCCAGTTTTAGCTGGGATTCCTAAATGAACCATATTGATCAGATAAGCTGTCATGTATTCAAAATAGTTTGTCCGTCCAACTTTAACTTTAGAATATTCTTACATAAACATAAAGAAGATAAGCTTTTTTCCTAATAATTGCTGGTTTGGTTGTAGGTTTAGCTTTTCAGCTTGGCCTTGGAGGGACTTGTTACTGTGCTGTGATTTGTAACCAATTCACTTCTGTTGATGAGTAGTTGAAAATACTATTTAACACAGAGAGCTATAATGCATGCTCAGGTCTTCAGAGCAACTTGCCTCATACCTTACTGACTCAAATCCTGTGCTATCCTCACACAATGAGCATATATATATATGTATGTGTATAAATATATCTTCATATATATATATATCCAAGTTACTGTGTACTTGAGAATCTGTAGTGCAAAAAAAAAGCATAGTTAGATTTTTTTACACAGGCAAAGTGACAGCACACATGTAAACTAGTAGCACTCTGCAAAGTAGCTTTATTTAAAAATATATGCTTATTCATATATATATCTGCTAGATGATATAACTTTTGAGGCATTGTCTGCAGCTATGGAATATTTTAAGTTAAAAGAGAGTTTTTAGGTCTGTGATACTGAATGTTCAGATTCTCAACCAGGACCAATGAGATGTAAGTTAACTTGTCTGTTTTGTCACAGACTTTGCATGCTCTCACAGAGGTGACATCCTTTTTCTGTGACTTATGTTCCTAACCTACAATGCACAGGAATATTTCCTTACTTGACTGTTTAGTGATCCTAACTTCTATGAGGGTGGCATATATGCCCCTTTTTTTCTGGATGAGTTCTGCTGTAAACACAATCAGGCATACAGTCTCTTCTTTAAAACAAAAATCCCAATATATTCTATTGTTTTCAGGCCCCAAACTGCAAATTTTGAGTAGTGTGTAATGTAAAAATGGCACACATATGGATAATTCATAAACCTATGAGTTGTCAAAGTCAGAAGCAGTCAACCAGTTCTAAAAATGTCATTGATGTACATGGTGTATTTCAGCCTAAAGGCTGAAAGTATCAGCAGCAATGGGTATTGGATATAAAACAGCCAGAGCAAAGCTGAGCCTATGATCAGCCATGTGGAACTGCTTAAAGCCAATGCCTCCTCTGAAGGAGCTGGAATTGTCCCATTGAAATATGTGTTCATGGTTGTTTTATGCTTTGAATATCTGTAGAACCCAGTCTGTGAATAAAAGTGCTGCTCCAGTTGCTGGAAAAGGAAGCTTGATTAAACTTGTCAGTCCTACTGAAAGTTGACAGCTTTATTGTCTTTAGAGCTGTGGATAGCCGTGCACAGAGGTAGTGGGTGAAGACATCTGTGTCAAAATTGAAACAGTAGTATGCAGTTAAACTTAAAATCAGTCTAGGATGTACTGGAAGAGAAAAAAGGTTCTTGGCAGCAGCCAGAAGAAAGTTCAAGTTTTCAAATCTTACAGTATTTTTGGGGAGATACTTTCAAAATTCACAGGTGTGTAAGTTTTGCTGTCTCCCTTCCTTTATGAAGTCAGAACTAAGCTTATATTCAGCATTTTTTTTCTTTCTTTGCTTTTGTGGACCTTTTTTCTTTTTCATTTTTTTAAACAAACAAAGCAAATAGTTTCCAAGTATTCAATGTATATGGATAGTAGGATGAACAACAGTATCCTGATGTCAAGAACAGCATATGCTTAATAAAGGGAGAAGATTTCCTCCAGTTGTTTTAATGTTTTGTGTGATTTTCATGTTTACCTTTTAGTGTTCAGAAAACTCATCTGGTTTGGATCCTTCTTCCTATTCTTTGTTTCTGGTATTATGGACAGCAAATGAACTCCCTAAAGCTCTTCTCTTTACACAGGAAATGATTGCTTGTGACTTTGACATCTTCCAGTTTTGCTATGGTTCCTTAAATTCCATTTCACCTTCTGTTTTGTTTAGTGCTTGTGTTCCAGTGGTAAAATTTCTCAAACTTAAATATTTAGACTAAGTTGTAAATCTGGTCAGCATCTTTGTTTTAGTCTTTCTATTTAGCTGTTGACTATATAACTTTAGTATTGCCTGCTTTTTTCCTTGGGTGTTTTCTTTTAGTCTCTTTTTTTTCCCCCCTCTTAGGATAAGTATTAATTATATAAAGTTTGGGTGAGAGTTATTTTCAGTTTTTCTTGTAGCATTTTTTGATCTGCTTACTTTGCTTACATAGCAGTTGCTGTCCTATCTGTGGCACTAAATTCTTTAAATGTACAGATAGTTATATTTTATCCATATTCACATGCCTGGGCCAAAGTATTTGCACTGTAGAAGGTGAAAGGAGGGACCTGAATAACTGAGAAGTGTCCAGGGGTTTTTTTTGTAATGGGACAGTTTTAGGACTGTGCAGCCACTGTGTGTTTGTACATGTCTTGCTTGAAGTTTCCCTACTCTTTGAAATAATTCTTTGTGCAGTGTAAGTGTGCTTGCTTCATAATTATTAGGTTGCTCCACAATTTCTGTGTGGTTGAATGAGCACTAGGGAAGGGCAGGTGTATATGGGGGTGTGGCTTTGTTCTGTACATTGAAATAATTTTATAGTATTGACAACTAAAATGTTGAAAACTTGATATTAACAGTAATTGAAGAGAATTAAGCACCTGAGCGGAAGGTGAATAGCCTCTTCAAAAGATGTTTTTCTTGTTGATTTTTAAAATAGTGTTTTTTCTTTCTGTTTCTAGGTTTTCTCAAATAATGATGAAGCCCTTATTAACAAAAAACTACCCAAAGAACTTCTGTTAAGGTAATTGTACATAACATTTTAAGGAGTTAAAACCTGAGGATTCTGTGTTGCTTATGGGTTTTACAGGCTATCAAGTGCTGTTCATTCTTTCTTAAATCCTCTTGAAATAAATAATACACCTGATTTAGTTCTTGGAATTCTTGACCTTGTTACCTTGATTTGTTTTAATGTGTTCAAGTTATACTGTACCATGGAAGATGTAATTTAGTTGTGATTTTTGACTTGTATGTCAGAAAAAGAAATGAAATAAAATGACCATAAAACTTTGGTGTACCAAGTAGTCAGCTGTTCCACACTCTCAATGTTTTATATCCATCTGAAGAGCCTAATTCTCTAATGTAGCTCACACTCTTTGTACCATGAACTTTATTATAACAAAATAAAATAAAAATTCAATGTCAGAGCTTCCAAAAAAGTCACTGCTCTATCTAAATAATAAAGTGAAAAGCTCTATCTATTACCCTTACTGCCAGTCTGTGTTGTATAAGGTAGAACCAACAGAGGGATCTTTCTTACTGTAGCCATTGGGTTACTCATAAATTTTATCAGCTTGCTGGTGTGTGAGTAGATCATCTTTGCAAAAGTTGCCTAGAAGACCTAGATCAGTAAGTTCAGCCCATGACTGGTGGATGTCTTCACGCTCTCATATGGTTGAAAGTTGATTTCATGCATAGAATAAACCAACTGCCAAATGTGGAGCTATTGCTTGGTTGGATGTGGCCACTGCAGAGCTGGAACTGAACCAGGTCAGCAACGTCTTCTGTACCTACAGAAGGGATTTGTTACAGGCTAATCCTTAAGGTGAAAGAAAAAAAAGAAAAAAATATTTGGTTAGGATGGTGCAATTACAGTTTTTAGTAGTGGTGTTATTAAAATTGAGCTGATGATTTTTTTCTTAATATACTGAAGAGATGTTTGGGTCAGCTTGTGTGTATGTCGCTGCTTTAGTCTGATTTGAAGTGGAAGAATGTCTCAATGGTATTTTGCATCTTGCACTCAAAGAAAATGCTCCTGAAATCATTGTGACTATCACAGTGCTCTCGCAACGATATTTAAAAAGCAGACTGTTGTTAAAGGAATTGAATTTCAAAAGGCTTTTCATTTTTGTTGAGATCTATTCCATGTGGTGGCAGACTGTAGACTCTTGGAACTGTTTAGAAAATGTGATTAAAAGAGACGGTCATTTAAGGATGCCCTGAACAGGAATTATCATACCTTTTGTTTTGTTGAACTCAATGTCACACATGAGCCACAAGATAAAAGTCAATGTAGGATGCTGCCTCCTTAGCTAAAAATCATGACCTGCAAGCCCTTCTTTTCAAGCATTAGGACTCCCCAGTATTGATGGAAATTACTGTCCTTTTCACTGTTATGGATGCTAAGTATCTTGTAATTGTAATTGACTATAATTTGTTTATATGGTTTAAGTAGTGAAAAGTATCATGCACTGAGATAGTAAGAATCTCTTTTGGAGCATCTTTCCTAAGAGAGAGGCTGAGGGAGTTGGGTCTGTTCAGCATCAAGAAGAGATGACTGAGAGGAGCCCTCATTAATGTTTATCTGTACCTGAAAGGAGGATGCCAAGAGGATGGAGCCAGGTGCTTCTCAGTGGTGCCTAGCAATAGAACAAGAGGCAACAGGTATAAACTGGGACACAGGAAGTTCCACTTGAATGTGAGGAAGAACTTCTTCACTGTGGGTGGCCGTGCACTGGAACAGATTGCCCACAGAGGTGGTGGAGTATCCCTCAGTGGGGATATTCAAGACCCATCTGAATGAAATCCTGTACCATGTGCTCCAGGATGACCCTGCTTGAACAGGGAGGTTGAACTACATGACCCTCTGTGTTCCTTTTTAACCTGACCCATTCTGTGATTCTCTGATTTTAAAGAATTCAGCAGGAATAAAATCCAAACACACAAGTCCAAGTAATTAGATTCTACCAGTGGCTTAGCTGTTTGTTCTTATATTCAAGTTAGCTTTGTACAAAGCAACTTGAGGCTTATCTTGGATTTGAGGAAGTGGTGCAGCTAATCCCTGCCAGTACACTCTTACAGCCGTGTCTAAAGAAGCCTTTTGCATGGTTGAAAGGCTTTGTGGGGCTGGAACAAGAACATAAAATATCCCAGGCCAAGCATACACGGAACTGATTCAGCCAAGCATCTATTTTTTGTGCACAAGTGTCCTTTTTGCAATTGCATGGTGATTTACTAAAGTAGTGTTGCAGATGTAGCTGGAAGAGTTGATGATCTGAGAAACTGAACTGGGACTGTCAGCTTTCTCCATAAAGAACATGATGATCTCATGGGTCTGCTCTGCCAGAGAGAAATAAAGTGCATGTTTCATTATACCCACAAGACTGTGCTGATCACCAGGGTTTTGAAATGGAATGGAAGGAGAAGTGTGAGAGAGGTGCTCTGTAAATCTCCTTTTGAAATTGTACTGCTGCAGGGACAAACTCGCAAGGCCAATGGCAGAGCATGTCAGAGAGATGGACATGCATCTATGCATCTGGGTTCTGATCCCTGCAGGATGTGGATGTCTAAGGAAGTTTCAGGGCACAGACCTGCCTGTCTAAAGCTTTATCAGTGGGGAATTTGTTTTATGAGCCTTCACCTAAAGGCTGTTGTTAGCCTGAGTCTGAATGCCTTTGGACTCCTGAAACATTATCTGTTCATGCTGCAACATGCTTTAAAATTTCCTTGCCCTATGGCAAGACAATGACAGGAGAGCTTAAATATTGCTGCACTAGGTGTAATTAATATTCTAATTGTTTTTCCTTTATTAGCTCTGCAGTCTACCTTTTAATTAAAAGGAGAGTAAACCAGTTGCAGTGGAAACATTTTGCTCAGAGAGCTGGAACTGAACAGTAAATACCACTGAAAGTGTTATCAAATGTACTTAGTTTGCTTCTTGCTTGTATCAGAGATGTATGAAAGCTGTTAGCATTACAGCCCACTTTTAAAAAGCCCTATTGGACTTGTGGAAAAAATGTAATTAATATCTTGTTACAAATACTGGAAATTAAATGTAAACACAATTTCTTCTATTTCCAGAATTGGTCTTGTTCTCATTTGCATGAAGTATTTAAATTTATGTAATCTGGCTATAACAAGCAGTCAGTCCCATTTTTTCCTCTAAAATTGAAAAACTTTTTCCTGATGCTAGGCTTAAAAAATAAAACCGCTTTGAAATTTATTCATAGAATAGAGTTGCTATACTTGCATACTCTAAAGTTGAACAAAGTTATCGCTTGGTCTTTTACTGCAGTTCATCATCATCATCACCACCACTTTTAATATTATGATTGCAATTACTAATGTAACAACCAGAATTATACTGGAAGGTTTTCAAGCCAGTGTCATGTCTGTTGCACATTTTCTGTGGAGTATCTAGTGTGCTTCTAAGTAAATGGTTGAGACCCTGAACTTCCCAAGCACAAAACTTGTTTGGAAGGATAAGAAATGAGAGATTATTTGTTCTTTCTCAAGCAGACTCAGATAACTGGGCAGAGGAGGAGGAGGATATCTGATTAAATGGACAGTGGTGCTTTTGAAGAAGACCCTTGTTTGGAGGGGCCAGTTATATTTTGAGGTTGGTGGTATAGCTGGAGTGGAGAAAGGGAGGTATTTAATGTGTAACTTTTTCTGGTTTATGGACATTCATTTTTATTTGTAATATTGGAGTATATTTTTACCTGTGAAAGAAATAGTCTGCTTCTAAAAAAACTTTTTTGGAGTATTCAGGCTAAAGGAAAAATTATCATCCCTGTTAGCTGTTGAAGTGCTATTAGTTTGCCAGTTGGCAAGGAATGCTCATTCCCCTCTACTGTTACATATTGCAAGAGTAAAAGGCTGAATAAGTGCTCATTTGTATGATGTTTAAGAATTGTGTGGTGGTATTATAAATTGTGCAATTGAAACAGGTTTTGGATGATTGTAGCTTTTTTTGTTGTTGTTGTTGTTAACCTATATGTTTATGAGAAGGCATCAATTGAATAACCAGGACATTCATTGTAGAATTGAATTGGTGTCTGAAATTCATAAACACTTACCCGTCATCAGAACAATGAGAAATCAAGTCAGGCTAGTTCAATTTTAGTGGTAACTTTCCTAGTAAGATGTCACTGCCTGAAATCGCCTCCTGTTTGTTTGTTTTTCTTTTTTTTTTAATTGCTGGGGAAAAACCCTAAAACATTGGGTTATTACAGTTACAGTGTGCATTTGAAAATAAATTGAAACCAAAAAAATGAAGTCTATGTAATTAATGTTAGAATGTCCTGATTTAAGTAACCAAGCACTTTTGAAAAGGCAGATACAGCCAGTTCTTTTGGCATGTAGAAAGATGAGAAACATTTGTTGATTTGTATTTTACCTACTAATGCTCTGTGAAAACTGTAAGTTTTTTTACAAAAGTAGTAAGCTTAAGGAGCAGAGATGTTTGCCCCTTTCAGCTGCTTAAACCATTTTCAGTTCCTTTCTGCCTACAAAGTACCAACTTCATAAATTATACCTCAAATATAGAAACTATTGTGAGTTCTGTTGTAAGCCATACTTTTTGAGTGCATGTACTTAAAAGTAGATCTTTGCTATCAGTCTCAAAATTTGAGTGGTCAATCAGATTTAGAAGAGGAAAAGTAAAGTTTTGGGACTGAAATTAGGAGAGGAACTCAGGAGTGGCATTCCAGCAGCAGCACTTCTTGTAGACAATAATATGCAGCTTGAGAGTTGAAGTTTTCATGTAATAAAGTTTTGGTGAAGTTTTTCATTATAATAAAGTTTTCATGTTTCTGTTTTTTGTTTTTATTACTGTATGCTGCTTTTTGCTGAGCTTTTAGTGTGCTCGTTGCTGTGGAGAAAAAGTTACTGTAAGCTTAAAACTGGTGAAGTCAAACATAGTATTTGATAGATTTGAAGTGATGCTTTACCATCTGTGTGCTTAACTGTGAGGGAAATAGAAAAGAAGTACAGCAAAGGCTACAATAAGAAATTGTCCTAATGCCATGGGTATTTCTTAGCCAGGACCTGGAGGTACTTGGATGGCCCACAATTGCTGTAAAGTTTGGCTGCTGTATCTTAGCATACAGAGTACTGACTAGTGAGTCAGAGACCTGAAAAATATAAACCTTTTGTCTGAAGCAGTTCTTGGTTGGTAAGATTTTTGTAAGCAGAAAACCAATATATGTGTTTTGAAGGGGAAAGGAAAAAACAATCTGTCATCTCAGACATGATTCATTTTCCCCTCCACAAGTATCTGTATAATTAAATAGGGAAATATTTCACCCTGAATAGCTGAGATTGTTGCTTAGTGTTTGACAGTCTCAGGGAAACAGTCCAGTTTTATAATGCACATCCAATCTTTTATTTTGATTTTGGAGTGTTTTGCAAGTCTTCAAAGTCCTCTGTAGTAGTCTGCCAAACAATTACAGTTAAACTGTTTAGAATTAGAAAGAGCCAAATTGATACAAGTATGTAAACTATTCACAGATTTTAAACTGAAGGGATTCTATTTCTTATGAAAGTAAGACTTCTCTTCTGTATATTTCACAAACCTATGGTTTTTGTAAAGCAAATCCTAATATTGCCTCATAACAAGTAATTAAGTCTTTTAATTTAACCTGCCTGAAGTACATCTGTCCAAACAATTAGTGCAGAGCAGCACTAATTCACACTATTCAATATGGTGTGAATATCCTTTAAATATTTGCTAACTAGAAATGTGGAGACTAACACTGACAAGAAGCAAGCAGGAACAATGCAACAGATGACAGCATAATAGCAAATCCTGACTCACTTCTGTGGAGTCATATGTTCATTTCCAGTGGTCCTTACCTCCCAAAAAGTGATCAGAAATTACATTGAGTAAATGATCTGAATGAGCCACAGGCACAGGTCATGAACAAGATAAAGCCTTTGGAAATTGGTTAAATATTTTGATCTTTAGCTAGAAAAACAACAGAATTATAATTATTTTCGGACTATATAAGATATACAGGGTTCTTTCAGAATCCTTATGTACTTTGGCAGCAATTTAAAAAACAATATCACATCACATTATCAATGCTATTTTTGTTATAACATGATTTATGTAATGTTACAATGTATAGTCAGTTTCTCTGTTTCTTCAGACTTCAAGGCAGTGTTTGTAATTTCAAATACACACAGACAATGCAGTAAGTTGCAATTTTCTCATTAATCAGCTTTTTAAAGAAAAATTTCCTTTTATTCTGAAGAGGGATAGTGTTCTAAAACTTCCCAGTGACTTCTCTCATGTTCAGGACAGAATTTGGGCTCTGCCTGAAGAAAATGAAGGCTGAATCAATGCTTGGTGGTCAGTATACCCCCTTCATAATGTGGAGAAGGTCTCATGTTGACCTTTCTTTTACATTGCTACATGCATTGTTTGTCTGCTTATGAAATTCTTACCAAGATCAGTTCCAGATGCAAGTTTATATTTTTCAGTTCTTTGCCTCACCAGTCGGCACTTTGTATGCATTTTCTGCCTTCTTTGTATGACATACTAAACATTTGTAAATGATTATATGAACAATTCAGTTTGAAATTGGAGTAGGTAGCTGCCATCCTCTATTTTGTATTTTTAAGTGATTTGGTTTTGTTCACAAACAAGTGCCAGTGTAAGCTCAAAAAGGAATGTTTTGGGCAGCGATATTTCAGATGGAATTCCTTTAAAAATGTGAGTGAGAGGCTTGAAGTACAGATGCAGAAAATTTCACACTAGTGCTCTTGTATACTGTGTTAATGAGGAAGAGGAGGTGTGGAAATGGAAGTGGGCTCTTATTGTGTCAAGGTGCTAAGTAAACTTTGTGAATTTTGAAAAGCAAATATTTTCTTTAATGTTTCTGCTTGAGGTTTCCTTATAAATGAAGTGCTTTGGCTTTACTTGGTTCAAGTTACAAGTATTATCTCTCAGTAAGAACATGCTTGTGATAAAGGATTAGTCACACTGGAACAAACAAAACAAAAGTAAAGTATTTGAAGGAGGAGTAACAGCTGAAAGGAATATAGCAGTGATTTTCACAACCTTTGGAATTGTACTTTACCATTTATTTTGTTTCATTTTTTCTTTTATTTGCTACTAAACCTCTCTTAGGAATCTCATATTTAGTGATGACTTAAGTCAGTGTAGGGCTTTATTTACCTTGAAACTGGAGTTTATTTAAACTCAGTCTCTTAATTTGCTCATTATCAGAACTAAATGTTCAGAAGTATTAGTGATATAGTGCAGTCTGGTTTTTATATGTAGGCAGAGGGGGAAATGTTCTTCCTCACTTCCATGTGAAAAGTGCCATCGAAGAACAAAAAGGCAGTCAAAAGATACTCTTGCTTTCTAAAAAGAAAAAAAAATTCTTAAATATTGATACTAGACAGTTTAAATAGAAAACCATACATAAAAATACCTGAGACTTTTTTGTCTGTAATTCATGAAGTACTTACAGAAGAGGTGAACATTATTATCTGTGTTTTCATGATGCAAACACAGACATCAGGAAGAGAAGTCTTTTGTTAAAGGTCATCCTCCAGGCCAGTAGCAGAGCTACAGTTTGGATCAGATCTACTGAATCCTACTCCAGCAACTAACCAAGGCACAGAACACCTGTGGTTTATGGAGCGTCCCTAAACTGCATGTCACCAGTGCATCATGTTATTTATCCACTTCTCTAGCTTGGCACTAATGTGCAGGGTGGGTATGGTGGATTTTTGGCTGCTTGGTGCCCAGATTATAATCCCTTCACTCCTGAGAAAAAAGAGACTGTAGGATAGTTGGAATGGCCAGTGGGTTGTATTAGGGCTGTGGGCTGCAATTTAAACCACTATGAACTAATCATTAGGCTGACTGCTTTTATTTAGTAAGATGTGTTCTAGTTGCCAAATTTGTACTTCATAAAATCACTTCATAAAAATAAAATCTATATTAAAAAATTATAGACTAGCTGAGGCTGGAAAATTAAACAGAACTGGCCCTTTTTGAATTTATCATTGGGCATTTTGTTTCAGATACTGAGTGTATCTGAAAAGGTTGCTATTGTGTTGTTATATTTGATCATACTTTACAAATAAATGAAACTCATTTTCAAAGCATGAATAATAGGATCCACTTGTCTTGCAAGTAACATGTAGACCATAAAAGGTTAGATGCTGTCCTTTCTAAAATGAATCCAGAAAAGCTGATTTCTGTTGCAATGGAAAATAGATGTCAGACATCCTGTAGTTAGCCTAGTATTTTGCATTTGCCAATACTTATGTCAATGTTCTGTAGTAATAAGTACTTTGGTGAAAGAAAAGGAGGTTTGGCTTGTAAAGAAGTGGTTTTTGCATTTTTACTGTAAGACTTTCTATGGAGATCACCTGAGAAAGATCTGAGTTGTTTACAAGTGGAAACAGCAGAGTTAAATTACTGGAGAGTTTTGGAGCACATAACAGAGTTCCTAGTTGAAGTGCTTTACTTTACAAAATAGCTCATCCACAGTGAAAATGGGTTTGTTTTAATAATTGACCTGCGTTAGATGAGTCAATGTGAGCTTTGTGTAGCAATTGGTGTTCCTCAGTCTTTTGCTATTGAAACAGTCCTGGCAGATAATATACTTGTTTTTTTGTAGAGAATAGTCAAATTTCTTAAGATTTAAATGTGCCTCGCTGTTTATCTTTCCAGGACAAGTGTTATTTTGTAGTTTTATTGAATGAGGTATTACAGGATTTAGCTGCAAAGTTGGTGAAGTTCAGAAGTACACTAGCATTAACTTTGCTAATTTAATCATATAAATAGATGTTTATTTGTTGAACTTAATATTCATTAAAGATTCTGCTTTTCTGAATTAAGGCTATGAGTTATTTCTCTTACCTGTATGTTTTCTAGCATATTTTTATTCTAGTGTTTGTACACACTCTTGGACTACACTTAACCATGAGATGCCTCATACCTCAGTAGGATGTTTGGAAAAATGGAGGACAGAAGGTGAAGAGAAACCTTCCATGTATAAAGATTTGTGAATATGGTTTCTATCTGCTAAGTATGACATTTTAGAAGAAATAAAAGACAGGTTTCTGTGATGGTTATCAGACTTTGCCACTATGTGTGTTCAGACTCAATTAGTGTTCCCAAATAGTGAACTAAGAGTGTCTGATGCCCATCTCCACTGTTGCTTGGGCATGCATGGAGAAAATGCTGAGAAAAACTACTAAAAAAAGGAAATCAAAGCTGTGGAAGCTGTACTTTGTCTCCCTGATACTTTTTCCATGCACATAGGTTTTATTCCTCCGTATTCACACTTTAGTGTGAACAGATTTGCTATGCAAGGAATTGTACAAGTCAGTAGGAAATCCATAGTCTAAAGTGCGAAAGACATAACAGATTTGTTGTGTGCATGTTTTGTAACAACTGGACAATGTGGCAAAGTTGAAAGGATCTTCTAAGCAAGTTATCTACTTGATGTGCTGTCTTAAGTGAGACATTTCTCATCCTTATTACTTTGGTTTTCATTTTGATAAAGTTTGTTATTGTCCTTGTGTGCAAAGCCACTATAAATTTAAACAGCATGAAAATCAAAAGTTCTGGTTGTGGAATTCCATTCACAAGTCAGTTGTAAACAAACCCATATCTTAGGTTTTTAATGAAGTTTTTTAGAAATTACCTGATGTTTCTGTCATACCAAATTCTGGGTCTAAGGCCAGAATTTCTAGGAAGTAAAGTGTCTATGTGTGATACTCACTGCATGCATCTCATTACCCATTTTTTATCAATCCTTATAGCATTGTATCAAAATATCTACAATGTGTAATTGCTGGGGTATTACTTCAAAAGCTTATTCTTCATGTGATCAAGTGTGGAAGGGCCTTACAAAAGCAAGAGAGAAGCAGTTTGACTCTTGCACAAATTGATCTCTTCCTCTGTAGGAGGTACACTGTACAGTGTTGGGGTTTTGAGAAATAGCTTGTTTCTTTCTGTTGCCCCTAAGGGAAGGAAACAATGTTAGGAGTCAGCTGTCTCTGTGTTTGGAAAGACATTGGGCAGTCTATTTATAGCACAAGAGAAAAAAAAAAAGCACATGTGGAAATACATGGGAAGATGCTGGAGACTGTAGATAACCACTTCCTGTCAGCAGAACCATATAAATTGAAGTGAAAGTGTCTCAAAAAGGTGACCTAGAAGGTCTGTGGCCCTCTTATGCTGAGTTTTGGTGAGTCTTGAGTATCAAGCAAATTCCAGAGTGGGAGCATTTGAACCTAACTGCAGCACTTTTAAGCAGGCAAGAAATGGGTGAGATTCTGTAAGATTCTTGTCTGATGCTGTGTCAAAAAGGCCTGAAATGGCTTTGAAAATGGGGATAATGAAATCATACTTCATGTCTGTGTACAGCCTTGTTGATACTAATTAATGCTGCACATGCTTCTGATGTCTACATTTGAAGAAGCATACTGAAAAAGTAATGGGCAGAGAAAAGGAGATTTAAAGAACTGAAGTAAAACAACTGTTAAAATAGGAATTGAAGATGACATGATAAGTGACTTTTAAACTTGGTGAGGATAAAGTATGAACTGCTAAAGCACTCTTTAATTTGGTGAAGAAAAGTAGAAAACAGCATAGAGCTGGAAGTCAGACATTCACCTTGGAAATAAGGGAAACATTTTGACAGAGTGATTAACCAGTGGAACAAACTACCAGAGAAGGTGATGATTTTCCATGTCTTGAAGACTTTCAAATAAAGAATAGATCCTTTTCTGTAAGTTAGGCTTTAGCCAAATGCTCATTTGCCATGAGGGAGTTGGGGAACTCTGAGCTTGTACAACTCTTTGTGCCTTTGGCATGAAGCTGATGTGTGCTGCAGGGACTGTTAACATTGAAAGGTCTCCAAGGCCAAACTCATGAGGCACGTGTCCAGAGTGGTGTGTGCCTGGGGATGAAAAGGCTTGAAGGGCTCCAAGTGTTGGTAAGTGTATTTTCCTTCTTGAGCTCAATACAGGCGAACTATGGAGAATTGAATAGCCTGGGACACTAGAGCTCAGACCGCATGATCCTAAACGTTACTGTGAATTTATTAACTCCATTTCCATTTCCTTGTGTTAATACATGCCAAAGACTGAAGTGGAAATGAATCCTGCTGCTGGCTGCTTCCACCTACGTAGCTGTGGTCATAGAGGACAGAAGTGCTATACAACCAGCAGCTGCCCTGCTTGGTAGTTTTTTCCACTTTTTAAAATTGCGAGTGTCTGCTGATGGTCCTTCACCCAAATGCCAGACAATGTCACTGTCTGTTCCCATCTCATTTTGTTGGTTGCATTTAAAGTCTTTAAAGAGACTCTGAAGTCTTTTAAAGACTTGAAATGGCTTTAGACCTCAGTCTTGTGCCTTCTTGACCAGTTTTCCTGACTGGCAAGGATTTGCTGGGAATTCTGTGGGACTGCAAGGAGACAAGCAAGTGCATGTTAGTGGTACACATGAAAGACTGTATTGTGGAGGGTAAATAAATAGAAAAGCATGGAAAAAAGTGTTTTCAAGCACATATGCAAGATGCTTCTTTGGAATTATAAAGGCACTTACTGGCATCTCTTGCCTATTGTACTGTATATAAGTGAAGGGTAATAATTGTGCTTCTGATTGCTGGCAATGCATCTTAATGTTGTTACCTGTTTTGATGGGGACAACTTGGGCTGCCTTGCAGGAAAGGTTCTTCTCTAGAACAAAACCAAAAAAAACCCTAAAAGCATCACAAATATTTACGCTTGCTAAAATATTTCTTCTCTTAATATAGAATACCCACTTCCAATTTTTAACTTTTTGAAAAGTCACTTCATACAGAATGAAGCAAAAATAAATACATCTGTTCTCCATTTGGTTTTAGTTTAACTTCTTTTTTTAGCAGAAATCCTGCATCAGCGTTAATCTCTTAACAGCAATAAACAATGAAATGTGAAGATAGACTGCCAGACAACTCAAGAGTGGTGGGGGTATATAAAACCCTTTCCTTAACATTTTACAGTTTCCTCTGTTGTTTGTTGTTTTGGTAGAACTGGATACCTCACTTCTAAAGCATGTCACATTCTTATTTAAACAAGAGTATTGTGTCACAAGTTCTTTCATTTTACAAATAGCATGGAAATCTGTCTTTTGTGCTTCTGTAAATCTGAGATAACCCTCAGGTTCCACTCTCACAGTGGTTCTGTGAGGAAGCTTCTGCAAACCAGGAAGCTTTTGCAGCTCTCTCTTGTGTAATCTTGACAATCTCATCTGCTGACATTTCCCTCATGGTAGGGAGAAGGTGATGTCAGAAGAGGGTTCCTGGTAGGGTGCTGATATTTATGCTGCTCTTAAAAGAGAGAGAACACTTTTCATTGTTTACCTGAACAGTCCAGCGATTTTCTGAGCACATTATGTACTGTGTGCATTCAATGCTGCTAAGTTTCCTGAAGTGGACAGGCCTCAGAAAGGATGTTCAAATGTCAAAATAGATGCTATCAAAATAAATGTTATTGGCAGGATTTTATAAACTGTTTCATGGCTTCTGAAAGTATCTTTCCTTCTGTTTGCTTGACTGTTAGTTTTTTTGAGAAAGTATATTGCTCTAATGTAAAGAAGAGAAGAAAAACTTTCCAGGTGTCGAATGAAATATTGGAAGACTACTATCTGAAGTGATCATAATAAATGTCCAGAAGGTTGTTATGTTTAAGAAGTACTTTCATTGCATTTTTAGCTCTTACCACAGCTAAAACAGTGCTTAAGATGTAGGCATCCATTTTGAGCTCTAGCTTCAGATTTGCATTTGAAAAACATTAAACAGAATGTTACATGATTAAATTCCACATCTCTTACCAATTGCTTGCTCCTCAATGTTAATATCTAACTATAATATGAAATTGTTCTTATTAGTGGTCATGATTTTGATCACTGAAAAAGTTCCTTGGCAATCAGGTAGCAGTTTATCAGTGAATTACAGGAACATCTTTCATATATTTCATAGCTTTCATTCCCAGTAATAGGAAATTATTTTTAATGGGATCTATATTTTATGATTAAGCTAATTATTTCTTTTTCACTGAGAACATTCTCTGATGCTTGGAAATAGTATTTAGCAAAATTCATTTTGACAGTGAAAAATTTCTTTCTGTAAACTATTAGAGTTGACAAACCTGAGAAATTGGTTCCCTGATCAGAATAGTAAATCTGAATTTTCTGCTGTAGTTGTCTCTTGTAGAGTAAATTTTTTAAAAAAATTTAGACTTGGTAGTCCCTGTGAATCCTTTCACAAATTTGGGTCATTGTCCCTTGTATTAATACTTAGATTCTTGAACTTGGATTTATCTATGTGTTATCTGTTTCTTACTCTTCACCAACCTCTGAAATTTTCATCAGTATTTGTGTAAATGATTTCTTTAATTGTAACACAATTAAAGGAATATAAGCTAGTTTCTCCGAATTAAGAAGAAAAAATTATCTGTTATAGTAGGGAGAGGGAACAGAAAATAGATTTTCAGAAGCAGCACCTGCTGGGTTCTCATATGTTGGTGTTGACTGTCTTTAGATGATAGCTATGATATTATTCTGTAAGTCTCAATAACCAAAGATAATTTGGTAAAACACTCATATAGCAGTTAACCTGTTTCTTGTGTAACTGGTGTCTTTCCATAGAACCAAAGAAACATGAATACATACAGTAGTTGGAATTTATAATTAAACATTTTAATTGTAGTTGTTTCCCTTTCTTTCTAGAATATTTTCTTTCTTGGACATAGTTACTTTGTGTCGCTGTGCACAAGTTTCCAAGGTATGTATTTCTCTTGATTTTTTTGTTGTTCCCTATGCCATTCTCTTAATTACATCCAAATCATGGGATTCATTGCAATCTGCTTCCTGTTAAAAAAAAAAATTCTCAGTCTCTTAGCTTATTAAAGCAATTAAGCAGCAGTCCCAGTTTTGTACGTAGGTGTGGGCATGGATGCTGTGTCTGGGAGTTCTGGCTAAAGGCTGTGGAAAAGATATCCAGTCCTGTTTGCTCTGTATCTGGAGAAGGAATAAGCCCAGTTTGGCATAATGGCATTTGCTTTTTATAAAACATGTGGCTATATAACACTATTTTTCAGGTGTAATTGCTGCTTAAAATTCCATGTAGTTTGGTTAATGTGCACCATGTGTCTAAGAAGTAGATCCATCATTTTCTTGCCAAGTACAAAAGTAGATGGATGTTAAGTAGATGGGCTACTAGTGGAGGAAAAAGGTACATGCAAGATATTAGTGAAAGCATGCTAAGTTCTTGTGTTTAGCTTGTCTTCATTTTTTCTTCTTGAAATAAAATGAATAACACTCCATATCTACATCAACTGCATACAATCAACTATATTGTTATACAACATAAATGAACTTAATTTCATATTTTTCTTCCTCCTCTTACAGTTGGGTTTGGTTTGGGATTTAATTGGTTGGTTGATTTAATGTGTAATTGTGTAATTGTTTCATTCTTTACCCATATCACTCTGTCCTGCAACTTCAGTAAGTCTCGTGAGTCAGGTAGCATCACGTTTCATCTAAAACCTATAAAACTGCATAAGAAACTGCAAAGTGATTGAATAAATTCTATCTTTCTCTGAAAACTTGTCAGTTGGATGTGGTATTCTTTTTTCTCTCATTTTCTGCACATATCTGTGTTTCTCTGGCTTCTTAATTCTGCTTTACTTTGAACAACTATTGCTTTGACAGTGAAGGACAAGCTCTCAAAGCTCTCAAACATGTACATGTAACTTAGCAGATGGAAAGGAAAGGCCTGATCCTAATAGTGGAAAGTCAGCAGTTTTCTGAAAGGTTGCTGTTTTCTCAGAATAGTAACTAGTGAGGTTGAGGAACTGTGGTTTTATTGAAAGGAATCTCATCTGCAGCTATTTTTTTTCCATTTAGATGTAGCAAAAGTAACTAATTAGAAAACTTTACAAAAGATTTTTAAGAGTGGAGGGTTAACTCTTTCTGTGTATGTGCTTTGCATTTAATATCTTGCTTTGCCATATGTTTTGTAGCCACAAGTTAACCTTTGATGTATAATCAATTTAGGAGATTTGAGATTAATTTCTTCAAATTCAATGTTTTTAACTATGTATGAGTACTAATATCTACAATTTTTTTAAAATGCTACCTGAAATTGTCAAGTTTGTAATTGCATTACTGAGAGGAAAATGAAGGGAGCAGGCAGTGGCAGTAATAAATAAACTTTATTTGTTTTCTGTAGGCATGGAATGTTTTAGCTCTGGATGGAAGCAACTGGCAAAGAATAGACCTCTTTAACTTCCAGACGGATATAGAGGTTAGTGTCTTTTTTCATTTTTAGGGTATTTTTTATTCCTATTGAGATGTTGAAGAGCATAGCCCATTTCGAGTTCCCTGCATACTGTGCTTGTTTTCACACATTTTAAAGACTAAGATCACAAAAATAGCACTGTGAAGGAGCAAATGAAAAAGAACTCTGTATTTGCCTTTTTTTTTCCTGGATGTGTGTTTCAGTTTTGGTTGCCAGCTGTGTATCAGATGATTTTCATATATCATATACATATAAGGCTCTAGAAATTCAAGCCTGCTCATTTCCAGAAAGGAAAGGTGTAAACGGTGCCTCTGGATGGAGTGAGATTCTTGGAATTGCTTTTACAATCTAGAGGGTAGTTTTGCTAGTCCCAAATCCTTCTATGAGGGGGCCATCTAGTGCTGGAAGCTCACTGGGCACTTGGCTACAGCATTTGGAGATTGAAGCATTAAAATGCTGGACAACTTTTCTTACTGCAGGCTTGCCTAGATTTGATTTGTGTGTATCTGATTACCATTTTATGACCATTTGTTTCATAAGGTTTAAACCTTGTGTGAATGCAGGAACATGTGAAATAAAGTCCTTTCCAGTGTGTAATGAAAGGTTTAAGGGCAAGCTTGTCTTCTGTAAGAAAAACATGTCTGCATTAATGCTATTATAGATGTGCATAACAAAATAAAATATGACATCTGAAAATGAAGAAAAAAAATTTGTGGGGAACAAAAATTCCTTGATTCAGTCTGAACTGCTTTATTATTTGTTGATACAAATTAAATGTAGACTACAATAATAGATTTGCTTCTGTATTTTATGTTTTAACTGCTTAGTTGCATGAATAAAATCCAGATGTGTTTCATTTGCTGTATTTTGCTAACCATGGTACAAACTGTTCCTAAAGTTTTACAGTAACATAGAAAGTAAGTTTTTTTCACCACTCTTTTAAAACTTTATTGCCCACTCCTGTGCTCTGCTTACCTTGAACAAGAGGATCTTGCAGAGGTAGGAGAAAGATTTTTGGCATCTGCCACAATCTAAATGTGGCAAAGAAGACTTGGAGCTTTAATGTCATGTTTTCAGTTGCCCTTAATCTTGTGTTCCTCATTTGCTAAGAAATAAAGTAAAACCCCACAGGTCTGCAGTCCTTCCTGTTGAAAGGCCATTTCTGTGTTTGCAGTCATTTTGGTATTTAGAAACACAGAATTGTATTTTCAAGTTTTCAATATTTTTGTCCTATATTTTACCTAGTGGTGTTGCCCTCTGAGATGCTGAGATATTTGTAACATGGGATTCAGGAGAAGGAATGAAACTAAGTTATGATGTCCTGTTGCTATAAAAAGCTGTTGTGGTTTGGAGCAATTCAGTTACTTCAGTATATTGTAATTAAGTACATTTGTAATACATAACTCTTAAATTTACTCATAAAAGTGTGTTCAGCAAGAAATTATTTCACAAATATCTTCAACAAAGGAGTTTGACATTTGGTGTCTAAGAACTCTTTTTAGCTGTTTTAGCATCATATTTTTTTGTCTGTGAATTTAGGACAGGTAAAAGTTCCCAACTATAATTGGCAACTTTGTGCTTAGTTGAACGTTGTGCTGATTGGTGATTTTTTAGTCACTACTTCATCTGAGAATATCAAATTATGAAAAATTAGGTTTTGTGAAACTTTTTTTAAGACTTCCCATGGTAGAGAATAAAGTGAGGGAGGGACCCCTATAAAAAGGTGTTTTTTTAAAATCAAAAATGTGTGATCTTGAATTTAAACATACCTTATGATTTCTTGGTATGTGGAACTAATTGTAAGCTGGGGTAGGTTGAAAAACTAGTTTTTTTGAGTGAAAAATTATTCAAACAGCTAAATGCATTTGAATGCACAAAAGTTGTCCTCTTTAGCATGCTGGATTTTGGGAGGTTTTACATGATTAAAGAAATAAATGAGTTTGGGAAAACTTGGGAAAACTTTCTTTGAATAATTCTTTAGGATTTGGCTTTTTTCTGCAATGTAAATTTAACTTGCATCATATATTATTCATTGAAGAAGTTATTCTTACAGTAAAGGTATTTGGCCTTTGCTGAGAAATAATACTGATTAATTGAAAAGCTTAAAAAAATTAAACCAGATTTTCAGTTTCTTTGTTTTGGTGTATATTCTTTGGAGTGATAAGATAAGCAATGTTGCTTATGGACCAAGAAACAAGCTCTGATAAGAAAATATTTTCCCATAGTGATGGCCAGGACGTTAGTATTAGAGAAGGACAATAAAATGTAACAACATGACAACAAAAAATCCACTGGCCTGTAATTCTACACATATTTCTTCTTTCAAAAAATAAAGGGAGAGGAAAAAATGCACAGTGCTATTAGGGATTAGTCCTGTTGTTGCTGCTCCCACCAAGGTGTTTGGCACCTTTCAGTTGCAAGCATCCCTGGGCAGGAGCTGTGAAACAGGGAGTTGCTGGAGGCTGTTGAGTGGCTGGGACCCTTGAGGAGTGGCCAAGCCTCCCATTGCTCCTCTGGGGCAGTTCCCTACCCATCTGAGAAAACTTGAAGATCATTTTAGTCATCTTAATGGGTAGGGTCTGCTGTGACAAAAAGTCGAGCTGTGTGTGATTGAATGAAAAAAAAGAAGAAAGAATTAATATTGAATTGGATAGTACCTGAGTGTGAGTGGAGATTCCCAACAGGTAACTGTTCTTTCTTAAAGCAGAAAAAGAAGTTCAAAGAGTTACAGTTCTTAGTATAGTGGGGTGTAGCTGGTCTAGTCTTAACTCCTGGGATTTTTAATTTGGTTAGAGTATTGTGTCAGAATAAAACTCAGCTAAATCTTCCTTTTATTTGGTTTAAGGGTCGTGTTGTGGAAAATATATCAAAAAGGTGTGGTGGCTTCCTGAGACAGCTTAGTCTGAGAGGATGTCTTGGTGTTGGAGACTCCTCTTTAAAGTAAGTAAAATCCTTGATGGAGACATCACTTGTTTCCTAATGTGTGCACCAACTGCAATTGGATTACTGTTATGTCTGTTTGTATTTCTGAGTCCTGACTGATGAGCAAAGTGGGATATTTAGGTAAGTACTAAATATCTTAGTATTGACTAAATGAGACATCAGTTTGAGATCAAAATGTAGCTTCTGTGATTTTCTGGCAATGAACTAAGAAATGAAAGCTTGTGCTTTTCCGAAGCGTGGCTTTTTCTTTCACGAGGATTATGTTGATATTGCTTCATTTTCAAGTGGTTAAAATGTTTTCAGACTTTACTCTGGCTTCCTTCAATAGTCATAGTATCAAGATTGGTGGTAATTTTATTGTTTATCATCTAGTCTGTACAAGAGGTGACCCTAGAAATAGGAGGAAGGATAAAGACTGGTACCTACATTGAGTGCTTTCAAAATCAGGAAAGATCTGGAATTCTTGTCTGGGTCAAAATAAGAACAGGCAGGTGACAAGAACATCGTGGGAGGCTCTAGAGAGGACAGTGACCCTTCTTTTACACGGGGTATGAACTGAACTGTGCAGTTTGGTCCCAGAAGAATGTTTGAATCCATATGAGCTTTTTCCAATGCAAACTGTTTAGCCAGGTTCTTGTGGATATTTCTGTGAGTATTTAAACCCTAAGATCCTACCTCCAGCTGGAGGTGGGGCACCACAAGCCCTTTAGGGCTCAAGTAACATTTGGAGGAAGTCTTGGGGTCTGGCTTTTTGCAGTTATGCTTTCCTCCTCTCTCCCTGGAGCCTGGGCTGGATGGTGTTCAGTCTCAAGTACTGTGGCCATTCTCAGGTGGAAAATATAAGCACAAAGATTTTATCAGTGGGCATTAAGCTACTGTCCTGTGACCTTTAGCTATTTCTAAAATTTATAAGTCAATTCTTTAACTTTTGCCTCTAAGAGTAAATTCATGCAGCATTAATTTTCAGATACTTGTTCTGAAAGTGATTTTTCCTGTAAGGCTTTTTGCATTGAGTTGTTTCTACATCTATTAGTTTTGTGGGCAATACTAATCTCTCTATTTATCTTTCTTCTACGTTTACTTTTGAGTAAAATAGCCAATTACTGATGTAGGTATTGGCCATGTAAGCACTGAATGCTTGTGGCAGGTCTGTCAGGACGTGCCCCATGCTTAAATCTCAGGCAGTTTGCTGTTCCTCCAAAGTGTAGCATCTTTCCAAGTGATTTGAAGAGTGTCTTGATTGTAAATCTCCCTCCAGTATATGAATTTTGGAATAGCTGTTTTGAGTATTCAAGTGGAAACTCTCACCAGTATAACTGCTTGCTGGGTTTTTTTTCCATTGTTTGCAACCCATGCTGTAGAGCCAGAAGTTGTTACCAGCTGAGGGTGTAGTCAGATCTGTTAACCAGGGCAAGCCTCCAGACAAAACTGTTTTTGTGTGTTTCCTTCCCTCCTGCCAATAAAATCCATGCAGCTGAAGGAAACATGGGCATAAAAACAGTGTTCTGAAATGCAAGGTAGCTGTAAATATTACTTTTCACAGCTGAAAAGAAAATGTATTTATTTCTTCAGACTAATTAGTATGATATATACAAGCAGTAAAATACCTCCAGTCATCCTTAAAGTTCATACCCAGTAGTGCACACTGGTGCTTTTTAATTTTTGAAATAATTAAGAAGCAATTTGCAGCCTACAGGGCATTCCACTGGTAGTTCAATAGACTTAGGTCACCCTTGCTATTGTACCAGGTGTGTCCCTTTCCGTTTGCTGTGGGAGCAAGCTCCTTATTAGGACTTGCAAAGGCTTCAGTAATGAGATGTGCAAAAACTCTTCCCGGAAGCCTAATGTTTAACTGATGTAACACTTGAAGCTTTCTGTTTGTGCCCTTTGAGTTTTTGTTACGGTATTTGCAGCGAGTTCTGGCTGATACATGACAGAAATAAGCACTTGCCCAAGTGGTGTTTGAGAGAGAAATGGCACTTTCCTAAGGCCAGGAGCTTGCAGTAGGAGAAGGAAGAAGCAACCACTGAGACAGATGTGTTTGAAGCACGCTTTGCAGTTACTCTGTGCCTTGAAGATGAGGCTTTTTGGCCAAGGTGGGAGGAGGTACAGGTGGGACAGAGCGCGCTCTAGTGACTGCCTTGCGCTCGGGACATTTTACTGATTCAGCTTTTTGTTGTGCTGTAGGACCTTTGCGCAGAACTGCAGAAACATCGAACACTTAAATCTGAATGGGTGCACAAAAATCACTGACAGGTAAGTCAAAGAGGTTTTTTGATTGATGGGAAAATTTGGAAAAAGAAGTAGCTGAAGGTATTTTTAGTGTGTCTGCTGTTTTGCAGCACGTGTTACAGTCTTAGCAGATTCTGTTCCAAGCTGAAACATCTGGATCTGACATCCTGTGTGGCCATCACAAACAGTTCTTTAAAAGGCTTAAGGTAAGAAGATTCAGTGTTCTGTGTTAAAGAAAAGTGTTTAAAGAGCTGTTCAGCATTTAATGAAGTTAAAAAATTGGTGCTGAACCTTTATACTGTGAATCAGCACGGGCTGTATTCTATATCTAAGGCTTCTGGGGTGTAGACTGTGGTGCTTGTGTGTGGTCTTTTCTCATGACTTTTCTGTGGAGGCCTGGCACAGTCCACTGGCTATCATTAATTTCTAACAGTGTGTTTAATTTGGGTTTCCCACTGTTATGACTATTTGAAGGCTGGATTTAACTTTATGTATTTTTTTAATTCTCCCAGTGAGGGTTGCAGAAATCTGGAACATTTGAATCTTTCCTGGTGTGATCAGATTACGAAGGATGGTATTGAAGCACTGGTGAAAGGGTGTAGTGGACTAAAAGCTCTATTTCTTAGAGGTTGCACACAGGTACATAATTGCTTGGGTGATCCTTTAGGAATAAAATTTTATTTTGGGTTTTTGAAATCTCCATGAATTAAAAATGTCGTTTTTGTTATAGTATTTTGTTCAATATTGCAAGATGTGTACAGTTTTTGGGCTGCTTTGCTGTGCTTTTAATTTCTTGTTTCTTTTCCTATGTCCAATTTAATTACTAAATACAGTTAGAAGATGAAGCATTGAAACACATTCAAAATCACTGTCATGAGCTTGTAATCCTGAATTTGCAATCGTGTACAGTAAGTATTTGAAGCTTCCAAAGGTACATTCTCCAGAAATCAGAAATAATTTTGAATGCTAATCAATTGATCTGCTATACACTTAAGTAAGATAGTTATTTTCTGGAGTTTACAGGATTTTGTGTGAAATAGTATCTTTAAATGAGCTGGCTGTTTCTACAGCTGAGTTTTGACTTGAAGTGTTGGGTTATTTTTTCCCCCTTCATTACATCTTCTACGTGTGGTAAGCTCTGGAGTAAGAATTAACTGCATTAATTCAATTTTCATGAACTGTGTAGCATTTTGGTCTATTCATAATTCTAAGGTTTCTAATGGAGCAGAAGTCATGTTCTGGGCTGCATAATAGAGAGTAAAAAGTAATGGCATCATAACTGAAGATGATTCAGAACCATCTAAGTGGCAGAAGGGCATGCCTTTCCAATATTAATGGAGAACACATTCATTAGTCATGAAATGTCTGGGAATAATTCATGTACTTTTAATTCTACTTAAAGAACACAAATTTTCTTTGCTCTGGTTTATATTGGCTTTTCATTGTTTCTGATGTGACGTTTCAGGAATGGGAAAGGCCTTCTTTTAGATTTTAAATATAACTAAGTCATTCTTTCCCTGCAAGTAAGCCTTAAAAGATATTGAAATCAATTAGAATTTCGGTGTTTCAGTTATGCAGAGTTGAATAATGAAATTATGGTTTTGTTTGTTTTTGAAAAGTTTTCTAGTTTTATTGCTAAAAGGTATCATAAAAACCTGCAAACCTTTCAAATCTGTTTTACAGATTGTTCTAGAATGAATGTGGCATGGGAACATTTTTTGTTAAGATTGAACCTAATAGATTTCTTTAAAGTGTTGAATATTTTTGAGTGTTAGGGATTATTTAAAGTTACTTTAAAATTGCAGAAAATAAGAACAATAAGAATACAAAGCTTGAGCTTCCATGATACAGATGTTTAGTGAAAGAGAATTTTTCAGTGTGAATGTAGGTGCCTACTGAAGCCGGGCACTGAAAGAGAACGGCAGTGAAGTTCCTTCTTTTGGTCAGAACCACACATAAATAAAGTCAGCATGTAATTTCCTCCCCTTTTACACTTCCTTTTGCTGCCCTTCTCACAAGTCCTTTTTCTGTTGTGTTTTGCCCAAGACTAATGAGATATATCAAGGCCAGCCTTTTCTGACTGTTTTTATGGAAGGATCTCAAGCGGATAATCAGTTCTTATCTCTCCCACATCACAGGGGCATTGGCACAGAAGTGCACCAGAGCTTTCCTTTGGTCAGGATGTCTGTTGTTATTTAGTACAAACAAAAAATCCTCCCGAGGGAAAGTAGTTTTTCCTTTCAGTTTTCTGAGTTGCTAGTCTGTGTGTCCTACCTAATTACATGTGCTTTAAAGCTGGATTTCACTGGAGGTGTGTCCTGCTTGCTATGGCTTGGAAGCATGCTTCCAGAAGCATCCAGGCTCCATGTGATCAAAGGGATTTTTACACAGCAGGTGTCCTTGGGCTTTGTATGATCCCCACTGTAATTCTAGTGACTCTGTTTTATGGGCCCTGTAAAATGCCAGGCCAGCTCCAGCAGCTGTGGAATGAACTTGTATTAGCATTGGAAGCTGCACATCTGAAAGGTACCATGTTTAGAGAAAGATTTTAGAAACTTGCAGGGACTTGCAGGCATTTTTTGAACACTTTTATTTCCTGACAGTGATATGGGCATTGAAATCACAAGCAATTTCAGAGTGGAAAATTTTCATATATGACTTGAGGGCTTGTTATAGCAGCATAAAATTTACATAGTCCTTGCCTTCCTTTTTCCAGGAACAGCATCATGTGTATTTCTCAAAGCAAACAGAACAGTTCCAGAAAATAACATGGTTTTGGAGAGTCAAATCCAGAAGTACCTGATTTGGACAGAACTCCAAATTGTATCTTCTTACCTGTAGATTTTACAAATCCTCCTGGATCCCCAAAAAGAAAAAGAGACTTCTAATTTTCTGCTGCTAATAATTTGACTGAATTAGTTGCAAAATCTAAACTTCTGATATTAAAAAGTGCTGGGCTGGGGAGGGGGAAGCATAAGGTAATATCCCTTTGTGCCGAGCTACTGTGATTTCTCATCCTGTTTTCATCCAGGAATGGTTATTTTTGTGGTAATAGCATCAGAAATATGCTACAGTTGTATGAGCATACTCAAATAAGGGGCTTATACAAGGCTTTCTATTAAAAATACTGGAAGGTCTTTGCTATTTTTGCAAGGGTATTATTAAGCCAGGAAATAAAACAATCTGTTCCACACAGCAGAAAAATTAAATGCATAGTGTTAGGAGGAGGACTGAGAGCTTTTTTCAGAATAGAAGACTTGTAAACCAAATCTTATTTGCACACACACACAGTAATCCAGCTCCTGTTGCTATTTTGTGTGCAGCTGCAATGGGGCTATTTCTTATAGTTCCTGTTTCAGAGAAAAAACCTAATCATATTCTAAATTTGGAGTTACTCCTTACAGAAAATCTACTACAAAACGTTTTTGAGAAATTAGAAGTCCTCTTTTGAGTTAAATCTTTCATCTAAAGGGGTTGTATAGGGTAGGGCAGATCTGGCTTTTACGCTTACCTTCTGTAAAAATGGATTATGTGTAATTGTTACCCTGTAACTCTTGCTTCAAAAATTATCAGAAGGTGAAGGGTTTTGCCCTTGGGTTCTAATGCTCCAGGGAAAATCAGGCAGTTAGCTCTCTTGCTGTGAGGCTTTGAAATCTCTTTTGCACTGTTCCCAAACTTGCACAATCACTGGAACAGAAGACCTGGAGCCCACTGATATATAAGAAGTGAGCACAATTTTTAAAAAAGTGAAAAATTACAAAACAAAAAGCAAAGTGGAAGACAACAGCAAACAACTCTCACTTTGTGATTCAGACTGCCTTAGAGTAGAACTTAAAGTCTGTGGAAAAATACCTAGTTAAGTAGGAATTGTAAATGTTGATTATCTTCAGTGTTATCTTTGTATGTGGTTTCCTGACTGTATTTTTTGGTTGAAAATCCGGGTTGCCTTGGTTATATACAGTGTGACAGTAGCAGTTCAGTGGCAATGTCTTGAGTTTTGTTCTTGGATGATTACTTGATAAGGAAGTAACTTCAACCTTCTTCTGTGTTGCAGCAAATTTCAGATGAAGGCATTGTGAAAATCTGTAGAGGATGCCACAGGCTGCAGTCACTCTGTGTTTCAGGCTGTAGCAACCTGACAGATGCTTCTCTCACAGCACTTGGTCTGAACTGTCCAAGGCTGAAGTGAGTATGTCATGACTGTGTTGTATGTCAAGTTCTTACTGGCCTGATCTAAGAAATTCACTTCTGAGGATGAGCTGCATTTACAACCAGAACATTAGGTACATAAACTTGAGGGCTGGTCCTCTGTAGCTTCATATTCATGGAGTTCACTGCATATCAGAAAAGCAAGAGTTAATATATAACATATAATATATAACATATAACATATAAGATGGACCCAGCAGTTCACTTCTGTGCTTCTAGCTAAATATTTTAGGTACTAACTACAAGTGAAAAAAAAATATATAAAGCCCATTACTTTTTTAAAAGCTAAGAAGATCTGTGGTTGTGTTGTTTCTTTTGATGTTTGTACTGTGATGTGGTTTTATGCAGTCATTTGTCTTGAAAAATAGCTAAATTATATATGATTATTCTATTTATCTGATTTATTATATTTTATCTGATTATTATATTTAAAGATTTTATTATAAAAGTCCTTTTAATATGCTCTGCAGTACAGCCTGGTGTTCTTAAACTCTTAAATAAAGTGTGCTCATGTCTTGGCAAGCATGGACTGATATTTATGAGTGATGTTTTGAACATTAGGGGCTTATCAGTCAAAAATAATATAAGCTTCCACATTGGTGTAATTTTTGCAAACATATATGTTATGGTGGCCTTTAAAACCATAGCTCAGTTATGCAGCAGCTCACTGGTTATGGTGACATATTGCAGAGACAGATAATACTTCTAACTTTAATGTAGATTAAATAAAAAGATTTTTGAATGACAAATGGCCATTTATGACAGGAACATGCAGGAGTCAGAAGTTGTTATATTTAAATCACAGACAGTGGAGGAATGAGTAGTCTGTAAAAATTAGGGGATGCTGCATTCAAATTCCAGTGTACCATATGCTGACACACAGTGTTCCTTTAGCTGAATGGGTGAAAAAGAGCTTTTGTTACTGCAGAAGACCTGTCCTTAAGACAATTCCAGGCTGACAGTCCCCTTTGTGTCCCTTTCATACTTATTAGGAGCTTAGGAGCCTTTTGGCAAACTTACTGGAGTTCCCTAGAAAGCTGTGCTGTTACTGCTGGCCTTTTTCCACCATTTCGCTCATTTTCTCAATTAGCATCTCCGATGGGAAATAAAAGGAAGTCTAATCTGCTGCTAGTTGTGCAGTTCTTTCCAAGGGCAGTACAAGTGCAGCAGGAATTGTCTCAGCTTTGCTGGGAAATCTGTCAGCCACGAGGGGGAAGGCGTCGGCTGCTCTGCTCCTGTAATGAGGAGCAGCACAGGGAAGGAAAATGATCCTTTGCAGTGATTGCTGCTGAGGATTACTGCACGTTGGGAGGACAGAGGATGCAGCTGGTTACAGCTAGACTTTTGGGACCATGGATGGAAAGTACTTGATAAAAATTATGTTGGAAATCAAAGGGAAATGTAATTCCACACTTGTTCTGTACCTTCTGAATATTTCAGTGTTAAGTGTGAAAGAAAACTCTGCTGCCTCTGTTGGACTTGCTGACCCTGTCAGGAAAATTTTGAGTGTTTGCTGTGCTGTACTACTCTCACTTCAGTTCAGGATCTTGAAAGTCCTACTATGCTGCTTTCCATGATGCTGCTGCATTTCCCTGATTCAGTTGTGACCAGTCACAAGTATCTCCTTGGACAGAAACTTAGGTCAAGCTTTCAGCAGACCCTTCAGCTATATTTCTTATCTCACATCAACATACAGATATCTTGTCATCCCTCTTTACATTTGCTCTTTCAGGTGCTTGGTGCCATGGTACCATCTCTTTTTTTTTTCTTTTCTTTTTTTTCGTTTATTAGCACTTTTTAATGCTATAATACTTGTAGGTATTTTGGCAAGGCTTGTTAAGAAAAGCACCTGTGAACCATGAATGCCTTTGTCTGGGTGGGTCTGTGAAAGTCAGGATCATATTCCTTTCAGCCCCACCAGCTGCTGATTCCACAGGAGTAGGGAGGTGCTGAGTGCAGAGACATTCCAGGTGTGCCCAAAAAGCAGCTGTAGGCAATGAATGCAACTCAGTCTGACTCAGAGAACATTTCTTCATAAGAGTAGAGAATCCCTTTGAATATCATTTTGTCTCATCAACTCCTATGTTACTTTTTCACAAGTCACTGGGTGGGAAATTCATGTCAGCTGTAACAGGAAAAAAGAACTCTCTGTATTTAAGCACAATCACTAAAACAAAAGCAAAAATTAGAACTTTGCTCATTATTTCCATGCTACCCAATGCTGTCCCACCTGTTTTTTTCATTCTGGGGCCTGATTAATGCAGCATGTGTGATTACAGCTCACTCCCCATTCTCCTTCTCTATCTACACACCCAATTTCAGGACAGCTAGAGCTGCTTATTTTCTGTTTTCTTATTCCTCTGTTTCTATAGTTGTCTTTTCACTGGGTGTGCAGGAAGTAGTATCCTCACTATTTTAGGTGTCATTGCAGATGTCATTGCCTATCCACCCCCCTTTAAAGTCAGCCATGTAATGAGATGGGGTTTGTAGCAAGTAATTGATGAAAGGAGTTAGGAGGGTGACAAATGTGACCTGAACTGTGGGAGGTTTTTTGTGGTGGTGTTGGTTTTTTTTCCTTCCTATTTGGTATCACAGGCAATTTTCAGAGTAGCTGAGAGTATTTCGTGATAGGCTGCTAACTGCCCTTGATGGAAGGGCACAGAATTCCTGAATATAAGTCTGCAAAGTAAGTCCCAGAGGTATTAAAACCATCAGTTTGGGAAGAGATGCCTGTCTTGTACTTAGCTTGAATTTCCCTCATATTTCTGAACCTTGTTGGAAGACTGGAACTCTGAAAGTGGCTTTTCAAGCCTGTGGGGCTGCTCAGCTCTAAATCTGCTGCCCTCTTGCTTTTGCCTTGGAAAAGGCTGGTCCAGCAAAGTCACAGTCAGAGCCTCACATCCCCACATTCCCCCCTTCGATGGGGTTGGAATTCGTTCATATACCCAGTGTGGCTTTTCCCTTTGCACTTTCTCTAGAGTGTTCTAATGGCCTCCCAAACCAGTGGAAGGATCTGGAGGCTTCTCAGTATTGCCACAAAAAGTTCTTTTGTCCCTTTTCCCTGCCTCCTCCCCGCCAGCCCCAGCAGGGAGGTTGCTGTGGTAAGTTGCACTTAGTTTGCACTGCTCATCCCATGGCACTGTGGTTTCCCCTTACTCATCGTGATACTCACTCCACCTGCAAAGGAAGTGTTCCTTAAAAAAGGACAAAGAAAACAAAGACAACAAGTGGGATGGAGGCCTGTTGTGCATACTAGGTGTGCTGTTTGGGGCAGTTGACCTTCTGGGATTTTTTTTTCTTGGTACTACTTCCCAGTGCCTGTTGGAAGAGTGTGAGGATTATCTTTCCAAAACACTGTTGTTTCCTTTAAGGTTGTGTTGATATAGTTTGTTGTTCTTACTGCAGCTTGGAGGTTTTTGGCCCCATGCTTTCTGGTAACTTGCTTCACTGTGCTTCATGCAGAGGCTCTGAGGGGATTTCTAGTAAGCACTTTCTCAGTTTTGTCATTTCCCAGCAGCCTGTGCTTAGATAACAGATGTAGGCTTCATCTGCATTTTCCTTAACTCAGGGTTTATTTTCCCAAAGCTTTCCTGAGATAACACATGAGAAAACTTGGTCACTATGCTTTTAGTGAAATAAGAGGTTAAAATGACCCTCATTGTGTATAATTTTTTTCCACTAAATGTTCTCTGACTGTCAGAATCTTCTGATAAGGTGAATTAAGTCTGCTTTTTCATTTCAAGTCACGGTGAAAAATAGGGGGAGGATGTGTGTAAGTGTGTGTTTCTGTATATATACACATACTTTTACTATTGAGAACTTTTAAGTTGCAGAAGACAGATTTGTATCTCAAATGCATTTGCTTTTCTCTATATTAATGTTTTCTTTAACATTTAAACCTTTTCCAGGATTCTGGAAGCTGCAAGATGTTCACATCTCACAGATGCTGGGTTTACCCTTCTGGCACGGGTAAGGGTCCTTTCAGAGGGTCACAGCTCGCCCTGGTTCATTGCTGCTGAGCAGCTGTGGATTGATGTAGTCCTGCTGGGAAGCAACATGAAAAGAGGAAAATTAAAGTAGTGGAGGAGGGGACTAAAAAGCTATTTCATTTCTGGATTATACTTAGATCTGCAACTTGATCTGATTTGCCATCTATCATTGCAATTTTCACTTTTTTCCTCTCTTTTTTCATTTGTTTCAATTGTGTTTATTACACTTATAATTCTAGACTCAAGTTATGTATTCTAGCCAAAGTTCCCTTATATTGATGGCATACACCCTTGTGATATGTACATAAAAAATCAGCATCTAATTGATTGTTCTGAAGATAACTTTAAATTACAGATCACTTACATTATCCATTATAAACTATAAGCACTTGTGCCCTGGTTCATGCTGTAAATCCATACAGAAAGCATATTGGTGGTGTCAAATGCTTCATGTTAGACTTGGGTGTTTGCTGGTTAGGAAATGTGAACACGAAAATTATACTCTTTAAATGGGATTTATGCTGCTGATATTTAATGTGAATGAAAAGGGGTGGTTTTTTTTGGTAGCCACAGTGGTTAAACAGAGTGGTTTTCTGATTGTCCAGCACTACATCCTCAGGCTCTTGGTGGTCACCTCAAGCCTGCTCTTAAACCGTTTTTTGCCTATTCCTGGAAAAACCAGATTGGGAATTGAGCCAAGCTTTGGCACTGTGTGGTCTGCTGCAAGGTCACAAGTTTACATCTTTTCTTGAAATGAGTCATGATCAGATATTGACAGCACTTCTGAAAGCTTGCTGGGGTCTCTCAGAATGTTGCTCTGAGAAAATTGTGTAGGTGTGACACGCAGCTTCCTTCTGCCCTTAAAGTAGACCCCATTTTCATATTTTCAGCATTTATTGCCAAAGCAGTTTGGGTTTAAGGCTTCTTTCTAATGTGTGACAACAAAGAGAAATGTGCCATGGCTTCAGTGTATTCCAGGTGAGCCAGGTGCAGCTGATAAAGGTAGAAGTTCATGTGTGTGCAAGGAGCTGGCTTTAGTGCATGGGCTGTAAATACTGTGGGTTTGGAGTGAGGGGGAAGGGAAGCAGGGCTGCTGAGCACTGCTGTGTCCTGTTCAAACCTTACAGGACTAGGAGGAGACATTTCCCTTCATAGGAGAAGGGCCGAAATGTGGATGTTTCAGAGGGAGGTGGTGTATTGCTTGTTAATTAATCTGTTTATTTCTTTTTTGTTTTTGTCATTTGAGGATGATCAAATATTTGAAGAGATTTAGATCACAGTTTCCTCTTGCAAGCTGTGCTGTCCCATATTATAAGCCCTGTGCATAATTTTATGTCAATATGTTGTTTTATTTTATTTTATTGTTTATCTGTTCATTTTTTGTTTATCGTAGAATTGCCATGAGCTGGAGAAGATGGACTTGGAAGAGTGTGTTTTGGTGAGATTTAATATGAAAAGGAATATTGAATGTCCAGTGTAAGAATGCAGTACATTAACACCTTTGTCTAGATGTTCTTTGGTTTTTATAAATAGTGTTGTGTTTATGGTAGGAAATAAAAATAATTATTGGGAAATTCTATACAGGGAAATACTTGGAGAGTAACAGGTGAGGAGTTGTTTTCCACAAATAACAGAGCCCTCATCTGATACAGAAAGAGAGACCTCATTGGAGGGTTGCCTCTCCTGCTGTCTGTTGCTTTTGGCTGATGTTTGGTTTCTTTTATTCCCAGATAACTGACAGCACATTGATACAACTTTCCATACACTGTCCTAAGCTTCAAGCATTGGTAAGTGTAACTCCTGCTCTGTGGCCTGTGGTGCTCCCCCTGGAAGGACACACAGGGACAACTCCTGCAGTACAAGCCCAGGCTGTTCACTCTGTGTCTAGAAATAATTCCTCATGTAGAGTGACACTGTGCAAAATATGTGCAAGTTTCATAAGTATTCTAAGAGCAGCACTCCTAAAATATTTATATGCATTGTGTGTGATTAAAAAAATGTTACCAAATCAGTGAGTAAAAACCAGAAAGCTTTTATTTTATGGTTAACGTCCTTCATATTTGATTTAAGTTAAAGCACTTAGATTCTTTATGGATATTCTCAAGTGTTCAGTAATGGTTTTCTTAGGGGGTATGACACTTCATATCAAATATTGAATAAACAAAACCACCCAGAGAAGATAAATGGAATCACTCTGTAAGCAGTTTTGCATGCAAGCACTTTTTTCCAAGCACTTTTTTACATTTGCATAATAAATTATGGAAGGTTTCCTTGGACTTGACTTTTGAACATAATTGGAGAGGATTGAGAGTGGGGTACCCTGCTTACTGGATTTCAAAGAACTGTTTTCTAGGGAGTGGTAGCTTAGATCTTTCAGACCATCAAACCCAATTTGAGGTAACATAGATTTGTTTGTTCTTTAATAAAGGTCCTTGAAAATTGCTGGATTGTTCTTACAGTAGGAACTCCTGTATTTCAGGCCAGTTGTGCTTTTAGTGTAGATTTGTTATAACTACTTAGATCTACGTGAGAGAACAAGTATTTTTATAATCTGTTCTTAGATGGGATTAAAGGAAGGTGTTCTGCTTCCTTAATTAAATTGTGTTATGATTAGTGTTACTAAGGTAGCAGCATGAGGAGAGATGGCTTTTCAAAGGAGCTTGTTCACTATTTAATGTTGTTGGTTTTTTAATTTTTTCTTATCAACTGTCCAGTTTCATTTCTGAACCATCATTCTTGATGGAAAACCAAATGATTTGTCAGGAGCTGTGGGGCCATTTATATGGGACACATTTTTATATTGTAATCCCAGTTGCAGCCAGTTCTTGCTCAACTGGTACAAAAGATCTCTTACAAAAGAGATCTTTCTATCAGTTCTGTCAGTGCTTCAACAGAGATACCATAAAACCTCATAAATCCCAAGCATTTTTTTCTGAGCCTGCTTCTCTTTGCTGGCCTTTGTGTGTTTGCCTAAAGACAGGGAAATGTGGCATTGGTAAAACATCACAGCTTTCCTAAGGGAACCAGAAAACTTGATTTCTTTGGTGTATATAGATCTTTATATATAAACTGGATAGGAAGGATACATACTCAGAGATTGTGTGTGAAAAGCAGTGGCTGAGAATTACAGGAAAAGACAAGACAAGGCAGGCAGGTGCCAAATACAGTGCATGAGCTAATCTTGGTACTCCCAATGTCCTGTAAACTCCTTTGCAGCTGTGCTTTAGGGTATTTGCAGTTAGAACAAACATTTTGGAGTTGCAGAGATTAACTCTGGATTTGCTTTTGTCTTGTTTGGAGACTCAGTAGAGGGTGGAAGTGGGCAAATCTTCATCAGTATTAGAGTGTTTTATTGACTAATGCACTAAAGTAATTTCTGGTTAATATATTTAATTGTACATTTAAATTAGTAGAGAAACTGTGAAATACTCATGATAGTGCTGAAGATGAGAAGACAATTGAATTCTTCACAGCTTGTGAAGTTCTCATAGTATGTCACGCCATACTTGATTTATGCACAGCTTTTAGTATGTATTAACAACAACAACAAAAGAATTTGACCATATCTCTTTGTTCTTAAGATTTCAAGCAATTGTATTTGTAAAATTCCACATTATTAATGCTTTTTAGTAGGCTTGGGAAGTCAGAAAAATCCTGTGGTTTACTATGAAGTGTGTATAATTTGGCATATTTGTTCTACAAAGTTCTACGAACTCAGCTGTACATCCTGTATTGTCCTTGCAGTACCAACACCATGTCCCAGGAAAGCTGATTTTATAAGCTGCTTACTTCCTGGGATGGAACACTCCTAATTAGCCAACAGCTTCACACAGCCTCCTGTCCTTCCTTGGAACAGCAGCTCTGCTGTGAACGCTGGTTAACCCTGCAGCTGCTGACTGTCCCCAGGCTCTGAGCCAAACCAAGCGCACAGAGAAAGGAGATACAGGAGAGAGCTGATGTGTTTGAAGACTTGAGAGACTGCCTGAATGGGTGTCAGGAGTTAAAACACTGTTGGTAGGGGCAAGCACTTCATTTCTGCTGTCTTTTGGAGACAGTTTGCCCTCGTGGTGCTGCTTGGAGTCTCTGCTGGGTGCTCACACTTGGTGTGTAAAATTGGACCAGCTGGAGCTGAAGGTGGCTCCTGTCAGACTGCAGGGAGATGCAGACCTGTCTCCCAGCCTTTCTTGGGTTCCCTGCTCATTCTGTAGAGCAAAGGTAAAAAAAGTTGAGGCCAAATTATTTCAAAGAGCAGGACAGATCTCATGTGTCTGGTAGCAGGAAGGAAATGCTCTGACTGTAGCTGAGGTGAAGTAAGGTTGGAAGTCCCCAGGTTGCCTTTTCAGGCTGGAATGAAAAGATGTGTTGTACCCAGAGAGGGGAAAAGTTGCATGTTAGAGTTGGGGGTTTGGCAGGAGGTCCTTTCGAGCACTGCTGTTTGCTTGCTCTGAGTTAAAAAGTGCTTTTGGACTGCTGCAAGTGTTTCTTCATCAATTACTGTCTGAAAAAAACTACTTGGGGCAAGGAAATGCTACTTCATTACCTGGCACTGGTAGGCTTAGGTACAAGTACAGGCAGAGCACAAAGCAAGGCACCAGCTCAGAGCCCAGGGCAAGAGGAGAAGAGTTCACAGATCCTGCACATTTCACTGGGGAAGACTTGAGAGCATTCATTTCAGTGGTGACAAAGAGGGGTTTTTTCAGCTGCCTCTGAGGAATGTCTGTTTCCTGTTGTTGTCATCATCCGTGCTTCTCCAAAAGTCATGAATTCCCTGAAGAAATGAGGATAGTGCTTTATGTGGTGCCACTGCCCGAGATGCAACATCATTTTCCGTGTTCTTCAAATTCAAGGGAGTAAAAAAATGTGCTGAAGAGGAGCAGATTTTTTTGGTTTATTATGCTGACTGTTGCAGAAAAGGCTGCTCCTGCAGCTGTACAAGATGTTTATTCTCCTTGTCTGTACAGCCTGAGGTGCCAAATGTTCATGGCTTGTTTTTCTTTGAAATCATTATTTGGCAAATCAGTCTATTGTGATTGTTCTCCATCTGTGTGGACTTGCACGGGCTTGGTGTATGTATGAGACCATGGCAGCTGTGAAACAGTAACCCCTGAGCAGATACTCATCTATTCCCTGTGTTCTCGATCATCCTTTAAAGTTGTTCCTGGCACAGAGCTGTTCGCACTGTGTGGGACAATTGGAAAAGAATTCCCACAATCATAGAGAGCAGAGGGGCCTGAGGAGCTTTGCCAGTGATGTGTTTTGGGACTCAGCTTGTTTTGAAGCAAAGTTAAAATCAAGTACAGACATTTTGTTAAGTAAAGCAGTTTCTTTTTTTACTCTTACGGGTTTCAGCTGTGTATTATTTGTAGCTGTTTAACCACTGGAGTGAAGGAGGTTGAAGAGGACTCTCAAGACTCTTGCTGTCCAGAGGCTCGAGTAACTTAGGACTGAGGGATGTTGTTAATGGTTTGTCTCTGTTTCAGAGCTTATCTCACTGTGAACTGATCACTGATGATGGGATTCTTCATCTGAGCAACAGCACGTGTGGGCACGAGCGGCTGCAGGTGCTGGAGCTCGATAACTGTCTCCTCATCACGGACGTGACTCTGGAGCACCTGGAGAACTGCCACAACCTGGAGAGAATCGAGCTGTACGACTGCCAGCAGGTCACACGAGCTGGCATCAAACGGATCAGAGTAGGTGTTTCCTGCCTTGTTCCCGTGCAAATGCCAGAGCTCTTGGTGCTGCTTGAGACTGTAGGGGTCCTACAGGTGTCCCAGGCGTGGAAGGCTGGATAAACCATCTGACTGTCCTTCTGTTAGGTCCCCAAGTGTGTAACTTCCCTCTATGAACAGCAGTGTCAGTTCTAACTTGTGACATTCTGCTGTTGGAATGATGAGCTCTTATCTTCTGCCTTCTCTATTTTTTTCAAGTAGAGTCCTCTGTTTTTAGGATGGTGTAGCGGCATGCTAAATCCTAAATATATGTTAATACACAGAGCCAGTAGTAAAACATCTGCATGGAGATTTCAGTTGATGGGCTTGGGGCCTCAGGCCCTGGAACCCAGCCCCAAACCTTTCCCCTGAGTATCTCACCCATTAGGTCAGAGACCACCTGCATTGTGGAGGCAGCGTTTTAGCCTCGAAGTTAAACTTGTCTGCGGCTTTGTATCCCAAATTTGCATCCAAACACTTTTGCAACTGGAAAGATCATCCCTGATAGTGACTCAAATTGAAGGCAGAAGCACAATTTTATTTCATGCTGCTTTCCAGAATGAGAACAGCAGCAAAAATATGGGAGATAAGGTTCAGAGAAGTTGTCCCTTAGTAGCCAGGGTCCACCCCTCTTGTCCCTATAGTAAACCTGTGCCTCTCCTGCTGCACTGTCTGGACTCATCAGTGCTTTACTGGGGAACCTGTGCAGGGTGAGTGCCCAGACACTGGTGTGCCTTACTGGATGGGTCATGAGGAATGACATGTGAGGAGAAGGCAGCTTGGCTGGTATCCACTGTATAGAGGCTTCCGTCACAGCTAACTAACCTTAATGAGGTAGCACTTGCTGGCACAACAGGTGAGGTGTGCTGCTTCTCTTTTCAGTTCTGTTCTTTCTCCCCCATTATAATGCAGCCTTTTCACCCACAGGCTCATCTACCTCACGTGAAAGTTCATGCTTACTTTGCTCCAGTGACTCCCCCTCCGTCGGTGGGAGGGAGCGGACAGCGCCTCTGCAGATGCTGCATTATCCTCTGACAGCCAGAGCAGCCACACAGGAAATGTTGTTGTTGAAGAATGGGATGGCAAGTCAGCAGAAGGAGTCGGTTTCCTGACAAGTCCTAATGGTGGTGTTTGGGTGTTTGGTCATCCAGTTTTGTGACAAGAAAAGCTTTTTTTTTTTCCAGGTAAAAATCTTAACGTAATGTGCAGCTGTGGATTAAGTTGGTGATGCTTTGGTTTGTATTAGTAACTCCTTCCTTCTGTTGGCATGAGAACTGTGGTACCGTGTCAAACGTGTGGGCATTGCAGCGGAGCAGCTACTTGGTGGAAGTTCACAAAACTTGGAAGTTAATTTGCATTTGTCAGCACTGCTTGGTGTGAAGTGCCGCTGTCACGTGGGGTTCGAGCTGCCATGCCAAGGAACTGAGCCTGCTGTTCTGTAATATACACACACACACAGGTTTTAAAGACAAATCAGCTTTAGCAGATGTTGACCAAAAAATGCAAAGTAATCATAAGCTCCTACAGTAAAACAGCAGCTTGTTCTTTTTCATGATTCAGCTTCATATTTAATTATGTAACAGGACATAATAGGTAATGTCTAAGGTAAGGTAGTACCTCCAGATACCATAGAACTAGAAGTACTTCCCAAGTTTTTGGACTTGGTTCAGTTGAACTCTGCTGGTACAAAGCTTGGCGGTCACCGATGCAGGTTGTGCCCGATGCCATCGGCCTTGAACGGGGTAAGAAATGCACGTGGAGCCCGTGCACTCTGCTGTGCCTGCTGCCACATCCAGCCCTGGAGCTGCCACATCCAGCCCTGGAGCTGCCACAGCCGGCCATGGAGCTTCCGCCAACGCCATCCCCGCAGGCTGGAAGGAAAGGATGCAGCGCTTCCAGGAGGACAGGTGCAGAACAGATGCTTTTCTACAGATGAATGGAAAACAAGTTCAGCTACAGAAGGCAGGATGGAGCAAGGAATTCAGTTTGGCCCACCTATTTTAGGGACAAGCATATGGGCTGAGCTGTAGGCAGGAGTTGAACCATACCAAACCTGTGGTTTTCAAATGTAGAAAGCCAAACTCTTCACATTTGGTTAAGAAGCTGTCAGCTTCTGAATGATAATAATGATGATAAAAATATGTGTATTAACTCTTAAGGCCATGCTTTCATCCTTAGTTTTTCAGTGCTAGACAATTAGATAAACTTTTTATATTAAGCAATTAAATTAACTGAGAGAAACTACTTGACAATTCAGAAAGCTTTTTTTGTGTAAGTTTGACTGTGTGTGTGTTTTAAGAGTTCGGGGCCCGTGTTTACTGAAAATTAAGAAGCAGTTGGAAAAGCTACAACTGGACAGTACTGCCATTGCCCCCCTGCAAATTTTAAACGACTTCTAAGAAGGAGTGAGCATGAACAGGAACTTGTGGGGCCAGCTGGGTTGTGTGCACTCACAGAGGAGAGGGACAGTAAATTAAGAGCTCAGCTTTGGGGCTAAATTCCACCTTAGACTACAGTACATGGATTTCTTCACTAGTACAAAGTAAGCCAATCTGGGCTTCCTTTGCACAGTAGTGGAGTGCTGTTACAATCATACTGAAGAGTTCCATTCAGTCACTGCTGGTCTCATGAGAGTTTTATCCAGATTTTATTCTCAACTGTACCAGGGCAGTCATTGGTACCAATATGTCAATATGTGTTGCCTTTTGTTGGCTCATTTTTTTTCTAAGACCATAACGAACCTTGTAAGTCTATTGCATTGAAGATGTACAAAAACAAATGGAATCTACTCTGATATAGGACACTTAAATAAACAATCAGCTGATGTCAAATTTGAATTTGTTGGAATTATTTCAAATCTAAGAAGATTTCTACTAGAAGCAGAAGACCCATGTGAATGCACAGTGTGCAGGATATCCTGCAGGGCTGGTTTATTTCCCTTCCTTACCTTGACCAACTATTCTTGCTAGGGCAGGTCTTGTAATTAATCTAATCTGGGTGTGGGAAAAAAAGAAGTAAACAAAAAGAAAAGCACATTTACAAAATTATTGAAAAACATTTATTATACTTAAATTGAAATGTGTACATCTTATTAAAAAACAAAAGCCATTTGCTGGTGCCATAATTTAATTCCAATTTCAAGTGAGCTGGACAAACTACTGTACAACTTTCAATATTCTTTAAAATTAGATATTTGGATACTTTCCAATCAAGGATTTTTCCACTTTTATAAAACATTTGGATTTGAATATGGTGTGAGCTAAAAAGACACAAGTGTCAGTTCAGGAAAATACTAGGACCAAACAATACCCAAAGATGAACAACTTATAGGCAGAAATGTTTAAGTACATAAAATTTTACTTTCAGTGCAGAAAAAAAAAACCCAAACAAACAAAAATAGGAAAAAAACTCTAGGTTTGATGAATTTAAATTTTCAAAATGCTACAGCTTTCAGAAGCTTTTCTGCTAAGCACTTGAGCCAGTTATGGAAGGGGAAATGAAAAAGTCAAGTTGCTTTTTTACATGCTGTAGTATTGGTTTACACGGAACACCGCAGCATAAAAAGCAAACTATTCCCAAGCTTCTAAGCCAGAGATCAAGTTGGAACTTTCCAAAGGCACAGAATAACAGCTCTGAAACTGTCGCTTAATACCTCTGGAAACACTCCCCTCTAAGTACCTGACCAATTGAAACTTAATGTTAGCCTAGGAAATGCTGTGCCATGACTTTACAAGACACATCCAAAATACCAAGAAAGCACATTGCCTGTTTCAGAGAAAATAAGTATTTGGTCATATGGAAGAGGCACTGTAACACGTGTACAGTATGGATGGATGGATGGATGGAGGGAGGGTGCAGGAAGGTCAACTGAAAAGGTAAGAGGAGATTTGTCCAGAATAGGAGCTCCAGCAGGGCAGGCACCTGCTGGGAAGGAACTTACAGGGTGTGTATTTAGTGTTTCTCAAGCAATTTATTTGATGCTGCTGAAAGCTATGACAGCCCTGTGGTGCCAGTGGGTCATCTTCCCTCATCTGCATAATTCCACTGAAAACCCCACTTCTCACTGCCAGTATTTTTAAACCCACAATTTTACAAGCAAAGAGTTAAACTGCAGCAGTGCTCTGCAGAGAACCTAGGAAACTAAACATAAAGGATGCATAGGCAATTCTTTTCCATTAAATTCATTAAAGCAAAACACAATTACTTGGTACCCCATAGGATTTATATTAATCCCTCCAATAAGGTACTATTGATAATGCAGTTTGCTGCATGCATATATTGCATCTGTCTAGGGCTTCTTAAAAGCCCTGTTCTGGCATTTACACTTCTTACATACACTCTTATACACAATTTACACGGGAAGCTGTTTTGACAGCTTGACTCTCAAAGACCTGACAACCTGATCACTATCACCTTAACTACTCATCTCCACACAGATTAGCATGTGCTCTGCTAACATCAAAAAATAAAACCAGCCTAAGGTACAAGCACGTAACAGACAAACTGGCACAGAAAGGTAAATGCCCCAAAATAAGTTTACATTCATCTCCAACTGGATACAGGTAATAGAAAAGCAGCACTGCTTCGCTTCTATAAACTGTATCTACTGGCCACAGTTTGCCTTATTTCAGTGAAGGGCAAGCACCTTTGCTTACATTGTCTTCCATGCCTGTACAGAAGCTGTCATGGCATTATACCTCTCATGAGGACACTTAGCTATGGCAGTGATAAGAAAGTTCACCTATCAAACAGCTCATTAGAAAGGTCATTTTGTGTTTTCAATATGAAACATCTTATACAGTGAAGTTAGATCCTAAGGTTTTGGATGATCTTCATAGTCTTTAGGCAGGACTTCATTCTGCGTTGGAGTATCAGTCTAGCAAGTGTTTGATGTCACTTCAGAATTATATGGAAGCCTTCTCCATTTTCAGCTGAAAAAAAACCAAAGGAATTGTCTGATTGTCCTTCCTGAATAGAATCACAGACATACAAGCAAATACACCAATATACCCTAGTATGGACTTGGTTTTGAAAATAAACTCAGCTATAACAAAAACTTAAAGGTTTCCTACTTGTGCTAAAGAAAAGTGTTTATGATTAATGATTTGTGACTGGATCTTCAAAGAGGGACAGTTTCTGCAGGTAGGTGCAGTTTCTGCACAGAGTCAAACTTGTCCACTGATTACAGCCATTTGCTGGCACCCTGTACCAGAAATTAAATGGAGTTCTGTGGAAAGGTGGGATTCAACAGCAGCCTATTGAATGAAGCTGGCTATTGACTAGCAGAGAAATAACAGAATGTTATGCTCAGTTCTGCTGACTCTCAGGACTCAGTTAACATTCAGTTTCTGAACTTCAGATGTACTACTGCCAGGATTTTTGATATTTTTTTTAAACCTATTTTGAAACTTCACCATTCTCAGCAATTATTAGCAGCATCCCTATCCAGTGATGGCTGACTGAATTTTATGTAAGGTTTATTACCGAATTCTGCACTGGTTCTGAACTGAAAGCTCAGAGAAGAGTCTGAGATGCTACACAGAGGCTGAAATCTGGCTAGGAGAGGAAGAACTCTGAGTATCTTCTGTTACTGTGTATGCAAAACTTCTGAAATTTTTAAAGAATGCTCCTGGCTGGAATAAATGATTAAGTTTTAGACTGTCAGAAAAGACAACATACCTTTTATTGTGGTGAATAAGAAACAACTCTCATCTTGAAAGTTTTGAACCATCTAAAAGAAAAAAAAAGCTTCAAAACCTTCTGAGTATGATCAAAACACAAAACAAAAACAACCCTCTACAACCATGATATTAAACACAGCCTTTTGTGAGCAATCATGTATTTTTGGTTTTCTTCAGCAAGTAACAGGCATACACCAAATTAAAATACTGCTTTTTACTCCTGTGACAACCAGCTGGGAGGCTATTACTGCTGGCTGTGTTTTTGGAACTCTGTGGAGCAGACACTTGAACAAGCAGAGTCCAACAGTGTTTAAATGCTCTCTGCCTTTGGTGTGCTCAAAATAAATATGTACTAAATAATTGCTGCAGCTTCTCAGAACTATATAAACCAGCTGCCTCTGTCTTCTCATAGTTTCAGTCTAGTCAGGCAGAGGAAAAGTCACATTTAAAGAATCTGTCTGTTCCTGTAAAGGAAAAAATACTCTAAATGTCAGCAAACACTAGGGTTGCATTATCAAACAGAAAAACCAGTAATAAATGAGCAAGCATAAGAAAACCCTCCACTCCCAGTCATAAATAAAATGCCAAAAAATAAAATCTCAATTACCTGATCACTAACAAGAATGTGGATGCCTGTGGGACCCTGTCTGTAAACTTGGTTGATCTGATGCAAAGGAATATTAAATGCCAAAGCAAGCTTGCGTGTGACTTCTGAGGCTGCCATCTCCTCTAAGTAGATTGCATGATAAACTGCAAGAAGAACATCGTTTACATAAGCATGTTACTAATGGCTATATGAAAATACCTGAATTTGTTTACTTTATACTTTCAAAAATTTTAAAACGTAAAACTTTAAGATTACTCCCTGTTCTCATTAAGAGCATGAACTTCCCTGACTTTTCTTTCAAGGGAAAAGTCATAAACTCAACTCTAATGGGGGAGGCTTCTATTTGCTGCAAGACTGAAGGCAACTTCCACATTTTTTCCTGTATCCTGCACAAAAAGGTACAATCATGTCAAACAGATTTAAAAATGGATCTTTAGAGAGTCACCTAAAGATGGTTTTGAAAGCAATTTTGGGCAGTCTCGAAAGAATCAGGTAATACCTACATCCCACTTATGTGCCTATGCTCCTGCTTTAAATACAGATGTAGATTTTGTGGTTTTGGTAAATAAAGCCTTTTGCAACTGTCTTAATTAACTATCTACACATGATCTCAGAGCTGAATGGAACACAGTAAAGAGAACAGTAAGACAAAGCAGCTGTTCAGTTTGAAGCTGTATTTACAGTTCAGTATCTTTATTTAACAGTGCAACAAACCCTTGGCAGCTCCAAGTCTGCACGTTCTTCTGGCCGAAGATATCCTGAGAGAAAACATGTATTTGACAAGCAGCAGTATTTTATTTACAAACCCTCCTCCACCTCAATTCTTGCATGGAAAATTCACAAGCACTATTGAAGTAGCCTGTGCAGATTTTAGCTGGGGAGAGAGGTCTCTCAAAGCCAAGAGCAAGTAAAGAATAATTTTAAATAGCTTCATTCTCTTAATTGTAAGGGTGACATGGATTTACGAATAAACAGTTACATTTCCATCTGTGTTGAATCAACAGTTGTCAAGGAAATACTAAAATCAAGAGCGCATTCACTACTTGGCTGTTTTTCCTCTTCCAGGCTCAACAGTTTTAGTTCAGTTGCACAGAAAGTGAGAGCAAAATCTTACAGAAAATGGGAAAGAATTGTTTTATTTGCATGAAGCTTTTACATGCACCTACATTGATATGGCTGATGCCTTGTCTGTAACAACAAGCACAGCTGATTCCAGAACTCCTCCATTCATGACCATGTATGTCATGGACATATTTTATGAAAAATCCTTTAGTTAGGATCTTTTCTCCTGAGAAGCCGAGAGGCCTCGGAAACAAAATGTAACCAATAATTATCTGCTGCTGTGGAATACGACAGGTGGATCTTTGATTGGTCTCATGGGGTTGTTTTTATTTAATGGCCAGTCACAGTCCAGCTGTCTCGAGACTCTCTGGTCAGTCACAACATTTTATTATCATTCCTTTCTATTGCTTGCTAGCCTTCTGAAGAAATTATTTCTTCTATTCTTTTAGTATAGTTTTAATATAATATATATATCATAAAATAATAAACCAGCCTTCTGAAACATGGAGTCAACATTCTCATCTCTTCCTTTGTCCTGGGAGCCCTGCGAACACCACCACAGACGTAACTACAGTTTTATCAACAGACTGAAAGCGCTCAGTGGTTTAACCTTGAGTTTCAGGTTCTTTTTGCTCTGTGCTGTTAAAGCAGCAATTGTGCTGTGATACAACTTCCCACAGTTGCTTTGTACCCCAGGAGCAGCAGCTGAGCCCCTTCCCCAGCCCTGCAGCTGTCCTGCCCAAGGCCAGCTGTGTTCCCTGGGCTGTACATGGTACCGTATATTGCACCGTTGCTGTCCGTGCTGCCCGCGTCCTGCCGCTCCAGCTGGATGCTCCGCAGGGGCTCCTGGCACACGTAGATTGTTAAACGGGGCCTCACGGACCTGCAGGCCAAGGAAATCACAACGAGTCACACTAAAGGTATGTGCCCTGCAAATACAGGGGCTGATATGCCACAACTGTAGGTTTGTTATGGTAACAGTACACTTGATATGGCTTTCAGCACTGAGCCCAAAAAAATTAATCTTTAATTAAGTAAGTGGTCTCAGATGCTGCTGAATTTAAACAACACTTCAATCCATTCAGATTCAGCATCCGATTATGGATGCTGCTTGTTGGACTCCTGTAACAGGACTACTGAGTAACTGTAGCTATGATATTTTCTGAAAAATCCTTTCCTTAGGATTTTTTCTCCTGAGAAGCTGAGAGGCCTCAGAAACAAAATGTAAACATTGATTATCTGCTGCTGTGGAATACAACAGGTGCATCTGTGATTGGTCTCATGTGGTTGTTTCTAATTAATGGCCAGTCACAGTCCAGCTCTCGGACTGTCTTGGTCAGTCACAAGCCTTTGTTATCATTCTTTTTCTGTCTTAGCTAGCCTTCTGATGAAATCCTTTCTTCTTCCATTCTTTTAGTATACTTTTAATATAATATATATCATAAAATAATAAATCAAGCCTTCTGAAACATGGAGTCAACATTCTCATCTCTTCCCTCTTCCTAAGGCCCCTGTGAACACCGTCACAACTAACAACAGCAATTCTTCCAGGAGGGCCAGGAGTACCAAACATCCATTTCAGACAGAATCAGCCATCCCCTGGGATGCTGCCTGTGTTAGCACTCAATACCTGTAACCTCAAAAGGCCTCAGGGGTTGTTCTTAGCTCCCCAAATGACCAGTTTTGAGCCTTGGCAATAAATTCATCCATGTCCAAGAATCTGGCAGGGCCCAGCTGCACTGGTGCAGCCTTACAGCCCACCTGGGTGTGCCCTGGAGGGGTGCACAGGAGGAGAGTTTGAAACACTGCTGCCAACTCCTGAGGCAGATCACACAGGCACCAAGCCCATCCTGACACTAACTTCCCAAATCTCCCAGTTCTAGAATCCCCCATCTAAACCCACTCAGCCTCAGTGAGCACATCACCTGGATTTCAGTGCATTATACAGCCGAATTCCATCGGCTGGACCACAGATTTGTACCAGATCTTCTCTTGTCAGCTTTAATAAATCAGCACCTGGACAAACACATGAGGATTTAATGAAGATTACTGCAGCACATAAATTCTTCCTAAAATAAATGGTATGTTCATTTAAACCAAGACTAGCAAAGTTCACCATGACAAAAACAGAATTTGGGACACAGGAAAAAGTGAACTTCAGACCAGGCTCTAGGGAGTGCCAAATAAATCAACCTGTTTTCCAAAGGTGGTGAGTTACAGTTTATGCTGTTTACAGCTTTGGAACAGTACAAGTCTGCAAGGCACACAAGTTTCTGTGGAGAGAGATGACTGTTCTAGAGAAACAGTGATTTTTGCTGGCACCCCAGGGTAGTGTATTTTGAACACATTCAAAATATAGAGCAAAAATATTCCATGGTTTGTCACGCAGTGAATTACCCCAGACATTCAACTACCCATCCATCACTGCCTCTGTGCACTTAAATTACAACAATGCACTCGAGTGCAGAAGGTGCTGCTGAAGCAAAAAATAGGAGGACAGATTATTTGAGAAGCAGCATGAGTGTCAGAGAAGAAAACAACACTCTGAAATATCAGTCACTGTAATAGATGAGTAGGAAAACAGGAAAAAAATAGTCTTTATGTATGAAAATACTCCACAGACTATCCAGGAATGCACAAATAAAAGCCAGCAAAAATAACTGATCAAAGCCCTTAAATACTATAGTTAAAAATTACCCAGACCTGAGGTAGCATAATAAAATTCATATATACTACACCTCTTGCTTCATAAAAAAAAGCCAGCTAGCTAGTACTTGACTTTTATAAAGATAATAATGAAAAAGAAGAACAATTTTCCAAGAGTCTTTGTCAGAAATTTGGTACTAGTTTATGGAGAAAGCTCAGCAATACTCATACAAGAAGCACATGTCAAAAACTAACCAGCAGCAGCAGAAAAAACCTTCCCAAAGAAAAAATCTGGTACAAAGGAGTTCTGACAGAAGCATGAGCCAAGCCAAGAGGCAGAGAGCTGGCATCATTCACAACAGTGTCCCCTTCAAGTGTCACCAAAGAAAAAGGAATTTACTTATAGTGAGTAAGGTGTCATACCACCCTTTGCACAATTCCAAGGAATGCTAAAGAAGCAAACAGCCCCACACAGTCCATCTAGTGCCATGTCTTGTGGTCAGATGTGCAGTGGGAACTGCACTGCTCTTCAACCAGCAAATCAGTAAATAAATATGCATAAATATGGATACCATCATGTTCTTAGAGAACCCCTTTCCCACACAGAACCTGCTCAGTAACACAAAGAAAGAAAAAAGTAAACTATAGATACCTGAGAAATTTGAAAAAAGCCTTGTATAGGCAGAGAACCTATTCTTGAGCAACCATTGCTGAGTTTCCTGGATTGTGGCTGAAGGATGAAGCTGCTGTAAGAAACAAGATTGGATATGATAATTTGGATACTCGAAAACCCAAACAAAACCCAAGCAATTAAAAAAGATCTCCCTCAGTTCAACACTTTCTTATAACATCAAGTGCAAATCAAATATTCTGAGATAGCTATACAAATACATGAACAATACCAGAAAGCAAACACTCACATCTCCTGACCCTTGAGAGGTTCCATCTCCTTGATGATTTGGGGAGGAAGAATTGCTGCAGATTAAAAAAATAAAACCAAATATTACTAGAGTTTTATAAACCAAAATATTTAACCATTGTTGAAAATTAACTTGAAATTTCCAAAACAATAAATACCACAATTGAAAGAATTAAAAGACTGCAACTTGTTAAACTTAAGAGTAAGACCATTCCACAGTATATGGATCAGACCACACCACTGCCAATAATTTTTGGATGAACTGCCTGTTTGGTTACAGTAGTTTAATTAACATTTCAAAACAAAATGCTTTCACCAATGAATTTTTGTTAAAAAGCTTTTGAAGATATTTGTTGAGCCATTTTCTTGCAAATTACACTAACTGTGTATGATGGAAATTAAGACTCTTCTTACTGAAAAAAGCTAAAAATCGTTTCCATAGACAAGGACTAAATCACAATAGTGAGAAGGTAAAGTATTTGCTATGTGACAAAGGACAAGAAATTGTTTTACAAAATGTATAGTAAGAAAGAAAGATGGTGAGGCAGCAGTAATTACCTTATAACTGAACCATGTGATACAGATGTCATACTCTAAAATGAATATATAGGTCAAAACAATCTCCCCATTCCCCAGTGGAAACAGAACACAGTTGAATTTAGCCAGAAAATGTTCTGAATAAGCCTGATTACAATGCTGCCTTTAATGGGGACACAGAGCAGAAACCTACCTGTCTGGGACACTGTAGGTGTTGTGCTGAGCAGAGGTGAAAGTCGGAGCAGGAGTAGGACTGTTGTTCACAAATGTTGTAGGAGTATCCGGCCATGGTGAGCACTGAAGAGAAAGAATTAAAACTTAAGTTTCTCTTGACAAAACCTTTTTTACTCTGATGTACACTCCTCTCATTTAAAGCCAGGGGTTTATCCACAGACTATTCTGATTTGCACTTCCAAATAAAGACTCCCTCTATCCCACACATTACATGCAGATATTCTAGGTAAAAATCAGCTCCGTTTTATCTTGTTCTTTTATGTTCTATTTATACTGTCTTCTCTTTAAAAAAAACATACAGATTATTCAGTTTAAACCAAAACCAACCAACTCCCACAGCCACATGCTGGAAAAAGTCTTTTATCCTGAAGAGGATGAAAGGGCTGTTTAAACTGCCCCACGCCAAAAAGTGTTCAGTAATATTAAGTAAAGCTATGAAGCTAGATTGCACCTTGTGGATAAATTTAATGTCTCTGCCCTGAGAACAATCAAGTACAAACAGATTTTTCAGTGGAAATTTTGTGAATTCCAAATTTTTAATAAATTACTGCAGAACTAAAATTGTGCTTACTGACATGGACTGATTTTTCTGAACTGCTTGGTAAACTGGAATTTTTTTAAACAAGCTCAAATCATCACAAGTATATGATAAGCCAGTTGTCCAATTTTGTCAGTGTTTTTTTGGGTATTTTTTAAAATTGTTGTGATTAAGCTTTTTGAAACAAGGCTACCTTTTAGTGCTTCCAACAGTACTAAAAATGCAATATTTTAAAGAAAAACAAAAACCAAACAAGTTTTGATATGTTCAAAGACATGATTAAAACAAGCAAGCAGCCCAAGATCAGGTAAGCTAAGACCATGCCTCTTAAGACAACAAAGATTTCTGATATACTTATCATGTACCAGCTAAATAGCTTGTAAGAAATTTCCAGATTTATATCACAGCCTTGGAGAACAGGGTGGAGGGGAACAACTATGACTTAATACCAAAAGAAACTTGTTTCAACAATTTTGTGTTGAAAAATCCTTCCTTTATCTGGAGGAAACAGTAAATAAGGGCAACACCAGCTGCCACCATCTCTAAGAGAGTTAGTAACATTTCTGTGCTGGACCCCAGTCTTCACTTGTCAGCATTAGATGGCAAGTTCCCCAGGATGGCACACGGAATTAAAATCAATTTGTCTTGCATGCAAATAGCTTAAAAATTAGGAACTTGCTTTATCTGTCTGAGTTTTAGCATTTTTGTTTGCCACAGAGTCCACAGTCTGATTACATGGTCAAAGCCACCCTCAGGGCTGCAAACAGTGCCCCCACACAGAGCATGCTTCTCTATAACCTGGTACGGTGACACACTCTCCTCCAAATCTGTATATTCCCACCTGCTGTCTCTCTTCTCAAGCTGATTTAATATTAAGCTCAAAGATGTTACATCAGGTAGTTACAAGTAGCCTTCATTCCCTACATATGTGATCCAAAACGGTAATTTTAAAATAAAAGCTCAACATAGTAACATTAACTTTGTTCTTCTGAAATATTTTGAAAGTGCAATTAAAATTCTTTAATTTTGTGACATTCTCCTCCTAAATTTTAATCCAAGATGTTTATGTGGACACACAGATGCAAGTTCCACATCCTTGGCAACCATTCCCATACAAGATTCTAGCCACCATGTATTTAAATTCAGGGGCAGAGAAGAATGCACTGGTGCCAGAGAACACCTTTTGAGCCACTCCCAAGGTAGGTACTGCAGCTGGTGTTTCTGTCCTTCAAACCCAGCTGAAGTTCTTCACAACGAAGCTCTGGGTTTAAATCCAGGAAGAAGCACATTTGAAGTATTCAGAAAAAAAAAACCCCAATCCAAAGCAAGTAGACTTTCTTCTCCCATAAACATGCTTTCCTGCCTTGTCTCCTATTCCAGGAAAAACACCACTAACTATCCACTGAGACTCAATAGGCTGGTTAAAAAGAAAAAATAAATAGTAAGTGTAATACTACTGCAACACTTCTCTTGCCTCTGTTCTCCCTGTTTCAGTCTTACAGGTTGGGAAGGGAAAAATGAGCATTTGAGCACTGAGATACTAAATTCTGAAAGGTTTGAGGAACAAGAAAGTCTTCCAGTAATCAACCCGAGCTGATGATGCTTTTGGAATCACTCTCATGCCCCAATGTCCTACACTTCACAAACTGGATTAAGCAAATGCCTGGCACACCAAATCCATGAACACTACAAAGACTAAACAAAGATGTGTTTTCTTTTCTAACATCCAGCATGATGATTCTGGATTGAGGGGGGTGAGGGCTACAAGGGGAATGGATCACAAAAAGCAGCACTGCTTCCCTGAAAAAGCGCCTGCCTTAGTCACTGTCAGGGACAGAACATGACTTCACCCTTGTAGACTGACCCATCAGATTTCTTACATTCCTAAGCCAAAACTGAGTTAACCAAAGGACATTCAGGAAGTTAATGATTCAGAAGTCCCTGAGCAGTAGACACAAACCTAGGAGAAAATGTCACCCTGTCACAAGGAAGCATTCAGCTCTGTAAAGTGCCACCACAGAACAGAAAGAAGATTGGCATTGTCTTTACCTGTAATAAGCAATTAATATATACTGATGAATTTACCAAGCTCATGTTTTTGAGGTCTCAAGCCTAAATGCCCTCCATTAATTCAGGAGAAAACTATTTTGGTTTCAGATGCTTAATAGCCTTCTGTAAAATGCCATGAATGAAGATTTACTGAGTTAAAAAGAAATGTAAGAGATCTTTTTAAGTATGACTTATCAGATTTAGGATTTAAACTCAGAACATTCCTAAGAGGAATCGCAAAATCTCAAGTGACTCTAAGCCATGGTTTAATGTAATTTCCCTTCCTACCTCCAATATACTGGAATCTGCCCAAATTCACGCCTTACAAGAGAGTAAAGCTGAACCTTGACAAAGAACTCTATACTATATTCAAAGACCAAATAAACATGAAAACATAATACATAACCAAAATACAGTAAGTATAATTTATTCCCCAATTGAGATTTATACTTGGACACACAGCACCCCTTAGAGAATAAAGCATCAATTTTCTTATACATGGTCTGGAGCAACCTTTCATGTCTATAATTTAACATTCCAATTTATTTCAAGGTCCATACCTGGAAGTCCTTTAACTTCCATGTGCTCTATAATCAACTCTATCTGCAAAAACTGACCATTTGACCAAGTTTAATCAGTTTGTAGTTTATATTTTCAAGCTTATGACATATAAAACACAATACTATAAAAATCAACCAAAATACTGCAGACAGAAAAAAGTGCAAAGGCCCAACTACTACAACACAAATTTTCCCACTTTTACAAATTCAAAGCAGGAGAAAGAAAACAGTGGGTTCTTTTCGCCTTTTTCATTAGATAAGAACTAACTTTCATGTACAAAGAGAGAGGAAAACAAAGTGCCTCCTTCACAAAAGTGACCCCTGAATGAAGGTCACATGTAAGTAAACATCCACTCTGAGGTCCAGAAGGCAAGGTTAAATTTGTAGCCTTTTATACCTACAGAAAAAGTTAAGGGAAAAGCTCCATAGTGTGAAGAGTCTAATGAG